>NC_053165.1:29859602-30496686 GCF_016835505.1 Polypterus senegalus
CAGGGTATAGCACAAATTAATATTTTATTACTTATCTGAATTGTTACACCACTGCTTGCCATGTCTTTATTCTATCTCAAAGTTGGCCTCTTTCGTTAAGCCTATCTATCCATCCATCCATCCTTGAATGCAGAATCTCCTTAATCACCCTAAGAATGCTGAGGGCATAACCCACCATGGAGGCATCAGGCAAAAGACCATGCCTAATTTTTTCATACAGCTAAGTACATTTTAGAGTGTAAAACATGTAAAATACAAATGGGTAATGCTTACCAATTCTATGTGAAGTGTGATGAAAAGCTTCTGAAATCAGACTTTCTAAAAAAAAAAAAAAAAAAAGTTACTATGTAAAACTATGAATTACACCCACATGCGGAAACTTGTTAATGAACTGGTCTCAGTCCTAGTGTCCAAGCTTACACATTGGGAGCTAGCAGCTAATCATTCAGTCAGTTTCTGTCTTACTATTTTTATATGTAGCATGTTTCATAGGTAGAACTTTAATCTCATTCCTACCTAGATAAAGTGAATCCTGTGCTTGGATTAAGATTAAGTAAATTAATCTATTGATCCTTCAGAAAATGTCAGTACCATTGTGGTGCTTTGTGATGCATAATGGTATTCATAGCAGTAATATCAGTTAGTTTTAATATGGCTGCTACGTACACACATGTAATCCAAAATTAAGAGTGAAAAGTAGTGGGATTCAGCAAAATTTGTATGTTAGCACTAACAATGCCTCATGGGCAAATTTGGGGAAGCAAAAACAAATTTATTTTTCTGAAAGTAAATGATCTTACATGATGACTTCACATGAAAATACTGTATTCTAGCACTTTCGAAAATATATATATATATATATATATATTTATTATTTTTTTTTTTTACTGTTCATAGCATATAAAGCTTTCATTCTTGTAGGCAGTGGTTTTACTATACTAAATAATGAATTATAAGGTGACATTAAATAGCTCACTGTCTTTCATGCTCATCTAAGGTCATGAGGTCACCTGATTCTTGTTTTGTTATATAGTATTACAGCTAATGAGGTGAGAAATGAAACTCACAATGAAGAGGAAGTTCACTTATTTTATTGTGTACTGTACATAAACTACATATGAATTAATGAGTAAATCTTTATTGTTCTAGTTTGTTCAAACCTTCTGTAAATTTACACCACTAAGCTAAACCTGTTGTGACCATCAGTACAGCACCTGTATATGTCCTTGGATTTCATATAATGTAAGTACGGTCAGTCAGGCAACCTTTGTTTTATACAGTGCCATTAATACCATTATCTATTGGAAGCGCACAGTAGAGAGTAAATTTGAATGGTAAGATATATTGTCTGTCCTGGGATCACATTAAACTACTTGTAGATTGTGAACCAGCTCAGTGATAAGTGTCTGCTTTCGTATCTTCACACCAAATTAGGAGTATCTATCAGTACGATTCTTAGATGTTCTGTGTTTATAGATGAGATCCTGGACTGTCCTAACCATTAATGGTTTTTGTTTTTTTTTTAGTGTCAATATATGGAATATGGTTCTATGACAAGGAGGACTGTCAACGAATTGCAGGACTTATGAAAAAGTGAGTACAAATTGAACTAAGGTAAAATTCTGCATTGTCTGTGTTGTAGGCATCTCACCTTTACAAACTTTGCATACAAATCCTGTTAACTGTCATACTTTAAAGCTACATATATAAAAGTAATCCTGTTTTCATTGTATACAGTAACTGAAAATAAATGATACACTTTTTGACCTTTATGGTTTTAACATCCTAAGACATTCATTTTAAAGACTCCTACATCTTCAGATGTAGAAGTTAACTGGGTTTGACTAGTTATCCCCTCTTTTACTCCCACTTATGTGGTCTTGGATCTCCTTAATGGTCAGACCTTTTTATGTAATACATCGCCATATTTATCTATCAATCTATCTATTGATCGATCGGACGGACCTCCCTCTTGATCTCGCCTCACATCATTCCTCCATAAGACAACCATTTTTATGCTTCACTTTGTATGAACAGAATGCCTTAGCCTGATTCTCATAACTCTACAAAGTATAATGCCCTTATATTTTATTTTTTGTCAACAGTGTACATGGTATCTTTTATGACACCAGCAGCCCTTTTTACTAGGGACACTCTTGAGATACAGTAATTTGAGCCATAGACCTCTCTTGAGCTATAGTCTTAAATGAAAGAGACTGGACTGTGATGGCTGACTGAGTGACATCTTAAATGAGTCTGATAAGTTGACAGCCAATGGGAGAACTGGATAAGCTTGTATGTTGTATATAATGCACAATACAAACAAGGTTTGGTAAGAGAATACACAAGGGGGTCTGGGAAAAAGGAGTTTATAGAAAAAGGAAAACAAAGTTTAAGGAAGCAAAGATATTAAGTCTACAATACATTTATAGGCTTCAACTGATTGCAAAAACTAGGCAGATGTGTGCAAGTAATGTAAGCTGTTGCTAAGCAACAAGGGCCTTGTTCACTAAAAGAGCATGTCTCACAGAAATGTGTCCTTTACTAAAGAAAACTGACAAAGGATTTTTGCTGTACCAACTCTTTACATTATGGCCATCCCATTATTTGGAGAGCAACAGTCAGGTTTATTTAACACACTCGGAAAGTGCAACTCATGTTTTAGCACTCAATATAAAGACTAATGAGTTATTTGAATATGAACTTGTCTCAAGCCAATTTAGTGAACTTCTAATATTCTCAGCCAAAATTATGTTTTTATTGTACAAAACTAAACCCTTGAGATATATATTGTACACATTAGAATAAGATTGTTTTCAGGGAATGATTGTCCAAATTCAATATTTAAATTAACAGTTGCTAGAATAATTAAGTGTCCAGGGTTTACCAAGTGGGCAGAATGACCAGTGTGTATATTTTGTCCACAGGAGTCGTTCTCATAAAAGTTTCCTTTTGGTAACTAATTAACATAATTGTGTGCCACTATAACTGAAATCCTTAGACAATAGGAAGCAAAAGGAACTCTTTTACAGTTTTGTTTTTCATAGAAATGACTGCTTATTTTCAGAATCAGTGGTACAGTTTGCTAGATGATCTCTCCTCTTATATGGGTATATTTACACATTTTTTTCAAAGGGAGTAACAGTATGCTTAAGTGTTTGTTATTAGCTGTGATCATGCGTGCTGCTTCTGGCCTTTATGTTCTGCTTGATTCTGTTTGGTTATTTTCTCTTTGACAACATTCAGTGGTTGTGGTTATCACATTTCTTTGTCATGGTAGATGTGACTGTGGTTCCTGCATATGTATCAGCATTTGGCATCATGGGTGCTTTGCTTTGATTCTTGTTTAGCTTTTTATTTGCCCAGCTCGATCATGACAGTTGTGTTGGTAGGTGATACTGATTACACAGCAATCACATAAATGCCCTGGCTCCTGCTAAAGTCTTGACTTGGTGTTTTATAAGTTTGATATTTCAAAAATACCCCCAGTCTTCATTTAGATTATTATTAAAAACCCATCTGATATATTGGTTATTTGTGCCTTTTTTGCATGACTGATTTTGATTGTGTTCTGGTTTCTGCCTGTTTGTGATCATTATCATAAGTGCATTTTCTTCTGAAAGCTCTGTTATTCTTCGCTTTTAGGTTCATTTATGGTGGCAAATTGCCCAAGAGGAAGTCTGGGTGTGTGTGTTCCAGTGGGCCTTGCAAAGGATTAAAGCCCTATCTAGGCCTTTTTCTTGCCTTGTTCCCAGCATTGCTGAATTGTATTATGCAGGCTTTATTGTCTCAGAGAGTAGTAGCTATGGTTATGTAATTCTAGGTGTCACTGCCCACAATTAAGAGGCTGATGGGTAAAAAAGCTCTGCATGCCTCTTTTATCGCTAATGAATTTATTCATTCAGTTAACTTGATATTTCAGTTGATAATTTTAAGTTTTTGGACGATAAGGCACAGCTGGCTAACTTGCATATTGACTGGCCTCTGTATTTAAGTCGAATATTTTTTTGAAAAAGTTTTAACAGACAGAAAATGATTCAAATTAAAATTCTGAATTTGCAGTATAATGTGTGGATTTACATTCATATTATGTAATATAACAATTAATATGCAAGGTTGGAGAGTTCAAGAAAAATCTAAAAATAGTACTTGGAGATATGTGACAGGCTTATCAAATAAATGGTAAACATTATCTTTAATGACTAGCTTTGTATTTAAACACTATGCAAACAGAACTGTAGAAAACACATTGTTTCCCTACAAGAGATTAGTCGTATCATTAAGATACCTTCTGCCAAATGTTCACTGCATTTAATTAGAGCACAAGTGAGTGCTACCAGGCTGTAGTCATTTGCTTGTTTAGAAACCTTAGGCACCTGGATAAAGACTGATTACTTCCAGTTCTCATGTAAGATGAACTTCAAAGTGTGCTATAACGATGATTGTTATAGATAGCTTTTTAGACAGATACTTTTAGTTTTTTGATTTTTTTATCTTTAGTTACTATTTGTCAAAGATAAGGTTGACCAAAGCCACAGTTATCACTCACCAGTACACTACAGAGATACATACAACTTCCTAGGGAGGGGGTGATATTACTTTTTTTTTTTATTCTTTATTTTGCCTTATACTATTTCTTGTATTAGGAATTTGTTAGTTTTCGCATACCCCTTGGGCTCAGAGCGCAGGGTCAGCCATTGTACAGCGCCCCTGGAGCAATTACAGGTTAAGGGTCTTGCTCAAGGGCCCAGCAGAGTAGGATGTCTTTTGGTAGTGACGGGGATTCGAACCGGCTACCAGCGCAGATCCTTAGCCTCAGAGCCACCACTCTGCCGTATTACCTGGAAGTTTGTCAGCTTAAGCCGGCATCAGCATATGCATCTAGTTTGGAGGTTAGCTGATTGTGTCTTACAGTTTGTCCCCTCTAGTATTACTAGATTTGAGTTAAAGGGTCTGGTCAAATTAGAGGACTTCAGACTTGTAGCACATGACAAGGCTTAGGACACAGTGAAGCCTTAAGAAGAAGAAATAGATATTAGCTAGAAAGAAGCATGTATGAGACCCTTTCCTGGCATCAAAAGAAATGCAAAGACTGAACAGGGAGTTTTGCACATTCCACTGGGTACCTAGAGGCTGGTAGCACACAGACTAAGGGCTTGTTTATACTTCATGCTCAGAACGCAGACACATCATGTCTCCCACGCGTTCCCAACTTTCATTTGACGCGTCCTCTGAGCAGGTCCTCAGAAATTAATGTGACGCGTGTGTGAGTTGCAGCACCAGCAAAAAGTTGGGTGGCGCAGTGTGATAAAAGTTGGAATGTGACGTCAGAGTCTCTGTTTACTGTCTACATGTGACAGAAAGCTACTTTGAGGATCCTACGGGATTGATGTGCGCGCTTCGATGTTTGATGAATGGTTTGATGTGGTGAAGAAAAATGCCTATATACAGATTACACTCATGGCGCTTTTATATTCAAGCGTCACATATTCCCGATCGTAATGACACGATACATTTTAAAAGTCTCACATACCATCTTTTGTGCTGTCTTTTTTTTCTGGTGCTTCCTCCTGACCTGATAGCAGCGGGAAACGTCAATAGATCACCACACAGAACACGTTAAATGTATGATATTCCAACTCCCTGCACATTTAGAATCCTTAGATTTATATTTGATATCACTTTCATGATGAAATGCGTTAAAGTATGTATGTTACATTTTAAAGATAAATCATTAATTTCGTTTAAATAATGAATACTGTTAATAATTACACACATGAGGGTGACACGGTAGCACTGCTGTCTCACGGGGAGTCATGTCCCTTGTGTTCTCTGGCTGGAGTTTACATGTTTTCCTGCTTGGTTTCTACAGTGTGCTCCGGTTTCCTTCCAAAGATATGCAGATTTGGAGACACTAAAATGACACTAGTGTATGTGAGTGCTTGTAGTCACCTTATAATGAGCTGATGGGGATTGTTTCTGCCTCGTGCCCAATACTTGTTGGAATGGATACATCCCTGGATTGATGGATTTAATTATTAAACATCCTTTTCAGAGATATTGCGGTAAGGTGTCATTGGAGTTTAATGGGTGTTCCAGGCAATTCACAACACAGCGAAGCCGAACTTGTTCTCAACGTGATAATATCTTGCACTGCTACCTGGTGGATTCTTCCAGATTTATGTAAGGTACGCACACAAGTATAAACAGTAAAACTCTTGCGTAGCAGGAGCGTCCACTGGAGCATGCGTTGCGTAAAGTATAAACCTGGTCTTAGTAGGCAACATCTGGAATTATGCTGCTATGGATCCTTGACATTTTGCATCTTTTGGAAGGCTCAGTGATCTGGTGAGCTCTAGCATGGTGTCCCTAGAGCAAAACATGTACCACTACTGACCCAAGAAATGCTTCTGAAATTGAACTAAATTGCCACTAAGATGGATTTAAAGCTGTGTAGGCATATAAGCTTGAAGAAATATAAAGGTGGGGCAAGGGGACATGAACATTTTAGGGAAAGGGATGAGCCATTAAATAAGCTAAAGGCATTATAAGCCAATAAGGAGAGCCCAGGAGAAGCTCTAGGGTTTAAATGATTTACCAGTTTTTTAGTTTTGCACTTGGCTCTTCTCATCATTTTTACATGCTTTGTTTATTTTTGTTTAACAAACCAATGTTTGATTTCTATTACTGGTTACCTTGTTGTTCTGGGTTTTGAAATATTATAATGGCACCCTATAGAGTAGAAACACTGATTGAAGTTTACATAACCTGAATGGTAAATGAGCAGGATAACTTGATTTGCAAATGAGTGATTTATTTCTTAGCTTTTCTGATGCAACAGTGCCATCAGTGTGGTGTGGAATATATGGTGTCACAGAGATCTGATAAAAATCATGCGTCAAGCAGCATGGACACAGTCCACTCTTAGGTAATTCAATATTTGCAGAGTTGCTGTGTTCTGCAGTGGTTATATTAACATAAAAACAGACCCCACCACCTGTCGTCTTATCAGAAACAGATCACCTGTTTTGCTGTTCAAATACAAATGTATCCATTTCATTATCTCTGTCTGACTCAGTATTTTTATGCAAGTATTAAGTATAGCATATATGATGTCTTTCAGGTGTGTCTCAGCAAAATGTCACCTTTTATTGGCTAACTAAAAAGATTACAATATACAAGCTTTCAAAGCAATTCCAGCCCCTTCTTCAGGCAAGGTGTAATACAGAAACTGGAGTTCCCTGTGTTTATATACACACTAGGACAAATAACATTGGAAAACCTTTAAGTGAGACATCTTAAATATAAAAAATGAATACACCTCATCAGGCTAAGTTTCATTTATCAAGAGAGGAGAACAATTTATGGTCAATATATTGTAATCTTTTAGGATATAGCAGGTTGGACACTGACTGACCGACTGACAAAGGTGTAATTTTGCTTGACTTCTCACTGCATTCATAATGGCTAACATGGTACAACACCCTAGTACTACAGGTGTGTCTCACATATGACATAAGCTTGTCTAGCATATTCTGTAAGGGGCATGTGCTGCTCATAATAACTACTTATCTGGTTTACTAACCTTATATCTCAGTCTAATTCTCAATCTGCCTCTTTTTCTTATCGAGTTTTGTTGCTTTAAACTGTTAAGAAAATATGAGAAAAGAAATGGTACTTGTAGTTGGTCTCACTGATAGCAACATTGCCATACACCTATGATTTTGCTTTTTCTTCTATTATATAAATTATAATTTTATAAATTGCTGGCAAGATTATACAAAAAAGACAAATTAATTAAAGGAATACACGGAGCATTCTAATGTAGTGCTTCTCAAACTTGGTCCTGGGGACCCACTGTGGCTGCAGGTTTTTGTTTCTACCAGATTCCCAATCAGTGACAACATCTGGTAACATTGATCCCATTTAATTAGCTGGTATTTTTTTTTCTTTTATTCTACATTCAGAAAAGCACAGCAGCATGAATTTTACATTTATGAGACATTTAGAAATATTTCTGCTTTTGCTATAGATTTAAATGCTTAATTCTCTTTTGTTGATTCCATTATATTTTGCCCTTTCTCTGTGCAGTTTTGTTGTATCTTACTAATTATAATTAAAAAAGAGCAGAGCAGACACCCAGCCAAACAACACTGAATATTCAAAGGCTGCAACTACTTTAGCATCAGACCCACTAATTAGTAAATAATGGATTAATTACACAATTAAAATGCCTGGGAAAAGCAGAATGAAATTCAAGATTAAAATATTATTAAAATATATATGTATATTATTTCTATATAACTGTTTGGTACATTTTATTTATTTATTTTTAACCAAACTTAGTTTTGTGATTTCAGAACTTGGGAAATGACAGTTCACTTAATTAGCCCAGGAGTCCAATTAAAAACAGAAGCTTGTTGGACCAAAAACCTTCAGCCACAGTGGGTCCCCAGGATTAGGTTTAGGAAGCACTGGTCTAATGTATTGAGTGGTTAACTACAATATAACAACCACAGTAGACAACTTTAATCATTAAACCAGGCAAGGCTTGGTATATGTGTGAGGTAAAAAATTTTATATATGAGAAAGTGACATGAAATGGAGTAAACAATTATATTACCTGTCTTCAATTAAACATTATGAATCATGGGCTGTTAAACACATTTTTATATTTTTATATTTTATATTTTTATTTGCTATATAAATAAATGTTGATTGATTGATTGATTTAAACAAAGACCAGTCCATTATCAAAAAGACTGCAAAACTCACACACATGATTTATTAGTATGTGTAATGTAGCTCTGTTCCTCAGAATGTTTAACACTAGAATTACCAGAGCCTACAAAAAAACTTGTAGATCCGTCCCACCTTAAATCGCTTCCACTTCTCCATCAGCGTCTTTTGTCCTGTAAATGTGTGGATAAGCAGCAAACATCAAGCAGCCTGCTATCACATCCCCCACCCTGCACAGTTTTTTCAGCTCAAATCTGTTTACCTGCATGTCAGTTGCTTAGAGTTCAATAGAGCAGCGGTTCTCAAACTGTGGGGCACGCCCCCCTGGGGAGACGCTGAAGCTGTACAAGGGGGGCGTCAAATAAATGAACAAGACATCAAAATGAATTTTTTACATTTTCATTTCAAATTTAAATTTGCAAGCATATAATCGCAACGAATGCATTATAACTAAAATTAAAATAAAACATTTCAAAGGCATAGATGTAATGACTAACTGAGTAGCGGCACTGCTGCTTTTATAGTCGCGTATTTTCAATCCAGAAAGTTCAAGATGTAACGGTATCTGTTACAGACATTCGGGTAACAGTAGATCAGGTGATAATGCGATGCAACTGCACCACATTGGCAGCATAGCCAATATTGCCAAAGTGAGTTAAATAATTTACTGCGGATTCGGTTATTTTCATGATACAACTAACAGTGATATAATATTTGTCAGCCGAAAATACGTTTGTCTCACGCAGATTGACTTCATCGGTGTCCTCATTTACGAGATCTTTAAAAATTAAAGCATATTTAATCATTTCTTTACATAAAAAAATAATTCAGTAAGAATAAATAATTTATTCTTTTTGTTTGGGATTAGAATTACAACTAAAAACCACACAAGGCATTTTAACAGTTATTAAAGCACTTTAAAAAAAATAAATTGCAAATATTTCATCGAAGTCCGCTGAACACGTGTAAATCTTATGGAAGTAAAAATGATAGGATACCGTGACACCGCACGAGTATCATACCTTTGTTAGTTGTATCATGGGTTATTCTCATCTATTTTATATTATGCAGGGGGCACAGAATTATTCCAGGTAGAAAAGGGGGGGCGCAAAATACGAAAGTTTGAGAACTGCTGGTATAGAGTGAGAAGTTAAGCAAATGACACCTTCTATAGATACTATGTCGTTATTTGGTACACTTGCATTTCATGTGTGTTCCGTGTCTACAACGATCTGTGTAAACACATTGTTAAAACAGAAACTTTTTTTCATGTTTTAGTAATAATTGACAAAATGTAGACATGAAGTGTATAATGTGTGAAGCCTGAATTCCAAATATTAAAGAAACACTTTCACAAAAGGTACAAATATAACAGAACAAGTGCATTTTTATTCAAAAATATAACTGCAGAAAAAGAACCCGCGTTAGGGTGTGACATTGACACACATTTGCTACGACTGCTTCGGTGGCACAACGGTATCAGCTGTTGACTGGTAATCAAAACTTCACGGGTTCGATCCCGGACGAGTCGGTTTTGAGAAGTGAGCTGCTTGTATTCCTACTATTTTAGAATAAAAACATACATTTGTTTCCAGTCTGTAACAGCTGGTGTAATTTATAATACTTGTAAAGATTAGCTTTGTTTTTTTTTTCTATTCAGCTTTATTCTCTCAGCCGCGTTAACGATCCCAACCAAACCCCGCATACACTGCTGTTTTCACATTAATGCGCTATAACAGAGGTCAACTCAGATCATGACAACGGTTCTACATTGGAGCAATAATGCACTTTTGCCATCACTGTACTTTGTATATGTACATGGGAAGCTTTGCACTCTACATGTGACTTTACGCTGTAGGAAGTAAGTAAATAGATAAAGGTAAATAACATTCGATCTGGCTCTTGCATACAAAGGACAGTGCATGTGACCAAAACATTAACATTTATATGTTACATAAGAGCCAGATTGAATGTTATTTACCTTGAGTTCTTTACTTACTTCCTACAGCGTAAAGTCACAAGTAGAGTGCAGAGGGCATGCTCAAAAAATACGTCTAATGCCATTAAAAGTGCCTGCTGACAATTTTGTATGCAAGCAATGGTACGAGAATGCAGTTAGAATGTTTTTTTTGGGGGGGCACATACACCGTCCAGGTCTAAACACTAGCATGTAGAGTCGCTTGCGTACTGAAGAGTCTGTAGCTGCAGGTGGAAGCTGCCGTCGCTGTACTTTGTATGTAAGAGCCAGATCAAATATTATTTACCTATTTACCTTTATTTATTTACTTGCTTCCTACAGCGTAAAGTCACAAGTATAGTCCAGAGCTTCCCATGTACATATACAAAGTACAACGATGGCAAAAGTGCATTCTTGTTCCTATGTAGAACAGTCGTCATGATCTGAGTTGACCTCTGTTATAGTACGTCTTTATGTGAAAACAGCCATGTCAAATGCGCTTGGGATCGTGAACGCAACTGAGAGAATAAAGCTGAATTAAAAAAAAAAATAAAGCAAAGCTAACCTTTACAAGTATCAGAAATTACACCGGCTGTTGCAGACTGGAATCAAATTTATGTTTTTATTCTAAAATAGTAAAAGTATGAGCAGCTCACTTCTCAAAACGGACTCGTCCGGAATCGTTCCTGTGAAGTTTTGATTACCAGTCAACAGTTGATACTGTTGTATCACCGAAGCAGTCGTAGCAAATGCGTGTCAATGTCGCACCCCAACGTGGGTTCTTTTTCTGCAGTTATACTTTTGAATAAAAATGCACTTGTTCTATTTGTACCTTTTGTGAAAGTGTTTCTTTGATATTTGGAATTCAAGCTACACACATTACACACTTCATGTCTACATTTTGTCAATTATTACTAAAACATGAAAAACGTTTCTGATTTAACGATGTGTTTACATAGATCGTTGTAGACACGGAACACACATGAAAAGCAAGTGTTCCAAATAATGATATAGTATTTATAAAAGGTGCCATTTTGCTTGTCTTCTCACTCTATACAACTGACACGTATGTAAACAGACTTGAGCTGAGGAAACTGTGCCGGGTGGGGCATGTGATAGCAGGCTGCTTGCTGTTTGCTGCTTATCCACACATTTACAGGACAAAAGACGCTGATGGAGAAGTGTGAAGCAATTTAAGGTGGGACGGATCTACGAGTTTTTTTGTAGGTTCTGGTAATTCTAGTGTTAATTTATAAAATAAAATAACCAGGTGCTCCATATTAAGCAAATGTTCAAATGATATTATATAAACAATGTTTTACGGTATAAAATACAATAGTATAGCTTTATTTGAAAAAAATTGGACATGTACTGCTTTTCTAAAACCAAGATCTGGAGAAATTTGACATGCAAGGCTCTTTTATAAAGGAGATCTTGCAGTGAAATAAACAGCACTAGTCCCTTTTTGTGAAATTTATTTATTGGGGTACTCCGATTTGATGAAAATATTTACAGAAGGCCAGAACAGCAAGTGTATATAAATTAATTGTATTTTATTTGTACAAGATAATTCAAACTTGTGTAGTACTTTTAGCAATGCCTACTTCACAAGGATTAATAAAAGTAAATGCATATGGGCAGTTAGATATTTATTTTAATTTCAAGATTTAAGCAAAGATATTGGAAAAGATTAATGAATGTATGAGTAATGAAGAACTGAGTCACTAAGCTGAATACATTAAATGAAAAATGTACCTCTTGTCAACATATTGCAGTCAACTGAACTTCAAAGGGTTGTATCACATGTATCTATTACTATGTCTTATGTTTTATAATGATTGACACACAAAACTAAAATTGTAATGGAGATTTGTGTGATATAGTGTAGACCAAGAGTTCCTAAAGTGGTCGATATCGACCCCCTGGGGTCGATTTGAACTTTCTAGGGGTCGATAGTTTCAATAAAATAATTTGGGGATCGATGACAGCAAAAATAGACCCCCTTACTACTGCTATTTGATTGTTACTTCAAAATATCTATGATTCCAATAGGTACCTAATAAAGAAGTAAAATAAATAAAAAAAAAACACTTTTTTGATAAAAATACATTACATACCAAACATGCGAATGAAAAGGTAAAATGCGTCATTAAAAGAGTCACAGGTAAGAATGCATGAAAAAACATGTAGCACAAACATGTCTGTGCATTGTCTTATCGAACGTATCAAAGCAAGTGCGGACATGAAAAACCGTTGCATGTCCGCACTTGCTCACGGTGGGACAAGACGACGGATATTCGATCTTAGCAGAATCTATCAGTCTTGTACAGTGATGCTTTCATAAAACACTATAAATTGGCTAGTTTGATGTGACATGTATTTATTTGTGATTTGATCTTTGAATATAATTATTTATTGAGGAGCAGTACTAAGAAAAAGAAAATCAGAGGACACAGTTTATTTATTCGAGTTTGAACAAAAATCTTCTGTTTCAAGTAAGTACATACTTTTTTTTTTTTTTATCACAGAGGCTGTCGAAATTGTTAATCAAAGTTTTTATTTCTTCAGATAATAATATGACTGAACCAAAAAAGAAATGCAGACAGTACAGCTTGGACTATTTGTACTTATTTTGAATTTAAATATTTAATTCATAAATGTCAAAAATGTAAAAAAAAAAAACTGCTCGTATTTTTTTGCTTTAATTTTCATTAGTGCAGGTTTTGATATTAAATGTTGCAGAAGATAATGCCATATTCCGTAGTCCTTTAATATTTTTCAATCATTAATTACAAGTGATTAAAATGAAAAGTTTGATATCTAGTGAAATATTTAATATTGAGTGCTGTACAAATGTATTAATTTGAGTAAGTAAAGTAAATGACTAGGGGGTCGACAGTTTTAAAAGTTTTTGGTAAAGGGGTCTGTGGCTAAAAAAAGTTTGGGAACTCTTGATGTAGACCCAAAACATGACACCTGTTATATGGTATAACATTTTTAAACTCAATTTTACAGACATACCT
Organism: Polypterus senegalus; assembly: GCF_016835505.1. Taxonomy (NCBI): domain Eukaryota; kingdom Metazoa; phylum Chordata; class Cladistia; order Polypteriformes; family Polypteridae; genus Polypterus; species Polypterus senegalus. The sequence continues at coordinate 29,873,322 of NC_053165.1, forward strand.
TTCTGCATCTAAAAAATATGGAAATAATGGAAATAAAGTAATTAAGCCAGTGAGAAAAACTTTGAATAAAGGAACTGGGGACTCCTTCACCTCCATACATAGGATTTTTGTCATCTGCGAACAGAAATTCTTGTTTTAAGTTCATCATATGGCAGTTTTTTCTGTCCCTAAATTTTAAGTATAGTGACTAGACAACAAATAGTTGCCTTTCCGTTTAATTGACCCCATAAATATATATATAATTATTTATTCATTTTTTACTTTTAACATCATTTATCTTTGCTGTAAATAAGGTAGAGACCAAGTTGATATGCAGTGGCAACTGAATTAGACCATTCAAAATTACAATGTTTATAAAATTTAAAAGATCGCATGCCAGCTAACACCATCTAGCTGATCTGGACAAGTAATCATTATCATACGTTTTGTGGATGCCATCTGGCCTGACAAAACATAACATTTCCCAGCATGTTTAAAAAACCAGCCAAAATATCAAAATGAAGGAAAAACATTGCTCTGCTTTAGACTCATGTGAAAACTAGTTTCTAAAGTAGACATTTTGAATTTGTTATAATCAAATCTGAAAATGTTTTCTGTATTATATATTCAGCTATATGATGAGCATCTATCAATCTGGTTCTAGCGAAGATCTCATAGAGGCTTCATTACACAGTATGCATTATTTTTACCATTGTAACCTAGTTCAGCTATTCTGACAGCACCAATATTGTGTTTATTGTATCAATATATAGCAAGCTATGTACTGTAGTGACTAAAAGATTGACTTTGAGATCTAAAGGCTTCCAGTTTAATTCCTGGCTCTTCTCCAACTGTAAAAATATTTGTAAATTGGATAAATATCGACCAAATTTACAAAAGTCATATCATTGAAAAATGTAAACTATTGAAGTAGGCTCCACCTTAAAGAAAAGCATTTATGTTTTAATTTAGAGCAGTTAATAAAGACTGTAGTGACAAGGGCATTGTCAGATATTAGCACAAGGTGGAAAATTAATGACCTGAAAATGCCTAAAGCAGAAAGATGAAGGATGAAATGATTACTGTCTTGTGAAATGGCTGGTCAAAGGAACTCAAAGGCCCCCTTTACACTTCGTATTAACATGCATTTTTGGCGATTCACTTATGACTAGGTAAAAGTTGACCACATTAGAAACCAGGGGTAAATGCACTTGTGATTGTATCACTCATAGCACAGTGGTAGTGGCCAGAAATGGACAGCAACCACATTTAGCACAAGTGTAAATTGAAATATGTTTTCATAAATCAAAAAATAGTACTCACTAGAGTCCTCAGTCTCAACTTTGATGGGAGAAGATGAGTTTTAATTTCAAGGAGTATTTTTGTTCTGTGCATCGTCACTGAAATAGATAAATGAAGAAATAATTAAGTTAATAAAGAAATAAGGAACAAAAAAAAATCATCATGTTGTTTATTCTCGAATATCATAGTCTTTAGTTTTATGTATTGTTCATATCAGAATGCATTTATTTATTTGCATATTAATGTATTTATTTAATTTTGCCCAAAATATTCTTCCATATAAAACAAAGACATTGGAAGAGTATAATAAAGGTTTTTCCTGTTGGATTCCCTCTTTATATGAAGCTTAATTCAATTTGGCAGTTTTTGCATCACAGGCTTCAATGAGTGCTGACTCAGCTGAAATACAATGACAAACTTTACACTTTTTGTTCATATCTTTTACATTTCATTGATATTAAACATTATTCAGCAAACTCAATACATGTAAAGTTCCTGAGTAAAACTATTACACAAAAGGCTTTCCAGACCATGATAAGGCATTGGTTAAAGCGGTATTAAATAACAGATCTACCCATTGGTCTATCAAGTTTCTCAACAGGCCTTTACCACTAAAATTATATTTTGGGTAATTAATTCTTTTTCAACAGAAACAACAAAAAAATTACACCGTATGTATGAATTTGCACCATAAGTTTGAGTTAGTATTATAGAATTACTTGACCTGTTCAGAAAGTATCTAATCTAAATGGGCACAATTTCATTTTCTCCAATTAAATGTTTTATTCTTTATTTTGAAGAATGTCAGACTTTTTTTTTATTTTTTTTTTTTTTACATTTGCTAATTATGTTGTTTTCAGCTGTTAAATAGCAAGATTATTTCTATGCGAGACATTAAGTATTCTTATTGTAGAGTATCACGTTTACTTTAGAGACCCATGCAGTCACTAAAATATACCTTTGGCATATGTTGATAAACAGCTATTATTACTGAATTATTTAGTCTTTTGCTTTATCCAGCAATATTGAATCATACTGCATGAACAGAACAGTCACACAAAGAGTCACATATAAACTAAATAGTCTTATAGACTAAATTATAATGGCATGGAATTCATTTCAGTTAAGAATCAAGATTGTTTAGATTAATCAAGAGAATACATACGGTGAAAATGAAATAAATTTGATATTTTGATAGTCTTTGAATATTTTTAGCATTTTTAAATCTGACTATACATTATGATCGATAGGTTACTCTACTAGTGAATGTTTTTTTCTTTTTGAAAAATTCAAATTAATTAATTCATACATCATGAAGTTTATGTTAGGATTCTTTTATGTAATTTTGTTATTTTAATTCCTCCATTTTCTCATTATAAACCAGAAAGGTAAATCATTCCCTTATGCTAAAAAATGTGATTTTAACCCTGTGTAAGTAGAATAAATTAAGCAGAAAATGAAAAGGTAATATATGACTAGGCAGAAGATAAAAGGTAATAAATGAACATAGATTATTAGAAGAGTCTCTCAAGCTATAGTACCTGTTGATCATTGCTAAGAATGGTGGCTTTTAAAATATTATTTCTTCTTTGTTTCTACTTCTAACATTCCTTTTAGATTAACAAACCAAGAGAAGACTGAAGTACATCAAGATGATAGCTCCTGTCACAGAAATATGCACCCAAGAGACAGAAAAAGTGCAAACATCTTGCAGTTGCTGAACAAGGCCAAAGATGATTATGAGAAGGTATGTGTTCATTAATGTCACAGTCACTAGATGGCACTTATCATGTGAATTTAGGATGACGAAACTCCTATTAAGAGCTGTGCTTATTAATTGTCAATCACTTTATTTTCAATCACAATAACATTTTAATTTGAAAATATTTAATATGCTTATTCAGACTTTCTGTTTTCATCCAAAATATAAGAAGAATGAAACATGTAAAATAAAAGTGCATTTTTTCAACAGTCTCAAATAGATAGGAATTTGTACTGGATATTTCTAATATGGTAAGTAGATTTTACTGGATGATGTGCATTTTAATATAATGTGAATCATTAATATATACATGTAAATGCAATATTTAAAAAATTAACGCATTGATGCCTTTGACGAAAATATCTTGAATACATTTCTCTACCTAGTGCAAACAATCAACTATTTAAAATAATAATGTAATTTATTAATATTACAATAAATAGTAATTTATTATAATATAGTATTTAGAATAATATTATAGTTCATATACAGTAGAGTCTCGCTTATCCGACATAAATGGGCCGGCAGAACGTCGGATAAGCAAAAATGTCGGATAATGGGAGGTGTTAAGAAAAAGCCAATTAAACATCAAACTGTGTTATAATTTTACACATTAGCTCTGAACCTCGGTTCATGAACGTCTCTGAACACATACAAATCAGGTTATGACCAAAAAGTTTGCCAAACTTTTGCATCTGTTCACGACCACACACTAGGTATACGAACGAGCCAGTTTCTCTTTCGGTTTGTGCGTGCTGATGATTTCTGCACGTGTTCAGTCTCTCCCTGTGCATTCCCTGTGCAGCAAGAGAGAAAGAGCGCGAGAGAGACACAGACAGACGCACGCACACAAGAGAGACAAGGCAGGTACACACACACACGCGCAAGAGACATAGGCAGGCACACACACACACACACGTGCGCATGCGTGAGAGAGACACAGGCAGGCGCACGTGCACGCGCACACACAAGAGAGACACAGGCAGGCCCACACACACACACACACGAGAGAGACACAGCCGCACACACGCCAAAGGGCTGGTCACATAATCCACTGTAATCATGTTTTACAACAAAACAGAAAAATTTAACTGAAAAAATGAACTTAGCAAACAAAAAATAGACTATGCTCACACTCGCAACTTGCAGTTCTTGCTGCCGATTGATGCGTTTTTTTTTTTGTTTTGTTTTTTTTGTGGTGGGATGTCGGATAATACAGAATGTTGGATTAGTGAGACTCTACTGTAATATATAATTAATAATTTTATAATTGTGCATGGGCAGTGAGCATTCAGTCAGGAAAGCATTTTGAGGTGATACACGACAAAGATCAGGCCCTGCTATTGTACACATTAGAAATGGAAACAGAAGTTGCTGTACCAGTGCAATAGTGTGGGAAAACCATGCCACCATGAAATTGTACAGTATGTCTGGTGTGCCCAGGAAATACTATGTTCAGGGCACCATCACAGAAAGAAAGGCTGAAAGGTGCCATCCTTCATAGAGGCGCTAAAGGGCAGATCTCCTATCATTGGGTAAGGTTGTCTGAACATTGAGTAAAAGGATGGTTTGGTCCTTTCAGACTTTCCAATGCCTAAAGAGTGCATCGTAAACTAGAAAATTTAGGCCAACCGTGGACCCTAGAAGTATAATTTATTTGGAGTTTTAACCCTCTGCTGGAACACAAATCAGGCAGGTGTAATGTGGGAAAGAGAGCAGGTGTTGGGAGGAAGACAGGCTAGAGAGGGGAAAAAAAAATTTAGTGTATAGTTGTATGTAAACGGTGTATGTTTCCAACATATCTTCTCTATCCTCACTCATTCTTGATGACAGGGTATATGGTGGTGTTGTAATCTGCAAATTTAATGATGGAGCTGTATCATGCTTCATAGTTCAAGGTGAGTACTAGGCCTTAGCACCCCAATGTGTGAGGTGCATTTGCTGAATGTGAAAGAAGGGACACTGCCACTCTGTACTTGTTGGAGTTTACCAGTTAGAAAGTGCAGAAACCATTTGTGGAGAGTGCCATAAGGTTGATTGATGGTCCAAAAATGTTCAACTACAGTATAATCTATATAAAACTCTGACATAGCAGATTTTACTATCCACTTGTGCCAGGATGGCATGAAGTGCAAAGCATATGGCATTATCTTTGAACCAATAAAGAAACTGGAGGTTTCCCAAATTATTTGGAATATTATGTCAAATATGTTCCAGCACCAGTCTCTCGAAGCATTTTCTCACAATGGAAGTGATAGTCACCATTCTGTAGTTCTAAAGTCAGTCTTCCTTTTATTTATTTATTTATTTATTTATATATATATATATATATATATATATATATATATATATATATATATATATATATATATATATATATATATATTTTTTTTTTTTTTCTTTATGAAGTAGGATTGAAATGTGGATTCTGTCAGTGAAAACAGCAGGTAATTGGTATCTACAGGCTTGTAATAAATGCCGTGATACTCCATCAGGACCGACTGCTTTATAAACTCAATTGAAAATCCTCCTAACCTAATCCAGAGAAAAAGAAATCTGAGTAATGCAGTGTGACGATGCGGGTCTACTTCATGGCCCCCACTTCCCTTTAGAGAGCCTCTTGAATCTGACACCATTGATAATGTAACCAGATGATCTGGACAATGAGGACAACAATGAAGTAAGGGAAAGGTGCAAAAGTGCACAATTGCTTTTATTTTAAAACAGTCAAAAGCAAAAAGTGTTCAAATAAATATACTGCTCAAAACAATTAAAGGAACACTTTTTAATCAGAGTATAGCATAAAGTCAATGAAACTTATGGGATATTAATTTGGTCAGTTAAGTAGCAGAGGGGGTTGTTAATCAGTTTCAGCTGCTTTGCTGTTAATGAAATTAACAACAGATGCACTAGAGGGGCAACAATGAGATGACCCCCAAAACAGGAATGGTTTAACAGGTGGAGGCCACTGACATTTTTCCCTCCTCATCTTTTCTGACTGTTTCTTCACTAGTTTTGCATTTGGCTACAGTCAGTGTCACTACTGGTAGCATGAGGCGACACCTGGACCCTACAGAGGTTGCACAGGTAGTCCAACTTCTCCAGGATGGCACATCAATACGTGTCATTGCCAGAAGGTTTGCTGTGTCTCCCTGCACAGTCTCAAGGGCATGGAGGAGATTCTAGGAGACAAGCAGTTACTCTAGGAGAGCTGGAGAGGGCCATAGAAGGTCCATAACCCATCAGCAGGACCAGTATCTGCTCCTTTGGGCAAGGAGGAACAGGATGAGCACTGCCCTACAAAATGACCTCCAGCAGGCCACTGGTGTGAATGTCTCTGACCAAACAACCAGAAAGACTTCATGAGGGTGACCCAAGGGCCCCATGTCCTCTAATGGGCACTGAGCTCACTGCCCAGCAGCATGCAGCTCGATTGGCATTCGCCATAGAATACCAGAATTGGCAGATGCACCACTGGTGCCCTGTGCTTTTTACAGATGAGAGCAGGTTCACCCTGAGCACGTGACAGAAGTGAAAGGGTCTGGAGAAGCCATGGAGAGCATTATGCTGCCTGTAACATCATTCAGCATGAGCAGTTTGGTGGTGGGTTAATGATTGTCTGAGGAGGCATATCCATGGAGGGTCACACAGACCGCTACAGGCTTGACAAAGGCACCTTGGCTGCCAATATGTATCAGGATGAAATCCTTGGACCCATTGTCAGACCCTATGCTGGTACAGTGGCTCCTGGTGCATGACAATTCCTGGCCTCATGTGTTGAGAGTATGCAGGCAGTTCCTGGAGGATGAAGGAATTGATACCATTGACTGGCCACCACACTTTCCTGACCTAAATCCAATAGAACACCTCTGGGACATTATGTTTTGGTCCATCCAATGCCACCAGGTTGCACCTCAGACTGTCCAGGAGCTCAGTGATGACCTGGTCCAGATCTGGGAGGAGATCCCCCACTACACCATCTGTCATCTCATTAGAAGCATGCACCGATGTTGTCAGGCATGTATACAAGAACACAGGGGCCACACAAAGTGCTGCGTACAATTTTGAGTTGCTGCAATTAAATTTTGGCAAAATGGACTAGCCTGCCACATAATTTTTTCACTCTGATTTTTAGGGCGTCTTTGAATTCAGGGCTCTGTAGGTTGATCATTTTCATTTCCATCAAACGATGTGGCATCCTTTCGTTCCTAACACATTACCCAGTCTATATCAGTATAGATATCCAGGAGGATTTCTTTTTCCCATTGAGATCTGATGTGTTTTCAAAGTGTTCCTTTAATTTTTTTGAGCAGTTTAGTACAGTTATTCAAAATGTCAATAAATAATCCATAAAAAGCAAGTGAAACGTGGAAGTTAAAATAAATCCAATAAAAATGACTTTAAATAAATACCTGGAAGCAGTTCTTTAAAAACAAAACCCGGTGCCTTCTTCAACTGGCAGCTCCTCTGCTTCTCCCATCTGGGCTATGCACCAGGGGAGTTGCACTACCTGCAGCTGACCTTCTCTACATCCAGTTGCCTTCCGTCCTCTGGCTCCATACGGCACCACTACCCGGACCAAGACTTGGGTTCCACCAACGGTCAGGGCACTCATAGTGGGTTTCTGATCCCAAATTTCTGACTCCCGTGGTCTTTTGCGGTGAGCCAACCACCTTCCGGTCACTCCTGCTCCTCACAGGCACTCAGCAGGAGTGACTCAATCACCCCGCTTTGCTCACTTCTCCCACCTGCCAGAACCTTCTTATAGCGAGCCGGCGCGAGCCCACTCACGCACCGGCTTCTTCACTTCCAGCTTTCCTTTCTTCCTCCTTTAACCTCTGTTCCTTTCTATCTTTTTTCTGTCCTTTTGTTTTTTTTTTTCCTCTCGTCCACAATCGCGCTTCTCCTATTTATAATGGGGACGTGGCACAGGTGTGGCAGTTAGCAGCTCCCGGCATCAATTATGGATGCGGACGTTTCCTCACCTCTGCACATAGGCGAGGAAACGGCTGTAGTATGTTTCATCCGAGAACCACTCTGTCCACACTGTCAAACCCCTGTATAAGCCATGAGTATGGCGATTATTTGTTTATACCTGGCCTTTTATTCTCAGCTGTGGACCCGCTATACCACGTGCAGTTTTGCAGGAACTCCCTCAGAGGAAGCTTTATTGTCACAAACAAAGCACATATAGCAATGATAGAGCTAGAAGGGGGCAGAGGGAACTTGCTTGCCCCAGGCCCCACACAAATAAGGGCCCTCTAACCCTGGAAATCATCCTCAGCAACCTGTTATCTAACAAAGCCAGAGAACCATCCACCGCATCTGATCGACAGGGCCCCCGGGAACCCATCCACTGCAAATGATCATCTATGCCTCTCCGCTAAAACCTAATAAAACCCAGTGTCATCAAAGTCCCCATTACACCCCAACATCTAGAACTTATCCAGTGCAACCAATACTTAAGCCAAGGGAACTATCCAACCATTCTCCATAATTGATAAACCACCCCAAAACCCATAAAGTGAGTTACCCATCCATCCACAGTTGTTCAAATACCATTCCAACCCCTGGAAATATCAACTGCAACCAGTGTGGGGGTGTTGATTGAGAGGAAGGTACTTACTCCTTCCTCTTGAAAACCCTTGCTCCCCTACAGACATATGCAATTCCTTAAGTTCATCTGGAAGAAAAATGGTGTAAAAATATACAAAATACACTCAAGTCTGTGATAACGACTTATTTTAGCTTTGTTGCCTTTATTCAGCCTAGATGTGATGGTATGAGAGAACTTATTTTTGGTTATCCATGCAAATCTAATAAATTTCCAAATATACATTGTAATAGAATAATTCTTCACACTCGACAAAACAAAGTTTTGGGGACCGTCCCCGTATATTGTCTCCCAGACAATTTAAAGAAAAAAGAACCGATTCAAAGTCTTTTACACAGTTAATGCCATTTACTGAACAAGATGGCGTTTATATACAGGAAACCAAAGACATGTGACAGGAAATGGTTGGCAATGTTGACGTGGAGGCGGAACTGGAAATTGCGTCATTGGAGATGAGCCGGAAGTGACGTTATCGCGACCATCTTGGAACCCGGAAGTGGCTTTCTTATTTTTCTTCTTGATGTCTGTTGGCAAAAAAGAGAGTTCAAGTAAGCACCACGTGACAACCCCTTATCTCGCGATGTTTCACTCACCTTTAGGCTCTTTGACTGCCTCCTAATCGCACATGTGTGACAACATGTAAATTTGTAATGAAGTCCACAAAAAATGTCATAGCATTGTTTCTTTTTGCTTTTGAATATAAATATAATTATGTAATAATACTCTTGATTATTTTTAAAAAGTGTTTATCAAGGAAGTTTAGTGGCACTTATTTTTGTTCCGTAGCAAATACATTGCAACAGGTTTGATTTTCATTAGTTATTTTCCCTTGAGGTTAAAATTAAATGTTAATCTTTGCATGTTCTGTTATAGCTAGGTTTGCCAAATAGGATTGGAATTGATATTTGTGCTACCAGTATAAGTCTAAATGTGAGAGAATGTCCTATTTTACATTGACTAATAACTTCTGATTGCATATAGAGCAGGGGTTCTCAAAGTCAGTCCTGGGGGCCCACTGTGGCTTCAGGTTTTTGCTTCAGCCAGATTCATAATCAGTGAGAACTGATAGCAATGATCTCATTAATTAGCTGTTTTTCTCTTCTTCTGCATTAAGAAAGCATAGAGGCATTATTTTTACATTTATAAGACATTTAGAAATATTTCTGCTTTTGCTATAGATTTAAATGCTTAACTTTATTTTGTTGCTTTCATTATGTTTTGTCCTTTCTCTGTGCAGTTTGCTCTTTTCATTGTATCTTAATAATGACAATTTAAAACGAGCAGATCAGACACCCAGGCAAACAATGCTGAATCATGAAATGCTGCAGCTACTTTATTGTCAGACCCACTAATTAGAAAACAATGAATTAATTAAATAATTAGAACACCCTGAAAATAGAATGAACATCAAGATGAAAATATTTTTAACAATTGAAATACATTATTCCCATATAACTGGTTAGTACATTTAATTTTTTTTTTTTAACCAAACTTTGTTTTCTAATTACTATGTTGTTCCCAAAACACAGAATTTGGGCAGTAACAGTTCACTTAATTAGCCCAGGATTCCAATTAAAAACAGAAGCTGGTTGGAACAGAAACCTGCAGGCACAGGGGATCCCCAGGACCAACATTGAGAACCCCTGATACAGAGTAAACCTACATAAGAACAGCTTTGAACTTTTTTTCCCCTCCTCAAGCACACCTTTAAAAATACTAAGAATGATGCTTTCCCTGACTTTTTCTTAATGCTGTTCCATAATAAAAACTATCCACATTCTTGCAATAAGCTCTATAGTAATTTAAATGCTGCAAGACTAGCTGACAAGCCTGAACTGTTTTTTTCTGTTGTATTAATGCCCATTGCCTTCAGCGCCAAATAAAAGGGTGATTTATTGAGACCAGTGCCTAAATGAACTATTTTCAAGTTTTGCATGATATAAATACAAGTGACCCATTTTTCTAAATGACTAGATGTATTAAGTCCCTGTAGGCAAGTCTGTTTCAGAACTTCATACATTTCAACTTTTCCAGTCTCTCCAGTGAAGTGATATGTCACTTAGTCTCAGATGTACATTGTAGCTAATCTTCTTTAGAGCATTAATATCTGAGCTGTACAGAAAGTAAATTGGAAAGAAAGAGAAATGTGGTGCATTCACTTCACTTCATTGGTTGGATTACTTATGTTTAGCATAAGGGCTCTTGAGCTAGAAGGATACAGTGAAATTAACAGGTCTGACTAATGTTACATGCATTATGTGTCACTGGGGGGGAGGAGTGTTTATGAGAGTAATGACCAAATTAGGGCAGAGGTTTTTTTTTTTTTGTTTTTTTTTCTTTCTTTCATTTCTAATTTAAACTTAGGAAGTTGGATTTTTTTATTCTTGTTTTTGAAAATGTTCTTTGATTTTTGCTAGTTTGGTTTATTTATGGTTACTTTTATTTATTTCTTGCCAATGTGAGATCGGGGTTTTCTTTGTGTACTTAAGCTTAATTTATCTGACACATCCTGAAGAGTGGCAATAAGTGTTCCCCGTGATAGGCTCCTTCCTATAATGGAATGGAACAAGCATGTTTGGAAAGTAAAGTGATCCAAAATAGACACTGTAACCTTCATCCAGTGTACATTACCCAAGTAATTGATTTAAACTAAAGGAAGAATAAGGTATATCAAATGGAAAATGTGTTAATGGCTTTCCACAACAATGCTTACCCACTCGGGCTATGGTCTGATTAGAAAATTTAATTGTTATTAATCGCACAATTAAATTTTTTTAGTCTAAATGAACTGAATCTTAACCAGAATTTAATCAAAACTTATATTTTCCTTAAAACATATCAATATTTTTCTAAAAAATAGAAATAGCTCTAATTGCTTCCCAATACAAGACAATTTAATAAACGCTTGCCTAGGTATATTAAATTATTCCACCTCATTTATTGAACAGTGTTGTGCAACAGGAACAACTTGATAAACAGCAAAACACTAATAACTCAACACCACAAAATAAGTAGCCATATCACTGTGCAAAGTCTAACAGTTTGACTTTTTCGGTCAGTAATAAAGCCTTTAAAATGAGATGAAGATGAAAAATAAGGCATTGATATTCTGATCATTTATTCAGCCAATTGCTTATGCACACCAGTTTATTCGCACTGGTTTTTCAAGGGACACTTTGTTTATTGACAACATATCCAGATACAGAACACAATTGTCCATAAGTGACCTGGAAAAATTACTTTTAAATGTAACCTAGTTACACTACTCATTACTTACAAAAAATAACTAAATATGTGACATAGTTACAATAAAATATAATGCTGTAAATGTTTTTGTGTTACTTTTCCTTCTAATAGAGATATGAAACCCACACTTGTAATTAAAGTAAATCTATCTCATTGAACAAAGAGAATAAAGAATATTCATTACTATTTCATTCTAGGTCAGGATCATAAAGCAGGATTCAATGTTATTAATTGTATTGTGCAGTTTTAAGTGCTGCTTATTTTAAGCCTTTCTTATTTCTTAGGATGTTAGTTCTAGTATTGGGTGAAGTGTTTTAAATCTAAATGTGCAATGGTCAACTACTTTTTAATTTAGAAAATATGTTTAGTTCTTTGTGTACTGTGAAGTAAATAACATCCTCCCCCTTTTTCCATTTTCACCAGAACCTTCCAAAGATTCTTGGTATGAACGTTATTCACTAGGCCACAAGATCACGCTGTTTGACAATATCACCAGGAAATAAGTGGTTTAGAACTAAACAGATACTTTATCCGTAGGTTTCTGTTAATGGATTGCATGCAGCAAAAAGGGGCTGATTAAATTTGCCCCCAGTACATGAAGGTTTAAATGCATACCTGTAACTTTTCTTAAATTCTTTTCACTTAAAAGTACATTATATACCTACATATCCTCTTCATCACTAGCTATAACCAGATGGCAGGAACAAGTTTGTACAACATTACAGAAGCCAGCATCCAATGTCTTTGGAAACTTACCTGTAAGAATGCATCTCACTTCACAACAGTTTAGTTTTATAGGTGCCCTCACTATCTTTCTGCATGGAAAGGTATAAAGGTTACTTTTTTGGTGTCCACCTAAATACAGTTTAACACTAGAATCCCCAAAGCCTACAAAAAAAGTTGTAATCCTGGGCCACCTAAAATTTCTTTGCACCTCTCCATTAGCGTCTTTTGTTTTCCAAATGATCAGCACAAGCAGCCTACTATCCCATCCGCCACCGACCAAGCTGATATTAGTTGCAAAATTCTCAGAGCTCAAGTGTGTTTATCTGTGTGTGAAGTACCTGAAGTTGTATAAGGTAAATAATATATCTTTATTTGGAATACATACATTTTATGTGTGTTCTGTGTCTACAACAATCTGTGTAAATGTAGGATGGCAGGAAATGCAAGGCATGTAATGCTGAACACACACATAAAGCAGAAACTTTTTCCATGTTATACTAATGATGACTGAAGTGTATAATGTGTGAAGACTTTAGGTCAAATATGAAATAAACACATGCACTTTTATTCAAGAATATAACCAAAGAAAAAAAAAATCATTCAGTTTACATGTTGCTGTCAATGAGTTAAAAATCCAAGCTCAAATGTCAATTGACAGAAAGTTGATATATATTCCTGGATGGTGCAGAGGTAAGAACTGCTGCCTTGTAACTGTGTACTCCACGTTTTAAGTAGTGAGCTGCTATTATTATTACTATAATTAAAAAAAAAAAAAAATACATTTGATTTGAGTCTGTAACACCCGGTGTAAATTTTGGCTACTTGTAAAAGTTAGCTTTTTTTGTTATTCAGTTTTATTTTGTCAGTGATGTTCACATGGTCCAAAAAGCATGCCTCTGCCATTATGAGTTGATGGCATTTCTCTCCATTTTTTTCACAAGAACAGTAATGACCATAGTTGGTGCTGTGGTTGATGCCTGCTCAGAACTATTTGTTGTACCAGCAATCAGAGATACAATGTCTCATGACCACTGACTCAGAAAGTCTTTGCCCTGGGTTGTAAATCAAAAAACAGTTTTCAACAAAACGTTGCCAGATGTCCAAAATCGTGGGAAATCTGTAGTTTTTCACACTTTCTTCATGGGTTTCTTTGTTGTCAAAGCATAAATGGAAGAACAGGGGTCTTAGGCTTGAATTAGTGTGCAGACCCCACCTAGCTCTGCTGAGGGGAACAAAGAAAATCAAGCATGTAGTGTGAGGGTTAGGGGCAGTGAGACTTGAAAGCCAGTGCATAAGAATGGTAAACCCTTAATGAGCAGAGTAAGAGCTGCTTATAGGAGTGAGGACAGCCACAAAACAACAGCATCTGAGATTAGGAACAATATATACATTTTCTAAATCTGCTTAACCAGAACAGGATCACAGGAAACCTGAAGCCTTTCCCAGCAGCTTTTGATGCAAGGCAGGAAAAATCCTTGGTATGCAATATGTATGATATGGCTGATGTTAAGAACAAAAATAAACAAAACGTAATTCTGCTACTGGATTATTTTCACAAAATCCGGTGTTTTAAGATGTGAATGTAAACTAAAAAAAGAACTTAATAAAGATAGAATAAATACAAAAAATATTAGTATGTTCAGTTTTTCAGCAGCTGGTAGACTCCCTTCGCCTACCTACCTGTAGAGACATTGCCAGCTCAGGAATAGGACCTGCCTCTATAAGATGGTGTCACATAGCTGCATATTATCTCAGATTGCAATTCACAACAACTCTCTATCACTCTTATCGATTTAGATTGGCAACTGATCCATCAGAGCATCACTACATAAGTAGAAAACCTGTACTATGAAAGGGTTTAAATTTATTTTATTTGTGAAGTGGAATGTCTGAAAAACATGAGCATGTTTAACTGATAGAGTGTGGTGTTGTGGGTTCACAACTCAAGTCAGAAAGGCCACTTTTTAAATAAATAGTCGCCGCACTCGCGGCTTAGAGAAGCGGGCATGGTAGTGTGGCCGGAGCAGGTTCTCGGGTGAATTCATGATGCGGGCGGTCCTTGCTTAAGTGCACAGGTGAGGAGCCGTCCACATCTGTAATTGATGCTGGGAGCTGCTAATTGCCACACCTGATCCACATTCCCGTGATAAATAATATAACTACAAGGCAGCTAGGGGAGGACAGAGAAAGACGGGAATGAACGGAGGTTAAAAGGAGAAGAAGGCAGGAAGGAGAAAGCCGGTGCGTGAGCGAGGGAATGTGCTCCCTGTAAAGAGAGAAAGGCAGCTGGGCAGTGAGCCCTCATGGGGTGTTTGGCTGGCACCCGGGGGCAGTCGGTAGTGGTTGCTCCCACTGAACGCTCATGAGGAGCGGGAGTGACCAGAAGGGGGATGGCTCGCCGCATAAGGCAGCGGGAGTTGGAACTTGTGAAGTGAAAGCCCCAGCGTGAATGCCCTGGTCGCTGGGGAGGCCAAGTCACGGTCTGGTGAAGCCTACCGGAGCCAGGGGATGGAAAGGCGAACAGACCAGCTGTAGAAGTCAGAAAGAAGGTCAGCTGCAGGTAGGGTGGCTCCCCTGGTGCATAGCCTGCATGGGAGAAGCAGTGGAGTCAACAGTAGAAAGGCACTGGGCGTTGTTTTAAAAGACTGCTTCCAGCCATTGTTTTAACCTCGTTGTTTTTAATGGATTTTTTCTAGTATGGTTTTAACCTCCACAGTTCACCATTTTTTTATGGATTATTTATTTATTAACTTTGACACACTGCACTTTAATTTGAACACTGTTTTGATTTTGTGGATGTTTAAAATAAAAGCACTTTTGCACTTTTTGCACAATCCCCTTGCTTCATTGTTGTGCCTCACTGTCCAGCTAATTGCTGACATTACCGATGGTGTTGGGTCAGCAGTTCCCAGAAGCTGGACAGGAGCATGGAGCAGAACCCGTATCGTCACAGAGAGTGAAAAAAGTTCCCATCCATATTGACTGCATGAAGTATTATTCAACTAAGAGGACAGTAACAATTTGAGCCGAGCAGCCATGTTCTACTTGTTTGTCTATTGTGCATTCACGGTTTGGTACATGAATGGAAAAATATTTTTATTAAAATATATGAATACTAAGAAAATTGTCTTATAAAGTGGTGATATCATTTTAAATGCATTTCTGATTGTATCTAAATGATGTTTTGATGTCTGTATGGAAATCATGCATCATACATTACTGTAGTACAGGAGTCAGCAAACTGTTTTAGCCGTTACCCCAAAATTTATTTGGTTTTTCTAATATTACCCCTGGGAATTGAAAGAGAAAAAAATCAAAATCTGTTCAAAATTAAAATATTTTATTGCACCAATATGAAATATTAAAGAATAAATAATATAAGTAAATCTATACTATTAAAAGGCAAAGCCCTCACTGACTGACTGACTCACTCATCACTAATTCTCCAACTTCCCGTGTAGGTAGAAGGCTGAAATTTGGCAGGCTCATTCCTTACAGGTTACTTACAAAAGTTAAGCAGGTTTTATTTTGAAATTCTACACGTAACGGTCATAACGGTCGACAACGTCTGCCATGTTAAACTTTCTTATTTATGGCCCCATCTTCACGAAATTTGATAGGCGGCTTCCCTGCGATAACCGAAACCAATGTACGTACTTATTTCGGTGGTATGATGCCACTGTCAGCCACCATATTGAACTTTCCAACTGTCTTTGTTACCTATGGGCCCATCTTCAAGAAATTTGGTACGCGGGTTCCCAGCGCTAACTGAATCCTACTTACGTACATATATATGTCCATAGCCTGCAGCTTGTTCGCCATGTGAGGCGCCGTTGGGTCCCCCATCCCCACGCCTCCCATGTTGTTGGCTGTCTGCCTATATAAGGCCATCCGTCGCTCCGGTCTCTTCATTCCCTTCCTTGCTTCGCCACAGTATTCACGTCTCCCTGCTGACAACCACAGCTGTTTTATTGTTCGTTTATTACCATTATAGTTATTGTATTTTAGACTTAGTTTACATTGTTCAGGTACTCATTTCCTTTATCGTTCCAACCGTACCCCCCATTAACATGTCTATCGAGGTGATCACCATCGATCAAAGAACTGTCACTTACCGAGTGGTTTCCATGCCCAGAGATGGAGCCTGCCTTTCCATTCTCTGTGTTATATATTGCACGGCCATATCAGGCTCACTCTTGATATCTGGAGCAACATTGTGTCTTAGGTATTGAATATTGTGTCTTCAAGGTGTGGACTGATGACGGTACAGGAGATAATTCTACTACACAGGAGCACTATAAGAGTGAAATGCTTAACCCTATGGTTCTGCATGTGAGTTGATGGCTGCCGCTGAATTGTTCGGTTGTCGCTTTCAAGTGTACCGAAATGGCCAAATATTTTACACCTTTGGACAATCGCCAGTGCCTCTTAAACATCTTAGATTCACAGGTGACGATTTGAGTAGTGGACACTTTGATGTTTATGAATATTTAAACTCTCAAAAGCTAGATGCGAAGTTATCGATGAAACCGGTTGTATGCTTACAACGCTTGACAAATGCCGATTGTCACTTCAACACAACAAGTCCAGCAAATACTAACGTTATTGAAACAAACCATGAAACTCAAACTGATCATGACAGCAGCAATCCAAGCTGTGAGATTTGAGGCAAGATTGCTTTTCACATGGCCAACTGTACGTTGCATGCTCAAGAGAAAGCTCATCGCACAGCTTGGTCACATTACAACCGGAGGGCCAAACTGACAACGTGGCATACAAAGAGATCCTTAACAAATAATTATTGGTATATTTTCCCTCAGTTTAAAAAGGTTTACTTTTCTTCTTAATAAATTCTTAAGGCAGTACTTCGCCGCTGCGAAGCGCGGGTATTTTACTAGTTAAATATAAAAAAGAACTTTCTGCTAAAGTGAAAATAAACAAAATATTTAATAAGTAATTTAATAAGTAATATATAATATTTAACAAAATAAACAAAACAAGGTAGTGATCAAAAAATGCAATTCACACACATTTTGAGAAATTATATTGTTTTATTTCGGAACAATGATTTGAATATCGTTTTTGCAATTCAGACGATTTCTTTGCTTTGTTTTAATATTCATTAATGTGGAAAACCCTAGTTCGCAAAGATAAGTTGTTGCAAAAGGCCAAAACCTTTTGACCACCTCTTCATGTGCAATATTGAAAGCTTTTGCAGCAGTTGTCATCCAAAAAGATGACAGACTGGTTTTATTTTCAAATTCAATCATTCATTTTTGGATCGAAGTTCAAGAATCACCTCTGCAAATCCTTGAGTTTTTCAGCTATTTCACATTTAACACTAGAATTACCAGAGCCTACGAAAAAACTCGTAATTCTGTCCCACCTTAAATTGCTTCTTAAATCCCTTCACACCTCTCCGCCAGCGTCCTTTGTCCTGTAAATGTGCTGATAAAGAGAAGCAAGGAGCAGCCTGCTATTACATCCCCCCACCAATTTAGAACGTGCACGAACTTCTCTCAGCTCATGCCTTGATTGAGTGTCTGGGAGTGAAGTGGAGTTTTAGAGTGGAAATAATAGATCGTTATTTGGAACACACGCATTTCATGTCTGTTCCGTTTCTACAGTAATCTGTGTCAACACATTGTTAAAACAGAAACTTTTTTATATTGTAGTAGTAGATGACAAAATGTAGGCATAAACTATATAATGTATGAAGCCTAAAGTCCAAATAACAAAGAAACATTTTCACAAAAGGTACAAATATAACACAATTACACTTTTATTCAAAAATATAACCGCAGAAACAAAAAACCGCCTTAACATGCGGTTTATGGGGCGTTAGTATGCATCGTGGTACACTGCAGAGCTATAGCGCGTCTTTAGTGAAAACAGCTGTGTCAGATGGGGTTGTATGGATTGATTCTGAACGCGACTGAGAGAATGAAAAGTGAATTTAAAAAAAAAAAAGCTAACCTTTACAAGGATCATAAATTGCACCAGCAGTTACAGACTGAAATCAAATGAATGCTTTTATTCTAAAATAGTAAGACTAAGAGCAGTTTACTTCTCAAAACGGAGTTGTGCATGATCGAACTTGCGACCTTTTGATTCCAAGGCGAGAACTGATTCTATTGCACTACGGAGGCAGTTATAATAAACTGCTGTCAATGTCGCATGTTAAGGCGGCTTTTTGTTTCTGCACTTATATTTTTTTGATTAAAAGCGCAATTATTGTGTTATATTTGAACCTTTTGTGAAAATGTTTCTTTGATATTTGGACTTCAGGCTTCATACATTATATAGTTTATGCCTACATTTTGTCATCTACTACTAGAATATAAAAAATGTTTCTGTTTTAACAATGTGTTGGCACAGATTACTGTAGAAACGGAACAGACATGAAATGCGTGTGTTCCAAATAATGATCTATTATTTCCACTCTAAAACTCCACTTCACTCCCAGACACTCAATCAAGGCATGAGCTGAGAGAAGTTCGCACGTTCTAAATTGGTGGGGGGATGGAATAGCCGGCTGCTCCTTGCTTCTCTTTATCAGCACATTTAGAGAACAAAGGACGCTGGCAGAGAGGTGTGAAGGGATTTAAGAAGCAATTTAAGGTGGGACGGAATTACAAGTTTTTTCGTAGGCTCTGGTAATTCTAGTGTTAAAAGGGATCAACAACCCAACTGATAGTATTTAAAACAAAATCAGGAAAATAATTTGAGAACCGCTCTCTGAGTTTTGTAAGATGTCTTATAACTGTATCTTTGTCATCAAAAGTAATATTTTCAGAATCTTCCAAAAACACTTTATCGTGTTCCCTTTTCCTATTTTCTTTCTCCAATATAGAAGCTTTGATCCAAACGCTGATATTTTTTCTCTGGCTGAAATGATGCTGATATTTTTTCCATGCAACTCTTAACGTCTGTTAAATATGCAAGATGTGCAACCCATGAGGTGTTTGTGAACTTGTCTGCAAGAATATGTTTTTGATCAGTGAGGAAAATTTCAAGTTCAGTTTTCAAAGCCCACACTCTATTCAAAACATTCCCACGAGAATGCCATCTTACTTCTGAGTGGTAGAGTAGGTCTGTATATTCAGCCTCACCATCACATAATTCATGAAATAGGCGCGTGTTAAGTGCATGTTGTTTGACAAAATTAATGACCTTAATAACGTCATGCATGACGGTTTCCGGTACAGGTTCCAAATGCTTAACAGGAAGTGGTTGGTGATGGATCATACAGTGAGTAATTTCTGGATTACAGTGAACCCTCGTTTATCACGGTTAAGCCGTTCCAGACTCTACCTTGATAAATTAATTTTCGTGAAGTAGGATTCTTTATTTATAAATCGAATATTTTCGCAGTTAAGAGTATAGAAAACCTGTTTACGACCTTCTAAATACGTTTTTTAACATTATTAGAGCCCTCTAGAAATGAAATAACACCCTTTAGTCACCATTACACTCGTATTACCCAATATATTAGACAAAATAAGAGAAAATAAGACATATTAGATGTTACAAATATCATATTACTAGGCACACTTGCCTTTTAAGGCGACCGACTTTTATCCTCAATTTTTGTGCGCTCCATGTGTACATCAGGCATGTAAGTGTAGGGAATAAGAACATCAAAGTGCCCATTCATAACATCTCACAAAAGTTTTTTTTTTATCCCCTCAAGTGCCTGTCCAAAGTCGTACAATGTCAGCCCGAATCTGTACCGCTAAAGACAGAGTTTCATGCACTAAATAAGCTATAGATGAGAATAAGCAAGCACCATCTCCCCTGATATTTACTATGCGGTGAGGCATTTGTACTCCATCAACATTAATTATTTCCAGAGACATAATTTTGTCTATTTTTCCAGCGCATCGCGCACAAAAGCAAGGAAACGATGGGAGCACCAGAACTCTGCTCACATCGCGTCGCTTCGTACCGACCTTTATCCTCAATTTTTGTGCGCTCCATGTGTACATCAGGCATGTAAGTGTAGGGAATGAGAACATTAAAGTGCCCATTCATAACATCTCCCGAAAACCTACGTTTTTTTTTTTTTCTCGTGAAGTGCCTGTCCAAAGTCGTACAATGTCAGCCCGAATCTGTACCGCTAAAGACGGAGTTTCATGCACTAAATAAGCTATAGATGAGAATAAGCAAGCACCATCTCCCCTGATATTTACTACGCGGTGAGGCATTTGTACTCCCTCAACATAAATTATTTCAAGAGACATAATTTTGTCTATTTTTCCAGCGCATCGCGCACAAAAGCAAAGGAACGATGAGAGCACCAGAACTCTGCTCACATCGCATCGCTTCGTACCTCAAGCCGCAAGTAGTAAGTTTGTAATAAGCAGAATACCGCTGCGCTTTGCACTCGCGGGACGGAAGGACAATCCCGAACGCTTTAATCTAGTAGATTATTGTACTGTACATTTAATTGCACACAACCACTAACCTATGAAGGCACGACCTCAGTAGGAGAGTCTTCAGTGGTGGTGCAATATCTTCAGCAGGTGCGTTGTTGTCTTCTTCCGCTGAAGGAGTACTAGGAGTAGGCAGTGGGTGTCTGGGTGCGCGGCTGAAGAACATCTTGATAGGCAGTTGCTGGCGCTGTCTTTTCATATGCGTGAGGAGGCTTTTGTAGGGTACTGCCATCTTTAATCATATCCAAGAGTTTCACCTTCTCCTGGATAGTAAGCATCTTCCTCCGGCGCTTAGTTTTATTGTCAGAAGGCTTAGAAAAAGAAGCACGTTTAGGAGCCATCGTAGGGCTTAGATAAAAGTTCTCAGAAAGCGCATGCGTAGTGACGTAAGCATGTATGAGAAAAAAATCACAATAAAGTGAAGCTGCTGAAGTCGAAGCGTGATATAGCGAGGGATCATTGTATTACTTTTTGCCAAAGCCGACAAACCATTAAGATTACCCAACATAGCTGGAGCTCCATCAACAGTCACTGCAGTGCAATCTTTCCACTTCATATTAATACTTAGAGTATTAAAATATTCATTCCCCTTATTAAAGACATAAATACCACGTGATCTCAATTCGAGAGGGGAACAAAACAACAATATCTCTTCAATTGCATGTGTACCTTTGTAGCAAGTCTATACCATTAACTGTGCATTGTTACTGACATATGCAGTTTCATCAAGCTGAATAGCAAAATATTTACTCTCTTTTATTGAAGAAATAACTTGTTCTTCACATTTTTTGCTAAAATAGCAATTCTTTCCTTTACTACTATTGCAGACAAGGGCACTGAATTCAGTTTCACTGCCTCTTTCTGACCACACATGTTCTCTGCCATTTTCAAAGCTGCTGGTTTAATTAATTTCTGACCAATTGTATGTGGTTTCTTCTATCAATCAATCAACCAGGCTACTTCAAAGCTAGCCTTTGCTTCTGAACATCGATCGAATGTGCCTCTCAAGTTGCTGTCCAATCTTTGTCTTTTGGCAGACTTTTCTAAATTTACAAAATATTCCCGCTGCTTGGAAGACAGATGTGAATGTAAATTATCCAAGTGCTTCTATAACTGACTCTTTTTAAAAGATTCTGTAGTGAGTACTTTCAAACATACAACTCACTGTGGTTTCATTATTCCATTGTCTTCTATTTGTGTGAATCCATAATTGAGGAACTCCTTCATGGTATACTCTCTTCCTATTTGAATCCACCTGAAAGGTAAAAATCATCCGTTGTTATTTGTTGAGCATAAGTCAGTTAAATTAAGGCCTTTTCATTTATTAATAGTGTAACTTTTGTTAATAAAACATTGTTTCCTTCCTCATCAAAATTTTAACCCCAAATATTACATAGGTGTGCAAAATGACTAGGTTAGAATGGCGTACATATATCAGCAACACATGTGACCATGTCAGTACTTGAACACCTTGCTACGCTCCCGTACGCTGTTCGTGCAGTTACAAAATCAGACGGCAGAATACGCAAATGTAGCATACGTGTACGCTAGTGCCGTGCTGTGAGGGATGACTGTATTAAGCTAGTTTCAGCGGTGG
This sequence comes from Polypterus senegalus, assembly GCF_016835505.1. Lineage (NCBI taxonomy): Eukaryota > Metazoa > Chordata > Cladistia > Polypteriformes > Polypteridae > Polypterus > Polypterus senegalus. The sequence goes on from NC_053165.1 coordinate 29,895,983, forward strand.
TGTAGAAGTTTAAATTACTAAAATAATGTTTTCACATTTCATAAAATTTTTTATAATATATATAATTTTTATTTAGGTGAAATAAGTCTCCGTTACCCCCGAGATTTTTGTTTTTACCCCATTTGCGGTAATTAACCCCAGTTTGCCTATCACTGAATTAGTGAACCAAACAAATTCAGCAGTTAATGCAATTTCAAGCAACTCCCAACACCACACCTGATCATAACATAGGAATCAATAGCTGAACTACTATGCAAAGAAATTGAAATTTAACTTTGTTTCTGTTACTGTTTCATTTATCTTTATTCATTCTGTGGTTTTCTGTGTGGTTGTTGAAGTTATTTGTTTTAACAAATCCAATTCACTTACATTATGGCAGTTGTCAGTTTTTGTGATTTTAGTATCAACTCTCATTTGTTTTTTGTTTCAGTGCAAGTTAAGTTTGGAGCCAAAGGAGATTGCTGCCACTAATGTCATCTTTGATAATCCTAACTTGATTAAGCCTATTCCTGTGAAGCCCTCAGAGATGCACTCTATTTCTGTGCGCCAGTCGTATAAGGTAATTTCTAATTTGTACAACAGATAATGTGATCTCACTGAATTGCCAAATGATGTGCAATTAACTCTGTACAAATTAAATAAAACTCACACTGTGTCGTAGATATTTTAGACAAGATTCAGAAACAGTCAGTGAGGAGTGTTTTAAAATTAAGCATAATATACTTGAAATCATTATTTCTAAGGATTAAAGAAATGTGAAACTTTGACTTTGTTACTATTAAAATGTATTCAGACCTTGACTGGAATAAAATGTGTATAACTTATACAGATAAAGTACTTGGTTATTTGAGATACATTTTAATTATGCAGTATGAAAATGAGTTGCAATACTGATCAATTCTGCAGCGCCTATGAAAAGTTTTCTCAAATTTTTATACAATATAGAATCTTGGTGGATTGAAGTTGAGTTTTTCAACATTGATTAACAGAAAATAAGACTCTTTAATGTCAAAGTGAAAACAGATCTCTGAAAAGTGCTCTAAAATCATAACAAATATAAAACGCAAAATAACTTACTGCACAGGTATTAACCACCCTTTAAGTTGGTATTTAGTAGATGCATCTACTAACAGCCCATTCCAGCCTTGAGTCTGTGTGCACAAGTCTCTCTCTGTCTATTTTTTACACTGCCATTTCTCTTTTTTCTTCTTTACAAATCGGCATAAGCTCAGTCATGCTTATGGGGATCGTGAGTGAACAGCCTCATTTGTTCATTCTCATTTGGATTGAGATCTGGACTGTGACTTGGCCACTTGCACACATTAACATTGTTTTTAAGGTATTCCTATGTAGCTTTGATTTTATGATTGGATGTTGATGTCTTGCTGGAATCTGCCAGTGCACAGGTTTCTTAGAGACAACGCAAGATTTTCCTCCAGGATTTCCCTGCATTTTGCTACATTGTGTGCACTCTAGCATCACAAGCTTTCCGGTACCTGCTGCAAAGAAGCATTGCCACAGCACAATTATATCCTAACCATATTTCACGAAGGATACATTGAATTTTCTGTATTGTGTGGTATTTGGACTTTAGTCTGATGGTCAGAAAGCTCTATTGCAGTTTCATCAGATCACAGAACTTTCTTCCACCTGGTTTCAAAGTCTCTTGTGTGCTTTCTGGCAGACTGTAGCCGGGTTGTCATGTACATTTTTTTTTTTAATTGGCTTTCTCTTTCCCTGTCCCCAAATAAGTTGTGACTGTCCTCAAGCAACAGTTTCATTCTTCATAGTCTTATCAATCTCAGCCACTGTAGCATGTCAATCCTTCATAGTCCTATGCTCTTGCCTCTTAAAATGTTGAATTGTGTTAAGTGGGTTTGAGAATTTTACATAATATGTAGTGTTTGTCTTGACAGTACACATATCAATGTTATTTTGACTAAAGTATAGAGTCATCATTATTAAAACCTGTATCCTGAACTGGATTAAGCCGCTTTACATAATGAATGGGTGGATGAATAGGTAAATACTAGCAGAATACCCGCACTTCGCACTGGAGTAGTGTGTTAAAGAAGTAATGAAAAAGAAAAGGAAACATTTTAATAATAACATAACATGACTGAAAATGTAATTGTGTTGTCATTGTCATGAGTGTTGCTGGCATATATATATATATATATATATATATTTATATATATATATATATATATATATATATATATACACACACACGGACAAAATTGTTGGTACCCTTCAGTCAATGAAAGAAAAACTCAAAATGGTCACAGAAATAACTTTAATTTGACAAAAGTAATAATAAATAAAAATTCAATGAAAGTCAGACATTGATTTTCAACCATGCTTCAACAGAATTATTTAAAAACATAAACTCATGAAACAGGCCTGGACAAAAATGATGGTACCCCTAGAAAGGACTGAAAATAATGTGACCAAAGGGACATGTTAATCCAAGGTGTGTCCACTAATTAGCATCACAGGTGTCTACAATCTTGTAATCAGTCAGTGGACCTATATATAGGGCTCCAGGTAGTCACTGTGTTGTTTGGTGACATGGTGTGTACCACACTCAACATGGACCAGAGGAAGCGAAGGAAAGAGTTGTCTCAGGAGATTAGAAAGAAAATTAGACAAGCATGTCAAAGGTAAAGGCTATAAGACCATCTCGAAGCAGCTTGATGTTCCTGTGACTACAGTTGCACATATTATTCAGAAATTTAAGATCCATGGGACTGTAGCCAACCTCCCTGGACGTGGCCGCAGGAGGAAATTTGATGACAAATCAAAGAGATGGATAATACGAATGGTAACAAAAGAGTCCAGAAAAACTTCTAAAGAGATCCAAGGTGAACTTCAAGCTCAAGGAACATCAGTGTCAGATCGCACCATCCGTCGTTGTATGAGCCAAAGTGGACTTCATGGGAGACGGACATAGGGTGACACCATTCTTGAAAACAAATCAAAAAAGCCAGACTGGAATTTGCCAAACTACATGTGGACAAGCCACAAAGATTCTGGGAGAATGTCCTATGGACAGATGAGACAAAAATTGAACTTTTTGCCAAGGCACATCAGCTCTATGTTCACAGACGGAAAGATAAAGCATATCAAGAAAAGAACACTGTCCCTTCTGTGAAACATGGAGGAGGCTCTGTTATGTTCTGGGACTGCTTTGTTGCATCTGGCACAGGGTGTCTTGAATCTGTGCAGGGTACAATGAAATCTCAAGACTATCAAGGGATTCTAGAGAGAAATGTGCTGGCCAGTGTCAGAAAGCTTGGTCTCAGTCGCAGGTCGCAACAGGACAATGACCCAAAACACACAGCTAAAAACACCCAAGAATGGCTAAGAGGAAAACATTGGACTATTCTAAAGTGGCCTTCTATGAGCCCTGACCTCAATCCTATTGAGCATCTTTGGAAAGAGCTGAAACATGCCGTCTGGAAAAGGCACCCTTCAAACCTGAGACAACTGGAGCAGTTTGCTCATGAGGAGTGGGCCAAAATACCTGCTGAGAAGTGCAGAAGTCTCATTGACAGTTACAGGAATCGTTTGATTGCAGTGATTGCCTCAAAAGGTTGTGCAACAAAATATTAAGTTAGGGTACCATCATTTTTGTCCAGGCCTGTTTCATGAGTTTATTTTTTTTAATAATTCTGTTGAAGCATGGTTGAAAATCAATGTCTGACTTTCACTGGTTAAATTTCATAGAATTTTTATTTATTATTACTTTTGTCAGATTAAAGTTATTTCTGTGACCATTTTGAGTTTTTCTTTCATTGACTTAAGGGTACCAACAATTTTGTCACACACACACATATAAACACATATATATATACACATATACATATATATATATACACATATACAAATATATATATATATATATATATACACACATATACAGTAATCCCTCCTCGATCGCAGGGGTTATGCGTTCCAGAACCCCCTGCTATAGATGAAAATCCGCGAAGTAGAAACCATATGTTTGTATAGTTATTTTTATATATTTTAAGCCCTTGTTAACAGTGTGGGAGAGTTTATATTATTAGAGCCCTCTAGACATGAAATAACACCCTTTAGTCAAAAGTTTAAACTGTGCTCCATGACAAGACAGAGATGACAGTTCTTTCTCACAATTAAAAGAATGCAAATATATCTTCTCTTCAGGAGCAGAAAATTTCAGAGAGAGAGAGAGAGAGAGCGGCTCGCAAAGAAAAGCAAACAATCAAAAAATCAATACGTGTGCTTTTAAGTTTACCGAGGCACTGCAATAAAGCAGCATTTTTTAGAGGAGTGTCAGTATCTTCTAAGCAAACAGCCCCTCTGCTCACATCTCCTCTGTCAGGCGCAGAGAACGTCAGAGAGAGAGAGAGAGCTCGAGATTAAAGCAAACAATAAATCAATAAGTGTGCTTTTGGAAGCACCGGGATAAAGCGGCATTTCTTAGAGGTGCCTCCAAATCCACTAGGCAAACAGCTTCTGTGCAAACAGCACCTCTGCTCACACCCCCTCTGTCAGGTGCAGAGAATGTCAGAGAGGGTGAGATAGAGACAGAGACAAGCAAACAATCAAGCACCGCGCAGGAAGCATATCTTATAGCATTGAGGAGTTTTAGGTAATATGTAATACATGCTCTGATTGGGTACCTTCTAAGCCTTCCGCCAATAGCGTCCCTTGTATGCAGTCAACTGGGCAAACAAACTGAGGAAGCATGTACCATAAATTGAAAGACCCATTGTCCGCAGAAATCCGCAAAGCAGCGAAAAATCTGTGATATATATTTAGATATGCTTACATTTAAAATCTGCGATAGAGTGAAGCTGCGAAAGTCGAAGCGCGATATAGCGAGGGATTACTGTATGTATATATATATATATATATATATATATATATATATATATATATATATATATATATATAGTGGTGTGACAAACTATTTGCCCCTTCCTGATTTCTTATTCTTTTGCATGTTTGTCACACAAAATGTTTCTGATCATCAAACACATTTAACTATTAGTCAAATATAACACAAGTAAACACAAAATGCAGTTTTTAAATGATGGTTTTTATTATTTAGGGAGAAAAAAAAATCCAAACCTACATGGCCCTGTGTGAAAAAGTAACTGCCCCCTGAACCTAATAACTGGTTGGGCCACCCTTAGCAGCAATAACTGCAATCAAGCGTTTGCGATAACTTGCAATGAGTCTTTTACAGCACTCTGGAGGAATTTTGGCCCACTCATCTTTGCAGAATTGTTATAATTCAGCTTTATTTGAGGGTTTTCTAGCATGAACCGCCTTTTTAAGGTCATGCCATAGCATCTCAATTGGATTCAGGTCAGGACTTTGACTAGGCCACTCCAAAGTCTTCATTTTGTTTTTCTTCAGCTATTCAGAGGTGGATTTGCTGGTGTGTTTTGGGTCATTGTCCTGTTGCAGCACCCAAGATCGCTTCAGCTTGAGTTGATGGATTTTTTGGTAGACAGTAGAATTCATGGTTCCATCTATCACAGCAAGCCTTCCAGGTCCTGAAGCCGCAAAACAACCCCAGACAATCACACTACCACCACCATATTTTTCTGTTGGTATGATGTTTTTTCTGAAATGCTGTGTTCCTTTTACGCCAGATGTAACGGGACATTTGCCTTCCAAAAAGTTCAACTTTTGTCTCTTCAGTCCACAAGGTATTTTCCCAAAAGTCTTGGCAATCATTGAGATGTTTCTTAGCAAAATTTAGACGAACCCTAATGTTCTTTTTGCTTAACAGTGGTTTATGCTTTGAAATCTGCCATGCAGGCCGTTTTTGCCCAGTCTCTTTCTTATGGTGGAGTCGTGAACACTGACCTTATTTGAGGCAAGTGAGGCCTGCAGTTCTTTAGACGTTGTCCTGGGGTCTTTTGTGACCTCTCGGATGAGTCGTCTTTGCGCTCTTGGGGTAATTTTGGTCGGCCGGCCACTCCTGGGAAGGTTCACCACTGTTCCATGTTTTTGCCATTTGTGGATAATGGCTCTCACTGTGGTTCGGTGGAGTACCAAAGCTTTAGAAATGGCTTTATAACCTTTACCAGAGTGATAGATCTCAATTACTTCTGTTCTCATTTGTTCCTGAATTTCTTTGGATCTTGGCATGATGTCTAGCTTTTGAGGTGCTTTTGGTCTACTTCTCTGTGTCAGGCAGCTCCTATTTAAGTGATTTCTTGATTGAAACAGGTGTGGCAGTAATCAGGCCTGGGGTGGGCTACGGAAATTGAACTCAGGTGTGATACACCACAGTTAGGTTAATTTTTAACAAAGGGGCAATTACTTTTTCACACAGGGCCATGTAGGTTTGGATTTTTTCTCCCTAAATAATAAAAACCATCATTTAAAAACTGCATTTTGTGTTTACTTGTGTTATATTTGACTAATAGTTAAATGTGTTTGATGATCAGAAACATTTTGTGTGACAAACAGGCAAAAGAATAAGAAATCAGGAAGGGGGCAAATAGTTTTTCACACGACTGTATACACACACACACACACACACACACATATATACATATATACATATCTACATATATACTGTATATACACATATATTCATATATACACATATATATACATATTATATATATATATATATATATATAGACACATATATATATTAGGTGGGACTCGATTAAAAAAATTAATGTAATTAATTAGAGGCTGTGTAATAATTAATCTTGATTAATCGTATGTAATCACACATGAAAATTTGCCCCAAATCGCAAATGTTATTTTTTAATTTGAAAAGGGTTTTAGTGGGCGAGAGAAGCAAATAATAGACATGGAGATGAATATTGTAAACTGAAGCTCTTCTAATTTCTGAAAAAAAAAATGCTTTTAAACTGCATTTCAATTCAGAACAGAAAAAAATATCATCCCTGGCTAAAATTGGGCAGACTTAAAAATAAAGTGGTATTTTAAGTACATTTTCAGAATGGTATTGTCTTTAAATAATAATAAGAAAAAATTAAACATAAAGTGCAGTTTTTGTTCTTAAAAAAATAAGGCAGAAACATAAAATGTAATTTGACCAGCTTCACCTTTAAACTCTGAGTAAACTTAGCCAAAATTGTTTTGTACATTAGGCTAAAACAGTGTGATCATTGAACATTTTGTAATTATATGCAATTAGAATTACTAACGGTCACAGAAGTCCAATGATCCCCAGGAAGAGCCACAAAGTCCGCTTTCTGTAATGCATCTAATTTTGCTTGCTTTTCAGTGTGCACAAAACCATGCTTTTATGAAGGCTTCCATCGGGTAGTGATTTGAAATGAAATTTGCCTCGGATTAGTCCCAGCAACGCGCTTTCTTTTGACACTTACATTTTTGTAGCTCTGATGTGTGCATAAATGTAATTGATATACCAGGAAATCATGCACTGACAAAAGTTCCCCTGTGCTTGGAATGCAAACTGTGATTAAATGCGTTATTTTTTAACGCGTTATGGAGTACATGCATTGAAGCTTCTCAGCTGTGCTTGTGCTAAGAAAAGGAAAATTTTAAAAAATAACGTAACATGATTGTCAAAGTAATAGTTTTGTGACCTTTATGAGTGTTGCTGTCATCAAGGATTTGATCATCATTATTTCTTGCATTCAGGTTAGTATTTGTAGGATGTGTTTATTTAATGTTAGGTAAGACCCGGCACTTAAAAGTTTCTTGCTACAGCAATTTTAACTCCGTTACAAAGTGATCCAAAGTCTCGTTTATACCTCGTGTCTTCTCAGTAAACTTGTATGTCGCGAATACCGTCATTCGCCGTAGGCGTGACATACGGCAGTGGGAGTGTGTCTATAAACTTAATGTAAACTTACGGTTCACGCCGTGCTTTGTTTCCGCAGTAGCTGTACTTATGAATATGCTTGTATTTATGAATACGCTTGTATGCATCACTTGCTTCATAATCTTTTTCTGCCTTCTCAATTGTGAAATAGTGTTTTTTGTTCAGCGCTGTTTGTAGGTCTTCCTTGTTCTCTACGTACTTACGTAAGAGGCGTGATGATGTCACACGAAACTCCGCCCCCCACGGCCATCCAGCTCAACTCCATTACAGTATATGGAGAAAAATTAGCTTCCAGTTATGACCATTACGCGTAGAATTTCTAAATAAAACCTGCCCAACTTTTGTAAGGAAGCTGTAAGGAATGAGCCTGCCAAATTTCAGCCTTCTACCCACACAGGAAGTTGGAGAATTAGTGAGTGAGTGAGTCAGTCAGTCAGTCAGTCAGTCAGTCAGTGAGGGCTTTGCCTTTTATTAGTATAGATAATAAATAAAGCAAAAAGTTATGTTAAAGGAAAAGCTGTGATCAATTAATACTTTAAGTGTCAATGTGTTCAAGATTGTGCTGGACAAAACATGCTTCCGTTTACATTGTCAGCCATTAATAGCTTTTAAAAACATATCACAGCCACTGAAGTGAATTCCATTTGATTACTGTGTGTTACTTAACTGTTTTTGAGCATTGGCACTCTGATGATTTTCTCAAGTACAGTACATAATTGTAAGGCAGACAAAGGCAATGAGAGGCTGAAGTACCCTTAAAAAGAGAGATTAACACTAGAATTACCATAGCCAATGAAAAAACTCATAATCCTTGCCCACCTTAAATTCCTTAGCACCTCTCCGTCACCGTCTTTTGTTTTGTAAGTGTGTTGATCAGCGCAAGCATTCTGCTATCTTATTCTCCCGCCCACTGCCGCAGCTCAATTCACAAAGGAGGTTCACAGTGTTTTTATCTTGGAGTGAATTTCCATGGAGTTGTAGAGGGTAAATAATATATTGTTATTTGGAATACATACATTTAATGTGTGTTCTGTGTCTACAACAATCTATGTAAACATATCGTTAAAACAGAAATGTTTTTCATGTTTTAGTAATAATTGACAAAATGTAGACATGAGATGTATAATATACTAGCAGAATACCCGCGCTTCGCAGCGGAGAAGTAAAGAAAAGCAAACATTTTAAAAATAACGTAAGATGATTGTTAATGTAATTGTTTTGTCATTGATATGAGTGTTGTTGTCATATCTATCTATTTATATTATATATATATATATATATATATATATATATATATATATATATATAGCAAAATGCCTGCGATTGGCAGCGGAGAAGTAAAAAGAAAAGGAAACATTTTAATAACGTAACATGATTGACAATGTTATTGTTTTGTCATTGTCATGAGTGTTGCTGGCATATATATATACACACAGACACATATAAAAACATATATATAAATATATATATATATACACATCTATACACATATATATATATACTAGCAGAATACCAAGGCTTAAGAGGAGAAGTAGTGTGTTAAAGAAGTTATGAAAAGAAAAGCAAACATTTTAAAAATAACGTAAGATGATTGTTAATGTAATTGTTTTGTCATTGATATGAGTGTTGTTGTCATATCTACTGTATCTATCTATATATATATATATATATATATATATATATATATATATATATATATATATCAAAATAGCTGCATTGGCAGCGAGAAGTAAAAAGAAAAGAAACATTTTAATAATAACGTAACATGATTGACAATGTAATTTTTTGTATCATTGTCATGAGTGTTGCTGGCATATATATATATATATATATATATATATATATATATATATATATATATATATATATACACATCTATACACATATATATAGTTATATATATACACATATACACACATACATATATATACATATACATATATATACACATACTGTATATATACACACACATATATACATACTGTATATACAACATATACATATCTACATATATACTGTATATACACATATATATACAAATCTACATATATATGTCTACATATATATATATATATATTAGGTGGGACTCGATTAAAAAATTAATCCAATTAATTAGAGGCTGTGTAAGAATTAATCTTGATTAATCGTATGTAATCGCACGTAAATTTGCCCCAAATCGCAAATGTTTTTTTTTTAATTTAAAACGGTTTTAGTGGGCTTACAGAATCAAATAATAGACATGGACATGAATATTGTAAACTGAAGCTGTTTTAATTTCTGAAAAAAAGCTTTTAAACTGCATTTGAATTCAAAACAGAAACAAAAATATCATCCCTGGTTAAAATTGGGCAGACTTAAAAATAAAGTGGTAGTTTAAGTACTTTAAGTACATTTTCAGAATAGTATTGTCTTTAAATAATAATAACCAAAATTTCACCATAAAGTGCAGTTTTTCTTCTTAAAAAATAAGTCAGAAACATAAAAGGTAATTTGACCAGCTTACTCTTTAAACTCTGAGTAACATTAGCCAAAATTATTTTGTACATTAGGCTAAAACAGTGTGATCATTGAACATTTTGTAATTAGATGTATTTAGAATTACTAACGGTCACGGAAGTCCAATGATCCCCAGTAAGAGCCACAAAGTCCGCTTTCTGTAATGCATCTAATTTTGCTTGCTTTTCAGTGTGCACAAAACCATGCTTTTATCAAGGCTTCACTCTGGTAGTCGAAATGATCAGTCGTAGGAACGCGCTTTATTCCGACTCTAACATTTTTGTAGCTGTGATGTGTGCATCAGTGTAATGGATGTACCAGGAAATCATGCATTGACAAAAGTTCCCGTTTGCTTGGAATTGAAAGTGTGATTAAATGCGTTATTTTTAACGTTATGGAGTACATGCATCAAGCTTCTCAACTGTGCTTGTGCTAAGAAAGGGAAAATTTTAAAAATAACGTAACATGATTCTGTTAACCTAATATTTTTCATACGTCCCAAACCAAGGAGATGGGAAGGTAAAATGAATCGGGTAGCGCGACATAGTCAGTACATCCCTCTCGGGAATCGAACCTCAATGTCGGCGTTAGAGGCTTAAGACTCTACAATTGCGCCACCGCTTGTCTATGCTAAAGTATGTATTGTAGATCGGGCTATAGATATACATTTATATATATACCCGTGTATCGCAGTGGAGAAGTAGAAGTTATGAAAAAGAAAAGGGAACATTTTAAAAATAACGTAACATGATTGTCAATATACAGTAATTGTTTTGTGAGTGTTATTGAATGTTGCTGTCATCAAGGATTTGATTATCATTATTTCTTTCAATCAGGCTCGTATTTGTACGATGTGTTCAAGTTACATTCCGTGTTTGTCAATCGCTGTAAAGATAAGAGGTTTCATTCATCGATTAGTTCCTTACTGCATCAATAAACAGCTCGTCTTCCTTTTTATCTGTGATGTGACAAACTGCATGCACGGGTTTTTTTTTTACGCTGTCTTCCTTTAGCGGACATTCACTTTTTCCACCGTGTGCTTTGTTTCCACAGTAGCTGCATTTATGAATATGCTTATCAGACGCTTCATATTTTTGCTGCCTTTTCAATTGTGTAATTCGGTTTTGTTCAGCTCTTTGGAACTGTTGCTTTTTATCTGTGCACTGCATCAGTTCACGTGAGCCACTCGGTGTACTTGCATCGAAGGTTCCCAGCTGTGCTGGTGCCATCTCGTGCTATGTCCATAGCTTTATTTAATGTTACCTTAGTCCTGGCACTTAAAACTTTCTCTGGCAGTTTCGCTGAGTTTGTGTCAAACACCACCCTGACCATCTCATCTTCCTCTCCATAAGCACAGTCCTTCACCCGTGAATATTTACCCGTGGCAGTTTGCTATTGGATTGCCGCTGACGGATGGCCTTATATGGGCAGGCACTAAATTACAAACGCCAGCGCAGCCTGTCTATGAACTTAATTTAAAGTGTAGGTTTACATCGCGTGCTTTGTTTCCGAAGTAGCAGAACTCGCTTCTTATTGTTTCGCTGCCTTCTCAATTATATAATGCATGTTTTCTTGAGCGCTTTTTTGATGTCTTCCTGGTTTTCTATGTACTGCGTGATTACGTGGGAGGCGTGATGATGTCACACGAAACTCCGCCCCCACGGCTTTGAAGCTCATCTCCATTACAGTAAATGGAGAAAACTGCTTCCAGTTATGACCATTACGTAGAATTTCGATATAAAACCTGCCCAACTTTTGTAAGGAAGCTGTAAGGAATGAACCTGCCAAATTTCAGCCTTCCACCCACACGGGAAGTTGGAGAATTAGTGATGAGTGAGTGAGTGAGTGAGTGAGTGAGTGAGTCAGTGAGTGAGTGAGTGAGGGCTTTGCCTTTTATTAGTATAGATGAAGACTGAAATCCAAATGTTAAATAAACATTTTCATTAATGATACAAGTATAACAAAACAAGTGCGCTTTTATTCAGGAATATAACCGAAGAAAAAGAAATCAGGTTAGGGTAGTCTATTGATATGACAGCCTGTATGGTGCATTGGTAGGAACTGCTGACTCCTAATCAAGAGGTCGCCAGTTCAATACCGGCTGACTCCCAAATTTACCATTTTGAGTAGTGAGCTGCTCTTATTGTTAATCTATACTAATAAAAGACAAAGCCCTCACTCACTCACTCACTGACTCACTCACTGACTCATCTCTAATTCTCCAACTTCCCGTGTGGGTGGAAGGCTGAAATTTGGCAGGTTCATTCCTTACAGCTTCCTTACAAAAGTTGGGCAGGTTTTATATCGAAATTCTACGCGTAATGGTCATAACTGGAAGCAGTTTTTCTCCATTTACTGTAATGGAGATGAGCTTCAACGCCATGGGGCGGAGTTTCGTGTGACATCATCACGCCTCCCACGTAATCACGCAGTACATAGAAAACCAGGAAGACCTCAAAAAAGCCCTGAAGAAAACATGCATTATATAATTGAGAAGGCAGCGAAACAATAAGAAGCGAGCGAGTGACATATACAACCATATTCATGAGTTCTGCTACTTCGGAAACAAAGCACGATGTAAACCTACACTTTAAATTAAGTTCATAGACAGGCTGCCGCTGGCGTTTGTAATTTAGTGCCTGCCCATATAAGGCCGTCCTTCAGCGGCAATCCAATAGCAAACTCCCACTAAATATTCACGGGTGAAGGACTGTGCTTATGGAGAGGAAGATGAGATGGTCAGGGTGGTGTTTGACACAAACTCAGCGAAACTGCGAGAGAAAGTTTTAAGTGCCAGGACTAAGGTAACATTAAATACAGCCATGGACATAGCACGAGATGGCACCAGCACAGCTGGGAACCTTCGATGCATGCACACCGAGTGGCTCACGTGAACTGACGCAGTGCACAGATAAAAGGCAACAGTTCTAAAGAGCGCTGAACAAAAACCGAATTACACAATTGAAAAGGCAGCAAAAAATATGAAGTGTCTGATAAGCATATTCATAAATCCAGCTACTGCGGAAACAAAGCACACGGTGGAAAAAGTCAATGTCCCGCTAAAGGAAGACAGTGTAAAAAAAAAACTCGTGCATGCAGTGTGTCAGGTCTCAGATAAAGAAGAAGACGAGCTGTTTATTGATGCAGTAAGAAACGAATCGATGAAAGAAACCTGTCATCTTTACAACGATTGACAAACACGGAATGTAACTTGAACACAACACATCCTACAAATACGAGCCTGATTGAAAGAAATAATGATAATCAAATCCTTGATGACAGCAACACTCAGTAAAACTCTCAAAACAAATACTGTATATTGACAGTCATGTTATGTTATTTTTAAAATGTTCCCTTTTCTTTTTCTAGCTTTTTTAACACACTACTTCTCGATACGCGGGTATATATATATGTATATATATATCCCGCTCTACATACTCAAATAATGGATACTTTATTCGCCATCAATGATTGTTTTGGTAAAGTCATACTCAGTGTATTCATTAGATGAACGGTAAAAAAGTAAGAGCGAGGGGAGGATGCAGGCTGTAGTGCGTGTCAACTCTATCTGAATTGCGATCACATTTCAAAAATATATCATTTCAAGTTCTATTTAGTCCATATTTGTCAAACTCAAGGGCCACGGGCCACATCCGACCCGCGTAATTATATCCGCGCGAGATCATTTTATATATTGTATTATTGTTATTAAAGCCCGGGTATATGAAGCGCTGGTACCACAATAAACTACAGATCCCATAATGCAGCGCTTCAGCTGTGAAGTGATTTCAAGTGAAGCTGCTTTTATGGGAGACACAAATGCACCAGTGCAACTTGCCCTCCTTTCCCTGTTGCCAAGTAATCTTGAACCAAGTCGTCACTACGGTGTTCCCAAATACGCACTTTGCTGATAAACTGAGCGCACTGAGTTTGCACGGCGCTTTGGTGACTTTGAAGAACAAAAAGTCCGTCTACATGCGGCTCGAACCTTGTGCATGTTTGGTAGCACATATCTGTGTGAAAGCTCTTCTCAGTGATAAAGACTAACAAAACAGCACACAGGAGTCGCCTCACTGATGAGCACCTGCAGTCCATCCTGAGAATCTCCACAACACAGAACCTCACAGCAAACAGAAACGAACCTGTGGCCAAAAAAAGATGCCAGGCGTCCAGCTCTAAAATGACATATGAGCAAAGACAACTGAATGATTTGATTTGTTATTGCTGAAAGGAACACATTTTATTTATATTTCCAGGTTTTGTTATGCAGCATGTTCATATTTGAATTTGTATCATTTTGACAGGATATATTTTTATGGAGAGCAAAATCTTTTGGGATATTTAAAATCTAAGTTTATTTTTATATAAAATTACATACTGAGTAAAGAAATTTGAATGTTTGTTCTTTTAATGTTTACTTTATTTCTAACTTGTATAATTTAGACAGGATATATTTTTATGGAGAACAAAATATTATAAGTTATTTAAGGTTTGAGTTGATTTATTCAGGAATAATATTCCTGTCTGTTTTTACCATTCCTACCAAAGATATTTCTGTCGACTAAATAAAAATTCCTTCTATTTAAAATTTAAATAGAACTTGAACAAATACGATAGTTCATAATATCCACGCAGACTTGCACGTAAGAGCGGGAGTTATCCGTCTTAACAAGCAGCGTATTGCACTGATACGAAATAGCTGTGTGTGTATATATGTAGATATGTATGTATATGTATATATGTTTATATATGTGTGTGTGTATGTATATGTATGTGTATATATGTAGATATATATATGTATGTATATATGTGTATATGTATAGATATGTATATATATATGTTTATGTGTGTGTGTGTAAATATATATATATATATATATATGACAACAACACTCATCACTCACAACAGTGACAAAACAATTACATTGACAATCATGTTACGTTATTTTCAAAATGTTTCCTTTTCTTTTCATTGCTTCTTTAACACACTACTTCTCCGCTGCGAAGCTGCGGGTATTTTGCTATGTATATATATATATATATATATGTATTTGTGTGTATATATGTGTGTGTGTGTATATATATACTTTGTATGTGTACAAGTGTATATGTATATATGTATGGATATGTATATATATATGTTTATATGTGTGTGTGTATATATATACAGTATATATACACTACTCTGCTGCGAAGCGCGGGTATTCTGCTAGTATCTATATATATATATATAAAATTCTTTTTGCATTTGAAAAGGAAATTACGTATGACCACAGAAAATATTACATTACATTATTAATATATACAGGATCTAATCACTTCGTTTGTGGATTCCATTTTTATGTTGTCTTTACGAATTGTTGTTATTTGTCTGAGAGTTATTTTACTGATATTGAAAGGAAGTTAACACAAAAATGCCGATCTATCCCATAGAAGTGTGCTCCGCGTTGCCCTCTCCCAGCCCTCCTCTCTGGACTCCAGCGCTCAGCCGTCCGCCGCCAGGCAAGTTCTGACACAGAGATTTTATTTATTCGTCCACGTGACTGTCGCAGAAACTGCCTCATTATAACTTTTTTTTAAATTGGCAGTACTTGATAGTAGAAGAGATGAGGAAAACAGCTTTGTGTCTTTCTACTTTTTAACTGCACCAAGCTGTAAACAACGTGAAAACTACACCGCCTTCAGTGGCGAGTGGTCGTGTGAACAAAGCGGATGCTCAGAGACGTGGAATTTCGGGCTGCTTCGCAGTTTCGGGTGGCATCCTTTATTCTCGCACTGTTTGTGACACTGCGAGTGCCCCATCGGCTCCTGGGAGAGTGGAAATCTTTGCAAATGAGTGTGATCGGCGCCATCAAAGCAAAAGTCTCTTTGTAAATTACGCTGCACGACTAGTTACTGTCCCTTAAGGTGAGATCAAGTCACTAAAACCCCACAATATTCAAGGTTGCTTTTGTGATGAATTCTTTTAAGAAGATGAAGGGTTTACATCTAAGAAGATGTCTTTTTGGACTTGGGAATTATTTGGATCTTCAGCCCGTTAAGCACGCAAGGGCAGCCTCCACATTTCTCAGAATAATCTTTCTCTTAAATCACAGGCACATAGTGCAAGGTTGTCAGGCAGAAATTTGCAGGGTCACAAATGTAATTTCTATACCACAGCGGTCGTGTAGTGCCTTTCACAAGGGATCTGCTACTGAGAGATGATCCAAATACATTTAAGCTGCTGTTAGTGCTACTTACCTGTTGTGTTATAGCTCTTTTAAAATGTACTTTACCCCGAAAGCACTCCAGTACTGCTCAATATATCTTTATTTCTTACATGTTAATGTTTTACTGTTTAATAATTTACAGTATATACTACATTTTACTCTTTTCCCTTGCACTCAGTGAGCGAAGCCACTGGGTAATCAGGTAGTTGTACAATAAAAACATGGTTCGCGTCTGTAACAGCTGGCGTAAATTTATAGTAATTGTAAAAGTTAGTTTTTTGGGGGATTTTATTCCACTTTTATTTTTTATCATGCTGTTTTCAGATAAAGACGTGGTATAACAAACTTGTTTTGTTATACCACATGTTTATCTGAAAACAGTGTCAGATCTTGCGCGTGAACAAGACTGACACTGGGAAAACTTGGGATGTGGGTTTGAGTGGTGTGCATGACCGAAAACGATTGTAGATGTGAATTTTTTTATTTTTTTTCATTCAGTTTTATTCTTGAGTGTTCCTGCTCACGCTGAATTAGTATACACCTTCTGGTCCCTGATGTCAAAGCCACACTGACAAAAAAAGAGAGACATAGGTATATATGACATTTGGAATTATTCTTTTTATGACCTGTATAGTACATTTCAGAAAACACTGTTGCACTGATGCAACATTATATTAATTCGTATACTTTCATGCTGTTGTAGACAGTGCCCGCTTTTTTTTTTTCCCCCCAGTCTTACCCAATCTCCACATTTTGGTGCATGGTGGTGTTTCTTTTATACTCCAGGAGATGCAGAAGACAGAATAGTACAGAGAGGTCACTTCCGCGCTATTTACAATCATCAAATTCAAATGTTAACAGTTCCCATACACCTAAGGACCCTCCTTTCTACATTTACGACATGTGTACCTGTTACTTTGGGTGTTTGGGAACTGTTAACATTGTTGTGGACACGGAACACACATGAAATGTATGTGTTCCAAATGATGATATATTATTTACCCTCTACAACTCCAAGGAAATTCACTCCAAGATAAACACTGAGCACTGAGAACCTTCTTTACAAATTGAGCTGCTGAGGTGGGCGGGAGGGGGGATGGGCTAGCAGGCCATTTGTGCTGATCAACACACATTTACAACACAAAAGACGCTGATGAATAGGTGCAAAGGAATTTATAGGCAGCGATTACAAGTTTTTTTGTAGACTCTGGTATCTCTAGTTTTAACTGTTTAGCAAGAGTTCTGATGATATGGGATAAGGCACCTTCTGGTCCAGCTGTTTGCAGGTTCTTACTTTCTTTAAAGTCTTACACATCATATTTTGTGCATTTTGGCAAAGAATCATGTGATCCTCTTCAAAGTTCGATAAATGTCTTTGTGTTGCGAGTTTCAAAATGGGTCTAACATTTATTCACCTCTGCTGAAAGTGTGTCGATAGTGTTGATAAATTTAAGTAATCTTCCATTTGTAGTGGCAGCTTGCTGCATGCTTTGTGAGCGCAGGCTCTGAAAATGTATTTTTATTCAGTAGCTGACTTGTCTTTTGTTTTTTTGGTTTTTTTTTGGCTCACAATCATCAGAGTAAAATGCTGCTGTCTTGATTTGTTTTTCATGCAAACAATATGATTAGCTGATGGGCTTTTGATTGTGTGATTGGTAGTTAAAAAAAATGACTATGCTTTTTATGAGCACTGAAAGCTTTTGAATATACTGCATTCATTTGTCTGAAGCAGTACCCTGTCAAATTCATAGAATTTTTACTGTTAATGTTGTGTCTTAATTTTGTTTATAAATATTGGCTGATAATTTCCTATATTTGTTCTGATAAGGTCATGGTGGCAGCATTGGAATCATCTTATTTTTATTAACAGTTTCCCAGGCACTTGTAGGATGTTCCCAAGTAGTTTTGAGCTAACCATTTTTCTTCAGGTGGTGAGTGGGTGGTCTCTTCTTGGTCTCAGAAATTAATGAGTACTCCTCCAAGGTCACTCTTATACACAGCTTCTCATATCATTATGGAGAGTGAGCCCAGTAGACCTATGCAAGATCCTCATTTCCATTGTAAAATCATTATATCATCCTTTTGGTGACTACACATGGCTTGCTTGTAATATTAAGTAAGGATGGTCGTTCATTGGTCAAGATTCCTGTCTTCAATTTAAAAGCCATTTCTCATGTATATGCATTATCTGTTGTGTGCACTGTTCTGAATTTCCAAAAGTATTTATTTCACAATAATTCAGCCAAAAATGCAAGTATTTTTCATGTTTGAACTGGATGACTTGCCATTTCGATTACACAACATGAGTATCATGAGATTTGTTTCATGGATGTTTTTATGTAACATATTAAAAAATATAATATTTTGGGTAGAGCATTCTTTTAACATTCAAAATATTCAGTTTTAGGTTTGTGCATAAGGTTATGTTTTGCTCAGTATAAATATGTCATGAGCTTAGCCCTAGAAATTTAGTGATTCCTTTGTCAATATGGGGCATTAGACACCGTATGTTTTGGGAACGCCCTGTCACTGCTACATTTTTGGTCAAAAGTTTCCTCTCTACTATTCTTACTGTCAGTAATCCTCTCTTGTCTCATCTTATTTTTCTTTCTAAATTTACATCCCTCTTGCATCCAAGTTTATTCTCTCTTGGTTCTTTTGTTGGAACATCCATATTATTAACTTGTTTCAAATCCTCAGACCTCTTATCAGCTGTAGCACTCTTCTTCTTTCGGCTGCTCCCTTTAGGGATTGCCACAGTGGATCATCTTCCTGTCCTCTGCATCTTGCTCTGTTACACCCATCACTTTCATGTCCTCTCTCACCACATCCATAAACCTCCCCTTAGGCCTTCCACTTTTCCTGTTACCTGGTAGCTCCTCCAATGTACACAGCATCTCTGCTCTCCAAGCCAATGCAGTCTGTCCTCTCTGGCTTTGTCTCCCAACTATCCAACCTGAGCCGACCCTCTAATGTACTCATTTCTAATCCTGTCCATCCTTATCATACCTAATACAAATATTAACATCTTTAACTCTGCCACCTCCAGCTCTGTTTTCTGTTTTTTGGTCAGTCCCACCTTCTCCAACCTAGAAAGGCATCTTTTCTTAATTTAACCTTTCAGCAATGAGGATTAACAGGGTGTCTGGGGTTAATCATAGAAATTAGCAGCATTGGGTTGAGTTTGTTCAGAACCAAGTGTCACGTGGTAATCAATGTTAATCATAATAGTATCTTTGGAGCATTGGGGACTGGCAGGTTTGGCTGAGTCGCTTATTACATGTTGACTCGGGTTTCTCTTTATACGGTGTATAAAATGGATGCGTTACTACAAAGGGTAGGTTTGGTGGTTACTTTTTTATTATATTCTATTGTATTGTATAATAGTGCATTACATTTTGATTAAATTAATTTGTCAGCATTTGGATGTTTTATCCTTAAATGAACAATTAATCAACCAATGTCAACCAAGAAAATGTGGTTTAGATATTCCACTGCAATATACTGTTATATGTGTGGCTTTAAACAAGAATGGTTTGACACATACACACAATTATTCTAGAAATGAATGACTTACAGGGATATTTTTTCTTTTTCATTTAGGAGGACACATTTGGAACAAAGTCTTTGTCACTGGCAGGACTTTTTGGAACTCCTGAAGGCCAGTTTTCAGTGAAACGTGATTCAAGACTGCAGACAGATGGACTGAAAACTGGTAGCTGTCCAAAAATTGTTCAATCTCTTTCTTATGAAGAACAATTGCATGTGGCCAAGCCAACATCTAATAAAAATCCAATTTATTGTCCTGCCATCAAGAAACTAATGAACCACAGAGCAGTGACTGAGCTACAACCACTTTCAGAATCTCCTGAAAATAAACTTTCTGAAAACAGCGCCACTCAGTTGTCATCTTCTGTTCCCTGCACCACTAAGGGGCCTCTTGAACACCTGTTCCATCCACATCTCACTTGTTATGCAGATCGGTCTATGCAGCTTCAAGAATCCCCAACTATAATCAAGAAACTTCATGGAGCAAACACTGCTGTAGGAGAATGCAGCAATGGACGCAGTAGTAACAGTCCACCCAAGAATCTGTTTCCACAGGCTTCTCATTTGCCGCCTTTGCTACCACCCTTTGTTCCCGGAGTGGTTTCTCCACATAGACTGCTTGAAAAACTGCAAATAGTGCACCAAGAACAGAATCTTGACAAGATATCCAAACCTGTTCTAGCAGCTAGTTTCAGTGGTCCAGTTAATCAGACTGCTGGAATGATGGACCCATGTGTAGAAAATGCAAAGACTGCTACAAAGTCGAATCTGGTTTTCAAGGTAATTCTATTTTTTGTTTCGCAAAAGGCAATAACAAGAATGGCTGAGATGTTAAAAAACATTTAAACAAATTTCAACAGAACACATTATATATGCAAATGTAGCTTAAACTCTTGCTTGTTTCATTCAAAATGAAAAATGTAATTTTGAATTAAGTGCAATATTTGGTCAAAGGTAACATTATTTGATGACATTTAAATACTGTATACCTAAAAAAAGTCAAGTTTATTTTTATTGTAAGTATCTGTAAGCACCTTGACAAAGTATGCGACATAGCTGAGGGGTGCACCTTCAGTACAGAAGGAGGACCTAGGCTTTGGTGGTCTGCGTCATTTCCAGGCATTGTATGATCCTATAATTATCCCTTCTGTCTCCAGAGAAGCAAAATGGATGTGCGCTTCATCTCTTTTGTCTTCTATTTTAAAACCATGTAGGGTATTTATTATGCCTTTGACATTAAAATGTTTATTCACAATTAAAGATGTATTAATTGTTTGAGTAAACCATGGCATCTTGCATGTCAACCTGAACAATGTGGAGTTTTCCTTGTGCACATTCCTTGATCCAGATAGGGAGATTTTTGTTGGAGAATATGGATTTTGTAAAGATTCTGAGTAAAATAAATATAAAAAACATTCTTTCAGTCAGTGTAGAGGCATCGTATTGTTATGCAGCTATAGGTACTTTAAGGGATGTGCTAATCTGTGTGTTTGACTTCATTCAGTTGTTTATACACCCCCAAATGCTCATCAGAACATTTGACTAGTTGAGTGTTAAATATTTAATCTTAACAATTGACTTTTTAAAAATTTTAATACATGTAAGAGAAACAGATAGCAAACTGTTATTATTGTGTTGGCAGACAGTTAGCATGGATTTTGAGACAGGAAAGGGAAAACCTGAAGTCCAAGTGAAGGCAGGTTAGGCTTAAGCTGTTTAATAATGTTGCACAAACACTAAGAGCTTTTTCTTTAGACAGAGAACCATAGATCCGAGTAGTGTAGCTACCAAGTAGTGTGGTGGACAGTAGGATTTTAGGGATCTTCAATACTCAACTTGATGATATTTTCAAAGAATTAAATAGTAGGACTGGCAATCTTTGTTGGACTGAATGACCTGTTCTTACCTAGATTGTTCTAATGTACTTACTGTGAGGGTGGAGTGGAGTATGTTTTTCCCCATATAACAATAGAGAAAGTCTGAAAATGAGATTATAGACTTACTCCATGCCCAATGATGTGATCTGTGAGTTAAATTAATTCAATTTTTTGAAAAGCATCTTCTACAACCGACATGTAAGAAATAAATTATTTTGTAGACAGAAATTAGGGAAATATTGTCATCAGATTTCTATTCATATTGTATAGGATCTGGTAAGTGTGAAGTAATTCACTTAAGAATTAAAAATTGGCAGTCCCAATGATTGTTCAGGTCCATGTAGAATATAACAGTATATTGCAGGGGAATATTATAATTACACAGTAACACACTCTAAGCTATTTACTGCAACTACTAGTTTTCAGTGAGGTGAAAAAGTCATGGTTAGTCCTATGATATTTTGATGACATTTTATTTTCTTAAAGAAATAAAAAAAAGTCCAATTTACCCAAGTTTGGGAGGAGTTATTATTATCATAGAAACATTAGTCTTTCTGAGCTCGGGAAAGGTGATTCCAAAAGACAGTTTTAATACTTAATTTGGGCTAGAACTATACCGAGCAGTAATAAGGGTGGGCAGTACTTGTTACCAAAAGAGCAATCACACCAAAAATAAAGCGGAAAAAAAAATTGCAGGAACCAAGGTATCAGAGAAGATGACAATTATGAGTTAAGATGTAGGTACTGTACCTGAAAAGGAGCTTACTTGTGTTGGCAATTAGCTACATGAAGCTGGAAGACATCCATGCAGTGATGTCATTTATGCCTGATATGAGCCCTGGAGTAATATTAACATAAAGCCGGGTATTTTCAGGATTGACTGCTGGTTGAGCAAATTTTCGTATTATATTTGTATAAATATTGGCATTTATTTCAATTCTTTTTAACTATGTGACTGACTCATGGTTACCTGTTATTTTAAGTATATCTATACCATCACAAAATTATCAGATTGTTGCATCTTCTTATCACCTTACCTAGGACACCTACTTTGTTCTTCACCATGCTTGGACATAATGTAGAGTAAGCATGTG
Source organism: Polypterus senegalus (assembly GCF_016835505.1). Classification (NCBI taxonomy): domain Eukaryota; kingdom Metazoa; phylum Chordata; class Cladistia; order Polypteriformes; family Polypteridae; genus Polypterus; species Polypterus senegalus. Next base: position 29,919,041 of record NC_053165.1, read on the forward strand.
CAGGCAGTTTCTGTGTGGCTTACACACACTGATGTGTGCTGTCACAGCAATAATCATTTCTTTAGAAAACTGGCTAAGAAGTCAAAGGTAGTTTTCGGATACTAAATGGAATCTTCAAAAACTTACCATACCCAAAGTTCAACCAAAACATACAGTGCTGTTTATGTTGTCACAAATTGGCTTAGCCAGAAGTACAGGGAAGGGTATTGCACAATACAATAGAGAAATGTCCTGGAAACATTTTCACCCCCACCACCCATAAAATCTTCCATACTGTGGCTTTTGTTTTCAAGTATCTCTTTGTTTATAACAGGGTAGCCAACTCCAATCCTGGAGAGCCACAGTGGAAGCAGATTTTTGTTCCAACTCAGCTGCTTAATCAGAAGCCACTTCTCGTGGCTTGTTAGTGTTTTATCTCTAACTAGCCGAAGCCCGCCGTAGCATACGCTGGTGTAAGAATAGGAATGGAAAACTGTGAGAAAGGGATTCAGTATAACAAAGGCTTAGGAAACCACCATCGCAGTATAACGAAAATAGCAAGGAGTGAAACCAATGCCAATGGTCGACAGAGTACCTTCCAGTAGCAGGCTATGGAAAACATAGACATACATATATATATATATATATATATATATATATATAAGACGTCACATTCACTGGCTCTCTGTCTTGCGCTCGCTGTCTTGCGTGCCCTTAGTGAATTATATATATATATAGATAATATATATATTATCCAAGTGATTTGAAGCCTAAAACAGGTGAGTAATTTTCAGTTCTTCACTTTCTCTTCAATTTCCTTCTGAGCACTTAATTAAAACAAATAGTAAATGATGAATACACACAGATGGAAATGGAGACCAGCTAGATGCAGAACAGCCAGTTCCTTTGTCATTTTCATCTTATTGCTAATAAGGAGCAGTTAGAATGGTGAATGTTGCTGTTTAGGTCTGAAATAAGCAATTAAGTATTCAAAATCTTAACAAGCGAGACAACTAAAATGAAGCAGAAAAATGTCACTTGAGCAGTAAGTGCTTCATCAGCAATGAATGACTTCTAATGAATCAAACCTGAAGCCACTGCAGCTCTCCATGACTGACGTTGCTCAGCCCTGATTTAAAGAGTCTTAAATAGCCAATACATTAAATGAAGTTAATTAGTAACAAAAAGTAGTCGCTAATTAAAAAAAAATAGATTGTAAATCTGTAGCCACTGTGACTCTCCAGGAGACGAAGTAGGCCACCCCAGGTCTATAAGTCCCTGGTGCTTTAGATCGTCAATATTGGGTGGCATGAAAGGTCTTGCTAATCATCAATAATACACAACTGTCTGTTCTATCAGGAAATTAGTTAATTGATACAGTCAATTCCGGTTAATCGGACCAGCCACTTATTCGGACCAAATCCTAAAGAACTGAAACAGATCATATTACATAAGCCTAATATTGTTCGCTTATTTGGACTAAAATTCCGTTTAATTGGACGAAAGAACGTGACAGAGAATAAGAAAAAGAAGCCACAAGTTGCCCGCGGAAAGCGGATGTAAAGCGGGTCAGCGGCATCACGAGGATCCCTGGGCTCCCCAGGAGAATTTATGCTTTTATCAAAGGTCAGGAAGTCGGAAAATTTGTACCAAGTGCATACCAGTGGGAGTGAACATGCCTGCCCTTTTTTTCCTAAAACAGACCACCCAGTAGCCTGCAACGTGAAGTCGAGCGTAAACAAGTGCAGTGCGTAAACAGAATGTGTCAGATGACACTAGACAAGTTCTTCAAACGTTGACTGGTATTTGGTTTGGTATTTATTGTGCTTCGCATGCTGAGTGTCGTGTAGTTCATTTCGAAGAATTTGTAGATTTCTTTTTCAATAAACAAAGTTGTAAGCAACCATACATGTACGTAGTTCTTATTTGTACGTTCGGCATACACATGTGCAGCACAATAAAAGTCATAATGACATTTTAATATGTTACTCATAACACGTCCTGTCTTGGTTGCACATGTATAGGGCATGTTCGTGTAATCGGACCAGTCGGTTATTAGGACCAAAATGATCACGTCCCGATGTGCTCCGATTAACAGGAATCGACTGTACATTATTCATTGTATCACTCATAGGCTATCCACGCCTAGCTGACTGTGTATTTTTCAAGCATTTTACTTATTAAAAATTATGTGAAATTCTAGTTTTCTTCTCATTCGTGCTCCATTCCTCAACTGCAGGTTCTCTGTAAATTAGCAGCAGTGTAAACATATGAAATTCCCAGAATCTTGGATTTTCGCTACCTTGTTTCCTCTAAAATAAGACAGGGCCTTATATTAATTTTAAGATGCACTAGGGCTTATTTTCAGGGAATATCTTATATTTATTCATGTGTAACAATATACATTTATCCAAATATAGTCATGTCATCTTCATCTGGAATGTCATCATAACTCTCCACATTCAAACCCTAAATTTCTTGCTACTCCAGCCGCTTTTAGTATCCTGCAGGATCTGTGCGCGTGCTTCAATGTTTGATGAATGGTTTGATGTGGTGAAGCAAAATGCCAACATAAAAATGCATTTATGGTGCTTTGATATTCAAGCATCGCATATTCCCCAAAGTAATGACACAATATACTGTATTTTAAAAGTCTCGCATACCATCTTCTGTCCCTTTTTTTTTTTTTTTTTCCACCTTTACAATACCATCAGAATGTACCGCGGCGTATTTGAGCCACAGAGAAAAAAAATAAGGACATAATGAAAATGTCTTATTTTGTGATTAAAGTGGAAATTTCAGCTTTAAATGCGACATGTCCTCTTTAATCCCATAGTTTACTTTGTCATTAAAGTAGACTGTCGTAAAAGTCATCTGAAAACCGACCTAGTTGTTAAATCGCTACACACTCACTGGGGCTTCCTCCTGACGTGACAGCAGCGGCAAGCAGCATCGCCACACAGAACACATTAAATTTGAAATATTCCAGCTCTCTGTACATTTAGAATTTTTAGATTTATACTTGATATCACTTTCATGATGAAATGCATTAAAATATGTATGTTATATTTTACAGATAAATCTTTAACTTTGTTTAAATAATGAATACTGCTAATAGTTACACATATGGGGTGGCACGGTGGCAGCGCGGTAGCACTGCTGTCTCGCAGGGAGTCGCGTCCCTTGTGATCCCTCCCTAGAGTTTGCATGTTTTCCTGGTGGATTTTCACAGTGTGCTCAGTTTTCCATCCAAAGATATGAAGGTTTGGGGATTTGGTGAAGCTACAATGATGCAAGTGTATGTGTGTGCTTGTGTTCACCTTGCAATGAGCTGATTCCCTATCCAGAGATTTTGTTTCTGTCTTGCGCCAATGTTGTTGGAATGGGTGTATCTCCGAATTGATGGATGTAATCATTAAATGTCCTTTTCAGAGATATTGTGTCGAGGTGTCCTCAGAATTTAATGGATGTTTCGGGCACACGCGTTGTATCACATGAAGTATAAACCTGGCCTTAGGCTCCTTACTTTTCAGGTGACGATTTTGACTAGGGCTTATATTTGGGGTAGGTCTTATATTACAGAGCAGCCTGATAATCATGCTAGGGCTTATTTTCAGAGTAGGTCTTATTTTCAGGGAAACATAGTATATTAAGAGCAAGGGATGCTATTTTGTGCACTGACATTTTTATTTACTTAATGGCTAGACCTACATGTCATTACATCCCTTCACTCTTTCTGTGTCTTATTTTGAAGTTTGACACAAGCATTAAACTTGGTTCCAAGATATACTGTGTTACGGGGTGTGTCATATTCAGCCTGCAGAAAGCATCCAGTTGTTATGCAACAGCTAGCTGCTTATTAATTTCATTCTCTTAATTACCTACACTGTAAATAATAAAAAGTAGGAAGATAGAACTCCCAACTGATTTTATTTCTCTTTCTAAGTAGTTGCAGACTTATAGGACCAAGTTGTACTGACTCTGAGTGACATTTTAAAGAACAAAAACAAAATTAAAGAAGCAGGGGACACAACCGGAGAGATGAACAACCTGGCATCAAATTCTAAACACTAGATACACTATTAGTTCACCAATTGTTGCTAAATTGAAAACCCATGTGACTCCTTTATGTTTTACCAAACCCCAATGTCTAATCCTAAATTTGAAATGAAAAGAATGTTGCAGAGTTTAAAGCCGTTAACATCAGACACTAAAGAACATACTCGAGATATATTTTTGTACTTCTCTACAATCTTAGGCACTTGTAAACAAATGGCACCAACTTTTGAAATGATGCCTTGATAGTATTGCCGATCACAATATCTGGGCCTGGGCCCCAGAAACAGATTGCCTCGTTATAGAAACTAAAAACAAAATGTAAAAAAATAATAAAGTCAATACATGACCAAAAATTATAAATAATGATATAAATGAGTTCTTCATATTCCAATATACTTTAGTACTAGGAAGCATCAAAAGGATAGTGTGAAATAAAATAAAAGGAAAAGCAATTCATGACAAAAGTATGGTGTGCACCCACATGTCTTGGTGGTTGGCCATTTCAGTCTGAATTGCATCTCAAGTGGTGGTTGAACTTTGTGTTAATTAAAAGAATTCTATTCTTGAGTAATCTGAAATGAAACGGAATCAAAGAGAAATTAATTTGGGTTTTGAACACTGCCACTTTTGTGACAAGTTTTGTTTTGCATTTGAATTTGTTTGCCTTACTCACATCTTGTGTATCAACCCTTGTTTGCCCGACAGCTCTTTGAATTTGCCCATACTCTTTGCTGTTTAAATAAAAACAAGATAATCAGTCATTATTTTAGATTAAATTGTACTCAACAAAAGTTTGGACCCTTGAAAAATGACTGACTCAGAGATACAAAAATGTGAATGAAGGGTCTTCAGCCAAATGTCTCTTAGGTAGCAATGGCAATTCAGCAATGTAACACATAAGCATTTACCCTTAATATAATGTAGATTACTTACATACTTGGTGATGAACTGGATTATTTAATAAAGACTAAGTGGAAAATTTCTCCTTGGGTAGAGATGTTCATGCTCCCATTCAGCTTTGTCAGTTCCAGAGAAAATATACTGGTGAACTCTTTTAAGAGCTTGGGTCTTAGGAGCGGGATCTCTCAGGCTGAAACTGACACTTTTTTTTTAATTAAAAAAACAGTGAGATATACAGTATTCTGTTTAAAGCATACATTATCCTTTGTTTGGAGTGGTTTTCAAATTAATGACCTTTAACACTGCTGTTAACCTTGTTACACAGGGAATAACATCTCCATCCAACCCTCCTGCTGTGTCCCCTGCACAACTGATGTCACCAATGGTATTTTGTCAGTCAAAGTCGACAAAGGCATTGGACAATCTTCAGAAATCGCCGCCTTTGACTCCCGTTGACTGCTGTCCAAGATCCAACAATTTCTTTGCTCCAAAACAGACCACAGATTCTGTGAAGCTATCCAGCCCACTTACCAAAACGGAGCTTCAGGGGACACTTTTACACCTATTACGGGTAATTTTTTTTTTTGCTGATTTGTGATTGGTTGCTTATATCATTAATAGTACTTTAAAGAAGCCTGTAGGCTAGACTGTGTGTACAAAGTGCACATCAAATGATAGCTTTTGTTGAAAACCCCCAATTTGATGACCCACACATTTTACCATTTAGATATCCAAGCCAAATGAATAACAATTTCTCTTTGTTTATTTATAACTAACCAAAGCACTAGGCATTGCCTGGCATATTTGTATAATGGGTTATGGTAAAAAAGCTAATTTTTAGTTGTTTTTGAAATGTTGACCCTGATCTGCACAACCTCTCTAATAACTATCAATTTGTCAGCTGTAAAGAGTTGACAATTTTTTAGTTTTGAGTATGCATTCCAAAATTTCCGTAAGTACTTGCTGGGTTGGAACTTTTAGGTAGGTAGATAGATACTTTATGTGAACACCACTTCCTTGTGTTTCCTGGTTTAATATGGTTTCATTAATAGATGTTTAATGCCACATTAATAAACTGAATGCCTTGTTCAGTAATTGAATCACTAAATGGCATGTAAACCAAGTAAAACTACTTGTTTTTGTGTTGTCCCCACTATTGGAAATACAATGGAACCTCGGTTTGCAAGCATAATTCATTCCGTAAACATGCTCGCAATCCAAAGCACTCGTATATCAAAGCGAATTTCCCCATAAGAAATAATGGAAAATCAGATGATTCGTTCCACAACCCAAAACTATTCATATAAAAATGATTAATACAAAATATAATGTAAAATACATAATACAAATTAACCTGCACTTTAGCTTTAAAAAGAATCACGGCTGGTGTGAGTTTCTAAACTCATGTGGGATTCCACCCAACGAGACAACACGCGGAAGACTGTCCCAAAGCAATCGCAGTCTCCCAGCGCTGTAGCACTTCGCCGTATAGATAGATAGATACTTTATTAATCCCAAGGGGAAATTCACATAATCCAGCAGCAGTATACTGATACAAAGAAACAATATTAAATTAAATAGTAATAAAAATGAAAAGAATTAAAATAAAATTAATGTTAGCATTTACTCCCCCGGGTGGAATTGGAGTCACAGTGTGGGGGAGGAACGATCTCCTCAGTCTGTCAGTGGAGCAGGACAGTGACAAAAGTCTGTCACTGAAGCTACTCTGCCTGGAGATGACACTGTTAAGTGGATGCAGTGGATTCTTCATGATTGACAGGAGTTTGCTTAGTGCCCGTCGCTCTGCCACAGATGTTAAACTGTCCAACTTTAATCCTACAATGGAGCCTGCCTTCTTAACAAGTTTGTCCAGGCGTGAGGCGTCTTTCATCTTTATGCTGCCACCCCAGCACACCACCGCGTAGAAGAGGGCACTCGCCACAACCGTCTGGTAGAACATCTGCAGCATCTTACTGCAGATGTTGAAGGATGCCAACCTTCTCAGAAAGTATAGTCTGCTCTGACCTTTCTTACATAGAGCATCAGTATTGGCAGTCCAGTCCAATTTGTCATCCAGCTGCACTCCCAGATATTTATAGGTCTGCACCCTCTGCACACAGTCACCTCTGATGATCACAGGGTCCATGAGGGGCCTGGGCCTCCTAAAATCCACCACCAGCTCCTTGGTCTTGCTGGTGTTAAGGTGTAAGTGGTTTGAGTCGCACCATTTAACAAAGTCTTTGATTAACTTTCTGTACTCCTCCTCCTGCCCACTCCTGATGCAGCCCACAATAGCAGTGTCATCAGCGAACTTTTGCACGTGGCAGGACTCCGAGTCATATTGGAAGTCTGATGTATATAGATTGAACAGGACCGGAGAAAGTACAGTCCCCTGCGTCGCCCCTGTATTGCTGCACACAATGTCAGACCTGCAGTTCCCAAGACGCATATATTGAGGTCTGTCTGTAAGATAGTCCACAATCCATGCCACAGGTGTGAATCTACTCCCATCTCAGTCAGCTTATCCCTAAGGAGCAGAGGTTGGATGGTGTTGAAGGCGCTAGAGAAGTCCAAAACATAATTCTTACAGCACCACTGCCTCTGTCCAGGTGGGAGAGGGATCGATGAAGCATATAGATGATGGCATCCTCCGCTCCCACCTTCTCCTGGTATGAACTGCAGAGGGTCGAGGGCGGACGGACCTGTGGCCTCAGGTGGTGAAGCAGCAGCCGCTCCATGGTCTTCATCAGATGTGACGTCAGAGCAACAGGCGGAAGTCATTCAGCTCACTAGGACGTGATACCTTTGGGACAGGAGTGATACAAGATGTTTTCCAAAGCCTTGGGACTCTCCCTGTTTCAGGCTCAGGTTGAAGATGCGCTGTAGAGGACTCCCCAGTTCCAACGCACAGGCCTTCAGCAATCGTGGCGATACACCATCTGGACCCGCTGCTTTGCTGGCACAAAGTCTTTTCAGCTCTCTGCTCACCTGGGCTGCTGTAATTGTGGGTGGGGATGTCTCACCTATGCTGGTATCAGCAGAAGGATGGTTGGAGGATGCAGTACTCGAGGTGAGAGTGGGTTACTGTGATCAAACCTATTAAAGAAGTTGTTCATTTGGTTTGCTCTCTCCGTCTGTCTCGATGGCGGCACCCGCTTGAGCTGCAGCCAGTGATAATCTTCATCCCATCCCACACTTCCTTCATGCTGTTGTTCTGCAACTTCTGCTCCAGCTTTCTCCTGTACTGCTCTTTCGCCCCTGAGCTGGACTCGAGTTCCTTCTGCACGCACTTCAGCTCATGCTTATCACCACCTTTAAAAGCCCTTTTCTTCTGGTTCAAAAGGCCCTTGATGTCACTTGTAATCCATGGCTTGTTGTTAGCATAGCAGCATACTGTTCTTACTGGAACTACAATGTCCATACAGAAGTTGATGTAATCAGTTGTGCATTCAACAGCCTCTTCAATGTTCTCACTATGTGACCCAGCAATATATCCCAGTCTGTAGTTCCAAAGCAGTCTCTCAGAGCCTGCTCTGCCTCAGGGACCACTTCCTGAATGAGCGTGTGGTTGTAGGTAGCGCCCTCACTCTTGGTTTGTATTGAGGCTGAAGCAGAACCAGGTTATGATCTGCTTTCCCAAGCGCAGGCAGTGGGGTGGCGCTCTATGCGTCTTTAACGTTTGCATATAGTAGGTCAATAGTCCTGTTTCCCCGAGTGTTACAATCCACATACTGGGAGAAGGCAGGTAATGTTTTATCCAGCGTTACATGGTTAAAGTCTCCAGCGATTAGCACAAGTGCCTCAGGGTGCTGCGTTTGTAACTTAGCAACTGCGGAATGGATGATGTCACTCGCCATCTCCGCGTTAAGCTTGAGGGGATGTAAACAATAACAGCAATCACGTGTCCAAACTCTCTAGGCAAGTAATAGGGGCGCAGACTTACGGCCAACAGTTTGATGTCCCTGCAGCAAGTGGAGATTTTAACGTTTACATGTCCTGAGTTGCACCACTTTGTATTGACATAGAGAGCGAGTCGTCCTCCTTTCTTCTTTCCACAGGTACTTGCGTCTCTGTCCGCTCTAACTGTGCTAAACCCGGGTAGCTCCACGTTAGCATCTGGGATGATAGACGTTAGCCACGTTTCACTAAAACACAGCAAGCTGCATTCTCTGTAGGTTCTGACATTTTTCACCAGCACAGCCAGTTCGTCGATCTTATTTGGTAGTGAGTTTACATTTCCCAGGATCACAGAAGGCACCGACGGTTTATAACGCCATTTTCTCTCAAGTTGTCTCGATTTAATCTTATTTTTTAATTTTTCGTTGGCTCGGCTGCCCCAATATCGTCTTCTTACCTCGTCGTATAAGCGCATCCAAAAAGATCGCAGACATGCTATAAGCGCCTGTCGTCAATGGGTCATACAAGGAACATTATAAAGATCCTGGTACAATAAATAACAGCGCTGTTGCTGTTTCAAGCTGAATAAAGCTGGTGTTAAAGTACTGAGACTCAGCTTCGTGTTTTGGGGAGCAAGATGGGGACTCTCACTTCACAGCGCGCACACACACAATCACAATGCTGTAGTAAACAGATGTTGACTATATGAGAGAGGCACACAGACTCAGACGGAGAATAGGAGACGATTGCCAGAGAGAGAGAGAGAGAGACGCGCTGGGCAAGCGAGCGAGATAAGGAGAGAGAGAGAGAGACACGCGTTGGGCAAGCGAGGAGATAGGAGAGAGAGAGAGAGAGAGAGAGAGAGACACGCGTTGGGCGAGTGAGCGAGATAAGGAGAGAGAGAGAGAGACGTGCTGGGCGAGCGAGATAAGGAGAGAGAGAGAGATGCGCTGGGCGAGCGAGATAAGGAGAGAGAGAGAAGAACCATCAGCTCAGTTGTGTTTACATGACGCTCGGCAGACAAAGTGTATCCATACTACTCGTATTGCAAGACATCGCCGCTTATCAAGTCAAAATTTATTAAAAATTTTTGCTCGTCTTGCAAAACACTCGTAAACCAAGTTACTCGTAAACCGAGGTTCCATTGTACATGATAAATCATCATAAAATCCCATTATAACTACTCAAAAAAATTCTTGAAACTCCATGAAACGAATGTAAATACAAAATTTTCAAAAGTAGACATAGCAGTTTTTGATTGACACACACTTTTATGTCGGTCCCCAATCACACCACAAACACCACACCCTGAGCTGTTATTTCCATTGAATTGCTGATGTGCAATGTAACCATCACTGTAAGTAAGGTCAAACATAGACAATATGCCAAATTAATTTCCATCTGCTGTACCGTTCTGGCATGATAACGCAGTTTTGGTTTTGCACCAACCCTACCTTTACAGCCCTGTTTCTCAATGTATGAAAAGAAAATGTCATTGCATTATGGTAGTGTTTTTAAAAGTTCACCCAGGAATTTCTTTTTTAAACAAGAATTAGCACTAGAATCCCTGAAGCCTATGAAAAACGTCGTAATGCTGGGCCACCTTAAATTCCATTGTACCTCTTCCCGATGAGGAATTTGTCTTTTACACAGTCACATTGTTTAGCCCTCATCAAATGACACTTTTAATAATCCAAACTGTGAAAGAAGTAAAATCTTTACGAAGAGGGGAAAAAAATCAATTTCATCAGTATCTTGTCAAATTCATAAAAAAGACAAAGTCGACATGGATAATTTGTGGATTAAAATAAAGAAATTGAGGGATGTTCATTAATTATTGGCTTTGCCTTTGATAATTCCAGTAAATATTTACATTAATTGTTAATGTTTCTACTTTATTTTCCTTTAATTTTTCTGTAGCTGGGTTTCCTGCTGTCACAACTTTTATCAAGGTAGTTAAAGCACACTCACCTTAAGAAATGCAATAGTACAAGTCAGTGTTGTCCAGTGTTGTGTGTCATTGCTCTGGTTTGAGCAAAGAACTTTGTTTTTCCACAGAGTGTGCTCTGTCTTTGCTATGTGGTCCTTTGTCCACGGTGGGGTGTTGTCTTCCTGATCTTGCTGTTAGGTTCTTTGCTCTGTCTTCTACAACTTCATTTTGAAACGTGTAAGGCTTTCTGAGTTCAGGTGTTCAAGTTCTTTTTTAGAAGTATTGTTGCCTTTCAGTCTTTTTAGACCAGGCTCAGTCACTTGCACAGAACTTAGTTTGGAAGAATAGCTATTAGAGCTAGTTCGGGGTGTCCAAGGTCAAAGAAAGTTGGTGAGCTCTCTGCTCCCTAGAGAGTGGGTGGCTTCATGTTCCAAAAGACACAGAAGACATGCATAAATCTGGTTTTAAAGGAAGGAGTTAGCATGTTACAGATCTACTCCCTGCTCATAGATGTGTTACCTTGTCCATCAGAGTTCAGCCTGCAATTAAAAGTCTACAAAACGAGTATCTTTTTAGGTGTCTTTTCATCTGAAGTAGTCTCTGAAGACATGTCAGCTCCTGTCTTTCTTGTTTGAGTTGAACAGAATGTTATTTGTTCTGCAGTTTAGCCATTCAGCATAGTGTTAATTCTCGAATTCAGGTGGGTTAATGCAACTGGCACTTTATATATCCAAATAATATCTTCATTTAAAGTAGGAGTCCAATGAAAGACAAGTATTCACTGCTGATTCTTGAATTGGTTGCACCATTAACATCCTGTGTTACCTTCAAATGTTAAAATATTGAAAAATATTATGCCACAACAAATTAATGGACACGGCACCACCTAGTAGCTTCCAAAGAAAACCCTTCAAAAAAGTTTATCTTGTCTTTGTCCTGTGAGGCTTTTGGTGGCTGAACTGATTAGACCATACTTCTCTAACCCCACCAACGATCTCTGTTTACTTTTGGGGTAAATTCCCGCCACTGCAAGGCCTGATGAGAGATGCAGGTCCCACTGTGTTCCGAGTCCACCCATGGTTGTCCTTCAAGTGAAGGGTGTGTGATTCACATCCCAAAGAAAATGTCCACATTTTTACTGGCTCATTTGGATCGAGAGAAGCAACAATTCTGCTCTGCTATATTATTGTATTGCTGAACCTGTCACTGAATCATGAAGTGTGAAATCAACATTCTTCTACAAAATGTACTTACAGGGGCTTGGAGATGTATTCTGAATGAAAATAGGAAAGAATGGGGATTTGTACACTTCAGTACCATCACATATAACACTTGGTCTTCTGCAGCCACTGCGATTTTAAAATAATAAAAAAACAAATCTGTGCATATTATTTCTGTGCAGTTATTTGAAACCTAAATGCCTAAAATGAGTTTGGTAAAGATTTTTAGAATTAAAACTTAGGCATGTTCCTATATGAAAGTCATGTAGTGATAGTGTCACACTAGTTTTTATAGCTCTTAGGGCACTCTGTATACAAAGACCATGCTGTAATCTCATCAAACCATGCTCTTTTTACTTAAACTGTTATCTAACAGGAAAATGGGTACCACTCGGGAGGCTGGAGCATTCTTTTAAGCAGAATTCTGTATCTGTCAAAGTACAGCAACATGCCACTCCACTAATAAAGAAGTATTACCTTTCTAGCATTTCCCTTGTGCTTCCTACTGTACATGCCTTGTAGAAAGAGTTGAAGAGAATCTTGGACATTAGGAAGTTAAAAATGTGCAAAATTAGTAACTTAAAATAGAAAAATAACTACATGTGACTGAAAAATTAAGTGCATTTCGCTTCTGTGTCTGAATTGATCTAACATAACCAGCAATTTATTTACATTCTGATGAAGATTGTTTATGTATCTTAAAAAGATCAGCGGCCCCAATTTTATTTGAGAGACACCACTGTTAACATCACTTAATTCAGAAAAAGTTTGTCGCATTGTAACCCTTTGCTTCTGTTTTGTAAGCCAACTTTAAATTTCCATTTCTTTGAGTTTGATTCCTCACATCTCTTGTCAGACGTTATCAAAGCTTTCTGAAAATCAAGGTATCGTGCAGCTGTGTGATTGTAGCACTTTTTCACATCCTCATATGTTTTCAGCGTTTTTGTGAAATGAAGTCTCCTTGATCCAAACCGATCCTGACTGCTCACTAATATTCCTATTCTGGAGATGTTGTTCCCTCAGTGATTGCTTCCATTATTTTACCAATGATGCTTGTTAAGTTTACTGACATTTAAGTTTTATTGGATCAGACAATCATTTTTTTTATAATAGAGTTACATTTGCTAACTTGCAGTCTTTCCATTTACACTTGTCTGTTTCCATAGCTGACATTGTTTCTTCCTTTCTAGCCCAATATATACATATACAATATATATCTGGCCTATATACATCGGACTTCCAATACAACTTGGAGTCCTGCCACGTGCAAAAGTTCGCTGACGTCACTGCTATCGTGGGCTGCATCAGGAGGAGGAGTATAGGAACCTAATTAAGAACTTTTTTAAATGGTGCGACTCAAACCACTTACACCTGAACACCAGCAAAACCAAGGAGATGGTGGTGGATTTTAGGAGACCCAGGCCCCTTCTGGACCGCGTAATTATCAGAGGCGACTGTGTGCAGAGGGTACAGACCTATAAATACCTGGGAGTGCAGCTGGATGATAAATTGGACTGGACTGCCAATACTGATGCTTTATGCAAGAGAGGACAGAGCCGGCTATACTTCCTTAGAAGACTGGCGTCCTTCAACATCTGCAATAAGATGCTGCAGATGTTATATCAGATGGTTGTGGCGAGTGCCCTCTTCTACGCGATGGTGTGGTGGAGAGACAGCATAAAGGACGACACCTCACACCTGGACAAACTGATGAGAAAGGCAGGCTTTATGGTAGGCATGGAGCTGGACGGTTTGACATCTGTGGTTGAGCGACGGGTGCTGAGCAGGCCCCTGTCAGTCATGGAGAATCCACTGAACAGTATCATCTCCAGACAGAGGAGCAGCTTCAGCGACAGACTGCTGTCACTGTCCTGCTCCACTGACAGACGAGGAGATTGTTCCTCCCCCACACTATGCGACTCTTCAGTTCCATCCATCCATCCATTTTCTAACCCCCTGACCACCCTAAGTAAACGTTAACATTATACAAAGTTATTGTCTGTTTTACCTGCATTTTTATCACTCTTTAGTATTGTTTTTTATCAGTATGTTGCTGCTGGATTATGTGAATTTTCCCTTGGGATTAATAAAGCATCCATCCATCCCGCCAGCCTGCCTACGTCATGGTAATGTTAATTTAGTACCCACACACTTTGAATGTACTCTTGTTTTCTTTCCATGAAAGCTCGCTGGCTAGTGTTTGGTTTAACTCACTTATCCAGGATTCTTTTTTTTTGCTATTTCTTCTTCTACTATAATAGTGTGTTTAAGAACAATTAGAAAGTGTTAAATGTGCTTATTAATGCACCAACCAATGAATACCATAATAAGAAAAGTAGAGTTTAAAAATAAATATGTGGTCACAGAAGGCTAAAAGCTTGAAGGGCACACAAGAGAACAAGACATATCATCTCATAGCTCATATTTACATTATACACAAAACACCATACATTTCAGTTATTTTTTTTTAATGTAGCCTGTGCTAGATAGGTTAATTAAGAAAATGAAGTGGAAATGTAGCATAAGTTAATAAAATGAGCCTGGTTGTGTTTCATTATTATTATTTTTGTTATATTTTATATTGTAATGCAGATTCAATTAAGTGCATTTGGCTACAGATATTTAAAATTGTTTGCCTGCAGTGGTCAGCACATTAAAAAAAAGCATAATATTAAACATCTATAATGGGGTAAAAATTTAATAGCTGGCAATAGCTGTTTATAGATGATTTACATTTTAAAAAGTAATCAAAATATCTGAAAACATGCCATATCTGGTACAATCGTGAAAGCAAAATTGTTCTAATCTTTGTTTCTTTTTTAACAGAATGATTCTTCCTTCTTAAATATTATCTATGAGACCTACCTCTCAAGTTTAACAACTAACAAGTCACAGCACAACCTTCCAAAACTGGGTGATTCATAAAACAAAAAGAAAAAAAGTGTGCAATTTTTACAGGTGAGCTGCCTTGTGATTTTAAAAGGTAAAGAGCAGAAATTGCACAAAACAAAAAGTATAATATATGCTTTTTCTCTGGGACAACTTGTCTTAATAGTTCATCTTGGATCTTCACCTATTACTTATGTGTGAACAGTTTAATAAGAATTAAATGAAGAAAGGCACAGTAAAAGGCATGAGAACACCTAAGCCAAGCAAAAGTGGTTCAAAGTTAAGTTTAAATGGATATCAGTTTCAAAATTACACAATTTAAAAAAGGGTGATAACTGGACACTGCACTTTGGACTGGCTTGATGTCTTTGCTTATTTTAATTAATCCTTTACATTATTACCAGGTATTCTGCAAAGAATGCCATGCTTTTACAGTCTTCAGCAATTTAAAAATACAGCAATCAATATACCTTTGAAAGAAGGCACACTATTGTAATAGAACTTTGGAAAAGATGCAAACTGTTTTATTATAGATGATTAAGTAAATATTTGTCATTTTATAAATATTTTCTTAAATTGTGTTTTAAAATTAGGACAATCTATTGATTTTATAACTTTTTTTTTGTAATTTGATGCCAGGTTTTCATGATCTTGGTTGTATGTAATCAATAAACCCTGATGATTGATTGTTGGCAGATCGTATTTCTTTTCTGCTACAGTATACTTCCTAACTCCAGTAGGATGTGTTACTGTTCAAACCGTAGCATGCTGTACAAATGACACATTAATAGTACATTTTTAATTTTATTTCATTTTGATTAAGATAATTTGACAAGACATTCATAAATTAATCCATTTCATTGGCAGTGGGTGCCAGAGACTTTCCCAGTAAGACTGAGCACAATTTGGAGGCCACCATGGAGAAGGTGCCAATATATCACAGAGCAAACACATGCACAACCCACACTCAAACACTCAGGGTCAAGTTTAATGTGGCCAACTATCTGAACACACATCTTGGGTGATACAGAAAGAAATCTATGCTGATGTGGGAAGACCATATAGACTCCACACAGATGGCGACCAGGTGTGTGATTCAAACCTTGAACATTGGATCCATGAAGGGAGCTGCACTAGTCACTTTTCCATTTTACCAGTGCCATGAAAGTGCTATTTGTCATCTACATACCACAGACCTCAAACAGTAGTTGAAAGAAACAGCAAATACCTGCAACCATGCATATTTGCTAATCATTTTGTTTGTTTGTCTTCTGATTGATAAGTTTGCTGTTCATGCATCCTTTTTATAACATTATAATAAAAAGCACATCTAAATGAAGTAATATATATTAGGCCACAAAGTAACAAGACTCCTGGAATTAAGGTTTGGAGACCATCTTTTTATTTTTTCCTCCATTTTGTATTTAAGCTATGATGTCTTCTGGTTGAAAATTTCTCTACAACTTGGTTGTTTCACTCAGTATGCTGTATATGTACAGTATAAAACAAACGTTATCTGATCTACCATGCTCTGTATACTTTTCCACTGGTGTTAAAACATAAAGGGAACCTCTTTTAATTCTATTGGTCTCCTTTTCCTACTTGATACTATTCATCAAAATTAACAAAACAAGGATGGGAGTACTTTTCTGTATAACATATGAGATCTCTGAAAGAGTGACAAGCTACAGTGGATAAGATTGGAGAGACTATGCAGACTATAACCGCTGCCTGAGTGCTTTACTAGTCGCAGCTTTATGGGAGAGAGACAAAGCAAAAGTCACTTTCTTTATTATTAAAAAAAGAAAACCACACATAGAGTTTGTTTTGGTAGATTCTGAAGGCAGCTGAAATAAGATAGATTATATAGACTAATGAAACTGAAATTGAGCTTTTTGGCCATCAGACTGAACACCAAGCTTTGGTGATGCTTCTCAGCAGCAGAGCCTGGAAGGCTTGTTAGGATAAAAGAGAAAATGAATGTAGCAAAATATGGGTGCAACCTGGAGGAAAACCTAAGGAAAAACCTACACTTTTGGAAAACATTTGTTTTCCATTAAAACAACAACCCTAAACAAAAGAAAAACTACAGAGGAATGGCTTCAAAACTACAGTGTCCGGGAGTGGCTGAATCAGAGTCAAGGTGTGATTCCAATTGAGAAGTTGTGGCTGGGCTTAAAAATGGCCGTTCACATGCAGTCTCCATGGAGCCCGGAAGAGCTTGAGCAGTTTTGCAAAGAATAACTGAGAAAAATGTCAGTATCCTGAAGTGCGAGGCTGATAAACACCCTGAGCACAGAACCCCCAGAATCTTTATTTCCCTTAAGGTAACAGGTAGTGCCTTACATAATTCAGCCAGGCTTCCTCTGCTTACTTGCACTGCCTAGTAGTGGTGCTGTCCAGTTTTTAATGTGGATTTTACCTTCTCTGTCACACTCTCTGCTATCCCCATTGTGTCATACCTTTTGCCCTCTATCACTCTGCCATGATGTCTTCATTTCAACCATTTTTCTGAATTTAAAGCTGTTAATGACACTTGTTGTTGAATTCTGTAGCTTATTGGTCCTATCTTTCTGCTTTTTTTCTGCTAACTGATAAGATTGAACTTTTCTGACACTATCATCCCAATGTTTTTTGGATCACAGCCGTTAAGTGATCCCCACTCTCTCGTTTTTTCTTTTTCATTTCTTTCCAAATGTTATTAGAACCAATAATTCATGATAATCATACAGGGTATAAATTAGACAAGGTTATATGGTGAGCTGCTGTCATTTACATATCATTGTTAATTAAGAAAAAGTAATTAAAAACTGTGAAGGCAGCAGTTTAAGAATAAAAGAGCCAATTAAGTGTTCAGAATCTTAAGAAGTGTGTAAAGTTAGACCTCTTAAAAAAAAAAAAAAATATTGAATCAGTAGCAATACTTGCCATTGAATTGATCTCATGTCATGTCGTCAAACATGTCATGATTCTACAGAGTTGTGCTGGGAAAGCCCTTGACTAGGCCACATTGGCCATAGTAAGCCCCTAACTGTGCATGCTTAGGTAAGGATGACCCCCAACTGTTACAATTTAGCAGGCTGAATGGGTCCATGCTTTAAAATCACTTTTTGGTAGGAGGGCTTCTTTAAGTGACAGTATTGGTAAGTCAGATGAAGGTATTAACTTCTTTTTCAGTCAGACTTCACTGTTAGGATTAAGTTTCTTTGATGTCACAGACTTCACTTCTGTACTCTGTTTGGTTTAGTGTGTTTAATTTAGAGTTTGTTTTTTGTTTTTATCATTTTTTTGTTTTGAATTTGCTCATTTTTAATAATGTAAGCCATGTTGCTATTATGTGATATCATCACTTGGATAGCATTTAAAATGGTGGCGCTCATCCTAGTGTTTGTCAAGGATTTTAATATGTTGTCTGCTACAGCCAATGTAGGGTGTTATTTTAATTTACTAATAATTATATTTATTTAAAAGCTAAACACAATAAAAATTTTATTTTCGCAAAAAAAAAAAAATCCTTTTAAGTTAATTTGTAGCTGGCACATTTAACAGAAAATTCATTGTGTGTGCCAGCTGCTTGATAACTCCCAAGTTAGATCATTGCAGTCATCACAGTTTTGAGCTGAACTTTGTAGTGGTGAGACACTAATCATTAAGGGATATTCATATGGATGTGACTCTTCATATGTAAATTATTTTTGTGAAAAATTGTTTTCTAAAGTATGCCTAATTAGGAAAAATAGCAGAAAGTTAAATATTCTGTTCTGTGACACCGTAATGATTTTTTCCCACTATCTTCTGTTTACATCTGTTAACCATGAATTTGATTGTATTTAGAGCTGCAGTCTCCAAGACTGTTTACATAATAACTTCCAGGTGGGATTCTGTTTATAAATTGGGTACTACAGGTTAATTCATATTTAGCAGTCAATGTGTTAAGTTAAAAAAGTCATGATCACCATTACAAATAGCTCCATCTGCTGTATGTCCTTTATTACAACAAACTTAAGGTAGGCCCATCATGTGAATAGTAGTGTTCTCTATGACAAAATTGGGGAATATGACAAAAGTAACAATCTTAAGAAAGTTAGGTTAATTTGCATAACAATCAAGAAACAACCAATCAGCATGTAGGTAAGTGATTAATCTTTTAACATACCTATAACCAGTTTGAGCATGGGAAAATATTTTCTAAAGGTCCAAAAATAATTAAAGAAATTAAAAGTCTTTGACAAATATGATTCCTTAAATAGACCTTCTTCTATATAATGTCTTATATAGAGCAGAATATTGTCATTATCCCATTGTTTAGTTGGTAATTTGATAGGTATAAATGTTACGACATGGCTTAGTTACAGCAGGCAGTTCTAGTCAGAAGCACTTTACAAATTCATACAAAAATGTTTATCCTAACAAGTACAAGGTTATGAATTCCAAAATTAACCTTTATACAGGTATTTGTTAGAACAAAATCTTTCTAGAGAGATGAGATGTTGCTTTTTTTAATTTAAATTAAGGCTAACATATTTTGGTTCTTCTGATATTTTCTTTTTTTTGTCACCCATCCCTGTGGGTTTATTAACTTACCCATTCATCTCCCAGTATTTTCTTGAGTTTTTTTCTGCCAAAAACATGTCTGGCAGAACAACCAGCATTAGGTCAATGAGTAGTTACTGGAAGAATACTGCCTAGCCAATAGGTTACAGTAAACCCAGCAAGGTTTCCCACTCAGCTTTTTTCACCCTCACCTACATATTCTATATATAATGTAAAATTGACTGACTCATCAATAAAAACACTTGTCCTGTTTAATTAAAAAGCTGGAATTTGGCAGGAATCTACAATGGTAAAATAAATAGTAAAGGCAATTTGTGAATTGAATGAACATGGACTCTCTGCTGCAGGATTGCCGCAATGAGGTTTCTTTGTTTCATTTCAGTGTTTTTTTTTTAATTTGTTGACATTTGTTGAATATGCTGTACCCAGAAGGCTAATGTAATACCCAGAGTGCTTTTTTGAGCTAAGCACTGTGGCTGTAAATGTGTAGAGAAATGGGGCTATTGCCTTATGCAAATGAAGGCTCCTACGAGAAGCTAAGTGGAGGAACAAATGTTCTGCAAAGCTCACAAAAGAAGGCTAAAGGGAAAAAGATGAGAACAGGAAAGAACAGGAGGTTGCAGGAGAAGGCAGAAAGCAGTAGGAGAAAGCCAGTGCAAGAGAGAGAGCGCGAGCGAGCTGCTGAGCAGGGAGCTTGGGTGTTTGTTTCAGTGTTATTCAATGTTTTTACATTTAGTTTACTATTACACTGTGCATTCTATGGTATAATTAACTATTTTTGTGCTTAAAAATCTTTAAAGAAAATATATTTACGTAAAGTTTGTAAGGTCTGGAACAGATTAATTGTATTTACGTACAATCCTGTGGGGGAAATTACTTTGGGTTACGACCAGAGTTTGGAACAAATTATGGTCGTGACCCGAGGTTCCACTGTGTGTGTGTATATATGTGTATATGTGTGTGTATATGTGTGTATATATACAGTTAGGTCCATAAATATTTGGACAGAGACAACTTTTTTCTAATTTTGGTTCTGTACATTACCACAGTGAATTTTAAATGAAACAACTCAGATGCAGTTGAAGTGCAGACTTTCAGCTTTAATTCAGTGGGGTGAACAAAAAGATCACATAAAAATGTGAGGCAACTAAAGCATTTTTTTAATACAATCCCTTCATTTCAGGGGCTCAAAAGTAATTGGACAATTGACTCAAAGGCTATTTCATTGGTAGGTGTGGGCAAGTCCGTCGTTATGTCATTATCAATTAAACAGATAAAAGGCCTGGAGTTGATTTGAGGTGTGGTGCTTGCATGTGGAAGATTTTGCTGTGAACAGACAACATGCGGTCAAGGGAGCTCTACATGAAGGTGAAAGAAGCCATCCTTAAGCTGCAAAAACAGAAAAAACCCATCCGAGAAATTGCTACAATATTACGAGTGGCATAATCTCCAGTTTGGTACATCCTGAGAAAGAAAGCAAGCACTGGTGAACTCAGCAACGCAAAAAGACCTGGACATCCACAGAAGACAACAGTGGTGGATGATCGCAGAATGATTTCCATGGTGAAGAGAAACCCCTTCACAACAGCCAACCAAATGAACAACACTCTCCAGGGGGTAGGCGTATCGATATCCAAGTCTACCATAAAGAGAAGACTACATGAAAGTAAATACAGAGGGTGCACTGCAAGGTGCAAGCCACTCATAAGCCTCAAGAATAGAAGGGCTAGATTGGACCTTGCTAAAGAATATCTAAAAAAGCCAGCACGGTTCTGGAAAAAACATTCTTTGGACAGATGAAACCAAGCTCAATCTCTACCAGAATGATGGCAAGAAAAAAGTATGGAGAAGGCGTGGAACAGCTCATTATCCAAAGCATACCACATCATCTGTAAAACACAGTGGAGGCAGTGTGATGGCTTGGGTGTGCATGGCTGCCAGTGGCACTGGGACACTAGTGTTTATTGATGATGTGACACAGGACAGAAGCAGCCGAATGAATTCTGAGGTGTTCAGAGACATATTGTCTGCTCAAATCCAGCTAAATGCAGTCAAATTGATTGGGCGGCGTTTCATGATACATGGACAGTGACGCAAAACATATAGCCAAAGCAACCCAGGAGTTTATTAAAGCAAAGAAGTGGAAAATTCTTGAATGGCCAAGTCAGTCACTTGATCTTAACTCAATTGAGCAGGCATTTCACTTGTTGAAGACTAAACTTCGGACAGAATGGCCCACAAACAAACAGCAACTGAAAGCCGCTGCAGTAAAGTCCTGGCAGAGCATTAAAAAGGAGGAAACCCAGCATCTGGTGATGTCCATGAGGTCAAGACTTCAGGCTGTCATTGCCAGCAAAGGGTTTTCAACCAAGTACTAGAAATGAACATTTTATTTCCAGTTATTTAATTTGTCCAATTACTTTTGAGCCCCAGAAATAAAGGGATTGTGTTAAAAAAAATGCTTTAGTTGCCTCACATTTGTATGCAATCGTTTTGTTCAACCCACTGAATTAAAGCTGAAAGTCTGCACTTCAACTGCATCTGAGTTGTTTCATTTAAAATTCATTGTGGTAATGTACAGAACCAAAATTAGAAAAACGTCTCTGTCCAAATATTTATGGACCTAACTGTGTGTGTGTGTATATATATATATATATATATATATATATATATATATATATATATATATATATATATATATATATATACATACACACACACACACACACAGTGCATCCGAAAAGTATTCACAGCACATCACTTTTTCCAGATATTATGTTACAGCCTTATTCCAAAATGGATTAAATTCATTTTTTTCCTCAGAATTCTATACACAACACCCCATAATAGTAATGTGAAAAAAGTTTACTTGAGGTTTTTGCAAATTTATTAAAAATAAAAAAATGAGAAAGCACATGTACCTGTACATAAGTATTCACATCCTTTGCCATAAAGCTCAAAATTGAGCTCAGGTGCATCCTGTTTCCCCTGATCATCCTTGAGATGTTTATGCAGCTTAATTGGAGTCAACCTGTGGTAAATTCAGTTGATTGGACATGATTTGGAAAGGGGCACACCTGTCTATATAAGGTGCCACAGTTGACAGTTCATATCAGAGCACAAACCAAGTATGAAGTCAAAGGAATTGTCTGTAGACCTCCGAGACAGGATTGTCTCGAGGCACAAATCTGGGGAAGGTTACAGAAAAATTGCTGCTTTGAAGGTCCTAATGAGCACAGTGGCCTCCTTCATCCGTAAGTGGGCGAAGTTTAAAACCACCAGGTTTAGAGCTGGCCAGCCATCTAAACTGAGCGATCGGGGGAGAAGGGCCTTAGTCAGGGAGGTGACCAAGAACCCGATGGTCACTCTGTCAGAGCAACAACATTCTTTGGTCTGATGAGACAAAGATTGAACTCTTTGGTATGAATGCCAGGCGTCACGTTTGGAGGAAACCAGGCGCCGCTCATCACCAGGCCAATACCATCCCTACAGTGAAGCATGGTGGTGGCAGCATCATGCTGTGGGGATGTTTTTCAGCGGCAGGAACTGGGAGACTAGTCAGGATAAAGGGAAAGATGACTGCAGCAATGTACAGAGACATCCTGGATGAAAACCTGCTCCAGAGCGCTCTTGACCTCAGATTAGGGCGATGGTTCATCTTTCAGCAGGACAACGACCCTAAGCACACAGCCAAGATATCAAAGGAGTGGCTTCAGGACAACTCTGTGAATGTCCTTGAGTGGCCCAGCCAGAGCCCAGACTTGAATCCGATTGAACATCTCTGGAGAGAGCTTAAAATGGCTCTGCACCAACGCTTCCCATCCAACCTGATGGAGCGTGAAGGTGCTGCAAAGAGGAATGGGCGAAACTGGCCAAGGACAGGAGTGCCAAGCTTGTGGCATCATATTCAAAAAGACTTAAAGCTGTAATTGCTGCCAAAGGTGTGAAAGGCTGTGAATACTTATGTACATGTGATTTCTCAGTGTTTGTATTTTTAATAAATTTGCAATAACCACAAGTAAACTTTTTTCATGTTGTCATTATCGGGTGTTGTGTGTAGAATTCTGAGGAAAAAAATGAATGTAATCCATTTTGGAATAAGGCAGTAACATAAAATGTGGAAAAAGTGATGCGCTGTGAATATTTTCCGGATACACTGTGTGTGTGTGTGTATATAAATATATATAACTTGGGAAATAAAACATCACTTATTTAGCCCAGGAGTCCAATTAAAAACAGAAGCTGGTTGCCCCCAGGACCGAGGTTGGGAAACACTGGTGGTGGGGTTATACATTCTATATTGCAGAAAACATTGGTGTCCACTTGGAGGTCAGACCATAATATGCCACTACATTTTGGTTGCCAATTGGAAACAAGGAAGTACCCAATTTAATCCCTATACTGTATACAATACAACCCAGGGGCAGTGGCATGTTTTGGTAAGATTTAAACATTTGTGCAGCTCAGTAAAGGATCCCTTGATGTACAGAACATAGAGAAGGTGGACATTGTACATAGTTTGCCATATTGTTTCTTTTCACCTGTTCTTTTCTGTACAGTGTTCATTGCATGTGCCATATAACATGTGCAGTCGGTAAATGTCAAAGATGCATGTAAAAAGTTAAAATAAACCACATTTTAGTGTATATTACTTTTGATCTAAACCATCTAAAACTTTGTAATGGTACAAAGTTACAGATTAAAGTGTTATGTTCAGAGCTGATATTTTTAATGGATGTTCTACAGGGTGACATATTTATACCTCAAATCCCTGTTGTTATTCTTAATTACCTGTTTGAATTCAAGAGAAAACTGTGTCCTCTAAAATTGTGTTTTCCAACAACCATCAACAGCAGCCAAGGCTAGTCTGTAGGAAAAGAAGAAATTCATCCACAGCATGAATGTTTTACTCCTGGACACTTGTATGTAGCATATTAAAGAGTACAGAGCTTCAGTGGACTTATAATTCTAGTCCCTGGTAATAAATAAATAAAGATTATGTAACAGAGGAGTGCTCTATTACTTACATAGTACTTATGATGCATCCAATCAATTAACAAGACTATAAATCCAGCCTATTATCTTGAGAAATTTTGCAGGCAAGGCTGGGTAACACAACTAGTTGTAAATATAAAGAACATAACATTTAAAATAGTGTCTCGTATACAGAAACAAAAATTTTAACAAATCAAAAGCGAAAAAAATAAGAAAAACCAAAGCAATAACCACTACTGAAGCACCACAAACATACAAGCGTTAAACATTTGTACACTTAAGTTTATATCTTTAACAGGTTTGCTAAGTCTATTGCAAAGGTCACGAAATATGTCAGCATTGCATCCATGGACGAGCTTCCCAAAACAAAAGTAATACTAATAATCTTTCTGTTTCTTTCAGAGTTGCCGCTTCAGTGCATGTTTGATTTGAGTTTGTTCCCACAGTCCTCACAAGTACACTTCTGTTGAGTTTCAGATCGTTCTTTATTATCACTGATCTCAGCACTGGATGAGTCCCTAAATTCACTTCTCTCAGATGATGCAGGCTACTCAACTCAGGTTAAGTCACCTCTGTAGATTTCTCTGTCACCTTCCTCTGTTGCAGTTCATGACTGATAGAAGAAAAATGTTGAGACAGGACTTCTGCATTGATTGGGTAAGGTCACTCATTTTTGGGAATTCCATGCGTTTGAGCTATACAGCGAATAAACTGCTAACTCATTGCCTTTGTACACAACCAAAATGACACACTAGGACAAGGACAACCTTTACACAGACATATTCTATTAACATATTAAGTGGCACTGCTAGAAGGTGGCAGTGACATGAGGCTACATAATGACTTTGCAGCAATCTTTAAAAATTATATAACCCTGTAAGGGTCACTACGATTTGCATAAATAGCAGTGTTATATTGCAGTTGGAAGAAGACTTTGAGGTTCTTCCTGTGTGGACGATGGACCACACTGGCTGCACAAAACTTCCTTGCAGCAACTTCCTGAATTCCCAGTGAGTGCCACTAAACTACACGTATTTCACTTGATGACTGGAGATGGAGCCAGCAGCGCAGGTCATCTCAGTGACTTTGTATTTTTACTGTCACAACTAGAAACCCCATATGGCATCCCTGGATGAAACAGAAGAGGGGAGCATAGCTGAAGAGTTACTGAGGCATAGCAGGCTGTCAGGTACAATACAAGATGCACAGTATGAATTAACAAAAAGCCACACAAACAGTCAAAGCTGGGATGCATAATTAAAGCCCCAACGTGTGCAGCTTTCTATGCATCTCACCAGGGAGGTAATTTGGTGTGCAGCCTAAATAACCAAAATGCGGGGGAAAATGTTTTTGATGTAAAACTATGGTTATATCAAAGCGGACTTTTTCTACAAATATGCAGAAAGAAACAGCATAAAGCTTAACAGATGGGCAATCAGAGGGTACTTTTAAGGGCTTCACAGAGGCTGTAGGCAGTAGTGATGATCAATGATCCATGCGTCGCCACAGTCTGTGTATTTAAAAAAAAAAACTTTGAACTGAAATATATAGCCCACTAATGAAATATTCCTTGCATTTGTACATTCTATGTGAAATTACTAGCATCTTCTTTTTATTTTTATTACTGCACTATAAAACTCTGAGAAGGTGCATTATTTGTTTCAAGAGGTTTCTAGTAGATAGATGGGTAGCTCCTAACTGAATACTAACTGCTTTATCGTACCAAAACAATATTGTGTAAAAATTACAAAAAGCACCTGAACAAGGCAACAGCTTTATGCACTGAGCTTGCAGCCAACTTATGCCTCCATTGGGCCGTACGTCAGTCACAATGTATGCAAGTTTCGAAGTTTTAAAATTTGGATTATGTTAATGGGGGGACCCGACCAGATGGGACAACATTCAAGGAAAGCCCACTTAGGCTCCATACACCAGCACTAGCCACAACAACCGTGGCCCATTTGCATCAGTACAGTCAGTGTTTGTGGGTAGGGACACAACACGAGTCCTGAAGCAATGTAATTAAGTCAGCAGGGTACACCCCAAACCTCTTGGTGACAGAAAGCTGCACACTCTGTTCACAGTAAAAATCTTCAGTATTTCTAAGACAGATAAATCCTGTTCTTCCACAAAAGTAAAAAAAAAAAAAACATCGGATCACAACTACCTATTGTGATATAAGTGATAAGACATATACCACTTCAGAAGCTTTTAGAATAAAAATGGAATACCAGATGAATGCTACAGCTTCTGGATACAGGTTATTGAGAAAATGTGTACAAGACGTCATATACTTTGGCTCAGTTTTGTCATTTGTGTCTAAACATTTACAATGTTACTGACTCACCATTGAAAACTGCAAGGAAGGTCTTGTCCCGATGGTAAATATCAAAGAGAATTGTTAATGTCTATCACAGTTCTTCTCCAACATTGCTGGAAAAATATTTATATAGTTAGGCTCATGACTGCAATCTTAATGGAAGGAATTGATTCTTCAAGCAAGGCTATCCTTCATAGTGGAAGACAAAGTTGGTTACTTTTGCTCCAGATTTGAAGAAAATGTCTTACACTTAAAGATCCATGGGAAATAGAAATGACCTTTTCCATTAAGCACAAAGAACGTGATCTTAAATGTGGACACATCTTGGAGAACAAGATGCATGATAACAGAAACGTCTGTAATGCTGAAATGAGTTTCCTCCGCAGGGTGTCTGGGCTTTCCCTTAAAGATAAGGTGAGAAGCTCGGTCATCCGGGAGGAGCTCAAAGTAGAGCCACTGCTCCTCCACATCGAGAAGAGTCAGAAGAGGTGGCTCGGGCACGTCTATCCGGGAGGAGGTCCCGGGAAAGACCCAGGACACGCTGGAGGGACTATGTTTCTCTGCTGGCCTGGGAACGCCTCGGGATTCCCCCGGAAGAGCTAGAAGAAGTGGCCGGGGAGAGGAAAGTCTGGGCATCTCTGCTCAAGCTGCTGCCCCTCCGACCCGATCTCGGATAAGTGGAAGAGGATGGGTGTATGGATGGATGTTAAGTGTAGAAGATGGAAGGCTAATAAAGGCAGAACATTTGGCTTAAATGGGAGAATTACCGGCAATACCAAGATATTGAAGAAGAGTGTGGCCAGTTTAGTTGAGCCATGCCTTGTTTCCATATACTCCTTGATGTGATACAATCCCAGAGTATTTTTTTTTCCTGTTTCTCTTTTGTTCTTATTTTTATGTTGATTAAGATGTGGGGGTCTGCTGGAGCAAATCCCAGCCAACACAGGGCACAAGGCAGGAACCAATCCCGGGCAGGGTGCCAACCCACCGCGGGACACACACAAACATACCCACACACTAGGGCCAATTTGGAATCGCCAATCCACCTAACCTGCATTTCTTTGGACTGTGGGAGGAAACCGGAGCGCCCGGAGGAAACCCACGCAGACACTGGGAGAACATGCAAACTGCACGCAGGGAGGACCCGGGAAGTGAACCTGGGTCTCCTAACTGCGAGGCAGCAGCGCTACCACCACGCTGCCCACAAGATGTAATCCTCTTTATTAATTTAATTTAAAACAATGACCAGAGTTAAAGATAAAATGGGTGAAATAATTAAGCACTTTTAGTATGTATGTCTATTTTATTTTTTTTTTTTGTACAGCGCTTTTCAGTGAGTGCAGGCACAGAAAGCTGTGAACAAATCTCAGTTAAAATACAAGTATAGATTATACTAATTACTAAACTGGTACACACCTATAAGCAGAGATTTGTTAAAACAAGGAGAACAATGTGCCACTGATTAAACATAAATTGGAAGCCAACACTCTCTGTCCATTAATTTATTGATATGCTATGGCCATTTGCCAATAAAGGATATTACAATTTTAAAAGAGAAAATCAGAAACAAAGTCACAGTGCTGGAGACCTCGGCCAACTGGCCACCTACCCCCTCCTGGGTTTTCTGTAATGAACTCTGTGCTGGTCATCCAGTCTGCTGAGAGAATCTTTCCATCTGGTGCTTTCAACGCCCCTTTACCCGAGATGACTTTTCCATATTCAGCAGAGCAGTGGCACTATGTATCACATCCGGATACTGAGAAGAGGAACAGAATAGAGGATATTTGATATTTTTTGTAATAAGTTTTATTGAAGCTGAACAGAAAACAACAGCCATGAAAATCGATTCAAGCTAAATATCAGCAGTTGAGGTGAGTAATGGCAGCCCGTCGCAACCCACACCCATCCTGTAAGAAAGGTCATAAAAAATCAAAGGGCCTTAATGCCTGTACAAACCAGAGAAAGTGGCACAAAAAATGTTAATCTCATATTTTCATTCAGAATGAAATGGATATAAACGTTTCTGATTAAACAGGAGTCTGTTTTGTCTCCAAACATTGTGAAAACATTGATGGGGAAAAAAACTCACATTATTCGTGTCCCATAATCAATATGTGAAGATATCTAGTCATAAATATTCTTAAATAAACCACTTCTGGAAAACACTCCAATACAAACAAGCATTTATATTCTAGTGGTGGCTCCTGTTCGTTCATTTACTTGGAGTACCCTGGGGTTATTAATGGCGGGCTATGAAGCTGCATGGGTGAATTGACCTTCTACTTTTTAAAGCATCTCAAATATGAACAAGTCTGTGGCATACCTGTATTCTCTTCTTGATAATGTTTTGACTCGCTTTTCTTTTAACGTTTAATATGTCTGCCCGTGAACTAATCACTTAAAATGTAATGTTAGCCAGTCAATGAACTGTTGCTGGGCTGGAATTGTGACGAATGGGGGTCTGTATTTTATCATGTAAGGACCTATGGTGACTCTATTTTCCCTGTTTATTGTGTAGACAACCAAAATGCCTCCAATCCCATACACTGGTTTACCACTCGTGGTCCGACTCAATTCAACTCTTCCTCTCCTCTCCCCTTCTTTAATATGACCTCACGCAATTAGAAAAAGTGAAATAACAGGCAGGAGAAAGAGCTACACACTTAACTACACATTATTAATAATAATTCTTATAATATTAGAAGGAATTACATACAAACAACCAGAATGTGGCTTTGCAAACCAAGACAATGCAACCTGATAATGTTAGATGTGTAATTTCAGGTTGCCCCATGACTTAGAGTTGCATTTGATTCTACCTGGTCAGCTCATCATCTGCACAGCCCCAGACAGCTTGTTTTCTTCAAGTCATCATCTTTTCAGCTTTCATCAGGATGCAACATGGCAGGTAGAGATGCCTTTATAAGCCTCTCTCTGTATTGTCCCTGTGTCGCTCCTGACAGACACACACCAACCTGGGCCACTAACCAATGAAATAGCTCAGGCACAGCTCGTCCCTTATTTGCTATGTGTAGGCAGTTTATGGCCCATGTAAGTCCAAACACAGTCGCCTTTGCCAAGCTGGCCTGATACATGCTCCATAAATTGCACATCCAGAGGTCAATCCTAAAGACACCAGGGATGGTTAGGTAAACATTAAAACGTCGCTGTTCTTGTGATTTTAAGTAAAACTTGCCTCCTGAAACACTAATGTTACGTTTGCTTTGCCTAGCTTACAAATAAAAACATACAAATATATATCAACTCATAAGCAACATATCACACCACCACAACCGGAGGTCTTCATTCCAAATGCTTGTTCACATCGGAACGTTTTTTAATTCACAAAATAGTTTTCTGGCAGTGAGTTACTTAATATTTTAGTAAAAATACAAGTGTTTTGGACCTTGTGAGCATACAACTGGGTGAATTCATAACTGGATTATGCGACACACAGACTCCTATTTTACCAGAAACATTTATCATCACCATTCTGCATGAAAACATGAGATTAAAAATTTTTCTTGGCCATCAATACAAACTACACTGGGTAAGTAACAAAAAAAAAAATCAAATTTTGAGGTTGAATATTCCTTTATTAGCACTTTGTACCATAAATGACAGCACCAAGCAGACACACTTCATTTGATGTAAGTGATCAATTACAGACATCCCAATTGACAATATGGATGGCATTTGTTTATCTGGCTATTTAACTGTTTTTTTTTTCATAGTTGTATTTTTTTACTTTTATATCTTTGAGCTGCACTTCTTATATTAAAATGTGGTATATAAATACATATTCTCTTTGCTAAGGATATGTTATTAAAAGTGAAAATAGGCTGACATGGCTTATCTTGATTTCATCATTTATGGAACTTTCAGTTAGTGTGTGTAGACATTTGATGGCTGCTTTATGCCTTGGTATTATGAAAAATGAGATGAATGAAAAAGAAATCAATCAGTCAGCCACACATTGATTTTGGCAAATCGCAGGAAGGGCTGTGTGTTTGTTGGCTTGTGCCAACTGCGTTTTTGTTAGCTATAGATGGGGCGGCCCTGCTATTTATATTTTTTCTTTTGAGTTTAGTTTCCTTCTGTTCTTCAAATGTGAAATTATCTCCTATAAAATGAGCATCTCTAAATGCCTGAAGCCATTTACTCCCAAAACACCATCTGCTACAAGGCAGTCACAATAGGGTGACCAGGCGGACCCCCGGTGTGCTGCCTGCCATGCGAGCCCAAGCTGCCACAGAGCTGTGCAGTCATTTTAACCTGCATCTGTTCAAATTCTGCAGCCGATCATATCAATGTGACATTGTTTCAGAGAATCAGTGTTATTCGAATGAACAACATAACGACTTTAACAAATTCCAGTGTACTCCCCTGTACATAAATGAATAATTATTTAAGAAACTGGATACATATATTGTATTGCTTATTTAAAACATGAATATAAAATATAAATATACTGACCTGAAGTAGAAGCTCGTCAGGCTTTACCTAATTTTCATGTTCCCTTTGGGCTCCGAACATCTGTACTTTGAAACATTGATAAAATAAAAGGCCTATCAAATCAAATGGGCATGTGTGGCCGTTAAAGTCAAATCCTGCAGCACGTGGGGCCAGCAATTCTTGAAGAGAGTTACCAGACGCTCCCTATGTGGATGAGCAAGGAGTTAAACAATCCATGAAGATCCCCAAGTAGACTTGCTGCTTCTCTGAAATGGGGAGAGCCATTTAAGAGGGTGTGTTGAGTTTGCCCCAGAGGTCTAACTTTGAAAGAAGCCCAAGTAGCCTCCTCAGGAGGGTGTACTTGTATATCACACCTGATGGTACTGCAAATGTCTGTGATGAACGAATCCCAACCCTCCCCAGCATACGCAGATGGAAAGCAAAGTGCACAAATAATGGACGTGTGAAATATGTAAAAGATCAACCGCCATGGATTATTACAAATTTGTTCAGTGCATACAAGCCACATACTCCGGGCCGGATAACGGTGGGTGCTATTGATGCTGCAGCATTAGGCCCATTCCTGAAATAGGCCCAGATGAAAACAGACGAGAATTTTCCGGAAGCTGAACAGTTTTCCTTTGTTATATTAACCTCAAAATAATTCTTGGAATGAAATTTGGAGACTGACTTTCGAACGCCTAGACACAGCGTTACTTATTATACAGTTACTATTGTTCTTTGCGCTGTGACGTAACTATAACGTCATTGTGTTTATTGTTAACCGAAGACTTCAAGTTAATACTATCAATTTTACGTTAAGTAGTTTACGTAGTAATTTAGTTGCATTTTTTGCAATATCTTGGGTATTATTGTTCGGTAAGTACCACATAGTAAATTTTTCGCCTTGAAAGTTAGTTGTACAGTAAATATCAATGGCTAGTTACATGGTAATCTGTAAAAGTAAAACTAAAAGCGGGCCCACAGGCCCGGCATGGATGTTTGGAATTGTTTAAATCCTTGACAGCATTCTGGCCTATTATGAAATTTAAATCATGGACAAATTTTTACCCTCAAGAGCCTGAACTGAGTCACTTTGACCCAATGTCTCTGTAAATTCATTTATTCTTACTCTGTTTCATAAGAGAATTGCGAAATTTTGTGTATTTCATTGTTAGGTTTTCTGCATTAAGTGCACTTTTCAGACAATTGCTATTGAATGTTGATGTTACGTAGTTTGATGTTAATCTCGAGTTTTTACGATACTACGTCATTATTATTCATGTTCAATAAAGGCTGGCTGGTTGCGTCGCAAGCAATTAAGGCTTCTTGGTCGGTCTGAGTGTGCATGTACGGCGAGTGTCGAATGCACATGCACCAATGCCGAAAAAAAATAGGCCTTTTTTGTGCTGCAGCATCAGGCCCAATTTCGTCTTAATCCGGCCCTGCACATACTGTATTTTGATAATTATCACAAAAAAAACTACAGCAAGGCTGATTCAAGGCTTGTCTTTAGTAGCAAACTCTTAATGAGTGACCAATGTTTGTCTGTAAATGTGTTCCTTGATTAATTTATTTTCCATTTTCCTCATTACTTTATAATGCTTTATGCTTGTAGTGATGTGTGTTGGGGGTCCATGGCAGCGTACAATTTTTTTTTTTTTCTAAACAATGTGAGTGAGCACGGTTGTAGAGTGGGGCAGCCGTGGGGTGTCCAGTGTGGAGGTGAGCTGATTGCTTAATTAGTTCTGCTGTTCCACATTGGCACTCCGCAGATTGCACGTAATTAGAATGGTGCACCCACTGAGGAGACGGGATTGAAAAGAAAGAATGAGAAAGAAACACTGAGGTTACATGGAAAGAAGAAGAAGAAAGAAAGTTGCTGCTGCTGTTGAGAGAAGTCAAGTGGTCAGGGAATAATGTCCCTACAAGGAGCTCAGCAGTGAGGGTGATGGAGTGACCAACTGCTCTGGGAAGTTCACCACAGAAGGGTGAGGGGGAAAGAATGGCAGTGGGAGAAAGCAGTAGGTCTTGTGGAGTCCTAAACGCCAGCTGACTGAGCTTGCTGGATGTCATCTCGCCTCAGTGAGCAGGAGGGATGTCGATCTTAGGACGTACAGTGACTTGCAATGGTTTTTATGACAGGATTCTGAATGTTTTAAATTTTGCTTTTAAGCCATGTTTGGATTGATTTATTTATTAGGATTTTTAAGCTCAACAAAAAGGCACTGTTTTTATTGGGATTATTTACTAACTTATTTAATTATAAAGAAACTGCACTGCACGTGTTGGGCACTTCAGCTTGAACTAGTGGTTTTACAGCATCCTTGCTATGTTATGTGTCCTCATTGCCCAGTCCATCTTCGTCTATCCTTGTCCCGGCTTCATGGGAGTGATGCCAGCTGCGGGTGGCATCACGATACTGTATATATTTTCAGTTGCATTTTTCCTGAGACCGGCACATTTACAGAGTTATTAAGGGCTACTGCATCCTGGGTTCAAATCCTTTGGCCAGCCATGTCTACATTTTCTTGCAAAAGCATACAAGTGATGTTAGCTGGAGACTCTAATTTAGCCCCTGTGTTGATGTTTCCTGCCCTGCTCTTAGTGTTAGGTGAGGATCCTACATCCCCCAGAAATTTGACTGATTTAAGTTATGATACTTTTGATAAAGAGAAACTGCAC
Source organism: Polypterus senegalus (assembly GCF_016835505.1). NCBI lineage: Eukaryota > Metazoa > Chordata > Cladistia > Polypteriformes > Polypteridae > Polypterus > Polypterus senegalus. The sequence goes on from NC_053165.1 coordinate 29,952,924, forward strand.
TGGTGGGAACAGCGCCCACACTGCAGTTGCCACTCTCTTAACAGCTCTATTAACCTTAAGAATTATCTTTTGTCACCTCAAGGGGATGCCACTGAGCCCCCAATCTCGCATACATTCAGACTGACACAGTTCCAAATTTCTGTAAGAGTTCTTTTATTAGTAAGACACTACCTTTTCTGTAGGCACAGCCTTGAAAGAACAAATACAAGTAATACTCTGATTCCCTTATCAAGCAGGACGGCTTCTTTTACGTTGGACCCAAGAATACTTCTGGTGCCATAGCACTGCATGGCGGAAGCACTCCGGGTCATGTGGATGCTCTCCAAAACAGGATGATTTTCTGCCTGGTGGTACCCAGGGACCCCAATAGGACTGCTCATTAGACCTTCAGCTCCCATACAACCTTGCTGGTGTCCCATCTGGGAATATGCCAGAGAAATGCTGCCAACTATCATACAGAGGATGAATGTCTTTGGTAGACAAGCTCCCTCATTCCATCCTTTAGATTTTAGTCCCCACCTCGGATTAGAATTAGACATCATCCCGGATGGGATGTACCTCCATCCATGCTGAGTATGATTGTGACGATGTGGGTTCAGCTCCATGCTCCCATCTACTGTTTGGGAGCCCTTGAACCCAACACCGTTGATAGTCATAACCGAGATGAGCTAGACAGTGAGGCAATAACAATGGAGCAAGGGGATGATGTACGAAGTGCAATGTGCTTTTATTTAAAACAGTAAAACAAAACAGTGTTCAAAGTTAAATAAAGTGCAGTGGTTCCCAAAAATCTTCATCAAATAAATAATCCATAAAAACAGTGAAATTGTGGAGGTTTAAAATCAATAAATAGAACAATCCTTTAAAAATGAGGTTAAAGTGCAATGCAGGAAGCAGTCCTTAAAATCAGTAAGCCCGGTGCTTCTTCCACACTAGCATCTCACCTGCTTCTCTCGTTGGACTTTGCAACAGGCGAGACACTCTCTCTCTCAGCTGTCCTTCATTCAGTCATCAACACGAGTCTAGAGGCCTCCCGATTCCTGGCTTCGGTCGCACACTCATCCCAGGCCTTAGACTTGGTTCTCACCCAACGACTAGGACGCACACACTGGGGAATCCACCACCAAATCTCTCGACTCCCGCTGCCTTCCCAGTCTAACGCAGCCACTCGCCCTTCATTGGTCACTCCCACTACTCTGGTGTCGGCCAAACACCCAGGCTTCCACACAGCTACCTGCGAGCGCTTGCTCACTTCCTGCTTCCTTCTGCAACCTCCATTTCCTTCTCTTCTTTTTCCATTTTTTTTTCCTTCCTTTCTATCCAACTCGCGCTTCTATATATTGAGAGGCGCCATAGCAGCTGCAGCACATTAGCAACCCCAGGAACAATCACCGATGTTGGCAGTCTCTCACCTGTGCACTTAGGTGAGAAATGCCCACAACACAGATCGCCCTGACATGTGCTACAGCCACCACGCCCCCCCATGCTAAGCCGCGATCGCGGTGATTATTTATTTAAAAACAACTGGCCTTTGCTGAGAGAGAGCTGTGGACCCATAACACCACAATGATATTCTTTTTCATTCCAGTCGAGATGCCTGTCCATCCATTATGGTATCTACATAGTAAACTGACTAGACCATAATCACAAGTTCCTGAATACAGTAAGCAGAGAGACAGATATTTTCTAGGAAATCACATGACATAATATTTTTTGATCCCCTTACAGTACACCAGCTTAGGACAGCAGAGGGCCGGTGCCTTTTCTGGTAGCATCAAGCACAAGCCCACCACACGGTCCACTCACATGCACAACCTAAGGGGCCAGTTTAGGATTGCCCACTAATTCAACATGCACATCTTAACCATACAGATGCAGAAGAATGTGTAGTTTCTGCACAGACTGGGGATGATATTCAGATCCAGAATGCTGGATTTAGCAGCCATAAGTGCTAACTGCCAGACCTTTACTCCTAACACAATTTCATTTATATTGCTGGTAATGGAAAAAATGCAACTACCGGTAGATGAAAAGAATTAAGGGAGTTAAACAAGAACAGAATTAAACGTAGCATAAAGGATAACAGAATTCAAAACCTGCAGCGTATGCAGCCCTCCAGGATGTAGTGAGGCCAACATTCATTCCTTAATTTCACAAAGTCTCTGAGCACACAACTTTATCTAACAGTGTTCCTGTCAGTAAGATAAAAGCCTTACGTACAAACAGGAGTTAGGCATACTGGTGTTATCTGTTTGCCTGCCACTGATGTGACACTCTGACCCCACAGCTTTTATCATTTAGAAGATTAATGTCACAAAATACCCAACATCATGCTGGAGGGGGAAAAACATCCTCACATCCCACATATTAAAATAATCCACGGTCCTTGACCACGTGCCTAATGTGGATAATTTGCATATTCTCCTTCTGGCCAAAGTGTTAAAGAGCTTCAAAACATGTGCGATTTTAAAGCACTTAATTTCCCAAGACTCTTTAATCTTTCACATAAAGAATTTTAGAAGGCATTTTACTAAACTGGAACAACATGTAGATGAAACGGTTTCAGATTTTTAAACAGGAAGACCTTAAATGTTTCTTCTCCAGTTGATTCCCATTGATCAGAGCAGGTGTGCTCACCTCTGGTCATGGAGGTCCACAGTGGCTACAGATTTTCATTCCAACCAGTTTCATAATTTAACGCCAGGCCTAATAGATAATGAGATTCGTCATTTAATCTTTGCATATTCCCTCAGTGGTGGTTATATTTGTGGTGTTCTATTCAGAGCACACTAATACAAGAATCAATTTTACCACAATTTGGTTGAGATATATAACCTGTGTGAAAAAATAACCTGCTTCGTTAATCGTTGTTACTTAGTCACTGCGCAAATGATATATTACTTTAATGGTTGGGTGGTTATCCGTTTATGATATTAAACAGTCAAACAAGACAGCACATACAGCATCATACATTGATTACAATATCTCTATGTATATAGAGATACTAGCTGAAATACCCAGCGTTGGCACGGAGGAAAATAAAGTTTTTTTAATTGTTTGAGAAAAACATAATTAAAAAAAAAAAACAACTTTAAAAATAAATTAACAAACAATATCTTGGGTTTGCTTCCCGGGTCCTCCCTGAGTGGAGTTTGCATGTTCTCCCCATGTCTGCGTGGGTTTTCTGCGGTGGGCTGGTGCCCTGCCTGGGGTTTGCTTCCTGCCTTTTGCCCTGTGTTGGCTGGAATTGGCTTCAGCAGACCCCCCGGAGCCTGTAGTTAGGATATAACGGGTTGGATAATGGATGGATGGATAAAGACTCATTAATGTGCTTGTCTTGCAGTGTTGTATGTATGTTATCATCCAGATGATGCTCGGAACCAGTCAACTGTATTTAATTTTTATAAAGCAACAGGGGCGCGGTGCTGCTCAAAAATAAAGAATGCTGGCAGTCCCCTGGTATATACTAACTGAACAGCACAGGATCCTAGAAAGTATTTAAATCGTCAGAACTACTCTGGGCATCTCTCTGCTAGAAGGATTCATGTTGCCAAAGTGCTTGCATCGTTTGTGCATTAGCAGCTAAGCGACTGTCTTTCTTGGGAGGTTTCCTTTTGCCGGTGTACTGGCCTCACTTACGTATCTTCGGATCTGGAGCCCTCACCCCAACTGTACGTGTCACTTCTGGGCCAGATACATACACACACACACACACACACACACTCTCTCTCTCTCACGCGTAGAACTCTATTTAATTTGAAAAGCAACAGGGGCACGATGGCTCCCAAACATAAAGAATGCTGGCAGTCACCTCCAGTTCACCCTCTGGTGGTCGTTCAGAGTGTCAACTGGATGATAACATGCATACAAGATCACCCCCCACCCTACCCAGAAGGGGGTGGGTTACTGCTGATTTCACCCTACAGTATTTTTAGTTGACCAAGTTTCATGAAAATCGCTCCAGCCGTTCGGACGTGATGCTGGAACATACATACACACATTAAGTTTTGCCTTTCCTTGCATTCAAAGAGGTCTCCGCTCATCCAGTTTCTCTGTGTGAGTTGTGTGCTGTTTTTTTCATTGAGTGAGCTCATTTGTCTAATAAACATGGGCCAAGTTACCAATAAATACATTTCACAGCTGAAATGAAGATAAGGCCTAATTTAGAAAATTAAAAGATTTGCATTAGAAGCCTAAGATGACTGAAGGCCATCCCTCTAGTGAGGTTTAAATATTTGCTTAAGGGAGCTCTTGTTGATTCTTTTAAAAATTTCATATATGGAGGCAAGGGATACAACGTTTAATAAGTAAATTGTGGCGGTCGTGGGGAGGCTAAGATTCACATCATCCAAGAGTGGTGATTTGTTTAATTTATTGTGGGCATCCAGGAACAGACCAGCCTTGACCTGGCATGCAAACACAGAGACACTGATAAGCAGCACAATAAACTGATAAATAATAAAAAATATATTAATCAAGTAATGAAAAATAATACATACTTTTATTAAAATAAACATGTATGCAAAGGCCCTCCCCAGTTCCCTGACAGCATACAGTACACTTAAACAATAACTAACATACTAGTACTAACAACAAAGTCCATTGCAGTCCAATCCAGTATAGCAGAAGTAGGCATTGACGCACGTGTGAAATGAAATTCCTATAAAAGAAGTGTAAAGTTTTGTCCTACCAGGTACCCATTGCAGCGTGTGGTTTGGAGGCGATTGTGAGCGTTCCCCAGACGAAGCCGAGCAAAATAAATTCACACCGACAAGCAGGCACAGGACAGCACATACATCCAGACGAACTGGAAGCTAATGGAGCGTGAAGAGCAGAAACAAAACTAGCAGATGGTTGTGATACTCTTGCCATCTTTTTGGCCCCTTTCTAAAGGACCTACTTGTGTCAATCTTCCTCCCAGCAGCCCCTGTGCCCTGTGAATCCGCCCAACAACATTATACTGCACTGCTACAATTGTATTGTTTTTGACGAATACTTCAAAATAAAATAAGAATAGGAAGTTGGAATAGGATCCCAGTACTGACGCTATCAACAATTCAGGTGGAGGTGGCACATTCCTAGAATGTCCTTGAAGGTTCAACTCTGGCTGCTCCAGTTTTCCTCCCATTGATGTACATTTTAGTTGGACTCTATCTTGTTGATAGACCGGCTTCCATTTTTAGGCTGATATCTACCTTGTGACACACTGAAAACATGAGCTGTAGTGAATGTAATTTATTACGATTATGTTTTTAGATGATATTTTTGTTTGGTTTGATTAATAATTATTGTTCTATACTGGAGGGCCATTTTATTCATTATCTGTATGACCTTGGCTGTTACATTGTTATCATTCATGTTGTTTTCCCATGACTATAAAAGATGGCAGTCCAAGTTTATATTTATCCTACGTTGGGAACACTAACATTTTATATCACACAAGGTATGTTTTTAATCATCATCACGGGGCTACATGTAAAGCCCAGCATGCTTCACAACACTTGAACTGAAGGCGTAAACACCAGGCCTTGCCATTATAGGCCTCCCTAAGCACCATTCCAAATAAGTGTTTGCTCCACCCTGACCGGTAATTCACAGAGTGCCAACGTGAGTATCTCTCCGGGGTAATCAAGTGGGCACCTTCCTTTCTTGATGTTTCATTGTGTTAGGCCTACAACCCATAGATCAGGCTGAACAGTGTACTCTGGCATCCCAGACACATCAATAAGAATGAAAAATCAAAAAAGAGACCTCCTTATTACCTTTTTGGTTTCTCCTAGACAACAATCAGATCAAAAATGAATAAAATGGAGACATGTTCTTCAGTCCTGCTTCTACTCTTGAGTTTCAGCAGAGATCTAGCAAAGTCAAACAATGAGATTAGATTTTCCAAATCCCGTCTTGGCATTTTTCTGCAATTTGAAACTATTTGCATTGTGTTGTCAGTGGTATCTGGTGAAATGTTTGAATGGTTCTTTGTGGTAATAAAACACTTTACTGTGATTACACAACTTTAGTCCTTGCTTCTGAATAACTTTATTAGATGCTCCACTTTATATTGCTTGAGCTTAGTAGTGAGGCATTGTGGTTTAAAACCTTGGACTTGAGTTCCAATCCCACTACTGACACCATGTGAGTGTGAGCAAGTCACTTGACCTGCCTGTGCTCCAGCTGGAAAAACAAACAAAACAAACATAGTGGAAATGTTGTAAGTCATCTTGGATAAAGGCATCCGCCAAACAAATAAGTATGAAGTCCTGTAAGAGATTAAAGCAAGACTAGAAAGAGATCTCACAAAAGATAATATGCTTTTCAAACCAAATTTTCAATTTTAACTCCTTTGTGTCCTTTTTGTCTAAAGCTGTTTCTTCTATGGAATTTTAGGAGAAACATCTGTGACAAAGCTGAAACACAAATGAGATCAAAGATCAATCTTTAAGCAGTATAATTTTCCTGTGGTCACTCCCCTCCATACCCACATCGCCAGTGACAAAAGTTGTAACTAACCCCACTGGTACCGTTGATGCCAGCTTCACTGGTCCTGTGTGGTTTGCTAACAAAAAACAAAAACTCTTTAATACTCCACCTTCTTCCCTGGTGACAAACGCTGTATTCGCACCATCAAGGCACACTCAGTGCAGTGCCACCAGCTCTCTATGGGTTTCTAAACACATTTCAGGAATAAGTACATTTAAACATCTAAACGCATTTTAGTAATTTCAACCATATAGACACACAATACCATATGGAATGTAACATAGTTAAGATGAATCCCCCCGGATAACCTGTCCTCTCCTTATCCATAACCACAGACACGTCCCTTCAGCTGCTTTTCTTTTCTTTCTAGCATTTTCCTTAACAAGTGGCCATGCACTCCAAATCTCAAAGCCCCTCTAACTCTTACTTCAATAGCTAAAAACTGCAATGAAGCTTCAGTTTGGGAATCTCAGCATCTCCTAATGACCTTTCCCTGCTTTGCTCATTTGGACTCCTGTTTTCCCCCTTTAGTTCTGTCTTCTTGATTGCCACTTAAAGACTTTTGTTTCACAGATTCCTCTTTTCTTCATCATTTTACTGGCAAAAGTGATTATTTCCTCAAAATTCGTTTACACACTGACCATGTTTAAAACACAGACCAGATGACAGATAATGAAAGGTTAGCCAAGCACTTGATTTCTTTTATGATGGCACACATCTTGTAGGCCTGTTGTTCACCACCTTCAGGCTTCGGCTGCAGTATTAAGTTCCATCAAGCATTTTGAAATTACAATACAGTATATGGGATCGATTTGAAAGATGGCCTCATGTTTTCCAAGTAGATATAATAACCTGCATGCAGAAAAAGTGATTTTTGGCAAATTATAAGGTATTGTGCTTTGCTAATGTGGTTGATGTTGTTACAATGACAATGAAAGCAAGCTTGGTGATAAACTATCCATCCATCCATTATCCAACCCGCTATATCCTAACTACAGGGTCACGGGGGTCTGCTGGAGCCAATCCCAGCCAACACAGGGCACAAGGAAGGAAACAAACCCTGGGCAGGGTGCCAGCCCACCGCAGGGCACACACATACATACACACACACTAGGAACAATTTAAAACCAGTGCACCTATCCTGAATGTCTTTGGACTGTGGGAGGAAACCCGCGCAGACACGTGAACCCAGGTCGGTGATAAACTAATAGAAACATCTTCTTTCACCCTTTAGAATTCATGAATTCTGCCAAGCTGAAGCAGTACATAATAAATGTTTCTCACTTTATTTATTTATTTTTTTTTTATTTATTTTATTAATTTTATTACAATCCATACATGCAATCAAGTTTTTACAAAAAAAAGAATTATGTTAAGAACAGATCGATCCCCACCCTGAGAGAGAGAGCAAGCCAAACGTGTAAAATTTAAGGCTTGTAAACATACCTAAGTTAATAAATTCTCTGTGCTTTATAAACTTATTTTAAAATATTACTGATTAGATCCTGCCATGTTTTGAAAAAAGTCTGTACGGATCCTCTAACTGAGTATTTGATTTTTTCCAATTTCAAATAATATAACACATCGGTTTCCCACTGACGTAAAGAGGAGAGTTTGGGTTCTTCCAGTTTATCAGAATGAGTCTGCGTGCCAACAGTGTAGTGAATGCAATCACAATTTGTTTGTCTTTCTCCACTTTAAGCCCCTCTGGAAGAACCCCAAACACAGCTGTTAATGGGTTAGGAGGGATTGTGAGTCCAAGACTGTCTGAGAGGTAATTAAAAATTTTGTCCAGAATAATGTTAATTTGGTGCAGGCCCAGAACATGTGACCCAGTGAGGCTGGGGCTTGGTTGCAACGTTCGCAGGTTGGATCATGCCCTGGAAACATTTTGGAGAGTTTTAGTCGAGACAGATGTGCTCGATATATAATTTTGAGTTGTATAATTGTATGCTTTGCTCATATGGAGCTCGAGTGAATTCTCTGCATTGCTACTTTCCACTCCTTTTCTGATATATTAATTGAGAGATCTTTTCCCAGTGTCCTCTTGGATCTTTGAAAGGAAGGGATTGTAAAATGATTTTATATATTGTAGAGATGGAGTCTAAGTCCTTGAAATCGAGCAATATTTTTTCCAGCGTTGATGAGGGTGCAAGATGAGGAAAATCTGGAAGGTTCTGTTTAACAAAGTTCCTGATTTGAAGATAGTGAAAGAAATGTAGCTGGAATGTTAAATTTGGAATGTAATTGTTCATAGGATGCAAAGACGTTGTCTATATAAAGATCTCTAAGCAAGTTAATTCCAAATTTTTTCCAGATATTAAAACTGCATATGTTTGTGAAGGTTGAAAGAGGTGGTTCTCTTGCAGGGTGCCACAGATAGAAGCTTCTCCGTCTTAAAATGCTTTCTACATTGGTTCCAGATTCTAAGTGAGTGGAGCACAATTGGGTTATTAGTGTATTGCCGATAACGTGTGTTTATTGGAGCACAGAGCAAGGAATACAAAGAAGTACTGCAGGATTTTACTTCTATTGCGGTCCAAGCCTGTGTATGTTCTTCTATTTGTGTCCAGGTTCTTATCGCCTGTATATTTGCTGCCCAGTAATAAAACTGGAAGTTAGGTAGAGCCATGCCGCCTTCTGCCTTTTGTCTTTGTAGGGTCGCTCTTTTGATGCGTGGATGTTTTGAATTCCAAATAAATGAGGTTATTGTTGAATCTAATTGCTTAAAGAATGATTTATTAATGTATATTGGGATGTTTTGAAATAAAAAAAGGAGCTTAGGAAGAATATTCATCTTAACAGTGTTAATTCTTCCAGCTAGTGTGAGATGAAGGGTTGACCATCTATGCAAGTCTTGTTTAATTTTTTCCATGCAGACGACGAAATTTTGTTGATAAAGAGCTTTATGTTTACTTGTGATGTTTACCCCGAGGTATTTAAACTGTTCTGCAATGATAAAAGGTAGGGTGTCTAATCTAATATTATATGCTTGAGAATTCACTGGAAAGAGTACACTTTTATTCAGATTAATTCTGAGACCAGAGAGCTTTTGAAATTCTGTGAGTGCTGCTAAGACTGCAGGCACAGAATTTTCTGGGTCGATATATACAGTACCATGTCATCTGCATATAATGAGATTTTCTGTTCCAGTCCTTCTCTGCTAATCCCCTTTATCTGATCAGTATTTCGACAATGTATTGCCAGTGGTTCAATGGCAATCGCAAACAGCAGCAGTGACAAGGGCATCCTTGTCTTGTGCCACGTTCTAGTTTAAAGTAGTCTGAGCAAATGTTATTGATGCAAACTGAAGCTTCTGGGTTAGTATACAGTAATTTAATCCATGCACAAATGTTCGGGCCAAACCCAAACTTCTCCAATGTAGTAAAAAGGTATTTCCATTCAATCATGTCGAATGCTTTTTCTGCATCCAATGATAATAATATTTCTGGGGTGTTTGATTTAGTTGGTGAGTATATTACATTAAACAGGCGTCGAAGATTTGAAGATAAGTGTCGGCCCCTAATAAATCCAGTTTGGTCTTGTGATATTACCGAGGGTAGCACTTTCTCCATCCTTCTAGCTATGATTTTAGAGAGTATTTTAACGTCGTTATTCAGAAGTGAAATTGGTCTGTATGATGCACATTGTAATAAGTCCTTATTTTGTTTTGGAAAGACAGTGATTAGTGCTTGGCGAAAGGTTTGTGGAAGAGATTGGTTATCTCTGGCTTCTGTAAATGTTTCTAATAGGAGGGGAGCTAGCTGAGCGGAGAATTTCTTGTAAAACTCTGCAGGGTAGCCGTCAGGGCCTGCTGCTTTTCCACCTTGGAGTGACTTTATAGCATCTAGTAATTCTGATAATGCCAGAGGTTTATCAAGTTCCTCCACACTAAAAGCGTCAATTTGTGGTATCTGTAATGTATCCAGAAATGCATTAGATTGTGTATTGTCTTCTTTAAACTCAGTAGTATATAGGGATTTATAGTAGTCTCTGAAAGTGTGCGTTATATATGTTTCTCACTTTATTGACTAATTTTAATAATAAGGAGGTCCAAACCCTTTTTTTTTTATTATACGAGAGCAGGTCCTTGGGGTGCAGCCCATGGCTGACTACAGTAGTTGCTGTCTTTTTAGCTTTCATGCATAGTCACCTGTTTTAGAACACACTCTTGAAGGTAAGATCTCCCAAAATGATGAAGAACAAAAAGATTTCAAGAAGTGGACTGGGTCATGTCACTTGGCAAATTAGAAAGGAAGAAGAGGACCAAAATGTGGTGAACACAAGTAATAGTGGGATTACAGTGGATGGAGAAAGTTGTCCGAGCCCTTCAAAGTCTGCACACATTATTGAGTTGTAACTTTACTTTGGATGTATTTTTGTCCATCAGTTTGCACTCAGTAACCCGTAATGACAAAGTGAAAGCATATCTTGAAAAATGATTGCAAAATTTAATACAAATCACAAACTGAAATCTCACATTTCTAAAAGTATTCAGACCCTTTTTTGTGGCACACCATGTTGTGCTCAGGTTCGTCCTGTTTGCTTTAATTCTCCTTCAGATGTTTCTAGACCTTGACTGGAGTTCACCTGTGGCACACTGACTGGTGTAATAATTTTGATGATTAATAATCAATAAGATGGCCACCCAAGAGGATGCCATAATAATGTGGCATGTGAGAACTTTTAACTGAGTTAATTATCTGGTTTGCCTTTGGCAATACTGGTAAATAATCAAATTATTCTTCAAGACTCCTACTTTATTTACCTTATCTTCCTTTGTTGTAGCAGGTGGGTCTCTGGCCTTTAGACTTCTATCAATGTAACTGGGGCACACTCTTTTTAAGAAACAGAATAATATAATTTAATGATAGACACGACTTCTAGAAATATATCTGTATATATATGTTGACGTATAACACTGGACGCGGACAGACTAGACAGACAAATGTATCACATATAGGTTGTGTCTGGTATTTAGAGTTTACTTTATCTTGGCACACATAGCAAGTCTTTATGGATGATGTCCAATGTTGTGTGTGGAGTTGTTGCTCTGGACTCAAGTGGAGGACTCTTCACAGTGCACACTTTCTCTTGCCAGTGCTGTGCTGCTGCTTCCTCTGCTTGCTTTCTGCTCTCTTTTGAGTTTAGATGCCGAGGTTACCTTCTTGAAGTCATCACTTCTCAGCCTCGTCAGACTACTGGTACACAGCTTTGGCTCCACAGACTGGGACTTGGCTTCTGGTCCACAAAGATGAGAGTTTGTTAAATTCACCTGTCCAAGCAAGAGGCTTTTTCAGCTCAGAGATCAGGATTCAGATGTTTTCAGTCATTTTGGAGAGTCGCCACTCCCTGTACTTCACCCAACTTGCCATTCTCTGGTCTCCTCTCACTTTTTCCAACTTTGAGAGATGGGCAGTTGCATTTGGTTTTAAAGAGTGGTTAAAGAGTTGGATTAAAGTCACTTCCAGTTACAAAATCAGTGTCTTTTAATAGGTGGGTTCTTCTGTCCATCTTAGTTGTCACCCCTTGAATTACAGGTCTTTGCCCTTTCATTGTCTTTTCATGCCTTCTGGCTTGGAGGTCTGCTGAGGGGCCTGTGGAGAGATGTCAGTGCAACTCTGATTTACAGGCAGATCCTGGTACAAGCTGGAGTCCAATCACTTACTTTGGAATGCAAGTGGGGGCTTTGTGCAGCTGGGTGCCTGCATCCCTGTTCAGTCTGCTTACTTAACAGGCCTGGTGTGCTACTAAAGCCTAGCAGAATGGGCAATACCCAACCTTGTCCTACACTGGACATCCATGAAAAAGGCACACACATGTATAGAAGTTCCCACAATTCACACTGCATGTCTCTCTGTATATAAAAGAAAATCCTGGAATTTAAAAGCCAGGCGACGAGACGTGATCTTCTCGGAAGTTCTTGAAAGACATTTTAATGACCCACGAGACAAAAAAGACTGACAACGGAGTGTCTCACGAAACCAGGGAACATAAGATTTTTGCAAGACATGCCCTTCTTATCAACTAAGACCACGGACAGCCAGCAAAACATTTAGTCATGTGCCTTTAGCAAAGAAGAAAGAGCAGCGCGGAGAAAAGACCCCCAAGGAGCGATACATATGCAGAGAAAGGTACAGAATGTGAAAGCAGTAACAGGCGAAAGTATTGTAGCGTCCCAGCCAAGCTGAAGCCTTTTTTTCTTTAAGTGACTGTTAGGTCCGATCAAGGGTTGGCAGAGTACAGCACGGAAGACTGATAGCTGGGTACTGATTGGTGCTGTAAGGGGGAGGCAAGCCCCGAGGGAGGAGGGGTTAGAGAGGGTGCTAGAAAGTTGTGTTTGGGGTTACACAGTCGGCGATTGTTAAAGTAGAACATTTGTGCCACTTTATTACGGCAGTCGCCACAGTATCAAAAAAAAGATAGCACAAATCGTATTGACGCAAACAAAAGGAAATTAGTTTAAGTCAGAGAATTTCATACACAGGGTTTAACTCACATGCATTTATTGGTTACTTTGCAAAAAAAAAAATATTAACTCCTGATGATATGGATCGTTTTGTCTGTGCTGAAATTCCAAACAGAGAAACCTATCCTAAATTATGGTACAAAGTCATTAAACACAAGTCTCACAGACCTCATTTAAAAGATTCAGCATATTGGGACAGGAAAGATTCCAAATATTGGTTTTACAGAAGTTCTAAAATAAAAGTGAAACTAATGAAATAGCAACAATTCAAAGAAAAAAAATCTTACAAGTGTGTATCCGTAAAACCAAACACGGGGGTTGGTGAGCAAAGCGAGCAGGGGGCGAAGCCCCATAGTTAAAACAAAAACAAAACCATGCAGTCCAATGAACTCTCTGCAGACAGCCATGGTGAGACGTATACTGTATCGGGCCAAGGGGATAAAGCCATTTCTAAAGTTCTGAGTTCTCCCAGAAGCACAGTGGCCTCAATAAATGTGAAATGGAAGAAGTTTAGAACAAGCAGGGCTCTCCCTGGCGTTGGATGGCTGGCCAACCTGACTAACCAGGGCAGGAAAATGACCAAGAAACCAATGGTCAATCTAACAGAGATTCAGAAGTCCTTTGCTGAAAATGACAGAACCTGTTGGAAGGATGACTACCTCAGCAGCACTCCATCAATCAGGCACTTGACGGCCCACTTGACATTTAAAGGACTCTGAGAGGATATGAAAAAGATTCTCTGGTCTGATTAGAGAAAAACATGTCTGGCAATGTCCAGACACAACTCATCAGCTGCCTTACACTGTCCCCATGATGAAGCATGGTGGTGGCAGCATCATGTTATAGGGGGGGCTTCTCAGCTGCAGGGACAGGGAGATTGGTGAGAACTGAGCGAAGGTTAAATGCAATCAAATACAGAGAGGTCCTTGAAGAAAACCTTCTCCAGAGTGCACACAACCTCATACTGCGGTGACGGTTCATCTTTCTGCATGACAATGACCTGAAGCATACAATCAAGATTACAGGACAAGTCTCTGACTGTTCTTGAGTGGCCCTGCCAAAGCCCAAACCTAAACCACACCGAACATCTGTGGAGAGACCTGAAGCTGGAAGTTTACAGATGGACTTTTAGACGATCTGCCCAAATCCATGTGCGTGAAGCTTGTGGAGACTTCCCCAGGATGACATGAAGCTGTAATTGCAGCCAAAGTACTGAATTAAGGCTCTGAATACTTATAATGCATGAGAGATTTCAGTTTTTGATTTTTAATAAATTCACAAACCTTTCTGAAAACCTAATTTCATTTTGTCATTATGAGTTATTAAGTGTAGATCGATGGGCAAAAATGGCCAATTTTAAAATTAAAATCTGAAGCACATGAATGTGTGTAGAAAGTGAAGGGGCCTGAATACCAAAAAACACACAATTGAACATTTTCTAATCAATTCCATTCTATTTATTTTCACAATTGCAATAATCGTCCAATATCTGTGACATTTTTATTTTAATTTTTGAACAATTCATTTTTTAAAAAGGGAAGAATTCAGAGGTTTTGAGGTAAGGTCTATTGTCTGATTAGCCGCCGTTGGCCAGAAGAGACTTATGGACAATCTCACACCCAGGCAAAGAGCAGAGAATCGCCTCTGAAGTTCTCTCCAGCTGCCACCACCTTCTTCTATGCGCCATGCTTTTGCACTTGAAGAAAAAAACTCTAGAGAAGAAGAAAATATATCTGCTCATGAGGAAAATTTCGATGGTGTCACCCAGTGTGGAAACTCATGATGTCACCTCCCACCACCCCCATGGACCTCTTCCAGAACCGGACTCCTTAGTAAAGTTTTTTTGTTACTCGTAACTTGTAATTCCTGTGGATCAATGAATGTAGTGGCAATAGTGGTGACATAAACAACTAGTGTCACACACGTGCGAGTAGGCGTCAACCAAAAGGCTTGAAATATAACAATTTCACATCCGACCAGGGGGTGGCAGGGTGCACTAACTGTCTCTCTTAATCCCTTACAGCAGGCATGTCAAACTCACTACCATTGGTGGGCCGCTTCGACTGCCATACGTGAGTCAGAGGGCAGCACTGTAACAAATACTATTATACAAAGTTACTGTAGCTTTCTTTCCAATACAGAAAACTTTAAAAAAATGTAACACTTAAAGTTTAAATAAAGGCAATTTATTTCCATACACTCTCTGTACAACAGCATACAATTAGAATCTTAGCCTCTTAGCTAGTTCCTTATATTATTATACTAGCAAAATACCCCCACTTTGCAGCAGAGAAGTAGTGTGTTAAAGAAGTTATGAAAAAGAAAAGGAAACATTTTAAAAATAATAATATTCTGCCTTCTCAATTGTGTAATGCATTTTTTGTTCAGCACTCTTTGGAGCTCTTGCTTTTTGTCTGCGTACTGCGTTCACATTCAGTTCATGTGAGCCGCTCGGAGTACATGCATCGAAGGTTCTCAGCTGTGCTTGTGCTATCTCGTGCGATCTTGTGATGTCCACGGCTTTATTTAATGTTAGCTCAGACCCAGCACTTAAAAGTTTCTTTCGCACTTTCGCTGAGTTTGTGCCAAACACTAGTCTGTCCCTGACCATCTCATCTTCGTTTGCATAAGCACAGTCCTTCACCAGCAATTTTAACTCCGTTACAAAGTGATCAAAAGTCTCGTTTATACCTTGCATCTTCTCACTAAACTTGTATCTCGCGAATATTGTATTTGTCTTAGGCATGACAAACTCCTCAAAACGGTCATAATAAGTTTTCAGTACCTTGGCTTCCTCCTGGGTGAGAGCCCATGTGTTAAAAATGTCTCTTCCTTTTTCCCCAGTCCACAGTAGCAGGTAGCTGCATTTCTCACTCTCGTCTTTGCCTTTTAGCGGGCCAGAAAACATCAGCTCCACGTGCTGTCAGAACTTTTTCCATTCTCCTGGCAGGTTAAGAGAATCACAGTCAAGGCAGCATGTCTATTGGAATGCTGCTGATGGACGGCCTTATATGGGCAGGCACTCAATTACGTGGGAGGCGTGGGTATGGGGGACGCAATATAGGCAGGCAGCCAACAACGTGGGAGACGTGGTGATGGGTGACGCAACTCCACCTCACACGCCGACCGAGCTGCAGGCTATGGCCGTATATATGTACGTAAGTATGATTCAGTTATGACCGTTACGCGCAGAATTTCGAAATGAAACCTGCTTAACTTTTGTAAGTAAGCTGTAAGGAATGAGCCTGCCAAATTTCAGCCTTCTACCTACGCGGGAAGTTGGAGAATTAGTGATGAGTGAGTGAGTCAGTGAGTCAGTCAGTGAGGGCTTTGCCTTTTATTAGTATAGATTATATTCATTGCTTATATAGGAGTCTTACAGTGTGAGATCTATTTCTATTGTCCCGACACTTGGCATCTCTTGTAAGTAACCAGTTCGTCAATATCAGGCTTGAAATCTTGTGCAGCTGCAACTTTTATGAGGGATGAAAGGTGCTCGACAGTAAGTCTTGAGCGATGTGGGGTTTTGGTCGCTTTCATTAACGAAAACAATTGCTCACAAAGGTAAGTGCTTCCAAACATAGACAGTACTGTCGATACCAACTTATGAATCTGCACATACGAGGGTGGCAGGTAAGCATGCAAGCCTGGCATACCAACTTTGTTGTATTTTGCCTTCAGAATAGAATCTGACTGCAGTTAAATCAGTTCCATTTGGATATTCTCAGGCACATTCTGAACGTTGTAAGAGAACAGTGCAAAGTCCTGTTCGTGTGAACTGAAATCATGAAAACGCTCACTGAATTCATTGCTCAGTAATTCAAGTTGGAAAACAAATCCTCCAAAAATCTAATTTTACTTTACTAAGTTTACTTCAAAGTTTATATTGTAAAATAAGCTGATATGCAAAAAGCCACCTGACCTACACTAATTTTACAAACTCAAAATCACAAAAATATGTTAATAAACAACTCACCAACTTCTCTCGTCCACTTCAGATCTTCAGCTGTAGTCTGCACTAACTGTTCGTTACAATACTAGCACAAAATTACATAAAACTAGAGCAAGAAAACGTGAAAATATGTGAGTTATTACTACTCATGGTGGTCAGTTCTGCTCAGTGGCCTAGCAGGGGCAGCTCTAGGCTCGTGGCGGCCCTGGGCAGAGAAAGAATCGTTGGCCCCTTCGCCCGCCAATGTCAATATGGTATCTCATGAATGGCGGATGGCCATGTCCGTTGTAGATACTGCATAGCTGCCTCGTGCTCATGACACGCTGCTATATGCGCGTGTCCGTAACTTGAAAACCAAGTGGCGGCCCATGATATTCTCATTACAGCAGAATGTTATAATACTACATGCAGCTTACTGTCCGACTCTATTGACATTAGTAAATACAGCGTACTAATTAACAAGTAACACAATGTTTTTCTGCCACATTGTTGTCAGCTGTGTCATTATTTTCTCTTTCTGTTTTATATTCAGTATATATTGGCGTGGCGACCCTGTGCAGGTGCACAGTTTGCACATGCCTAAGGCCACACCCCTGCTGCCTGCTGCCCACTGCTGTAGCAGCCTAGTACTTCAGTTGTGACGTTGCAGCTCATTTAACTTTGGTCAAGGCTCGTGGCTATACTAGCAGATGACGTTTCCAGTACCATAATGCCATGGGAAAACACGCTTTTGTCAGAAGGCAGAAATGATTCGATCACAAACGATAGTAATCATTTTGTACAAGTTCAGCGCTAACTAGGATCTGTCATGAGGGCCGCACAGATACAGTGGTGTGAAAAACTATTTGCCCCCTTCCTGATTTCTTATTCTTTTGCATGTTTGTCACACAAAATGTTTCTGATCATCAAACACATTTAACCATTAGTCAAATATAACACAAGTAAACACAAAATGCAGTTTTTAAATGATGGTTTTTATTATTTAGGGAGAAAAAAAAATCCAAACCTACATGGCCCTGTGTGAAAAAGTAATTGCCCCCTTGTTAAAAAATACCCTAACTGTGGTGTATCACACCTGAGTTCAATTTCCGTAGCCACCCCCAGGCCTGATTACTGCCACACCTGTTTCAATCAAGAAATCACTTCAATAGGGGCTGCCTGACACAGAGAAGTAGACCAAAAGCACCTCAAAAGCTCGACATCATGCCAAGATCCAAAGAAATTCAGGAACAAATGAGAACAGAAGTAATTGAGATCTATCAGTCTGGTAAAGGTTATAAAGCCATTTCTAAAGCTTTGGGACTCCAGCGAACCACAGTGAGAGCCATTATCCACAAATGGCAAAAACATGGAACAGTGGTGAACCTTCCCAGGAGTGGCCGGCCGACCAAAATTAACCCAAGAGCGCAGAGCGACTCATCCGAGAGGTCACAAAAGACCCCAGGACAACGTCTAAAGAACTGCAGGCCTCACTTGCCTCAATTAAGGTCAGTGTTCACGACTCCACCATAAGAAAGAGACTGGGCAAAAACGGCCTGCATGGCAGATTTCCAAGACGCAAACCACTGTTAAGCAAAAAGAACATTAGGGCTCGTCTCAATTTTACTAAGAAACATCTCAATGATTGCCAAGACTTTTGGGAAAATACCTTGTGGACTGATGAGACAAAAGTCGAACTTTTTGAAAGGCAAATGTCCCGTTACATCTGGCGTAAAAGGAACACAGCATTTCAGAAAAAGAACATCATACCAACAGTAAAATATGGTGGTGGTAGTGTGATGGTCTGGGGTTGTTTTGCTGCTTCAGGATCTGGAAGGCTTGCTGTGATAGATGGAACCATGAATTCTACTGTCTACCAAAAAATCCTGAAGGAGAATGTCCGCCATCTGTTCGTCAACTCAAGCTGAAGCGATCTTGGGTGCTGCAACAGGACAATGACCCAAAACACACCAGCAAATCCACCTCTGAATGGCTGAAGAAAAACAAAATGAAGACTTTGGAGTGGCCTAGTCAAAGTCCTGACCTGAATCCAATTGAGATGCTATGGCATGACCTTAAAAAGGCGGTTCATGCTAGAAAACCCTCAAATAAAGCTGAATTACAACAATTCTGCAAAGATGAGTGGGCCAAAATTCCTCCAGAGCTGTAAAGACTCACTGCAAGTTATCGCAAACGCTTGATTGCAGTTATTGCTGCTAAGGGTGGCCCAACCAGTTATTAGGTTCAGGGGGCAATTACTTTATCACACAGGGCCATGTAGGTTTGGATTTTTTTTCTCCCTAAATAATAAAAACCATCATTTAA
This sequence comes from Polypterus senegalus, assembly GCF_016835505.1. Lineage (NCBI taxonomy): Eukaryota > Metazoa > Chordata > Cladistia > Polypteriformes > Polypteridae > Polypterus > Polypterus senegalus. The sequence continues at coordinate 29,972,126 of NC_053165.1, forward strand.
AAATTGCATTTTGTGTTTACTTGTGTTATATTTGACTAATGGTTAAATGTGTTTGATGATCAGAAACATTTTGTGTGACAAACATGCAAAAGAATAAGAAATCAGGAAGGGGGCAAATAGTTTTTCACACCACTGTATCTGTTGCGGGCCGCGTGTTTGACATGCCTGCCTTACAGACCATTCTCGGGAAATCCCACAGGGATGACGACAAATTCCAGTGCCTCTGATGACGTCACTTCCAGTTCCGGCGCCTATGATGACGTCACTTCCAGTTCCAGCAGCTTGGATGACGTCACTTCCGGTCCCACCTCTGATGACGTCACTTCCTACACTGGCCTTTAAAGCCGCCATTTTCTCTTTATTTCATCAGTTCTGTTTGGGACTCTGTCTTGTAAAAATCTCTCAAACGTTGAGAATACCTTTTGCAGCCAGGATACATTATACAGGTGGCTGCCCCAAACCTTTATACCGTCTTTTTGTCGTTCTTGTGACACTAGTAAAATTAAAATCACACTTTTAGACTGCAGTATCACACATGCGGCCTAAATCTATTTACATTTACAAACTCTCATAGAAATTCAGTAAGAAACACTAGAAATTGAAGTAAGGACATTTAACTACATATTTGTTTTATCGTTAAACTTTCTAGTTACATAAAATACATTAATGGATTAGCGACGGCTCAAATAATGTTGAAGTTGAAGACAAATGCATGCAGAAATATACTCATAATAAAATAAAACTTTAAAAATAAACAGAAACAAAATGCAGAAGCATTTCAGCACTCAGTGAGCATCTCGACTGAAGCAGAACTTTCCTTTCCAGGCCTTCAGAAATGCGGACTTGTGAATCTCTTCATGGAAATCTCTCTTTCAGTTGATAATATCTTGAGATCGGGAAGCTTTGACGGTCCCATTGTAGATCACAAACAGTTCTTTGAAAAGCTCCTCTCAGATGACGCCGCAGACACACACATTAACAGAAATCAGTTTAGGCTCAGCCTACGATGTCCCAATTAGCTATAAATGTCAAAACGTCTAACGTTGCCCAATCTTTGGCTTCTTCCTGCTTTCAGGTGCCTCCATGGCCTTGGTGTTTCTATTAAAAGCTCACCAGTGTTATGGATTTACAAATCTTAATCACCACCATATTGTAGCTAAAACACCAGAAAACTTCACAAAATCAGCAATGAAAGCGAGAGCCTATGTGCCTGAAACACCTCCCAAACACAGTGACAGTCATTTTGGTGTCACCATCAGTGACGCCACTGGGACACAACACACCATTTTGTGTACAGTTGCATTGCAAATTCAGTTTTGCTCAAAACTAGTGTGAAGTAGAGATGGCCTTCCTTTAATTGAGCTCACAGTATCATCTCTGTCATTCCCGAGGGGCCCATCACTGATCAGCCAGCCACACAGCCTCTGTGTTGACTTTCACAATCTTATTTTTTCATTATTTCTTTGATTTGCTATCATTTTAATCTTTTATTGTATGCAACTCATTCTTGTAGTCTAACTAAGCGTTTTTGAAACTTCTTAATTCAATTCTAGGGTTGGGAGGCTGCCAGATACAGTATCTAGGCAGGACTTAAACCTGACCTGGCTGCAGATCCATTGCAGGGCAACTTCATGTAATTTCTGTGATTTTTTTAAAAAACTTTTTACCCTTATGTGGAAATGTCTCTTATTTTATGCTTTTCACAGATTTGCCTGTTTGAGTAAAGGAGCTTTACACTGAATTGAGATTCATCCCAGTAAACACGGCTGAGGCCCTGGAGCATCGCCTCACAGCAGTGCGTCACACAGCGGGTGGATAAGGAATGGCCTCATTTATGTTATAATCCTTAAACTCCCTCAAAACATTAGGGCGCGACAGGGACGCTCACCTTTAATGATGTCCTTTTGTTTCCACATCACTCTATTACTGTCTCTTCCCAAAAAACTCTTTACATTTCATGGAAATAAATGAGTCCTTTGGGATTTGCTGTCCAGCCTTTGTGTGACCTGAAGAAGGCCCGGGTTCCACTTGGATGAATTTAGCTGATTGTGTTAAAGAGGAACGTCGGGCTGCAAAGTCTGCCAATTGATTGCAGTGAAGCAGTAAGCAGTTTAGACGTAAAAGAGGACATTTAAATTAACAAGGGCTTTATTGGCTGGATGGGCTTAACGGTTTTTAAGTTTTTAAATTCACTGCATTGTAGTTTTATATAAGGTGACACACTTTATAATGGTAAGATCAGATTGCTGCATGCATTTACAAGTTTGGGACAGTTAAAATTAAAAACGTAATATTTCATAAATAAAATATACAATATAAATTAGATATCTGTGGATAGACAGATAGATATGTATAATGGGTAGATATGAAAGGGCATAAATAGATGTAAAAGGTACAATCTAATGGATAGATAGATAGATAGACAGACCTGTGGTAAGCACATAAACTCAGACTAACCCTTCCGTCCAAAGGAGTCCCCCATCTTTTACAGATGGCCAGTGATCCACTTCTCATCGCTGTAATGAGATGAAGAGCCGTTCATTTCCAAGTCCCTGACATGGCGCACTCCCCTGGTGACGCACCACTTTTTTTGCTGTTTACAGGCCTTTTCCTCCCCTGGCTGCCCCATCTTACCTCCTCACTTTCCCTGTCCATCGGCTCTTTGCTGTTTTCACTTTTTTTAAACTGCCTTTGATATTGGAGTTTGAAGTAAACATGAAGTAAACATGCACTGGCTACTTTGCTTGACCTTCTCCTTCCTTTATCCTTTGCCGTTGTAGAATTCATTTCACAAAGAGGAGGGAGATGAGAAGGTGAAGGTGGAAACGTCTTCTTAAGATGCGCATCTCCTCACTGCTGAGCTTATCGTAAGGCAGGCCACTGAAGGGTGTGCGCATGTTTTAGTGTATGTCGAGTGCAGACACCTTCGTCACATTTTGCCCTCTTGCACACACACACACACACACACACACACACACACTAGTCTGCGATCAGGCAGCATTGGAGGTGTATCTCCCAATTCAAAGGCAGCACAAACCCCTCATCTGTTTGTCGATGTCCTCCTCGTCTGAAGTGTCTGCCTTGCATTAGCAGGTTCACTGGAGGTTTCTGACCTTTGTGTTTTTTTTGGTTTTAATCTGCTAGTTGGTTTTTCCTTCATGCTAACCTCTCATTGGACAGGGGAGCCTGTCTCTGAAAATAACAATAATCCACTATGATTTATCCCCCCCCCATTTCTCCCTCCAATCCAGCACCTCCACTCTAAACCTGCAGCTGGTCAGAGATTTAATCGGGCTGGATTATCGAGTCTCTTGTACTGTGGGCCACCATATCAGCAGGTGGTCTTCCCTGTCACATACGTCGCATAGGGCTGAATCACGGGTTGAGCTGGTCCACTACCATTTGAGCCCCCCCACCTTTTTTTTTTTGCTTTATTTGATTTGATTTCCTACATGCATGTTTAGCTTTTTGTGGGACAACCTTCCCCTTACGCTGTTTAGGGCACTTTCACATCCTGCATTTGTCTGAAAACAGCCTGGACACAAAAGCAACACTTGGACAAGGAAGAGGATGAGAAGTGAGGGGCGAAAAAAGAAAAGAAAAACACCCAAACAATTAAAAGCAAGGATGTGTGGCGTTTCAGCTGTGTCAACGCTTCTGTCAGTCAGGGCCAGCCTGTGATCACACTCCGGGACGCCGAGGAGTCGAGCGCAGACCACTATGTGCGAGCAGCCTCTGGCTGGCGACAACTTTGCTGTCTACTTTTCTTTTTGAGCATTCATGGGATACGCAGAATAATGTTAGAAATACAGAGAACCGAGAGCCTGAGCTTCAAGGTGTGGATTATATGCTGCTGTTGTTGTAGTGCCATCCACTCAGCAGAGGCGCAGAGCAGCATTCCTGCAGAGACGTGAGTTTGACTTTCTCCATATGCATTCTGTGAAGTCTGCTGCATTTCAGCAATGCTTGCTTTCATTCTTTATGTCCTCAGTTTTTATTATACTCTCATCAGACAATAGACAAATTGGATTATATTCATAGACATGATTAATGGCAAGGTAGATAGATATGAAAGGTACTATATGATAGATAGATGAAAGGCACTATATAATATATAGATAGACAGATAGATGAAAGGCACTATATAATAGATAGATAGCTAGATAGATAGATGTGAAAGGCACTATATAGCATAGATAGATAGGTCACAATATAATAGATATTTAAACACTATATGATAGATAGATGTGAAAGGCACTATATAATAGATAGATGGATAGGTCACAATGTAATAGATAAATATTAAAGCACTATATGATAGATGTGAAAGGCACTATATAATAGACAGATATGAAGGACATTATGTTAGATCATTAAATTATTGACAGGTAGTCATGAAAAGGCTTTATATAATAGATAGATGTGAAAGGCACTATATGTGTAACACTGCAGTTTTTCATTAGGAAAATTAAATATGCAAAATAACACAGTATATACTGTATGTTAAATGTAGCAAAAATGAAATACTGAATCCAACAATGTAAAAATTAAGAAAATACATCAACTATAAATATAGAAATTAATGGAATAAAAAATTGGGAAAATTATGAGACTATAATAATTACAAATATAGAAAGCAAAACAAGTATATGGCATAATAAATATGTAACGTTAGGCACTGAAGTCAAAAATGTCAAAATGAAGACAATATAGAAATCCTAAATCTGTTGTAAATGACCGTCTCTGTGCTTAGGGTGTAACTCCTAACTACTGAACTTAAGCCGCTATGTGGGTTGAAGCTGATGTATCATTTCTTTGAAAATATGTCAAGCATGTCTCTATATGGGTTAAAATATTGAAACGTGAGCTAGAAATTTAGAAAATGAGAACTTTTATGGGTTTAAGGATTGGAAAAGTGAAATAGTGTGCATTTAAAACGTAGACCATAAAACACCTCGTAAATTATTAAATAGTCAAATGAAGACACAAAACGGATTAAAAATGCTGAAAAACTATTTATTTCAAAAATTATGGAAAGCAAATCCCAATATGGATGAAAATGGTACAATATACGTGTTTGAAGTACAGTATAGAAAATAAGAAACTAAATGGTTTAACAATAGAAAGTAAAACACAACATTTTAAAAATACAGTAAGCAAGATACAACGAATTGGGAAATTAACATATTAGACATGTAGAAATTGATCAAGTAAGGATATTAAAACACACTCCATATAAAAAAGTCATAAACTTTTACAAATTAAACGATTAGGAAGTGGGACACTTTTTGATTAACATAATACAAGGGCAGCTATAAAGACTAAAATACCGAAGGTCAATATCGATACGGACTACACAACACGAAAAGTGAGAAACCCCATAAACTTCAGGTGCCATACGAGTTACGTTACAAAGTCACTTCAGCTGTTTTTTGGGTTTCATTCTTAAAACGCGTGCTTTAGATGTTTTGTCGAGCTCACTGTTCTTTTCTTCATAACGTTTGCTGCGGTTTCATCCACATCGTTTCAACCGCTTCATTTGACTTCTTGCTGAATTTATCGCAAATTTGTTAAACGTTGTCATTGCGATGCTTGGCAGTCCTGCGTTTAGCCGGCTCGGGCCGCGCTGTTGTCCTCGTGGGGGTCTCGTAGCTCCGGTGCTTGCACTTGGTGATCAGTAGGCTGGGTAAGTGTGTGAGGTCTCTTGTTAAGCATTAGACTGTGATCGTTTTAGGTTCCCTCCATTGAAAAGTGATTATGGACCGTGGTGACTCTGAAAATCGGGTAGAATGAATGTGTCTGTGGAAAAGCCAAGAGCTGGTGGCGCAGGCCGAGCCCACACGGGTTCAGTGTGGCGACAGCAGGAAGGCGAGCCAGCGCGATCTGCGTGTCGTGTTAAAGCGCTGGGCTGCCTCGTGAGCAGACTGGACAGAAGACTGAAGTGCCACAGGGAGGAGCGGGTCGTGTGGCGGTTTACATGAAGATCTCAACGTGCGCGGGCTCACATTGTTAATCAGCCTGTGGGGAATATTTCTCTAATGACTGACTCTTGACTTGCAATGGCAGCAATTGAACAATCGTACATTCGAGTCTGACTTGACTTCCTGTGCTCTTATGTCTTTATTTTGTTCAATTCCAACTAATCAGTCACTTTGTATCCTGGGGTTACTGATTCGTTCTTAGGTGTTAATCTTAGTAATTACCTACTTGTGATGTAAAATGGCACACACTAATCCCTGGCAGAGTGCTTTAAAGACTATTAAGGCCAAGCCATATCAGCATTGCATAATGGCCCCTCCGTTTCAGATGAATGGATATTAGTGTCCCTGATCCACAAGCGCGCACACAAGCGCCAAAGCATGAAACAGCATGTGGCATCTCTCCGACTTTAATCCCGGGGGGTCCAGATCAATGAATTACTCGTAAATCAAACCCTCTTTATGCCATGTACTAATTCAGCTGATGCCTTTATTTGGGGCATCTTACAACATTTAAGATACTCAATTGGTTCCCTTTCTTTTGTTTTTCTTTTTAAAGCACAGGCTGGTAAAGTGACAGCGAAGGAGCAGCTTCAGTCACTAGGATCTATCTATCTATCTATCTATCTATCTATCTATCTATCTATCTATCTATCTATCTATCTATCTATCTATCTATCTATCTATCTATCTATCTATCTATCTATCTATCTATCTGAGTTCCTGCAATTCCTGTGTCAGGCAGTGTCTTTATTTGTTGAATGCCACAGTGTGATATTTTTGCGTGTATTGCGCATCACGTGCTGTCTATTTTTGTTTTTCCAAGTTAACGGGAGGAAGCCAGTTTCGCACCCCAACGTTCATCCTGCCTTTTGGCCTATCATTCCCTTGGACAGCCACACCATCCACATATCTGTTCATATTGTGATTCAGCGTTTTCCTTGTCACTGTCCTGGGCAGTCCCAGCCTATCCGTAACATGTCTATCATAAAGCAGGAGTCAGCTCTTAATTAGAAGTCCAGCACAGAGCTTCCGTCTCAAAAACCCTGTGAATTTGCAGCTGTGCTCCATGTTGGTGCTGTGGGGTGGCCTGTTGGGCTTTCATGTTGTCCTGCCTGTGAAGCTCCTTCGGTTTCATTACCCGTCCATCTTCCTGGTTATCCAGGGCAGCTGGCACCTATCCCAGCATACATTGGGCACCAGGCAGGGACAATCCATGGACAAGGTGTCAGCCCATCACAGGTTCTTCTCTTCATTCAGCTCCAAATGTGAAATTTCCAGCTTTAGCGATGATATTTTATGTGACATTGTGAAGAGCTCAGCATTGTGTTTTTCTGTGTTGATGTACTGTATTTGTAGATATGCACAGCTCTGGGGGCTTGTTCATTGTGAAATTTTGAAAATGGAATTGAATATTAATCCGTGTTTGTATTCACTCTAGGCTTATGTACCCTTAACAAGAGTGAAACTGAACATGGATTAATATTCAATTCCATTTTCACTGTTTGTCGATGCATTTTAATGTGTTTGCTTGGCCTTTGGTTTTGTTTTATCTTAATAACAGAACATTTCTGATTTCACAGTAGAGTTTGATCTTAATTTCTGCTAGAATATTTTAAACCCTGCTCGGCACTTTAATAATTACTTGAACAATAATTGGGAACATTTTCTTAACTGTCCATCCCTCCTAAGTCTCCAAGGCTTTGCTGGCGTTTGCAGTGGACGCCGGGGATTGCTAACTGGACTTGTGCATTGTGTTTGCAGCACCACAGCCTGAAGTCTCAGACCCATCTTCCAATATTTTAAAAATGTGATCTCTTATTCACTTTCTACATATATGGGGCCTCTGATGGCAGTGTGCATGTTTCTCTGTCGGGGAGAATGTGGGCTAATCTTGTTGGTGTTTCCCACAAAGACACTGGTAATGCTGCAGAGGCTTTAATCCGGGTTGAAAAGCAATTAATGATTAGTTAGGAGTGGAGCACAAAGGAGTCGGAGCTCCTTTACGAAACTGAAGGTTCCCATCAACTCTGTTTTAGTGTGACTGACTTTCAAAATAAGTGACAATGGGCCTGCTTGTCGAAAGAACACCACAGAGTGTCCATTGGAGTTCATGACAGCTCTCTCCATCCTGAATTCCCAATTTAGGGATTGTTTAGGGATAAAGAGCACACAATTTACGACATTTTATTTCTTGTGTAGTCGAAAAATCACACAAGAAATTCCTCAATGGGCTTTAATAGTCCCTGTTTTTGACAGAGCACCCCAGGCTTGATATGATTGGCCAAGAGTCTGTTTGTGCATTAGTAGTCTCACAGAGCTAGAAGTTCATTACCTGCATGTGGAGACAACCATGAGGGAACAATTAGATTCAGTGTCACATTTCTAAACCAATCCGATGCCTCATGAAGGCAGTGCTTAAAGTTGGGCCGGTGTTGTGTGGTCCAAAATCTGCAGATTTTTGTCCATATTTTCATTTATTTTCATTAAATTTTGTTCAAGACAAAACAACAGATTAATTTAAACACAGGACACATCAAAGCATTTCTTCTACCCAGTTGTGCCTCACTTTTAAAATAGCTGTTCAAGCAAAAGAGGAAGACATGGCAACACCTCAGGCTATCAATTACTTTGTAACCTGAGAAAGGATGGACAATAAGGTGCTAAATGGGTTTACAGCCTAGGAAAGGAAGACATGCCAGTAGATAGTAAGCAACATCAAAAAAAAGTTTTATTGGAGATTTTAAGGAGGTTTTGTTTTGCTGATGTGCTCACCATGCTTGCGTAATAGCGGCTAAGCGAGTTTCTGTTTTCTCTGAGGTGGAGCCCTTACCCCGACTCCACCTCTCACTTCCAGGCACATACACACACACAAACACACACACACACTTCCACACATAGACGTTTATATATAAGATATGCCTCGTCTGAAGAGCAACATAGGGAGGAGGAAGAAGAAGGGATGGAGATGTCAGGAGAAGGGAACAGAGCGACGTCAGAAGGTTTCGCCAGCAACATGTAGCCATTTCCATCTGATCGTCAGAAAAGGATCTCATGAATAATTACAAGTGCTGGATCACAAGTGACATTCATCCTTGTCATCTTTACTTTTTTGTAAGCTTTTTCTAAAGACTATATATATCCAGACTTTAGTATCAGTCCTATTTTCTATTATTCTTTGTTCCACTGGTATTAGTATTTCTGTAATAAATACCATGCTGCTTTTAACTTACTATGCTTTGTCTTCATGTCTATAGAGTGATTGAAGTAATAAGGTAGATTTCTTTGAGCACCTGGTGTATTCGGAGGTTTGCCATACACTTTCTGCTGCAAAGTTTATGAAAGCTGCGGGTGAGAGCTCCACCCAATAGTAGGACACATTACTAAAGTAAGGCATCCTTAGCTGACAGATGGCCTATAGTCAAGGATGCTGAGCCTTTATATGTTTAAATGTATTCTTGGAGACTAAATGTAATATTTAGGTCTGAGATATCTTTAAAACATTGTATGTTGTTCGTGCCAATAATAAGTAAGTGTCTTGAAGTGCTGAGAGAGTGATGGGTTGTGTTATTCATAAGGCACTTATGTGGTTTAAAGTGCCAGAGGTTAACCAGCTGTGTGTTTGTCATTCATAGGGCAATGTTGAGTGTCTGTGTGTATGCGTATAGCTATGTATGTGTGTGTGATAATCTTAAGGTGCAACAGTAACGAATCTGATGAGTACACTTACGCCTAGGTTAGGGTAAGTAGAGGGAATTACCATGATAATACAGGCGGTGATTTTGAACGGCAAAGATCAGAGGTGCTCTCGTTAATTGTGTCCAACAGACAGGCTTCTGATTATGATGAACTGTCTATAGTCAAAAAGTCTGCTAAAGAAATCCCTGTTAGATATAAGTGTGTCACAAGTGTGGAGACTACATATTTTAAAAATAAAGATAACCTGGCGGAAGGGAAAAAGCTTTCTGTAGCATCAGATTGTACATTGGCATTCAATGGCATCAATGAACTAGTGGTAAACATGAACAATATATTGTCTCAGGAGCTGTGAGTGCTTTCTGTTGTTCAGCATTACAATGACAGTGTATTAGTTGATGTAAGCTTGAAAGAATTGCAAGCTATATTCATGTAAATACAAATTTCAAAATGTACATCAAAAGGACTACCATTAAGAGAGCTGATAATGAAGAGCTATAAGAGATGCAGATTTCAGTACTCAAAACACCCAAATCAGTAAATCTGCCTAATTTAGCACAGAATAGGCTGCACAACATCGACCATCTGACTGCACGTCCAAACAAATCACTAAAGAAAGTTAACATTACTATTCAATTGGAAATGCAAACATGCTATGACAACATAGCTGCAGTGTTTTAACTTGTATATCCATAGACCACAATGCTTGTCTGCACTCCATTTGCTGTTATTTCATATAGTGGTGCAATAGTTAAATGACATTGTAGCAGAAAGAAGAATGTCTCAAATGTGTGGAGATCTGCGGTCATCTGTGTGTGTGTGTGTATCTGTGTGTCTCCACTGTCACAGCACTTATTACAACATATAAAGTAATTATTAAGCTTTAGTTACCTTGAGCTACTGAGCTTCTTAATGGATAACAACAATTTTAGCTTTTTCAAGTCTTTTGTTCAGTTTATTTTGTTCTCTCACTGAAACTGCAGTAGCAATTGTCTTCTGTACTGGGAAAAAATATTGGTACTGTGAGTGTTGTGCAGAGTGGAGGCAGAACCTCTGTGTTTTTCCTAGTTGATTCTGGGGTTCATCAGGGGTCTGTTTTTGCTCCTACTCTGTTCAATGCTTGTATGGACTGTGTGTTGGGCAAGGTCATAGGGTCCAGGGGCTGTGGGGCATCCGTTGGTGAAGAATGATTCACGGATCTTGACTTTGCCAATGATGCTGTGATCTTCGCAAAGTCAATGGAGGCTCTGATCAGGGCTCTCGAGAGACTGAGTGAGGAGTCTGAGTGGCTGGGCTTGCGAGTGTCCTGATAAACATTAAGATCCAGGCCTTTAATGACCTCTTGGGCACAGCCATCAGCAGTGTGTCTGTCTGTGGAATGAGTGTCGACCTTGTTGAGAAGTTTACTTACGTTGGCAGTGACATTCATGTCTTTGGTGACTCTTCCTATGAAGTCAGTAGACGGATTGGGAGAGCATGGGGGGATCATGAGGACGCTGTAAAGTGGTGTGTGGCACTCCTGAAATCTCTGCAAAAGGTCCAAGTCTTTACAGTCCTGGGGCCTCATGTATAACGGCGTGTGTAGAGCTCACACTATAACATGGTGTAAGCACAAAAGCGGGAATGTGCGTATGCACAGAAAAATCCAGATGCATAAATCTGTGCGTACGCAAACTTCCACGTTCTTCCACTACATAAATCCCGGTCAGTGTGAAAAGTAACACACTTGCACGCACCTGTTGTTCCGCCCCAACTCCTCCCAGAATTACGCCTCTTTGAATATGCAAATCAATATAAATAGCCCTTAAGCTCAGCCTTCTGTGAAAAGACAATAGGAAAAGAAAGGGGAGAAATATAAGAATTTCAGCGAATACCAAGTTGAGGCAAAGAAAAACGTACTATTTGTTGGTTTAAACATGGGGCTCGGCCGGGCACAGCCCGAAGAGGTAACGTGGGTCCTCCTCCCCATGGGCTCACCACCTATGGGAGGGGCCAAGGAGGTTGGGTGCAGTGTGAGTTGGGTGGTGGCCGAAGGCGGGGACCTTGGCGGTCTGATCCTCGGCTACAGAAACTAGCTCTTGGGATGTGGAATGTCACCTCTCTGAAGGGGAAGAAGCCTGAGCTAGTGCGCGAGGTCGAGAGGTTCCGGCTAGATATAGTCGGACTCACCTCGACGCCACAGCTTGGACTCTGGAACCAATCTCCTTGAGAGGGGCTGGACTCTCTACCACTCTGGAGTTGCCCCCGGTGAGAGGCGGCGAGCAGGTGTGGGCATACTTATTGCCCCCCGACTTGGAGCCTGTGCATTGGGGTTTACCCCGGTGGGCGAGAGGGTGGCCTCCCTCCGCCGGGTGGGGAAGGGTCCTGACTGTTGTTTGTGCATATGCCCGAACAGCAGTTTGGAGTATCCACCCTTTTGGAGTCTCTGGAGGGTTGCTAGAGGGCATACCTTCTGGGGATTCCCTCGTTTTGCTGGGAGACTTCAATGCTCACGTGGGCAATGACAGTGAGACCTGGAAGGGCATGTTTGGGAGGAATGGCCCCCCGATCTGAACCCGAGCGGTGTTTTGTTATTGGACTTCTGTGCTCGTCATGGATTGTCCATAACGAACACCATGTTCAAGCATAAGGGTGTTCATATGTGCACTTGGCACCAGGACACCCTAGGCCTCAGGTCGATGATCGACTTTGTGGTGTGTCGCCGGACTTGCGCCATATGTCTTGGACACTCGGGTGAAGAGAGGGGCGGAGCTGTCAATTGATCCCCACCTGGTGGTGAGTTGGCTTCGATGGTGGGGAAGATGCGGTCAGACCTGGTAGGCCCAAGCGTGTTGTGAGGGTCTGCTGGGAACGGCTGGCAGAGTCCCCTGTCAGAAGTAGCTTCAACTCCCACCTCCGGCAGAACTTCAACCACGTCCCGAGGGAGGTGGGGACATTGAGTCGAATGGGCCATGTTCCGTGCCTCTATTGTTGAGGCGGCTGACGGAGCTGTGGCCGCAAGGTGGTGGTGCCTGTCGTGGCGGCAATCCCGAACCCGTTGGTGGACACGGCGGTGAGGGATGCCGTCAAGCTGAAGAAGGAGTCCTATAGGACTTTTTTGTCCTGTGGGTCTCTGGAGGCAGCTGATAGGTACCGGCAGGCCAAGCGAACGCTGGCTTCGGTTGTTGCTGAGGCAAAACTCGGGCATGGGAGGAGTTTGGAGAGGCCATGGAGAGCGACTTTGGACGGCTTCGAGGAGATTCTGGTCCACCGTCCGGCGTCTCAGGAGGGAAGCAGTGCAGTGTCAACACCGTATATGGTGGGGATGGTGCGCTGCTGACCTCACTTCGACGTTATGGGTCGGTGGGAGGAGTACTTTGAAGACCTCCTCAATCCCACTAACATGCCTTCCAATGAGGAAGCAGAGCCTGGGGACTCTGAGGTGGGCTCTCCCATCTCTGGGACTGAAGTCACCGAGGTGGTCAAAAACTCCTTGGTGGCAGGGCCCGGGGTGGATGAGATCGCCGGAGTTCCTTAAGGCTCTGGATGTTGTAGGACTGTCTTTGTTGACACGTCTCTGCAACATCGTATGGACATCGGGGACAGTGCCTCTGGATTGGCAGACCGGGGTGGTGGTCCCCTCTTTAAAAGGGGACGGAGGGTGTGTTCCAACTATAGAGGGATCACACTCCTCAGCCTCCCTGGAAAAGTCTATTCGGGGTTCTGGAGAGGAGGGTCCGTCGGATAGTCGAACCTCGGATTCAGGAGGAACAGTGTGGTTTTCGTCCTGGTCGCGGAACAGTGGACCAGCTCTTCACCCTTAGCAGAGTCCTGGAGGGTGCATGGGAGTTTGCCCGACCGGTCTACATGTGTTTTGTGGACTTGGAAAAGGCATTCGACCGTGTCCCTCGGGAATCCTGTGGGGGTGCTCGGGAGTATGGGGTACGGACCCCTGATAAGAGCTGTTCGGTCTCTGTACAACCGGTGTCAGAGCTTGGTCCGCATTGCGGCAGTAAGTCGAGCCCGTTTCCAGTGAGAGTTGGACTCCGCCAGGGCTGCCCTTTGTCACCATTCTGTTCATAACTTTTATGGACAGAATTTCTAAGCGCAGCCAGGGTGTTGAAGGGGTCGGTTTGGTGGACTCAGGATTGGGTCACTGCTTTTGCAGATGATGTTGTCCTGTTTGCTTCATCAGGCCGTGATCTTCAGCTCTCTCTGGATCGGTTCGCAGCTGAGTGTGAAGCGGCTGGGATGAGAATCAGCACCTCCAAATCCGAGCATGGTCCTCAGCCGGAAAAGGGTGGAGTGCCCTCTCAGGGTTGGGGAGAGATCCTGCCCCAAGTGGAGGAGTTCAAGTATCTCGGGTCTTGTTCACGAGTGAGGGAAGAATGGAGCGTGAGATCGACAGGCGGATCGGTGCGGCGTCCGCAGTGATGCGGGCTCTGCATCGGTCTGTCGTGGTGAAAAAGGAGCTGAGCCGTAAGGCAAAGCTCTCAATTTACCAGTCGATCTACGCTCCTACCCTCACCTATGGTCATGAGCTATGGGTAGTGACCGAAAGAACGAGATCGCGAATACAAGCGGCTGAAATGAGTTTCCTCCGCAGGGTGTCTGGGCTTTCCCTTAAAGATAGGGTGAGAAGCTCAGTCATCCGGGAGGGGCTCAGAGTAGAGCCGCTGCTCCTCCGCATCGAGAGGAGTCAGATGAGGTGGCTCGGGCATCTGATCAGGATGCCTCCTGGACGCCTCCCTGGTGAGGTGTTCCGGGCACGTCCAACCGGGAGGAGGCCCCGGGGAAGACCCATGACACCTGGTGCTTCCTCTGTCTTGCCATATGGTTGAGAAACATGGACGCTACCCAGTGACCTGATAGAGGACTGGACTCCTTTGGTACGGTGTCTCTTCGGAGAATCATTGGGTACCACTGGTTTGACTTTGTGTTGAATGACCTGACCTGACTTGTGTCTTCTTTACAGGAAGATTCCTTGTGGGTGTAGTCTTTGCAGCCCAATATCTCCCTTTTATTCACTGCACACATTTTAACAGGTTGTGCCCAGATGTGTATTCTCATTTGAGATTCACGTCTGGCCCTGTGAGACTACACTTTACTTGGCCCCAAAACACCTTTTTACCACAAAGTGGGGTAAGGCTTTTAAAACCGTTTAATTCAGCGTTTCTCAACCTTTAAGTATTTGCGACCCGAGTTTTCATAACAGTTTTAATCGCGCCCCCTAACATTTTTTTGAAATGTAGATGCATATTTTATTATACCTACTTAACTTTTATCGACATTTACTGTATCTAACTCTATATTTATTGTTCTAGTATCAGAATGTAGTTTAAGTTAATTTGTTTTGGTTTCAACAGATGTTTTTTTCATATTTTTGATTCTTATTTTCTTTTTTTCACATCTTCGTGCCCTCATGTTTATTACTTCGCGCCCCCCTAGGGGGGCTTGCCCCACAGGTTGAGAACCACTGGTTTAATTGATGTTCACTAACTGTGATAAGTGAACAAAAGTTGAAGTCTAGCAAGTGTGATGTTGAACTCACCAGTTTGTTACTTCCATTGCAATACACAAACTAGAAAGGAAGGGAAAGTTGGCCCAAAATAAAGTTTTGGACCTTTTTACACTTTAATTCCTGTACCTGGTGTATTATTTGATTTATGTTGTTTATAATTTGCCAGTATATATGTGTATCAGGTGGTGGTGTCTTTGGTAGAGGGAGTGAGGCTGAAGTCTTAATCAGTCTACAAACTAAGAATCACTCAACAAATACCAAGAGTACCAAGAGTACCTTAGCAAGTCCAAAGTCTGACATTTATATGTCAAAAAGGGGTCGAGATCAGTTGAAGACAGACTATAATCGTGCTTTCATTTTGCCTGGATTTACTTCAACAGAGTTTAATGCCCTCGAAAAACAGCTATTGACAAGGTTAATAAAATATCCACACAAACAGAAAGTCCACCAAGGGACTCCTGCATAATATAAAGCATGTAAAACATGTACAAACCTACTTGTTTATCGCTCCACAGACTCAATATTGTATTTATTTGCAATACAAACGTTTATTCACTTTTGCAAACCAATTTCCATCTACACTGGGCATGTAAAGACACTAACACGCCATCTTGAAATCCCTTAGATGTTTGAGATGGTAAAGACAAAGCTGTGCCTTCTTCACTGATGTGTTTGCACCGGGTTTGGTCCTCTGTGAGGTATTTAAAAATGTTCCCCATCTCCACCTAAGTCCTCACAATTATGAGAGGGTGGTATTGCCTTTGCTGTTTTCTCACTCAGTCCACAATCAGCTGCTTTGTCTTGCTGATATTCAGAAGTAGACTGTTGTCCTGACATTTGTGTGTCAGACTCT
Organism: Polypterus senegalus; assembly: GCF_016835505.1. Taxonomy (NCBI): domain Eukaryota; kingdom Metazoa; phylum Chordata; class Cladistia; order Polypteriformes; family Polypteridae; genus Polypterus; species Polypterus senegalus. The sequence goes on from NC_053165.1 coordinate 29,988,153, forward strand.
CCACTTCATCCAGGCAACCCTGCTCATTGTTGTTAAAGATCAGGCCAACCACAGCTGTGTCATCAGTAAACTTGCAGTCATATGTGTAAAGCGAGTACAACAAGAGGGCTCAGTACACAGCCCTGTGGAGCTCCTGTGTCAAGAGTGAGGGATGACGAAATGTGGCCATTAACTCAAACCACCTGCCTGTCAGGAAGTTGAGCTTTCTTAGTTAGAGCAAGGAAATTACACAAGAGAGTGACGATTTTTATGGCTTTAGCATTTAGTTCATGTTTTTTTGTGTTTTTCAATCACAGCCTGTTCATTTTAATTTCCTGGCCCATTTACATTTGAAGTAAAAGAAAAAGAAGATACCCTGTCCAGGATCAGTTCCTGCCTAATGCCAGGTACTGCCAAGTGAGCTTCAATTGATAAAACAAACTCAACGGATGAGACATAAAACTGAGGTCCTGACTCTCTGTGGTCATTCAAGGTCCCTGAGTATCCTTTGTATACAGTAGGGGGTACCCTGATGTCCAGGCTACACTGCCCACCATGGCCTAGTCATTCTGGCTCCTTAATCATCCCCTGTCTGTAAGTGGCTATCTCTCTCACCACTTCGCCGCCTAACTGCTCATGTGTGGTGAGCGTACGGACGCAGAAATGACTGTTGTCACATCATCCAGGTGAGTGCTACACACTAGTGGTGGTTGAAGTGGCTCCCCACTCACTATGAAAAGCACTTTGAATAGTAAGAAAAGCGCTATATAAATATATAAAGAATTATTAACATTAATGAGGGGTGGTGCAGTGGGTAGCGCTGCTGTCTTGCAGTTAGGAGACCTGGGTTCGCTTCCCGGGTCCTCCCTGCGTGGAGTTTGCATGTTCTCCCCGTGTCTTTGTGGGTTTCCTCCAAGTACTCTGGTTTCCTCCCACGGTCCAAAGACATGCAGGTTAGGTGCAATGGTGATCCTATATTGTGCTTGGTGTGTGAGCATGTGTACCCTGTGGTGGGCTGGCGCCCTGCCCAGGGTTTGTTTCCTGCCTTGCGCCCTGTGTTGGCTGGGATTGGCTCCCGCAGACCCCCGTGACCCTGTGGTTAGGATATAGAGGGTTGGATAATGGATGGATGAACATTAGTGAATTTATCTTCAATATGAAATGAAGATGCCACAGAATACAAAGTCATTTAAAATACGGTGTAATGACCAAAACAACAGTTAGAATATGTTCGGTATATAATTATCAAATAGTAAAACAAGAAGTCTTCATTTTGTGGATAAAAATAAATGGACGAAATCAAAGAGTTTCCTCCTTAAGCACAGCATCGAAGTCTTTTTATCTTCTCATGATTCTTGTTTGACTTTAGGGCAGTGATCAGCTAGGATTTGTGGCAAAATTCAGATTTAAAGGTAGAAATATTTCAACAGCACATTTGAAGGATGCATCTTGCAGTAGTGCATACATGCTGTTCTTATAGAAAAATGGAAGTACTAGCAAAAGTATTCATTATAAAAAAATAAGGGAACAGCTTAATTTTCATTTTGACTTGTATATACCTTTAAAAAGTAGAATTCAATTCAATTTAGTTCTTTATCATCATGTGAACAAGTACCATGTACAATGAAATGCTTGCTTTCATGTGCCCCTGCAGACAGTGAACGTAGACAAAAAACATGCAATAAATAAATGAATATAAATAAATAAAACCAGAATCCTAGGAATAAATAAACTAAAAAGTTAGATTTTTTTATAATAATTTTAAAAATCTGGCAAAGAGTAGCAAAAAGAAGAGGCAATACACAGCAGAAAATTCTAAAGTCACAGGAAGACCACTCTAGAGAGCTATGCGGTATCTGATGTTTCTCTAATGGCCTTCCTCTCACTGCCATTAGCTCCTTGTTTTGAATCGTGTCTTCCTTCCTCACTACCCTCTTGCAACATCAATCTACAACAGTACACTTGCAGCTTCCATTTCCTTAATAATAAGTAATTCCCTAAGGCCAGGGTTCACGTGACCCAGCATTGCCATTCAGCACCCATGGAGATTGTTAGGGAAGAGGGTCCCCTTGGAAAATCTCCAATTACTTAAACAACCCACTGCGACACACTTTGCAAACCACACACAACCATCACACATGCGCATCATACCTTCCGATCTCATTAAAGGTATGCAATACCTCATGGTGGCGAGAGGGGGCACTGCCATTAAATGTCTTATCTTGTCCTTCCCCTGCAGCAATGAGAAGACGCTACTTGAGGGAAATGAACTCCATCCCTTTCTGCCGAAGGGGCTATAAAAATCCGATGCCTCATGATGTCAGCGTCTCATTTGGATCCAATCCTGGTAAAGCACAGAGTCTCCCTTGACTGACTGTTCCTCAACAGTTACGTGTTTTGAAACAAGAAGACCACCTTGCCATTATTTCTGTTTTGTGCCCGTGTGCAAAGATTTTGTTACATTTCAGTTAAGGGATTAAAAGGGTCAAGCCTGTTGGCACCCCAACATTTAGGGACTCACCTTTCTTTTACTCACCTGTACACAGTACTCACATCTACGTAGACAATGGATGGTTCCATTTAACTCCTAAGCTAACTTGCAATGGAAACTCTTTAGTGCTCAGCTTTATCTGAACTCCAGTAATAGAGTTTTAGTGGGTCTTCAGTTAGCTAGAAACAGAAATGTTCGATTTGCGTTATTTTCATTGGAGTAACGACGACATTCGGTTTTCTGACTGTTAATGTACCTCGTATGAATGTTTGAAAATGTTAAATAGAGAGACCCAAGGAAACGTAACACCGTACACGGTATACAGCGCAAGCCTTGAACAGAAATATCTTACATAAGAACTTTATGTTTGTATTATAATTTTTTCTTTCTATTTTTGAATTTTTACTAAAATGTATTAAAAGAAGCCACGTGAACTGTGGAATTATTAGCATACATGATGACATGTCACACCCATTGCCAGAACCCCAAGAGAAAGCTGAAGCTGTGGAAATGTTTCGAAGCCAGACGAATGCAGCTACACAACCATTAAACTACTAAACTCCACAAATTTTCAATGCTTCACTGGCTTTGCTGTCAGTATTTTGCTTTATTAAGTTTTAAATAAATGCATCTTCTTCATCACAACAACACCTATTGCTCCCGCTAATAATAAACTGATACGTCCAAACCGCCATGAAGTTTTAATGTTCTTCAACAGCATTTTGTTAATTTGGTGGGTGCAGGTGGAGGCAGACATTGGTTTGACTCTCTACTAATTTAACTTTGAGCTGGGTTTTATATTTATATAACGTAATGCTTTGTTTTATAATTAGTTTCACATTATGCTGATCAGTTTGATATGTATGAAGCCAATAAGAGAAACTTAAAGAGCAAACAAAGACTTTGGTATCACGTCAAATGCACAAGCTCAGCGGGGCAGTACAGGCTGATATATGGAGATGTGACTCCCCATTTTCCTCCATTATTTGCAAAATACTGCAGCTCTATGGAACCTTACTGTGCGCGTGTGAGATTAGATCACAGTTTTCAAAAGCTTTGCACAGATTCAGTCCTAATGTCTGATGATGAGTTTCTTTACAGATGAGCTTTGCCATGGAATGATCAGGTTCAGGGATTCAAATGAGGAATAAATCCCAGTGGGTCATTCTGATGGCTTCACCACACATACACTTGAACTGACTGTAAATACTTAAAAGTGTGAGTTTTAGGACAATTCATGATAAATCACAAGTTCCTTTTACTGTATTTGTCTTTTTACTGAATCTTTTTGCATTAATGATTTGAGTGGGAGGTACGAGTTAAGTCTTATCTCATTGAGACGTGAAATATAAGAGAACTCGAATCTCAGCATGCAACCGCGTCTCAGTTGCCTTCTATTGTGCCTTCATCTAGAGCAGAGGTGGGCAATGTTGGTCCCGTAGAGGCACAGTGGCTGCAGGTTTTCATTCCAACCCAGCTGCTTAATTAGAAACCAATCCTTGCCATCTCAGATCTTTTTTAATTTTATGGCTTGTTAGTCTGCAATGTAAGGTTCTTATATCGTAGATTATTTCCTTTCCAAGAATATCATCAAAATGATTTTCAGTCTGTCACATTTTCTATTAAATGTTTTAATAAATCAAACAGTGCATGATGAACACACAGAGAAGTAAATTGAAACAAGCTAGATGGTGAGCTGCAGGCTGCTTTGTCATCTACATCTTATTGCTAATAAGGAGCCATTAAAACACTGAATGGAGCTGTTTGAGATTGAAATAAGCAATTAAGGGTGGGGAACCTTAACAAGGGAGACCACTAAAATGAACCATCAAAATGTCACTTGAACATTAAAGCTTCATCAGCAGTAATTGACTTCTCTTTAAGAAGCTTGGGTGGAATAAAAACCTGCAGCCACTGGACCAACATTGCCCACCCCTGATCTATTGGATAGCCATAGAATTATTATTATTATTATTTTAGATGCAATAGCTTGAGGAACACAGGCTGTAGTTATGTCTTCATGAAAAAGGTGCAAAGCGTCTGATGTTTTGAAATAACTAGATTTGTTGCAAGATGAATATTTTGATGGTAATGACAGTAATCAAGATAGTGACCATCCATTGGATGATGTGGAACTTGTAGGCTCTGGCACTGAGGAGGAAAGCTACCCCGAAGGCTTTTCTTCATTACAAGGTGTCCAACCTGTCATTACTGTCCAGACAACACTACAAGGAGATTCTGCCACCCGCTGTATGCAAACTGTCACTAACTACTGTGATGCTGTGCCCCTCATCACTAAGTTAATGCGGAGTAACAAATGTCCTGAGGAAGCACCAAACATCGCATCTCTAAAGTGTGCGTATAATAGAGAAAAGGTAGCAAACTCGCCTCACCTCCAACAACTCCTCGAGGGTTTTTTCTCTTGCCCCGTCAGCTACCTTTTGCATGCAGGGAAGGTATGCCGATATTTTGAAAGCAGCACTGGAGCTAAACAAAGGTAAGTAGAGACTGAACCATCAGTGGCTGAGGTGTGTCTGTGTTCAGGTTTGGTTATGGTAATTTAATGTCTTCTTTGATTTCTACTGTATTATTTTATCGCAATATCAGGTGGAGCCTTTGATTGTTTCATTTGTACTTGCAGACCAGTGAGTATAGTGGTTTTATGATGATCACAGCCTGTTCTATTCTGAGACTGCCTGTTCTTTAATAAGGTCAGATTAGGTCAGGCCAGGTTGGGGAGCACACACTGGTACAGCACTTTGCTACGTCCACTACACAACGAAATAGCTCAGGATCCCCTCAGGCAACCCTCTAAGCAGACACGTGGTCCAGTCCCACCACCCAGAAATGACCATTTATCTGCTGCAGCCAGGAGCTATGTGGCCGTCCCTTTGGCCTGGTCCAGCCTACTTGGGTCCCCAACAATGAGGATTTTATGAGCCGGATCACCCTCAGGGGAAACACGCCACATGGCCGTAGTGCCATAACTGATGCTCCCTCACAATGCAGGTAATGTGTGTCATTCGGGACTCCATCAGCAACTGCTCATTTGACACAAAGTCAAACCAACGGTACCCAAGGATTTTCTGGAGAGACACAGTACCAAAGGAGTCCAGTCTTTGTCTCAGGTCACTGGATAGCGTCCATGTCTCGCAACCATATAGCAAGACAGGACACATCAGGACTCTAAAGACTTGGACCTTCATCCTTTTTCAGAGATATCGGGAGTACCACACACTGCTTTCCAGCAACCTCATGATCCCCCATACTCTCCCAATCCATCTACTGACTTCATAGAAAGAGTCACCAGAGACATGAATTTCACTGCCGAGGTAAATAAACCAATCGACAAGTTCGACACTCTCTCCGCAGGTAGGCACACTGCTGATGGCTGTGCCCAAGAGGTCATTAAAGGCCTGGATCTTGGTTTTTATCAGGACACTCGCAAGCCCAGACACTCAGACTCCTCACAGCCTCTCGGGCGCCCCGATCAGAGCCTCCATTGACTGCGAAGATCACATCATCATTCTCAAAGTCAAGCCCAGTGAATCTTTCTTCACCAACAGATGCCCCACAGCTGCTGGACCCCACAACCTTGCCCAATACCCAGTCCATACAATCATTGAACAGAGTAGGAGCAGGAACACACCCCTGACGAATCCCAGAATCAACTGGGAAAAACACAGAGGTCCTGCCTCCACTCTGTGTACAGGCCGGCCATAATATCCAGCAATCTCGAGGGGATCCCATGAACCCTCAGAATGTCCCACAGGGCAGCTGGATCAACTGAGTCAAACGCTTTACAAAAATCGACAAAGGCTGCAAAGAAACTCTGCTGATATTCGCATTTGCACTCCATGAGAACACTCAGTGCCAGGATGCGGTCAATGGTAGACTTCTTAGGCGTAAAACCAGACTGTTTTGGTCACTGGTAGGTGAGCAAGTGATCACGGATCCTAATGAGGACAACCCTAGCAAGGACCTTACCCGGCACCGAGAGCAGTGTTATCCCCATATAATTGCTACAGTCCAGGTGATCACCCTTCCCTTCCCAGATAGGGATGACAAGTCCCATTTTTCAGTCAGTTGGGATGATGCCAGTCTCCCAAATGGAAGCAAAGATTGCTTGCAATGCCTGGAGGACAGCCTTACCACCAGCCTGGAGAAGTTCACCCCGGATATTACAGATCCCTGCAGCCTTTCCACCCCCTCAGCTGAGGTTCAGTGAGATTGGATATTTCACAGCTAATTGGAGGATCAGCCTCAATAACCATGGACCCAGAGATATCCAACATCCTAGCCGGAGGTTCAGTGTCATCCTTATGGACCATTCCATCAGCCACCCTGACTGCGACTCTCCAAGGATCAGATTCAGATGTGCATAATGCTTCGATTCCTCTGTAAGCAGGACGTGGGTCACTAAACCGGTCTTTTATTAGGCAGCACTATTAATGGAATAGCTGTGAAACAATGTGTTAGGTACCCTGGTGTGCATATATGCAAATTAACTGAGAGAATTTCTAAAAACTCTGACCCAGAATTAGACCAAAGGAAAAAAATATTTAATTGCTGGCTGCAGAGAGATCTTACAATTTATAGAAGGGTTTTACTTATTTATTTAGTGTAATCAGCACTGTCACTGTATTTTAAGATGAGAATGTGCAATTCCACTGACTTCCTGTTGTTTCAGTTTATTTGGAAGAACAAGACTGAACATGGGCGGCGCAGTGGTAGCACTGCTGCCTCTCAGTAAGGAGAACTGGGTTTACTTCCTGGGTCCTCCCTGCGTGGAGTTTGCATGTCCTCCTTGTGTCTGCGTGGGTTTCCTCCCACAATCCAAAGACATGCAGGTTAGGTGCATTGGTGATCCCACATTGTCCCTAGTGTGTGCTTGGTGTGTGGGTGTGTGTGCCCTGTGGTGGGCTGGCGCCCTTCCCAGGGTTTGTTTCCTGCCTTGTGCCCTGTGTTGGCTGGAACTGGCTCCAGCAGCCCCCCGTGACCCTGTGTTAGGATATAGCGGGTTGGATGATAGATGGATGGATGGAAGACTGAACATATAAAGTGGAATACATTTGTAAAAAGTTACAATGATGGTGGTCCTAATGCCTTGGATTTTCAGAAAATTAAGCAGGTTTTCAAATTAAATTGGATTAAAATGTCACTGTCTGGGACAGACACTCATTGGTACTGAATCACAAATTTGGTTTTTGGACATTGTGGTGGCTTAAAAGTTTTGCTGTCCTGTAATTTCAAATGTAATAAACTCCCAATCAAACTTTCTAACTTTCACAAACAAGCACTTGATTAGTGGAAAATTGCATTCAAACATGTACTTTCTCCCCACACTTCCAAAATTTGGAATAACAAGTACATATTGTCAGGCAACAAATCTTTATTTATAACACAGTGGGCTGACTGGAACATTCTTTATGTTTCTGACCTTCTTAATGAGCAGTGAAATCTTTAACACTTTTGATGATTTTATAGTTTTTAACAGGGGCAAATGTCCCCTTAAAAGATTATGTAAAGGTAACAAGGAGAATTCCTGCTCGACTGAGAGTATTGAGTTATGGCAGTTTGTCTAAGTATACTCCACAAACTTTAATCAGTGGTGTTAATACTGAGGACAAGAAATGTAATAATTACTTTATCAGAAAAAAAATCATTTCAGATCATAGCACCTCAAGGGCTTATGTTAAATGGAAAATTGTATACCCCAAATCAAACTTGAGGCATTGGTGGATTGTCTCACATAAATTTATTGTCCCCAACAAAGCCAAGGAAATTAATTTTAAAACCCTTTACTGATATTATCCTGTTTGGCCTGCAGGGGGTTTACCAGCCCCTCAAACCCTACACAGACAGACACAAGGCACAAGTCCAGCTCAACACAGGCTGTTATTTGGCTGTGGGAAACTCTTCCTCAAATCATTTCCCAATATAAAGCACAATATGGCACACAGCAGTGACTTTCTCTTTTCTGTATCTTCTTCACCTTCCTCCTGACTCTGGCTCATGGAGTAGTGGCAGGCAGCTCCTTTTAAGTACTTCCAGTGTCCTGAAGGCTTTTCTTGGGAGTGCTTCCAGGTAAGGCTGAACCCCATGAGGTAGGGCTCCCCACTCACTGCAGCACCCCCTGGTGGCACCCACAGCACCCAACAGGGCTGAGTCAAAGAACTCCAATTCCCATGATGCCCTGTTGGAAACTGTGATGCTGCCACAACCCTGGGGATCAGCCATCAAGCAATCCGAGGGAGATAATACCCTGTGTATGCTCTCTCCCCCGGTTCTTCAAACACGGAGGCGTCCCAACCAGGTAAGGACCCCGGCATTCACTCACACTTCGTAACAGACGGCTAAGTAAAAGTTGAAATGATGTAACTCCTTTGTGTTTATTTTATAAAAAAGCGAGTATTTTGGTCAGTGGCTGCTGCTGTGTTGTGTATTTGTTTCTATAAACTTGTATAGATTTCTGAAAATATGGTATTTACTTTGGATGCCCAAAGAAATGAGAATGATTTGGTCAACACCTTAAAACTGGTTTGTCTCTTGGGTATTCATAAAGCCAGAGCCGTAAACACAAAACAAATCTTTAGATTGTCGTCTTGTAATACAGAATCCCTCTTTATGGTTATACAAAAAATGTCAAGGCCAGTAAACAGTAAAGCTGACAAAACATATCCTTTACTTCAAGTCACTGTTAATAAGTTAATTATGTGAACTTCTAATAATGTAATTTTTTTGTATACTCGATGTTTATGTATCCCCGGCCTAAGTTCAAATGTCAGTTTTGATAACTGATTGCCAATCTTTGTTACTGTATCTGTAATTTTGTACTTGTGAATAAAGAATTTAATTAATTTGAAGCTTCTTGCTAGGAGGTGGGGGTTAATTTAGTGACACGCGGAGGTTGAGTGGCGCAGCAGTCGGCTGGCGCATAGGAACACGCACAGTAGGAACTCGTATCAGCCACTGGAGACTGCAGCCTTTTATTCGAGGGTCCTGGAGTTGGTTTCATTTAATGGGTTGCTGCAGAGCCTTTTCTATTGTTTTCTTTTCCTTTTTTGTTAGACGGCTGCTTTAATTAACCACAGACTTTCTATAGTGAGTAAGAGCCTTGACTTTTGATCTTGTTGCTCTTTTTTTTAATAATGATAAGAGTGATGCATTTTGTTTCTATAGTGCCTTTCCCATTGTATATGCACTGAGATTATTTTGATGTTTTGAACATCTCTAAGTTTTTCTTAGTTTTCTTTTCTTTTTTTCTGACTGTTACATCATTTTGTACCTTTTTTTAAGTGACTGTTTTGCATAAACTTTCAGTTCAGTTTGATATAACATCTGCCATCATCCTTGTCTTGGATGTTCGGTCTGCATTATCCATCGACCTTGGTCCTGATCTATTAGTTGGTTGTCTGCCCTGGCAGGTGGCTGGTGATAACTACCAATGCGTTGGGTGCAACAAGGGTGGGCATTGCAAAGCAACACGTTGTATTTGTGGCAAAAGTGCTTCTGAGCCCGCACTCTGCGTGACGCTATCCTTTCAGGACTCAACTGCAGACTTCTAGTCGTGTTGATGAACTGAATGAAGTAAATAACAGCTGCTTACATTTTTGACAGAGTTGCCATTGATAATAAAACCATTCCTGTCTAATACATTTCAGGCAGTGTGGTGTTGAGGTTAAGGCTCTGGACTTCAAACCCTGAGCCTGTGGGTGCAAATCCTGCTGACACTGTGTGGACCCTGACCCTGCCTGTGTTCCAATTGGAAAGCCAAAAGAAATGTAACTAATCGTATCATAAATGTTATAAGTTGCCTTGGTTAAAGATGTCAGTCAAATAAGTACACATACTACACTTTAACTTTATTTTTATGAATTGTGATAGGGTTCGAAGAGAGGTGAAAAAGAGAGTGCAGACAGGGTGGAATGGGTGGAGAAGATTGTCAGGAGTAATTTGTGACCGACGAGTATCAGCAAGAGTGCAAGGGAAGGTCTACAGGACGGCAGTGAGACCAGCTAAGCTATATGGATTGGAGACGGTGGCACTGACCAGAAAGCAGGAGACAGAGCTGGAGGTGGCAGAGTTAAAGATGTTAAGATTTGCATTGGGTGTGACAAGGATGAACAGGATTAGAAATGAGTACATTAGAAGGTCAGCTCAAGTTAGATGGTTGGGAGACAAAGTCAGAGAGGCGAGAAAGCATTGGTTTGGACATGTGCAGAGGAGAGATGCTGGGTATACTGGGAGAAGGATGCTAAGGATAGAGCTGCCAGGTAAGAGGAAAAGAGGAAGGCCTAAGCGAAGGTTTATGGATGTAGTGAGAGGGGACATGCAGGTGAAGGGTGTAACAGAACAAAATGTAGAGGACAGAAATATATGGAAGAAGATGATCCGCTGTGGCAACACCCTAATGGGAGCAGCCGAAAGAAGAAGAAGTGATAGGCTTCATTATTTATCACATATGCAATGACCTATAAAGTAGTGTCCTGGTAATAAATCATCCAGCAGTCAATGTGTTAAAATGTCTGCATAGTTTTAAAGTTAAAGCCTACAAGAAGCCCCGGGAGCCACGCTGGTTCTCTGAGAAAGCATCACTTTCACAAACTTCCATGCCGAACGTCTCTGTAACTTTAGAAACTTTTTTTAAACTCAGCAGATATAAAAACAAGAAGGTGCCTGACTTGTGGCAACCGACAAATATGAAGACAAAGCTCTTCTCGTATGTGTGATTAAAGAAGCAAGGACACCGGCATTTCAAAGTCGGCATATTTGCAGTACAACATTTGGGAAATGGTATGACGCCCATTCTTTCAGAGAAAATTCACAAAAGTGATGAGAAATGAATATCTGCTGCTGTTATGGCTTTGCCAGGGCCTCCTCCCTGTTTCTTGTCCTTTCTTTTGTTTATCCTGTGATCTTTTATGAATAATTATATTATTCATGTTACTGAAAATGTTTTTTTTTTCTTTTTGTGTTGGATTGCTTTTTATTTAGTATTTCCTTGTGGAATAATCAGTTGTTTTGCCCTTTTTAAATGTCAATTCTGTTAGTTATTATGTGTGGCATGTGCTTATTACATTATCATTTCTGCCTGAGCAGTTCTTTGTGCTGTATGGAATGTTAGAACAATTTCAACAAGAACAGGCCATTCAGCCCAACAAGCTTATTCATCCATCCATCCATCCATTTTCTGTCACTTATCAGATGTGGGTCATGGGGGAAGCAGAATAAGAAGAAATGGCCTGACATCCCACCACCTCTTCCTGCTCCTCTAGAGGGATACTGAGACATTCCTGGGCCAGTTTGGAGATATAATCTCTCCTGTGTGACCCCTTCACCTGCTCTGAGGTCTCCTCCTGGAGTCGTCCTAATCAGAAACCTGAATCACCATGAGGGGCTCCTTTCGTTGTGGAGGTGTCTACATTGAACATCTCCTTAATGTCCTCCTCCTATCTCTAATGCTGAGCCCAGACATTCTGTGAAGGAAACTCATTTCCACGGCTTGTACGCGCCATCTAGTCCTTTCCATTACTATCCAAAGCTTGTGGCCACAGATGAAGGTAGATTGACTGATAAATTGAGAGATTCCCTTTTCGGCTCAGCTGTCTCTTTACCATCTTTGTGCAACCTCCCCATAACTTCTGATGACAGTCCAGTCTGCCTGTCAAACTCTCACTCCCTTCTTCCTTCACTTGTAAACAAGACCCGAGGATACTTAAACTCCTCTGCTTGAAGGCAGCACCTCCTTCCTAACCCTTTTCACACAGTATAGGATATTGTTTGAAAACATTCATTAAAGTACGAATGACTGAATTTCCAACAATCCATTCATTTTACAGAGCCATTTAATTAACTTAGCATTCCATCAGCAGGATTGGGCATAAAGCAGGAGTCATCCCTCCATGCTGTGCCAGGGGGCTAAAAATGTCAATAGCATAAATTGAGTATACCCTAAGGAAGAAGAAGGTAATAGTGGTGCAATAAAAATATCAAAACAGAAGTGAGGAGTAGAGATCCAGTTATTCTGCACAAGAGGCTCACCATAAAGAGAGAATAATAAGGAATGTAGCAGGCTTTTATTATTATTATCATTATTATTATTGTTATGTACACTTTCTGGGAGGTTGTATAATACACATTACATAAAAAATCAATATTAATATTTCACCACTGTGAAGGGGTCAAAGAAGTCATGTCAAGTGGCACAAATGATTAGTTTGTTATTCTTTCATTCCAGCATAGAGATCTGTATTTAGCAGAAGACCCTGAAGGAAAATATCCCACACTCAGTTAAACTGACAACAAATGAAGACAGGAAACTGAAGCCATTATTCTTACTTCATATGTACTTTCATCCACCTGCCAGGATCCTGTGGGGCTTTGAGCTCATGTACCCAATTTGGAGGTCCTAAGTGTCACCGCAGTCCATGCAGCAGTTGGAATTGAAGTAATGTTAGAACTTTGATTTCATGTAACAGGACAATCTCAGGCCTGCTCAGTCTGTTCAGGGTCATAGCAGAGTAAAGTCTATCCTGGGGGTAAAGGGGGCAAGACGGGAACCAACCCTGAATGGAGTAGCAGCCCATCACCAAGGCCAACTCACTCAAGCTCAATTTAGAATTAACAACTTACCCTAAAACGCACCTCTCCAATGTTATGTATCAGCTGATATGTAAACTACATTTCTTTGCTGTTTTTATCAATTTTGAGTGACTCATTTATGCATGTTTATGTTATTTCTATTCTTCCATTTGTAAATCTATAGCTGTTTCTGTAAATGTTTGCTCTGGTCCTTGTGGGTAGCGCCCCAGGAGGCAGGGCCACCCTGACGTCGCCACACTGGCTATTTAAGTGAGTGGAGGAGGCTTTGGAACAGGAGATCATTAGTTTATTATGCAGCTAAATGAGCGTTGTGTTTTCTGGATTTCTAATTTATTGTGCTCTGCTTTAAGGCCTGATCCAAAATGGCTGGGACCAGAAGAATTTTGAATTTCGGATATTTTTGGATTTTTGAATACTTGCATATACATACTGAGATATCTTAGGGACAGAACCCACATTTAATCACAAAATGTGTTTATGCTTTTTATACACCTTATACACATTGCCTGAAGGTAATTTTAAACAATAATCTTAATATTTTTGTGCTTGAAACAAAGTCTGTGCACAGCAACAACAACAAACAACAAACAATGGTGGGCTTTCAGTCTCCACCTATGATGCTGTGTTTTGATTTAAAGGTTACTGCTCATGCTGCATGCGACATTGATCTACAGTATTTAAAATGGGATGGGTGATCCTTTAATAATAAGTAAGAGTTAATTATTTCCCACATTATTTAATTTGCATGATTGGTACAGAATCTTGTTTACACTCAATCAAGGTTAAGGCCCTAAACAGGGTAAGTCTTTTGGGAACCGTTGTTCTGTTTACAGGTTTTTGTCATCTCCTAATATTTCTGCCTAGTGAATGATGAGTTTGGGAATTCATCCCTGTAGCTGCAAAATAATTATTTTGGCTTTCCCAGTTAGAATGGTGACAAAGGCTAATTGGAGAAAAACTGCAATCTTGTTTAAGATCTGCTTGCTCTCTTTAGGACTGTACAAGAGAATCGGACCGTGCACATTACGGCGTGTAGGCATTTCCGCCATCACCTTGTTAGTATTTTGAAGAGAATCTAAAACAATACATTCACTTATTTTTATTTTTTAAAATGGTTTGCTTACTCTTGCCCATGTGTTGTGGTAGAGTCTTACGGTAGCCCGATTATCCTCTTTATACTTTTCATTACGTAGACCACACTGGCAGGTACTGCAGCTCAGCACTTCCGTCTTTCTTTTACTTCTGTAGCCCCAGGAAATTAGACTGAATACCAGAACAGACAGGAGAGAAAGTTATACATGTATTCATCGTGTATTAGACATCATACGCCCAAAATATAAGCAGAATCCAAATGTGAGCGTTGGTAAAATAACACATCCTGATAATAAGTAGTTCATCTTGCAACTATATGCTTACTACCAGGTGGCTTTCTGTATTAGTAGGTTGAATTAGTCTTAGGACTGGCCAGGCCTGGCATGGCACTTGATGGCTTCTCTTCAGGATGGAAGATGGCAGGTACATACAGCATGTCCTGTCTGCATTGGGCAGCCGAGAGAAGAAGAGACTGCATGGCTTTGTAAGCCTCACATATTCCATTTTAATGGTCTTTGACAAGTCTCTTACAGAGTGTCGAGGAATCAGCTCCATGCTTTCCTCCTGGAGGTGGAAGAAGTGCCATAAATTCTGCCTATGCCTTCCACTCCAGCCTTTGTTCCTAGTTGTTAATGGCTCACAGAATGTAAAGTGTCCCTGCACCTCGGGCCTACTCTGGTCAATGCTCCTCCTCCACAGCACAGGTCATCTGATTATGTAGGGCATAGTTTATTAAGTTGCAGTTGGGCTGATTTTGGGTCACACGAGTCAGGATTCACAATGGCTTTCAATGGAAAAGGGTCATGTATGGTTTACTCATGTGGGCAGTTTAAGGAATTGACATTTCGGTGGCAATTCTGCAAAGGGATGCCCCCATCCCCACAGTCATGATTGGATCTAAAAGGTTTGTGAGAAAAAAAAAAGTTTAAGAGAAAGGTTCAAGAAACACTGTAGTAGGGCCCTGGCTTATTCAGCCTCCTTCCTTTCAAAATGAGACATGAACTTTCCCACCAGTTTAAAAATTATAAAATATATTGTTAGCCATTATTAAAAATGAAGGATCAGCAGTGTATATAGAGCAGTGCTGTGAATGCTGAATCAGTTGGAATTAGCAATACAAACGTACTGATGGGATGTTGCCTACTTTGGGAAAGGACAGTACTGCATGTTCCTCAAAGAAATGTTGGGCTGCCAACCCAGTCGTTTCCATTTAGTTCTCTTAACAAAAGTAACAAAAAGTGTTGTCATGCATGCCAGTACAAAACTCTAAATGATCAAGAAACAAGAAAGCCATCAGGCTAGTATAGTCAGTAGTATGATTTGGCTGAGGGTGAGAGGAGCTTCATCCTGCAATGTGGTCTGGTCAAGACTGAACACCTCCTTCTGGCAGCTCCGGGCTTTATAGGAAAGGGGGCTGGATGGGGCGGAGTCAGTGGCCCTCCCTGGGCATCTTCTCAGTCCTCTTGAGGGAACGAAAGAGGAGAAGGTTAGTGGGAGTACCTCTACTCAATCTGGGGTGGTAGTACCTACCTCAGATGAGACTTGAGAGTCTATGTAGTACTCTTTGTGATAGCATTGAATCTGGAAAGCTATTAGTTGCACTATGTTCTGAATTCTGAAAATATAATTATTGTTTACCAGTTTCAGGGAAAGTTTTGGAATAAGCACCACATTCCTACAACAGTGCAGTTGAGTAGACCGGGGCACTTCAGTCTCAAAGTATTGCAAAATTAATTCCCAAAATACCAAAATGAGGCCCTAGCCATCAACCTCGAGGCCCAGACTGTTCAGTATGGGCTTTCTTCAAACTTTAAGTAGGCTTTGGACTCCACAGACAATACAAAGAGGAAAGGGCAGAAACAAAACAATCCTTAAACCTTCTGCTCCAGAAAGATTGAGAGAAAAAAATGCGAAAAAACTGTCTATTTGAAAATAAGAAGACTTATTATTATCTAAAGAAAAGAGGATTTAGCAAACAAGAGAAAAGGTGAAAAAAGGCAACTGATGCACCAGTTTCAAAGTCTAAACACAGTAAACAAAACACCAAAATCAACACTCAGAGATCCTCACCTTCTGTGAGGAATCCTGGTCCCATTTTTGATGGCTCCTACTCTTATTCAGTTCACACAAGTCACATAACAAAGTTTGTTTCTTCCACCTTCTATGCCCACTTGTCCCAGTCTATCTAAGCTTTCACCACATCCCGGGCTGACTTCTATCACACACTTGCTGGTCCCTCCTAATTTTTCGTCTCAGCTCAGAATTGAAAAGCAGTAATGCCCATCCTGCTCAGTCTGCACTGGTCCTCCTGTCATCTGTTACTAATTTCAAAATCCTGTTGCCAACTCATAAAACGTGCGGCAGGCTGCATCAGTAACCTCCTCCATCACTGCACTCCAGTCCATTCACTCCGGTCCACTTATGCTGTCAATCTTGTCATGCCTCCAAGTAATTTATGTTCCATAAGTAATAGAGTCTTCAGATCTATTGTGTCCGTACCTTGGAATGACCTCCTGAAAATTATTAGATATGCTGACTTAATTCACTTTTTTTAAAAGGCAGCTTAAACCCCATCTGTTCATGAAGGCATTTAACTTGCTGCACGCTGACATTCCTCCCGTTTCTCGCAGTTCACTCTCTGTTCAGGTGACTCTAATGTTACTTTGTTTTCAAACACCATGCATGTTATTGTGGTTATTTGTTTTCTTGTGATAACTCATCATTTTGTGTTTCATTTATGAATGATTCATTTGCTATTTAATGCTTTGAGACCAGTTTCTGACCAGTGTAATTTATTGAGCTTATATTAGATTTCTATTCCTATTGTAACTCTTTTGAATATATGCAAAGTGCACAAGAAATAAAATACATCATGATTATTATTGTAGCTTACATCTCTGGATGCCTTATGAGAGGCATATTTAAGCAGTGTGTAAGAAGTGACCGGTACCACCATAATACAACCATAATCTTCTATAAAAATTATTATTTTTCATTGATTATTTTTCATAATCTATCTATCTATCTATCTATCTATCTATCTATCTATCTATCTATCTATCTATCTATCTAATCACAGTGTGGTGTAATGGTTAAGGCTTTGGACTTCAAACCCCGATGTTGTGGGTTCAAATCTGTTCAAGTCTGTTCCCCAATTGGAAAATCAAAAAAAATGTAACCAGTTGTATCATAAATGTTGTTAAGTCACCTTGGATAAAGGTGTCTTACAAATAAGTTAATGTAAACGGCTCAAACACAAAAAACATAAGTTGGTTAAGCTTTCTGGCTGAGGTTAGCAGTAGGAGCTCTGTCACTTGGAATTGTCAGCTTGGCACCTTCGGAGAATGAGCTGGCTTTATATTCTCAGGAAGGGGTGGAGTTTCTCAGGCGGTGGGTGGGGTCAGTCATCCCTCTTGGCTGCAGAGGAGGAGGAAGGAGAAGACAAAGTTAGCGTCAGCTCCCCCCTCTCGTTTTGTGCTGGTGCTGCCAGAGCTAGGCAGATGGTTCCCCAGACGTGCATGCGTGACAAGTGCTGATCGGCCTAACCAAGTAAATTGTTAAAATATAAGTATTTCCTTTTTTGATTCCTATATTGCTGCTGAATAACTGAGAGAAAGATGTAAAGCAAAGTTTTCTGTGATCAGAATCAGTCTGTAGAATCGAAAGAAAATCAAAAGTATTGTTAAAGGAACTAGTGAAACACCTATGGTAGGTAAGCTGTTGGCAACTCTTATGTTTTCTAAATAACTCATTCTTTCGGTTCCTCTAGAAGTCACAATGTATTTTACTACTTCTGATGGCTCATCCAGAGCAAACAGAATTTTTCTATTTTGGCAACACACTCTTGTTTTTAACATGAAAAACTACAGCTTGACTTTGCTCACATCACGGATGTAACTTTACTTAGCAGTGGTCTTCCAAGAAACATCGATGTGAGGATGTAACAGCAAACGCGAATATTGGCAGAGTTTCTTTGCAGCCTTTGTCGATTTTTGTGAAGTGTTTGACTCAGTTGATCCAGCTGCCCTGTGGGTCATCCTGAGGGTTCGTGGGATCCCCTCAGGGCTGCTGGATATCATGGCCGGCCTGTACACTGGTACTGTGAGTGCTGTGCAGAGTGGAGGCAGGACCTCTGTGTTTTTACCAGTTGATTCTGGGGTTCGTCAGCGGTGTGTTTTTACTCCTACTCTGTTCAATGCTTGATAGGTGTTGGGCAAGGTCATGGGGTCCAGTGGCTGTGGGGCATCTGTTGGTGAAGAAAGATTCACTGATCTTGACTTTGCGAATGATGCTGTGATCTTCGCAGTCAATGGAGGCTCTGATCGGGATGTTCGAGACACTGAGCGAGGAGTCTGAGTATCTGGGCTTGTGAGTGTCTTGGCCTTTAATGACCTCTTGGGCACGGCCATCAGCTGTGTGTCGACCTTGTCGAGAGGTTTACTCGGCAGTAAAATTCATGTCTCTGGTGACTCTTCCTATGAAGTCAGTAGATGGATTGGGAGAGCATGGGGGTCAGGAGGTTGCTGGAAAGGGGTGTGTGGCGCTCCCGATATCTCTGGAAAAGAACGAAGGTCCAAGTCTTTAGTGTCCTGTTGCTTCCTGTCTTACTATATGGTTGTGAGACACGGATGCTTTTCAGTCGCCAGAGATGAAGACTGGACTCCTTTGGTACTGTGTGTCTCCGGAATATCTTTGGGTACCGTTGGTTTGATTTTGTGTTGAATGAGCGGTTGCTGATGGAGTCCCGAATGATGCACATTACCTGCATTGTGAGGGAGCATCAGTTACGGCACTACAGCCATGTGGCGCGTTTCCCTGAGGGTGATTGCTGAGGACCCGAGTGGCTGGACCAGGCCAAGGGGATGGCCACATAGCTCCTGGTTGCGGCAGATAAATGGTCATTTCTGGGTGGTGGGACTGCACCATGTATCTCCTTGGGGGGTTGCCTGGGGGGATCCTGAGCTATTTCATTGTGTGGTGGGCACAGCAAAGTGCTGTACCAGTGCATGCTAACCAACCTGACCTGACCTGATCTGACCTTATTAAAGAACTTGCAGTCTCAGAATGGAACAGGCTCTAATCAAACCAGGGGCAATTGGGATGAGACATCATAAAACCACTATACTCACTGGTCTGTGAGTACTAATGAAATGATCAAAGGCTCCACCTGATATTGCGATAAAATAATACAGTAGAAATGAAAGAAGACATTAAATTACCATAACCAAACCTGAACACAGACACACCTCAGCCACTGATGGTTCAGTCTCTACTTAGTCCATGCCTTTGATTAGCCCCAGTGCTGCTTTCAAAATATCAGCATACCTTCCCTACATGCAAAAGGTAGCTGACGGGGCAAGAGAAAAAACCCTCGAGGAGTTGTTGGAGGTGAGGTGAGTTTGCTACTTTTTCTCTATTATATCCGCACTTTAGAGATGCGAAGTTTGGTGCCTCCTCAGGACATTTGTTCCCAGAAGGTGATCTGGTTCACAGGATCCTCATTTTTGGGGACCCGAGTAGCTGGACCAGGCCAAGGGGTCGTCTACGTAACACCTGGCTGCGGCAGATAGAGGGTCATTTCCAGAGGGTGGGACTGGACCCCGTGTCTACCTGGGGTGTTGCCAACCGGCATCCTGAGTTGCTTTGTCATGTAGTGGGTAAGGCAACGCACTGTACCAGTGCATGCTTCAAACTTGACTTGACTTGACTTTGTCTTGACTCCTTAATAGAAATGTAATTTAACTCAAGTAAATGTCTCAGTCATCATATTATATAGCCATATTTTTAATAAGTAGAAAAGTATCTACTGTCAAAGGTACTCTACTACGAAGAGTACATTTTATAATAATGAGAAAGTGCAAGGCTTTGTCTAGAGAAGACAACACACCCATTTTAATTTATTTTTAGGCAACCCTCACAAAATATTTTTGCTACAGAACTGCACTCCAGAATAAAGAATCAAGCAAATGCCACTCTGCTTTTGATCAGTAGATAAGTACAGCCCTGAAGTGTGCCTCCCTTACTGAGATACCCAGCAGCAGTAGACGAGGTACCCCCAACTCCAGAGAGAAGGATAATACAGTCATATGAAAATGTTTGGGAACCCCTCCAAGCCTGTATAATAATTTACTCTATTTTCAACAAAAAAGATAAGAGTGGTATGTCTTTCATTTCTTAGGAACATCTGAGCACTGGGGTGTTTTCAGAACAAAGATTTTTAGTGAAGCAGGATTTAGTTGTATGAAATTAAATCAAATGTGAAAAACTGGCCTTGCAAAAATTTGGTCCCCTTGTAATTTTGCTGATTTGAATGTATGTAACTGCTCAATACTGATTACGTGCAATGCCAAATTGGTTGAATTAGCTCATTAAGCCTTGAACTTCATAGAAAGGTGTGTCCAATCATGAGAAAAGGTATCTAAGGTGGTCAATTGCAAGTTGTGCTTCCCTTTGACTCTCCTCTGAAGAGTGACAGACAGCATGGGATCTTCAAAGCAACTCTCAAAAGATCTGAAAACAAAGATTGTTCAGTCTCGTGGTTTAGGGGAAGGCTACAAAAATCTACCTCAGAGGTTTAAACTGTCAGTTTCAACGGTAAGGAATGGAATCAGGAAATGGAAGGCCACAGGCCGTTGCTTTTAAACCTCAGGTCTGGCAGGCCAAGAAAAATACAGGAGCGGCATATGCGCAGGATTGTGAGACTGGTTACAGACAACCCACAGATCACCTCCAAAGACCTGCAAGAACATCTCGCTGTAGATGGTGTATCTGTACATCATTCTACAATTCAGTGCAATTTGCACAAAGAATATCTGTATGGCAGGGTGATGAGAAAGAAGCCCTTTCTACACTCACGCCACAAACAGAGTCACTTGTATGCAAATGTTCATTTAGACAAGCCAGATTCATTTTGGAACAAAGTGCTTTGGACTGATGAGACAAAAATGGAGTTATTTGATCATAACAAAAAGCACTTTGCATGGTGGAAGAAGAACACCGCATTCCAAGAAAAACACCTGCTACCTACTGTCAAATTTGGTGGAGGTTCCATCATGCAGTGGGGCTGTGAGACAAGTTCAGCGACTGGGGCCCTTGTTAAGGTCAAGGGTCAAATGAATTCAACCCAATATCAACAAATTCTTCAGGATAATGTTCAAGCATCAGTCACAAAGTTAAAGTTATGCAGGGGTTGGATATTCCAACAAGACAATGACCCAAAACACAGTTCGAAGTCTACAAAGACATTCATGCAGAGGGAGAAGTGCAATGTTCTAGAATGGCCGTCACAGTCCCCTGACTTGAAGATCATCGAAAATCAATTTAACTGAACTGGAGAGATATTGTATTGAAGAAAAGTCAAAAATACCTCCATCCAGAATCCAGACACTCATCAAAGGCTATAGGAGGCGTCTAGAGGCTGTTATATTTGCAAAAGGAGGCTCAACTCAGTATTGATGTCATATCTCTGTTGGGGTGCCCAACTTTATGCTCCTGTCTAACTTTGTTATGATGCATATTGTATATTTTCTGTTAATCCAATAAACTTAATGTCACTGCTGAAATACTACTGTTTCCATAAGGGCTGTCAGATATTAAAAGTAAGTTGCTACTTTGAAAGCTCAGCCAATAATAAACAAAAATCCAAAGAATTAAGTTGGGTTCCCAAACTTTTTCATATGACTATAAAATAAAAAATAAAAATAAAGTATATCTGAAGCTTAATGATGAATTTGTATATTGTAATGAGCGCAGTGACACCAGAGACACATACGTAGCCCACTACAGGTGCTTGGCCCTACACATTGTGGTGATATCTGACTATTGCAAACAAGGGAACAGGAAAATTTCCCAGTATTATCACATATACACCAGCCAGTCCTTAAAATAAATGTTACATAAGAATTTTTCAAATAATGAATAATTAGTGAATTGCTTCTTATATGAATGACCAAGCAGCTCTTTCTTATCAACAAGCAGATTGCAGATGCATCACATGTCAAGTGGTTTGCTTTCACTGCAAAGGTTTCCTCTCTCTTGTAATGCATCAGTACTCTTACTGGCTAATTTAATAAAAATATGCTATTTAATTTGATTAAATGTTTGTCAGATTACTGCAGAGTTTTCACAGCCCCCATTTAATGTTTCCCAACGTGCTCAGAAGGCTGTCAGTAAGATGATGTTTTTCAGACACTCATTTCCCCGAGTCTTTTCACTCCCAGCTATTTAGTAAGTAGATCATGCTGTTTAATTGCAGTGATGCTCCGCTTATCATTAGCATTTCCAAATGCTGACCTTCAGGGCTTGTACTTTTCAAGATGATCTTTAAACTTGATGAGCCCCATGCTGAAAAGATTGCACCAAACCAAGCTTTTTGTAAAAGCAATGTTTACTTCCAACTCTGGTATTTAGAAGCTTTTTCAGTGTAGATAAAGCTGTGGCGGGGACTGCAGAAGAACCGGAAAAGAAAACTGACAAAAAGTAAAGATTAATAAAGATTGCAGTTTCAATGAAGAGGATGATAATTCTGTAAATATCTAGTTTATTAAGGGTAGAATGAGAATGTAGCTATAAAAAAAATAAAAAGTGGGCATTTATTAGTTTTTAAAAATGATCTATAGTGTTAGCCTGGGGTATCTCTGTCGGTAAAGTATCCCAAATGTTTGGTGCATAACAACAAAAGGCCGCCTCACCACTTCCTTTACGCTTGGCACTTGGAATAATAAGCAGACCACCATTAGAAAATCAAAGATTGCGACTTGAAATGTAAAGGAGTCTAAAACATAGGAAGGAGTAAGATTATTTAAGGCTTTAGACATCATTAGTAGTATCTTAAAGTCAATTCTGAAAGACACAGGAAACCAATATGGACAACACTAGAACTGGTGAGATGTGCTCAAGTTTTCTAGGATTTTTCATTCTGCATTCTGGACAAACCGTAACCGACTGATGTTGGGAGTGCGTTACAGTACTAGTTGATTCGGGAGTCTAGCCAACTAAAAACAAAAATCTTGAATTCATTTTTTAGCGTCTCATCAGTTTTATAAGAGGGCTAACTTTTGCAATGTCCCTTAAATAGAAAAATGCAGTCTTAGTAATATGGTTAATCTGTGATTTAGTGTGTTGGTCAGAGTCCATGAGTAAACTTTAATTCTTTACTTCCATCTTGCCTTTTAATGGCAAGGGAGCAAGTTTATTTCTAATAATCTCATTATTTCCATTTTCACTAACGACTAAGTTTTCTGTTTTTTTTTCCTTATTTAGCCTGTGAAAATTACTACTCATCCATTCAGAAATACAAGACAAGAGTCCAGAGCGTCGGGGTACAGATAGGTGAAGCCGGGTGTCATCTTTATAGCTGCGGTAGTTCACCATGTGCTTTAAACAGGAATACCAGGAGCCTATAGACTGAGAATAACAACAAACACAGAATACAAACGTGTGCTGCACCAAATCCAATATCATTGATCTCAGAACTATAATCAAAACAACTAACAAAGACATTTCCACCTGTTAAATAGGACTGATACCAATTACAACCCATTGAGAACCACCCATTCGCTAAGACGATTTATTAGAACACTGTGGTGTCAAGTGCTGCACTCGTGTCTAGTAGAATTACTTGTATTCGTTTTTTTGTGTGTTGTATTTACCCCATTTTTGACACCCATTGCACACCCTACCTACAAGGAAGGGCGTCTCTCTCTGAATTGCCTTTCCCGAGATTTCTTCCAATTTTCTCTTCCATATAAAAGGTTTTATTTGGGAGTTTTTTCTTGTCTTCTTAGGGAGTCAAGTCTGGGGGGCTGTCAGAAAACAAGGCCTGTTAAGGCCCACTGACCATTCCTTATGTGATTTTGGGATACACAAGAAATAAATTGCCTTTGTAGTAGAACAGAAACACATACATTTTCTCTGTCTGCCTTAACTCGTAAATCATTTACTAGTTTAAGCAGAAGGAGAACAGAGATCATCCTAAGCTCTTTAAAATCGTTTTTTAAACTAATTATTCATGAATAGTTTAACTGTGAATGTAAATGGGTAAGCTTGCAACAGACGTCTGCCACATTTAGGCTTAGTTCCTGCCCCTGTGACCCTGAACTGGATTAAATAGATGTAAAATGGATGAGTACATAGTACATGAATTATTTATAAAGACAAATGTGTTCATATATGATGTAATTGTGAAACAAAGTTTGAGAACATTATGTTTACCTGCTGTCGAGGTAGGTTCTGACTCCCTGAGTTTGGGAAATGGACTTAGTGGGTTTGAGAATGCACTATGTTTAGACATTATATTTACTCAATTAGGCATGACTTGGTGCAGGAACAAGATTTTATATGTAAACTACCTACCACCAAGGTAAGAATAAGAGCCTAAAAACGCAGCTGCCATGGCAGAGTGTTAGCCTAGCAGTTCTTTTTTATTTGCACACTCGTCTGTGAAGTCAATTTATCAACCTACTTCACATTCACTTGACAGAATTGCCAGGTTGTCTATTTCTTTTCAACACCCTGTAGGTTTGAGAAAAGCTTTTCATGGGCTGCAGGTTAAAGATCATATGCACCGAAACCGTCAGCTTATTTTGCTGTCCATTGTCATTAGAGGCACTCACTTCAGAAAGCAGAGAGTTGCTTTCACTTGAGATGCCATTGATTGCTTGGAGATGAAGACTCTTGCATTTTCCTTTCTGCCTTTTATGCTCACTCGCCGCCCTTCTAGTTCACGAACATTAGCTGCCTCGGTTTCTTGAGATGTCCAGACAGAATGAAGAAGTAGTCTTGTTTCTTGAAATTCTTTGAAATATTTTTAGGTTCCGCAAAGTGAAAGATTTTAGAGTTTTGAAATTATGTGCTTATTTCATACTTTAACAGATTGAATTTAGCTGTTAGAAATGCTGGGTAAGTGCACATGGTGGTCTTTTACCTCTAGCAGAATTTTGTTACAAACAGGGGAAATAGTTTCGGAAGCTTTCAAAAGACTCCCTGTGGAAATCAATCAGATAAGACTGCTTTGCAGGCTTAGTCCATATTTCTTTTTTTTTAATTGTTACTGTAATGTGTCTGCTTGAAATTATGTGTTTAATGTTTTAATATGTTTTTGATAATTTTAAATCATTACTTTTGTTGACTTAATGTGTGATTTTTTTGTTTTGTACTGTCACTTTAAATGTGGTGTCTTGTTCATTGTGGGTGGAACCCTAGGAGGCAGGGCCACCATGACATTACCACTTGTGAGCCCTCCTTCAGACTAGAGAGAAGGCTCAGGAGTTGAGAATCGTTTATTTGTAGGATTTCTTTTTTGCATATTGCTTTGTTTTCTGCATTGGATCTTTGATTACTTCATGCTTTGTCTTAAGGATTCAGATTTTTTGATTTCGTATTATGAATTTGTTTTCTATAGCTGTGCCTCTTTATGCTCTTTGAAACCTTCCTTTGTATTTCACTATTTTCTATTAAGAAACTTTCATAGTTAAAGATTTTTCATTTGCCATTTTACTACTAATCAAGGGTCTACAGTCATCCCTTCTCTTGTGGGCCATTTGTTGTATTTTGGTCCTTTTTATACTGTAGTTGTTTTGCCAGTTCCTCATTTTTGGGCCTGCTCTGGCGGACTGCCTTAGGGGCCTCGTTGGTTAAAGGTGAAGCTCTGCTGGGAAGACCACTGAATTTGCTGGCCTGCTGAATAGCAGGTTTTGGAGATTTCAAATCTGTTGTGTCTCCAAATCATGGCAGCTGCCCTATTTCTTCTTTGTTTATGTTTTATCACAATTTTGACTTGCTTCCTTTTTTTTTTAATTTAGTATCGGTAATCTTACTCTGGCTCCTTTTCCCATGTTATGATTTGATATTATAAAAAGCTGATATATAAAAGTGTTTATTCACTAGGGGGCTTTGCCCCCTGCTTGCTTTGCTCGCCAACCCCGGGTCTACGCTACATGCTAGCCTCTTTGCAGTTCTGCCGCTCGCATATGGAGATGCAGATGTACAAATTAACAGATTGTTATTTTCATGGTAATTGTTACATATGCCTAATAGACCTAACTATTTTACATTACAGCGAGTAATTAACCATATTAAAAATAGTAAAACGTAATCATTTGAAAGTAAATTATGTTTCATGTTGCGTCAGAGTTATTCGTTGCGTAATACAATTTAGTTCTGTTTGGCTTTGAAATTAACACACAAATACTTTTTAAACTTACACTTTTACTGTAAAACTTCAGTAAAAACAATTTTTGGAATTAAATTTTCATCAATATTGCATTGAATTTTGATTCTGTGTTTGGACTTTCATTGTGACAGTGCAATGTATAACTGCCCGTGGGTGAATATCGCTTCTTTCTCTCTAATAAATAAAATGACTTTTTTGAATGTTTATCTCTTAGATTCGTTAATTGCATTTGCAAAACCTATTCTAACAGGAAACTGTAAATGTTTTTGTACAAATATCATATCAAGATCTCCTTTGGTGTCTTAATGTTATCCGTCCAAGATGTACTATATTACCTTTCTTAAGATACATCCTTCTTTCTACAGTAATTCATGCGGTGGAAGACTGGATGGTGTTAATGGTTGTAGATATTCTATGGGATATTGTAAGCTGATGTTTTCATTTTCCGCATGATCACCACCAACTGTTTTAGCATAGTCGATTGATACACATTTATCCAATTTACAATGTAATTGATCGATATTTTTGTCGTTAATTTGTTTGACTTCATTGTTTCTCGGTGCTAGGATTGCCCGTGTACTCATTGTTATTATTCAATAAGATTTGGACATAATACAGCTTCTTTAATTGGGAACTTAAAGTGTGGAAAATGTTAAAATTTCTAAGAGCTGAGAGTGCAAGAACTGTGTCTGATAAAAGCATTCACACGAATGAGAGGTGAGAGGACCGTGTGCGTGGTTTTCTATAGTTGAGAGGACAGCGGGACTTGAAAAATCTTACGCCCAAAGTCTTGACTTGCGAGACTTGAAAAAATCTTTTCAGAAAAGTCTTGTCTCGTCTCTGGATTTTTTATATAATAGAGACATATGCTCATAATTTTTCATCTAGACTTTGATTAATTAAGAACGAGAATACATAGTTTTGTTTATAATTTTTTAATGCACATTTTGATTAACTTTTTTGTTTAAAAATGACTGCAATGCCATTTTGTTTTTTTTAATGGGACCTACCATTTTGTAAAAGCATTTCCATGACATAATATTCAGTTGCTAGGGGTCGTTTACTTGGAAAATGTCTGAATAGTTTTGTACTTTAACATTTGAGGTAAATTATAATAATATCACTTCTTTCTTTATTCTAATAAAACTTAAAGATGTATTTTTTAAGCTGCCCTATTTATTACTCATTTGTAGCGTCAGCAAATTAATAACACTGATCACATTTCTTAGTTAAAATGGAGTCTTCTGAGAACACAGTGGCCTCCATAATTCTTACGTGGAGAAGTTTAGAACATCAATAATGCTTCCTAGATCTGACCGCCTGACCAAACTTAAGAATTGTATGTGAAGGGCTTAGGTAGCAGAGGTGACCAACAACCTAATGGTCTCTCTGGCTGACCTCCAGAGAACCTATGTGGAGATGGGAGAGACTTCCAGAAGGGTAAACCACCTTAACTAATCTGTGCTTTTTGATAGAGTGGCCAGACAGGAGCCTGTCTGCAGTTAAAGAAACATATAGGCCTGTTTAGAGTTTGGCAAAAGGCATGTAAAGGACTCTCACACATTAAGAAACCAAGATTAGCATCATGTCTGGTGGAAACCAGGCACTGCTCATCACCTGTGCAATGCGATTCCAAATTTGAAGCATGTTGGTGGCAGTATCACGCCGTGGGAGGTCTGGGAGACAAGATAGGATTGAGGTAAAGGTGAACACAGCAAAGTATGGAGATCTCCTTAATGCAAACCTGCTCCAGAGTACCCTAGGCTTCTGACTGGATTGAAGGTTGATCTTTCAACTGGACAGTGACCCTAAGCACAAAGCAAAGCCGACACAGGAGTGGCTTAGGGAGAACTCTGTGAATGTTCTTGAGTGCCCCAGCCACAGCCCTAACTTGAATCCAATCGAACATCTCTGGAGAGACCTGAAAGCTGTAAGACGAAAGACTCCATCCAACCTGATACAGGTTGAGAGAATCTGTAGAGAAGAATGGAAAACAAAAATCCTTAAATCAAGGAGTATGAAGCTTGTCAAGTTATACCCAAGAAGACTTTGGGCTGGAATGGCTGCCAGAGGTGTATTAACTAGGCAAATGGTCGACATACTTGTGTCAAAGAGATTTTTCATTTCTTATTTTTAATACATTAGAACAAAAATCTTAAAATTGTGTTTTAGTTTTGTCATTCTAGACTATGCAGTGTTGCTTGATCGAGTTAAAAATGAATTTACATAATTTTAGCACAAGGTTGAAACATAAGAAAATGTATAAAAAGTGAAGGAGTCTGAACACATCCAACTGCAAAGAACTGCAAAGAACATCAGAAGTTTCAGTAAAAGTAAATGAAAAAATCAAATTGTCAGTACATCTTATACAGTCAAAAATGGAACAGTTATGCTGCATTCCGTTTACTTTGAACGTCAGAGCTGGGAATGACGTCACACCTGAGATGACACATTCCAGTAAAATTTTCAGAAAACCAATATGGACGCCTCTAGAAAAATCTTTGTTGTACTTCCTCCATTTGAATAAAGAGCAGTTCATAACGTCACATTACGTGATATTTTGTGCATCCAAACATTGTAGCAGCATGTCAATGGATACAGGTTGGGCAGTATTGTGTGTACGGCTTATTTAAGGAGACACAAATAGACCAGAAGTGCTAATGAACAGTATAAGACTACAGCTTTCACTGATGTTTGTGGTGTATGCCACCATTTTGGACTGACATCATCATCTGAAGTCAGACAAACATGGATTTGACAAATGTGAGAGAATAATATGGAAGTAACAATAGTTAAGTATTTTGGTATACTTTCCACATTAAAATATATCATCTATCTTAGAAGTATAAAAGTATTAACAAATATTAGCAACCTGTTCAGGTTTATTAAGAAACTAGATAGAGGTCAAGTGAACAACAAGATCAAGGATATACCAGGAGAATAGTGGATGTGATGCACCAAATATACCAGGAGATGATCAAGAGATCAGTAGATGTCCTGTAAACAATAAGACTGGACTGCTGTCACATGCACAGAGATTTCAGGGATAATGGCTGATGCTAAAATATTGAGGAAGAACTAGAGTGTAGTAGGATATTTATTTAGATAAGTTACTTGGGGTGCAAACCAATCAGAGTAAATGTATGCATCAATCAGAACTCTTATGTAAATTCAGTCGTTTATAAAATTGACCTCTGTCCTTATTATTTTAACCATTCTGAGCATTTTATAAGAGACTGCTGTGACGAATGCTCCCTCTTCAGCATTTGCTGTACAAGTAAATAAAGGATGCAGTGGACAAGTTTTCCCCTGCCTGGTTTCTGACTTGAAAAGGTTTTTATTAAACTTGTCCTAGTAGAGGATAAGTTTCTTTCTTTAATTAATATGTCTGATTTCTTCCACACTTCTGATTTCCACCACACCAATTAGCCCCGAGCTGGAAATCCGACTTAAGGGTGCATTCCAGTTCAAAATGGGAAATTCTGTCTTTCCTCTTCAAATGGAATGCAGCATTAGTTCATATATGTTTATTGTAGGATATTTTGAAAAGACTCAGTGCTACAGTGCTCTTCAATAAGTACCAGCTTGCAGTGCAAATATAAAAATGAAAAATTTTACAAATGATACGATATGCACACAAAAACATAAAGATTATGGTAAACAGTACATTCAGAGCAATTTTAAATAGATTAATATAAGGGACTTGGACAATGGAAGTCCATTCATACATTAGACTGAGGTAAACAAATACAATATAATATAATGCGACACATCTATCGCTGTGGACAAGCATAAAAAAAATAAAATATATTTATTAACCTTTTTTAGCTGCTTGGTTAATTTTTCACAATATGTTGTTTTTTTCACACATCCCTAAATGTTCATTTTAAGCTTCTCTTGCAGGAAAACCAAATTAATTGGGCTTTGCATGGATGAAGCATGTGTGCCTCTGGTCTGTGATAATATTTTTCAGAGCTGAATTTAATTTTTAATACACTGTGTCTTGATGCCCCTTAAGTTAAAGCAAATCTTAGAGCAGCCACAATGCCAGGCTTACCATACTCCCCATGTTGTGTAAGCTTTGGCAAAGGTACTGTAAATACTTGCCATTATACTTAGCACTGCTGTATATTTACCACAATGCATTGCTAGCTTCCCCTGAACTCATTGCAACTGGTGGTATTTCTTTGTGTTTTTCTCTTACTATTGTCTTATTTATGTTTTTCTTTGTGTTTGTAATTTCATCCCAATTCCTCCTTGTTGTGTTGATAGTGGGGTCATCAACTTGCTTTGTTCTTGTCTCCCTTGAGACTTATGGTATTTGCTCTCTTCAGCTTGTCTCTTTGGGTTTAGATTTACGGTTTCTCAATTTTCTGTTTTGGATTATTATGTTGGCTTAGTTAAACTGTAGCTGTCAGAAGTGCAAAGTTTTTTAATAGATGGTGTATTGCACACATTAATACTTAGGTCTATGTTGATTACATAGATTATGACCCATCTTAAAAAGATATATCACTACCACAAATGTTTGTGATGCACCATCAGTTGGAATGACAAATACAATGTATTTTATTATTAGAAATGTGATGTACCATATGTTGGAATGACAAATGAAATGCATTTTGTTACTATTAAAGTTTCTGCTGTGCCTTCTATTAAAAAAAAGAAGTACAAAGTTTTGCGCAACGTGTAATCTACACAACGATCATAGAAGCTTTTCGTATTTTATGCAAAGACACCTGATAAAGCTATCATGCGTGTTGCATGTTAAACTAGAAGATTAATCTGAAAATTGAAGATATATTTTTGATCCTGATGTTTTTCTTTCCTTCAGTCATGCTTTATCATCAGTTAGTTATGTAGATCTTTCTTGATCATCTAGACAGTGCAGTTCTAAGTTATCAGTGATAATAAAAGACTCATTGCAGTGTTCCTTTCAGTTGATTGATTCCCTTGCCATAGTACAGTCCTGAAGATGCTGAATTTCAATGATAAAGGATGTATCAGACATCCACCATGACTAATATCGTTTTGTTAACGGGCTTCCTGCTGTCATTTTCACTAAGACCGAGCACACAACAATGAGAATTTTCAAACACCAAAGTCTACAACATAGAGATGCACCTTTTGCCTTATGTAAAGTGGTGAGAAAAAGCATGTGAAGCCTTTGGAAACAACTGCATTTATGTAAAAATTTGTCTTAAAATGTGGTCTGATTTTTGTTTAAGTTAACACTAATTAAAAGCCACAGTTTGGTTTAACTAATAATGCACAAACATTTGTATTCTTGTACATATTGAATACATCATTCAAACATTCACAGTGTAAGCTGGAAAAGTCTATGAAACCCTAGGCTGATGACTTCACCTGGAGTCCAGCCAATGAAACGAGATTGGAGGTGTGGCTTGGAGATACTTTTACATATGAGAAAAGAGTGTAACATTTTGAGTTTCCAGTTCACAAGAATCATCTGCCAATGTGAAGCCTGCTTTCCACAAAAAGGAGATCTCAGAAGATCTACAATCAAGAATTGTTGATTTACATAAAGCTTGAAAGGGTTACAAAGTCATTTCAAAGAGTTAATGCAAATGCAGCCCTAGATATGGTTTAAAAAGAGCACCAAATAGTAGCATGAAAACGTCACTCTAAAGGTAAAGTTTGGTGGAGTGAGCACCAAGATTAAGAGGTTCTTCTGCCTCAGGGCCTGGACAACTTGCCATCATTAAGGGGAAATGAATTCCCAAGTTCATCAAGATATTCTATAGGACAATTCTATAGTGTCAGAGTGACTGTTCACCATGTGTAGCTCAACTGAAGTTGGGTGATGCAGCAGAACAAAATAAGGCTAGTACAGAATGGCTTTAAAACAAGCCCAGTCCGAGTCCAGACCTTACCCCAATGGAGATGCTGTGGAATGACCTCATAGGGAGCATCCTAAGAATATGACTGAGCTAAAATAGTTCTGTAAGGCAGAATGACCCAAAATCTCTCCTGAATGTTTGGTTGTGCTATTGGAAGTGCTTGTTAGAGGTCATTGCTGTCAGAAGATGTTTGACCAGTTTTTAAATCCTAGGATTCACTTACAGCAAACTGTGAATGTCGAATGGTTGTGTTTAATAAAGACCTGAAAGATTATAGTTGTGCGTTATTAGTGTAAGCATGTTGTGCTTATCTACACTTGTGACTTAGATGAAGATCAGATCACATTTTATGACCAGTTAAGGCAGAAAACCAAGTCATTCCATACAGTTTGCATTCATTTTCATGCCACGGTCCAAATTAACATGCAGTATGGGCTTCATGTTGACACTTTCAAGGACTGACAGCTATTAGGTATCAGGTGTGGAAGAAATTACATTTTGGTATATTAATAAAGGCTTATCTTTAAATTAGAACCTCTTACTATTAGGAACCAGGCAGGAGAAGAACCGTTCTGTGTCTTTAATGTCACTTCATGAAGAGGGAGCATTCCTCACAAGTGGTCTGTTACAGCCTGGTCAGAATGGTCAACATATTAAGGGTAGAGGTCTGATTTATTAGCAAATGAATTTACATGACAGTGTCAATGCATTTACTCTGGTTGGTTTACACCCAAATGATTTATATAAAATAAAAGTCTATTATACTGTGGTGGGCTGGCGCCCTGCCCGGGGTTTCTTTCCTGCCTTGCGCCCTTGGCTCCAGCAGACCCCCGTGACCCTGTAGTTAGGATAAAGCAGGTTGGATAATGGATTGATGGACGGAAAAATCTATTATATTATATTCTGGTTCTTCTTATACCTTTGAGTTGCACCAACACCCTTGAAATTTCTGTGTATATAACAACTGTCCATTCTTGTTTATTGGATTTCTGCTGATTTCTTAGTCATCTTTCAGTCATCCTTCAGTACATTTTCTATATAACATCAACCTTTCTTCTGGTACATTTTTTATTTACTTGATCATTTCAGTATTTTTCCTAAACTGGTTCTTATATTTCAATGTACACACTGCAAACCAAAATACTTACTTGTTACATTTAAATTATATTACTCTTTCACACAAGTATTTTCAATAATTCCAGTATGTGTTAAATTGGGGGCTACGATTTAATGCATTGATAAACTTTTGTAACTTCTGAAAATATATAGGAGATGGCCACAGGTAACCTTACTGTAACAGCCAGCGTAGAAAAGATCTGCTGGAAAGAGTTTTGATGTTTTTATTTTAAAGATTCGTAAGAAACAATTCCCCATCTCCCAATCACTCATCTGGGTTATGGAGCACACTTGAAAATAATAAAAGGAGAGCTCTTTTCCCTTATTTGACTCACATTCCATCCTTTCCTGTCTTACACATTTGTTTGTCTCCTGACATCTCCACAAGTCTTATCCCCCAATTTTGCTACTTTTAGCCTCCTTTCTGTCATTTATCCCCTAAAAGGTGCCTCTGCCCCTTACAGGTCAGTCCGGTCATTTAAAATGGCCCACCCTTCAGTTTCCTCATAATCCATCATCAGCTGCCTACATGCCACAGTAGTAACCCCAACACTCTTGCCATCTTTAACGATTTCTTACTTTACTGTTTTCACAGTCATTCTCTCACTTACAATTATCAGTTTAATGGATACGACTTTCAATAACTCATGTTTCAGTTCTTCAGGCAAGAGCAAGAAATATCTGATTATAGAGACTGTGACATTCACAAGACAAATCTTTATTTGAATCTAGTCAACTTTTGGGGAAAATATACATTCTGCACTTTAATGAATATTTTAATGATGCTCAAAACAAAAGGACACACTCTGTAAAATACAGTGAAAGATTCTGTGCAATTATTTCCTGAAGAAACATTGGAAGATGATAAAAATATGCTTTGTGTGCTGAAACAAAATTAGCAAAAGTGCAAGAAATGGATTGGAATTCAATTATGTGAGCATAATAACTCAATTTCTCCGGAAGATATATTAGGATATGACAGGATAGGCATGAAGCAGAAATAGAAAATACTCAAAGGCGCTGGGATCGCTTTCTGACAGTATAGAGACAAAGATTACCTTTTGTGTTTGAGTATTTATATGTTGTCTTTCAGACTTTTATACCAGAGGCAATCACAAAAAAATATTATCAGTATTTCTATATCATCATCTCCTCCAACAAGGCTTGAAATTCCCTGTCAGAGGTGAAAAAGACTTTGACACGCAAAATTAACCTTGACAGCATTTTCTTCAAGTTTGTTGGATTGAGGTCCTCCAGTCTTTCTAGTTTAGTTGTTTTTTATTTTAGATTACAGTTCTGGTAATCCCATTATTGAGTTCTCAAAGCCTTTCTGGTTCACTTTCTCTCATTGGCATCCTTTAGTTGAGCTTGCTAATGAACAACTTTGATGAAGATATTATTCCTGTGTTCGTAATAGCACCTCAAAGTGAATAAGACAACATTATTCCAGGAGACAGAGCATGTACTAAAGTAATGTGTGATCCCATCATTTAATACGCTGGTGCCTACCATGGTACACCATAGAAATGTTTCTCAAACACTGGCCGCCGGTGGGTAGCAAGTTATTTATAATGGTAGTTGGTCATAGTCAGTTGCCTAAGCTCTGCTTCTAGGAATGACGCATTCAGTTCACCATGGGGGACCACTCCCACTCTGACAATTGTCTTTGAGTCACCAAGGGAACCCCCCGATTGGGGGTCACAAACACAATTACATGTGAAAAAGTGGGTCATGACACAAAAAAGAAACATGGCTGTAGAATGTTTAAAGGAGGAACTAGCTTACCAATTAGAACAGGACAGATCCATTTCCAAGGATCTTGTGCTCTAGTGGTTTTTATTTTTTTTTTGAGATCTATAAACCAATGCCACTTGAGGGTGCATAGGTAGCACATGCCAGGCTCAGATAAGAGTAAAAACCTCTGCCACAAACATTTGAGGATGTGTGGCCTTCTTTTTCATCTGGAAACTGGGGGACGAGTCGTGCAATGATCTGTGATGTCACAGTTTTTGACAGGTGGTCCTGACAGATAAGCTTTAGAGCTCAGATGTGTGTAAGAAAACAAAACAAAGCAAAGAAAGCAAAACAAACAAAGATTGATAAAAAAAAAAAAAATTATATGAAGTCTAAAACAAGAACCAGGAACAATAAGTGTTAAAAACGAAAGTAACATGTGAGATGAGAGTTAGCAAGGTAGCTTATTCTTTGTTCTGAAAAGGGTTTTGGGATCTGCAGATCAAATAAGGAAATGAGCTCAAATCCTCATGAGTCCTTTCATCTTGTTTGGTTAACAATCACAGGTCACGACATTAGAGGCCACAACCCTAGAAATGTGAGAAACAAGCTTAATAACAAGTATCAAAATGTTGGCGTTGAAGGACACTGCTTTTCCTGCCTCAGGCCCCATTTAAAGAGAGCAGTGGTACCAGGTGCTGATGCTCATTGACAAACTGGACAGAACTCCTGTTTGCTTAGATACGTTGTTTTTATTTAATTTTATGCATATATTGCATGACTTGCATTATTTAAATGCATTTGTAAATCTGTACAGTGCTCATATTTCTCACAGGTGAAGTGGTGGCTCTGAGGCTAAGGATCTGTGCTGGTACCTGGAAAGTTCAAATCCCGTTACTGTCAAAAGGGATTCTACTTGTTAGGACACTTTTAAGGTCCTTAACCTGAAAATTGCTCCAGGGGTGCTGTGCAATGGTGGACCCTGAGCTCTGACCCCCAAAGGTTATGCAAAAAGCTAATTTCCACTCAGAGATTAATGCAGTGTGCAAAAAATACCAAAAGGGCAGGTCGCCTATTTAAGACTGAACTGAATTTAAGATGGGATATAATTATAGGTTTCAGGTGTGGGTGGGCATGAAAAAAGAGCCCTCCATTGGGTAGATATAATTTCTAAGGCAATGCCGGCACTTTAGAAGCAGAGACTTTGCAGTTCAAGAAATGTCAGAATGAGTTGTTGAATTGTCCTGGAGACATAAGAAGTGTGGCTGTAGCTGAATTGGAGGTTAGAGATCTGTACAGACAGCCTGTCAGTAGAAGAAACTGCTGCATGTGTTAGCTAGCAAGCTCTGTAATTGGTGTTTGTCAGCTTGTTATCAGGAAGTGGATCTCCAGAGAATTATAGATACAATGAGTCTGGGTAGAATCAAAATTTTTATAGGGATCTTCTAGAGCAAACAGCAGAAAAGAGGCAAGGATTTTATCAGGAAAGGGCACTCGCGACATCGCTGTTCTGGATTCATTAGAACACACTAGACGAGAACAGGCCATTCAGCCCAACAAAGCTTGCCAGTCCTATCCACTTATTTCTTCCAATAAAACATCAAGTCGAGTTTTGAAAGTCCCTAACATCTTACTGTCTACCACACTACTTGGTAGCTTATTCCAGTTGTCTATCGTTCTTTGTGTAAACAAAAACTTCCCAATATTTTGTGCGAAATTTACCCTTAACAAGTTTCCAACTGTGTCCCTGTGTTCTTGATGAACTCATTTTAAAATAACAGTCTCGATCCACTTGACTAATTCCCTTCATAATTTTAAACACTTCAATCATGTGTCAACGGCACCCGGGCACAGACAGGCAGACATCTTGTTTTGCACAAACCACCACACGTTTATTTACAATATTTACAAATTATGGTCACAAAGACCCCAGTCTATTTGGTCACTCAGACCCAGTTTAGTGCACAATACCCCAATAAACACTCAAAGTCCTGGCCACAATGCCTTTCTTCGGGCCGCCTCCACTCTCCACTGCTTCGTCCTCCTTCCACCCGACTCCAGCTTCGAATGAATGGAGACGGCCCCTTTTATAGATGACCCGGATGAGCACCTGGTGTTCCCGGCATTCCTTCTCTGACCACGCCCCAGCGTGGCGGAAGTGTCGGCTGTCCTCCCGGCTGCTCTCCGGGCGCCATCATAAATCTTCCCCCCAGCACTTCCTGGTGTGGCGGAAGTGCTGGGTTAACAGGTCCCCAAAGCATTGGGGCGCCTCCTGGCGGTGACCACGGGCCCCTACAGGGAAAGGCTTCCATGCCCTTGACCCGTGGCCCCCAAAGCAACCCGGAAGGCGAACCCCACGTGATCCAGGCCGGGCTCTGACCCTCTTCCGGTCCCTCCTGGCGTCCCGGCCGGGTCATGGCCCCTGGCATCCCTGACACATGTCACCTCTTAATCTTCTTTTATTTAAACTGCAAAGGCTCAGCTTTTAATCTTTCCTCATAATTCAACCCCTGTAGCGCTGGAATCTGCCTAAACGCTCTTCTCTGGACCTTTTCTAGCACTGCTTTGTCCTTTTTGTAGCCTGTAGACCAAAACTGCACACAGTACTCAAGATGAGGCCTCACCAGTGTGTTATAAAGGTTGAACAGAACCTCCTTGGACTTGTACTCCGCACATCGAGCTGTATAACCTGATATTCTGTTAGCCATCTTAATGGCTTCTGAACACCGTCTGGCAGTTGATAGTGTCGAGTCCACTATGACTCCTAAATCCTTCTCATAAGGTGAACTCTTGCTTTTTCCAACCGCCCACTGTGTATTCAAACCTAACATTTTTACTTCATATGTGTAATACTTTACATTTACTGACATTAAATTTCATCTGCCACAAATCTGCCCAATTCTGTATGCTATCCAAGTCCATCTGTAATGATATAACGGATTCCAAATTATCTGCTGGTCCACCTATCTTGGTATCATCTGCAAACTTCCTATTCCTATCTAAATCATTAATATATAGTAATGCCTACTTGATCGCAGGAGTTGCATTCCAGAACCCCCCGCAATAGATGAAAATCCGCGAAGTAGAAACCATATGTTTGTATGGTTATTTTTATATATTTTAAGCCCTTATAAACTCTCCCACACTTTTAACATTATTAGAGCCCTCTAGACATGAAATAACACCCTTTAGTCAAAAGTTTAAACTGTGCTTCATGACAAAACAGAGATGACAGTTCTTTCTCACATTTAATAGAATGCAAACATATCTTCTCTTCAAAGTAGCACCGTCAGGAGCAGAGAATGTCAGAGAGAGAGAGCGAGATAAAAGCAAACAATCAAAAAATCAATATGTGCTTTTAAGTATGCCGAAGAACCGCGATAAAGCGGCATTTTGTAGAGGAGCGTCCGTATCCTCTAGGCAAACAGCCGCTGTGCAAACAGCCCCTCCGTCAAGTGCAGAGATTGTCAGAGAGGGTGAGAGACCGAGAAAAGCAAACAATCAAGCACCGCGCTGGAAGCATATCTTATATCATTGAGGAGTTTTAGTTAATACGTAATACGTGCTCTGATTGGGTAGCTTCTCAGCCATCCACCAATAGCGTCCCTTGTATGAAATCAACTGGGCAAACAAACTGAGGAAGCATGTACCATAAATTAAAAGACCCATTGTCCGCAGAAATCCGCGAACCAGCGAAAAATCCGTGATATATATACAGTGGTGTGAAAAACTATTTGCCCCCTTCCTGATTTCTTATTCTTTTGCATGTTTGTCACACAAAATGTTTCTGATCATCAAACACATTTAACCATTAGTCAAATATAACACAAGTAAACACAAAATGCAGTTTTTAAATGATGGTTTTTATTATTTAGGGAGAAAAAAAATCCAAACCTACATGGCCCTGTGTGAAAAAGAAAATTGCCCCCTTGTTAAAAAATAACCTAACTGTGGTGTATCACACCTGAGTTCAATTTCCGTAGCCACCCCCAGGCCTGATTACTGCCACACCTGTTTCAATCAAGAAATCACTTAAATAGGAGCTGCCTGACACAGAGAAGTAGACCAAAAGCACCTCAAAAGCTAGACATCATGCCAAGATCCAAAGAAATTCAGGAGCAAATGAGAACACAAGTAATTGAGATCTATCAGTCTGGTAAAGGTTATAAAGCCATTTCTAAAGCTTTGGGACTCCAGCGAACCACAGTGAGAGCCATTATCCACAAATGGCAAAAACATGGAACAGTGGTGAACCTTCCCAGGAGTGGCCGGCCGACCAAAATTACCCCAAGAGCGCAGAGACGACTCATCCGAGAGGTCACAAAGACCCCAGAACAACGTCTAAAGAACTGCAGGCCTCACTTGCCTCAATTAAGGTCAGTGTTCACGACTCCACCATAAGAAAGAGACTGGGCAAAAACGGCCTGCATGGCAGGTTTCAAGACGCAAACCACTGTTAAGCAAAAAGAACATTAGGGCTCGTCTCAATTTTGCTAAGAAACATCTCAATGATTGTCAAGACTTTTGGGAAAATACCTTGTGGACTGATGAGACAAAAGTTGAACTTTTGGAAGGCAAATGTTCCATTACATCTGGCGTAAAAGGAACACAGCATTTCAGAAAAAGAACATCATCCCAACAGTAAAATATGGTGGTGGTAGTGTGATGGTCTGGGGTTGTTTTGCTGCTTCAGGACCTGGAAGGCTTGCTGTGATAGATGGAACCATGAATTCTACTGTCTACCAAAAATCCTGAAGGAGAATGTCCGGCCATCTGTTCGTCAACTCAAGCTGAAGCGATCTTGGGTGCTGCAACAGGACAATGACCCAAAACACACCAGCAAATCCACCTCTGAATGGCTGAAGAAAAACAAAATGAATACTTTGGAGTGGCCTAGTCAAAGTCCTGACCTGAATCCAATTGAGATGCTATGGCATGACCTTAAAAAGGCGGTTCATGCTAGAAAACCCCCAAATAAAGCTGAATTACAACAATTCTGCAAAGATGAGTGGGCCAAAATTCCTCCAGAGCTGTAAAAGACTCATTGCAAGTTATCGCAAACGCTTGATTGCAGTTATTGCTGCTAAGGGTGGCCCAACCAGTTATTAGGTTCAGGGGGCAATTACTTTTTCACACAGGGCCATGTAGGTTTGGATTTTTTTTCTCCCTAAATAATAAAAACCATCATTTAAAAACTGCATTTTGTGTTTACTTGTGTTATATTTGACTAATGGTTAAATGTGTTTGATGATCAGAAACATTTTGTGTGACAAACATGCAAAAGAATAAGAAATCAGGAAGGGGGCAAATAGTTTTTCACACCACTGTATTTAGATATGCTTACATTTAAAATCTGCGATAGAGTGAAGCCACGAAAGTCGAAGCGCGATATAGCGAGGGATTACTGTATATTAAAAATAGCAGCGGCCCTAATACTGACCCCTGTGGAACACCACTCTTAACATCGGCCAGTTCTGATGAGGTTTATTCTTCTAATATTCAAGACATTCTACATTTTAATACTCCTGGGGCCTCATGTATAACAGCGTGCGTAGAACTCGCACTATAACATGGCGTAAGCACAAAAGCCGAAATGCGTTTACGCACAGAAAAATCCAGATGCCGGAATCACGCGCATTATGTAACGCCCCAAATCCTCCCAGAATTACGCCTATTTGAATATGCAAATCAATATAAATCGCCCTTAAGCGCAGCCTACTGTGAAAAGACAACGGGAAAAGCAGGGGGGAAATATAAGAATTTCAGCAAATACCAAGTGGAGGCAAAGGAAAAACATACTATTTGTTCAAATAAACCGTGGTATAATCAACAAAAGGAAGTTGATCGAGTGACATAGCGTGTTGGAGAAACTTGAAAGCTCACATTCACAAATCGCACAGTGCCGGAAATAAAAAAGAAGTCACATATCAAAGTCGCAGTGAAAAGCCGAGTTGTAAGCCCACTGTCTGAGTGTCATATGAAAGCTTATTAGAGTACAGAGAAAAAAGGCACACAGTGAGGAAAAAGCACGAAATGTCAACTTCTCGACATTTCCACTTTAATCACGTAGTTTATTTTGTCATTAAAGTAGAACATCATAAACTTCATCTTAAAATCATTTAATTAACCAGTTTCTCAAATTACATCGTAATTAAAGTAGCATGTTAAATGCTTTGTTTTGTATTTGATCTTCTACTCGTATGTGATCTATGTGTGTGAATCACTACTTGCTTCTTAAACCGGCTCT
The DNA here is from genome assembly GCF_016835505.1 of Polypterus senegalus. Lineage (NCBI taxonomy): Eukaryota > Metazoa > Chordata > Cladistia > Polypteriformes > Polypteridae > Polypterus > Polypterus senegalus. The sequence continues at coordinate 30,029,450 of NC_053165.1, forward strand.
CTTCCTCCAACTGGACACAGAATCCATGACATTCGTAATATTACAGTTCTCTGAATAACTCAAACACTGAGATGTATACGTGATATCATTTTCATGATGATGGGAGTTAAAGCACGTTATTAAACATGTGTTTCACTTCGATGAAATAATTTATTGCAGCAGTACAATCAGGGGCGGCTCTAGGCTTGTGGTGGCACTGGGCAGAGGAAGAATCGGTGGCTCCTTCGCCTGCCCGTCAGTAAGGTAGCTTATGCACAGTGGATGGCTACGTCCGTTGTGGACACTGCATAGCCGCCTCGTGCTCATGACACAAGCATTTAACTTTTGCCGAAATTTGTCGCTGTGTTTTTAGCCGTGTTGTTATTTTCTCTTTCTGTTTTATATTCAATATATATTGGCGTAGCCGTCACTGCAGTCAATGCTTTTCTTTCCCCAAGTAACCGATCGCCATACAATCAGCTGTGTAATAGACGTTAAGCCATCTGTAAGATTCTTCAAAACGTTTAAAGAACATTGAAATATCTTCGTAGTACATGTTTAATTATTCTATCCTTAACGACACTCCCAGTGAAGAATATAGATTATTTAAATGAAGTTAAAGTTTTATCTGTATAATTTAATAAACATATTTTGCTGAATTTCACCTTATAAATGATATCGTTTCTGTTTCTGAACCGCGAGGTCCGTACAGGAAAGGCTTTAAAACATTTTGCAGTGGCTGAGACAGCATGTCCTTGAAGCTGTATACCGATAATTCCCTTTCCGATCAGCTGCTGCTGTGATTCACACTCAGATACAGTGATATAAATACTCTGAGTGGTGCAGTGAGAGAAATATTGAAAAAGATGATCTGCTGTGGCAACTCCTAACAAGAGGAGCTGAAAGAAGAAGAAGAAGAAGTGAGAGTAACAACGCTAAAGCAGTTATGGTATTTGGAATACTATGGCTGTTCCCTCTACCATTATATTGTTACAAGTTAATTACAATCAGATGCATTACACTAATAAACAATATGCGGTTAGTTTCGGTGTATTTATAAAACCGCGTCAGGAAAATAAGGAGTAACCACACAGGAACAGTAGCACTGCTTTGACGCTGGGTGCCGCCAGTCTGCAAAACCGAGCGGAGAACTTGCGTACGACAAGGTATGAGGTACCGTGGAAAAGTGCGTGGATTTACGCCAAGTGTAGGTTTTATACATCGCGATTTGAACGTGGAAAAGTTCTTACGCAACGTTTCTGTGCGTACGCACCGTTTATACATGAGGCCCCTGGTGAGGCTTCCTACGGCACAGAAAGTGACACGTTTTTGAAATGACAACCCACTCCTACAAGTTCACAAGTAAAATACAATTGTAAACTTTTCAGTTTAAGAAGTTAGTCACAAACTGATAAACATATGAGACTGAACCTAATCATATACAGCCATTATCATTATTGTTGAGTCATGGTAGTTGAAGAGGAGACAGGTATAGGTGCTGATGTGCTTGGTACTCCATAACTAGCAGTGGGATAGCTGCCAGCCAAGTTGGTACTGAGGCCGAAAATGAAGACACTTCACATCAGCTACGCTAAACACAAGTAGAGAGTCACTTGTCTTCTTCTTCTTCTGGAAGGCCAACACCAGCTGGCTATAGGTCACCACCAGATCACTACACTAAAGATTACACAGGCATTGTTTGTAAAGTGAAGAATATGAGAAAGTTATTACTTATGCTGAGGGTAGATATGAAATAAAGAAATGAAGAAGGTGTGACTGGTAATAAGCAGGAAATAAAGAATGAAGGTAAAAACATTACTAGCAAAAACTGGAATAACAGGAGAGTAAATAAATATGATCATTGCACATTTCAACAACTTGGCATATTGAATCGCTGGAACAGATGATATCTACAGCACATGAACAGGTGGCAGGTGACTACCTTAGAGAGTTAATTAGCAGGCTCTAAACAAAAAGCATGAAGAAGTAAGTGTGGTAATCCTTGGAATTCCTAAGGGAGATTGAATGTGGAAATCCTGCTAAATTCATGTCCTTTTCCTTCATTGAATTCTGAGAGATGTCCATTCAGGCATCTGCAGTCAGCTCTCTCGGGCAAGCTCTTTTTGTTGGTTTTTGGGTGTTGTTCAAGGGTTATTATTCTTTTTGTCTTATATTTAAATTTTGAAAATGTTTTGGTTCTTCTATTAAAAGTAGGATACCCCCTCCCAAAAAATTAAGAGAGATGTCATTAAAGAAAACCCAGTGCATTGCTTACCTGAGAAACTTTCTCTCGACACTTTCATTGTTAAATCTGATACATTTTAGGATAAAGAAAATGTGTTTGTTATAATCACTGCAGTCTGAAAGTGGTAATGATCATGGGTAATAAACTGCTTAAAACTGGGAAATGGAGGGATCCAAAATGTGCAAGCAGGAGTGTAGTCTGGGAAACAGGCAAGGGCCTAAGGAAAACCAAAAGTAGCAAATATATCCAAGCGTCTACATCAAAACAAAAATAAAACAGAGTCGCAGTCAAATCAATTGTAACAAAACGTTCCCCAAACGTGTTATTTTCATTTCCCCAAACTAATGATGAAGTCCTTCACTTGTCTATTGTTGATCCACTAGTTCAGACAACAAGGTAATGTGCACCACGATACTAAGTAAGCGGAGTATGAGGACACAGTGTGTTGTATGATCTTTGCATTATTTTATTGGCAACAAGCAAAGAAACTGTAAACAAGATGGCTCTGCCCGCAAATCATCCAGTGCTCAGCTGAAATTTAAGCTCAGGTCAGATTAATGGTGCTTAGAAAATGGCAGGATGTGGTGTGGTCCACAAAGCAGTGTGGCAGAACAAACTATAGTGCCAGCTAACAAATACTCAAAGCAAAAAAAGACTGAACAACGAAGAAACCAAGACAAACTCCTGATTTTAACCAAGAAATACATTTTTCCCAATGTCATTTTAACTCTCAATTTACTTATGTGCTGATGAAGCTGAATGCTTTAAATGTAAACAATTCATCTATCTATTACTTTTCAGTATCTGCTTTCACTGGCTCAGTTTCATGGAGAGCGAAAGACTACAATGGCAGAAACAAGCAAGTCGCCATTCACAAAGCTCGCTTAACATACAATTCTTCATTTAATAGCAGAGTCTGCTGTAATATAAAAAAATCTGCTGGTTCGCTTCCGAGTGGCAGGTGTTAATGTGGGTGTATTGTCAAATAAGCAACTGAATAACCAAAGAGCCCATATTTTGAGACAGAAACTCTTTTCTAGGCCATAGAAGTCTACATAATAAGTCCATAGTGGCATCCTCGTTTTATCGTGTTGTCTGAGATTTCTCATTTGCCTGCTGAGGGGGCAGCTCTGATGTGAAATAAGCTGAAGGGATGTGCCGGAAAACCTGATTCACACATCATGTTTCGAAAATGAACAGGAACATGCAGCTTTGAAAAATTGATGCTTACATTGTTTAAGACAAAGACTGAGTTAAATGTGTAAGAACTCAATAAAGTCATTTTCAAGTTGAGTGCATTCCTGGTCTGTGTCTTCTGGCATGCTGTGCATTAAAAAAAAATAAAATTGGAAGCTTCAACCTGTGCAGTCGTATTCAGTTTCATAGTCTATTAGGTGCAAGGCTTCAGTAATGAGAAAAAGGCTTTAAGCTCCTTCATGAAACACCCAAATAATGAACATGGTGTCTGCTGCCGCTGCCTGAGGGCACCACCACTTTGAAATCCATTGCAAGTGCAACGGAGCAGGTTTTCGTTTTTGTTACAGTATTTTGTTTCTTTTGTGCACATTTACAAATACGGCCATTTGTTTGCCTAATTTTGTATACCATCTGTCACAGTGAACATGCATTTGAAACAGGTTATTTTGTTGAATTGAATTATTATAATAAATATTTGCTTAGATGGAAGTAGTTAAAACAATAAAAACTGCCTTCATTCATGTGTTCTTTCATTTTTCTATGACCGAATTGTCCCGATGAGGATTATGAGGCTGAGCGTGGTAGACCAGACTTCCCTCCCCCTCGGCCATTGGTTATGTTTGTAAGTCTCTGCTCGGTGAACCTTCATAGACTTTTTAAGAGCGTGAAGCAAAAAACAGGAAGCAGTTTTTGGTGGGTTGCCAGAACATCACAGGGCACTCTCACTCCCATACCCTCACTCACTTCTTCTTCTTCTTTGTTTTCATCAATTGATAGATGTTGGTGCCAGTTGCCTGCCCAAATGTAGCTGTCCTCTGTAGCTCCTCCAAGTCATCAAACAGTTTTGTCCTAAGGGTTGTCTGGTGAGGCCACGTGGCTGATTTGAGGGTATCCTGGTGGGGTCAGTCTGTTCATTGGGCTGATATGTCCGTCTGGCCAACTTTCAGTCAGTTGTACATGTGGGCACATATTCTGTTGTGTCCAGCTCTGAGTCTGAATGGGATCACCTGGTCGTCTCTCTTCAAACAGTAGTAGCTATAATTCTGGTAAAAGTTTGGGTTTCTTTTGAGCCAGGATCTTGATGATGGTCTTTTACTCATCGTATGAGACACCTGTATTATCCTGGTCCAGCTGACTACCCTTCTTTGCCATCCTGTCAGCCATTTCTTTTCCATAGAGCTCCACAGTGTGCGTGAATCCACTGGAGTATCAAACTGATCTGTGTGACTAGTTCTGACACAGTTAATGCGGCTGCATTCAGTTCCTTGTTGCAGGGGTTCATAAGTGCACTCAGGTGCACCAGCTAGGACAAGTGTACTGCCGTGCCTTGTCTTGGTGTTTCCTGACATTGGCCGGATGCTTGTTGATGGATGGTGGATGTGGATCGCCTGTTGGGATGAGGATGAAGGTCTCTTGTCCTGGAAACCGAATATATACTCCTTCCCTTTCATATTTTGATCTGGGTGATTTGTATATCACTGATCTTCAGAGTACTTGGATCGAATGAACATGGTCAATGATCATATTGTATCCTTGCTTTTCTGTGTCTGCAATATCTGGAATGATGGTTGGAAAGTTTAAACTTTTTCAAGAAGGAACAGTTGCAGTTATTGGTATTTTTGTGGGCATGTGTTCCAGCAGCTCAGGGTCTCCCCTCTCAAGAATTCAGGTCTGATGAATGAAGCTGCATATTTTAACTTTCCCTTTGGATGTCTTACTCATTCATCCTCATTGGGTTAATCTGTATATGTCTGAATATTGCTGCCTGGGTTGGCATTTTTACATTTCTGTGAGGGGTTGTATGCCTGTAACCGTCTCGTTTGGTGACACACATGCTACACATGGCTGCTGCCATCATCGTCAAGGCTTGGTTTTGGAGTCTGTCTAACTTTTCAGTACTGAATGTGGCTGCTGCACCATACTCCAGAACCAAGCCTTATAAGTGGGGCCCATTTCTGTATGGCGACGTCAGATGCGATTCTAACAGAGGATAGAGCTCCTGCTAGTTTATCCAAGGGCTGAAGCCATATTTTGATACTTTTTTTGTTTGAGCAGTTATTGGCAGTCTTTTCTGTTGCAACTTAAAGGGGTTACCAGGGTGGTACCACAACCTTTCTTTGATTTTAAGATTTGTCTGCCTACTCATTCTCCTCTTACACCTTGAAGGTTGACTGGTGAAGTTTGTGGGGCTGAATGGTCTGTTCTGGTCCAGACTGTTTAAACGTTCTAATGCTCTGTCTGTCATTAGGACCTCTTCTGTACAGAGTAAAGAACATGTTCTGTGGCACCTGGAGCTCCCCACGGTTTCCATTAGGGTCCTCTCTCTGCTACCCAGCCCCTGCCTAATGGGGAGGAGTAGCAAACCTGGAGTTTCTGTAGTCAGAGATCCCTGCCATAGACAACTTACTGTAAGTAAAAAGATTCATCACGAGTTGGTGAAGAGCAGGGGCAAAAACTCAGTTGCGACAGGTGAAGTTGGATTTGTGGGACCAAAACCAGGGAAAGTCACATCACATATTAGAAAGAGGTCTGTGTTAGCCAGGGCTAGAGGGTCAGCCAGGCTTTCCTACACCACTCTGAGTTCTCCTTCAAGTTCCCCTTTATTATGTGTTGAGACTGGCATCCTGGCCGGGATGCAACAACGACTTACCCAGCCTGGGAGGCCAGTACAATGAAAGGAGTGGAGGAGATGAGCACTGATAAATATTTTGTCTCTCAATATGCGGTCTCCCAAGATTAGGATTGCCACACGGATGCCTGCAGGGAATGCTGGGACCTGTATTCCCATGGGACTTCCGATTGACCCGGAAGTACTTCCAATGGTCTATGCCTGAGTACTAGAAGTACTCCCACATTGAAGATAAAAGAAACCTCATCCAGGCGAGTCAGAGTCAGGTGGAAGAGGACGAAGCTGGCATGGAGTAGCAGAAGGAAAGAGAGAGAAAAAATATGTTATATTTGGTTTATGCCACTTTGGGAGTCTTTATATAAAGTCATTTGTATGAATAAACCTTTTTATTATACTGGGACTTGTATCTATGAGGTTGTGCCTGGTGTTTGGGGAGCTGCAATGCCCCCTGATGGTCACAGTGTGTTTTATGTAGAATAAAAAACACATTCCTTATATTATGATTTTGGTATTTATAGTATGACAGAGAACACCAGTAAGTGCCACACACAATTAATCTGTTAAGACATTGGAATAAGGGGCTTCTATGTGAGGTACAATAACAGATGTTTGAAATATTTCTGTATTGATTCAGTCAGCATACAAACATTTTCCAGTTTTTGGATAATCATATTCAAGTCATTACTATAAAGGAATTGAACAAATGCATAATTCTAAAAGATTCCTTAAGTCCACAATCATGTAAAAAAAGTCTATTAAAAATCTTTGCATTTCTTATTAATTTTATTGCATGAAACGTATGACAGTAGAATTTTTAGTCAGTCTCTGTTTAATTATGTAGCATTTTCTGTGTGAGAATCAAACCGGATTTTTATTCATGCCTTGCTGGGGGCAAAAATTCATCACGATGAAATATTTCATCTAAATATATGAGAAACTGCAAGGTATGACAAAAAAGGTTGGGGTACAAACCCAGTCATCCCCGTGTAATTCCAGTACAAAACAACACCAAAAGTAATGAAAATGGAGTGTTACATGCCCCACAACAAGAAAGTCTGTGCAAAACAAAGAGCTTGATTAGGCTTAGAAAGGAGCTCGGCCCTGCGGTGCGTTGGATACAAAAGCTGCGGGATTTATAGGTGGGGGACCAAAAGAGGCAGAGACAGTTGGCCTCACTGGGCATCTTCTCTGAACAAAAGAGGAGAGAAGGTTAGTGCCAGTGTCCTCTCTCGCCCCGTGGTGGTAGCACATGCCTTAGCTGAGCCTGGAGGGTGATGCACAGAGACTACATGTAAAACAAGAGATATCAGAGATTTTAAAATGTATACTATTACCTGCCCTTGACAGATAACGTAGCTAGTATTCAGATAAAAAGACAACGCCTTACTGTAGATGTGTCTTTCAGCATTGTCATGTATGTCATTTTAGATGCACTTTTACAGTATCTAGAGCCACCCTCACCAAACCCATCTTCCTCGGGTGTCCCTGTTTCTTCAGTTCTGTGAATAGAAAAGTTCTCAATGTCACGTCAATCCTTAAATTTTGAAAATGAATGTATTACGTTCAGGTGATATTACGTACATAGTTACAGAGACGATTGTGTTCTTTAATTTATTCTTTACAGTCACATATTTTTAATTGTGCATTTGCCTCAAAGCACCTGATTAAGATATTTATTATTGTTAATAACAATTTATAATGACCTTGTGTGCACTTTGCACTTATTTAGTTTGCCATAACTTTGGTCTATTGTGTTGAACAAAGGCATCCATTGTTGGTGCATTTAGCTTTGCAGTGGTGGAGCCGCATTAGTGACCCACTGTGACTTCAGTCTTGCGCTTATCATCTCATTCATCACTATTTTGTCTGCGTCGGTTTTTCAATTTCCACCCTAAAGTCTGTAAGGTAGGTGACTGTGTGACTTTCAGTCGCCCTGGTCTGATTGTGCATGTCTAGCCATTGATTTAATGGAGTCCCTTGTCGTGGTGGCGCCTGCCTTGGGCTAAATGCTGCTGTAGTAGGCTCCGTTCAAACCTGAAACAGATATGTACTTAAGAAAATGAAAGGATGGATGTATGATTTAATCAGTTAACTTTGAAAGAGTTGTGAAGGGTAAAGAAATCAATAAATCCAAGACTTTTACACAACCGCACAACTGAAAAGATGCACCAAAGCATGTGTACCTAAATGAGGAAGACGCAGGTACTGTGGCTAACAGTCCAGGCAAAAGAGCACTTTGGTTCCTGAGTAAGCCGCCTTATAACTCTTCAACCAGTCAGTCAGTGTCCAACCCGCAATATCCTAACACAGGGTCACGGGGTCTGCTGGAGCCAATCCCAGCCAGCACAGGGCACAAGGCAGGAACAAATCCCGGGCAGAGCGCCAGCCTACCGCAGGACACACACACACACTAGGTACAATTTAGGATCGCCAATGCACCTGACCTGCATGTATTTGGACTGTGGGAGGAAACCCACGCAGAAACGGGGAGAACATGCAAACTCCACACGGGGAGGACCCGGGAAGCAAATCCATGTCTCCTTACTGCGAAGCAGCAGTGCTACCACTGCGCCACCGTGCCACCCTATAACTCTTCAACCATCAAGATGGAAAACCTCAGAAGCTATTGAAGTGCCAATTCAAATTTGAAAGTGGTTATTTATACAATGGATGAGCTAAAGATTTCAAAGTTTATTGTATTTGCTGTCTTAATTTATAGGGTGAAGCTGTGGGCAGATGCATTTGGAGGAGAACTGTACTCCTTAGTGACAAAATTTTCCGGATGGCATTTACTTCAAAAGGTAAAGAAAAGTTTCTTTTTCATATATTTAATTTATTCTAAAAAGTACACGCGATTTTAAGTTGTCCTTTTTGTTATTATTTTTTTTTTGTTCTATGATAGGTGGAAATTGTTTAGTGCATTCAAATTCGCCTCAGCATCTCATAAAGTAGCTAATCGGCCTTTTCCCAGGTTTCAGCCTTCTGAAGACAGACTTTATGAAAACTGACAGTGAAGGTGTGCTAGAGGTCAGACTATGCCACAGTACACACTGTCTTTTATATCTTCGACAGCGCTAAGCTGGATGAAATATTAAGCACTTGAATCATTAATCGTCATTTCATCACTTCTGAAATGTGACGTGAAGATCTGAAGAGTTTTATTTGCTCTTTTTTTGAATGCATTACTGAGAGGGGGAGAAAATGGTTAGCTTAGTTAGTGAGTGCTTTCTATGCCTAGCTGCACTTCCAGGGATCTCCCCGGGCTGCTCTCTTTTTTAATGTACACCTAATGGTAAAAATGTATTGATTGCTTTTTGTTTGATTTATTTAATGCCAGTCAGTGGGCAAGCAATAGGATTTATATGATGCAGTTAAACTTTACTGTTGCTGCTTGAGTAATGGTGGGTGAGCCCAATGACTAAGAATATTTTGCTTTCTGCAAAGAATAAACGTACAAAGTGTAAGACAGGTACACGCTTTAAGGGACTGCTATGGGTGGGTTGGTTTATTATACAGGGAAGACATTTTTTACATTTGTACTCTATAGGGTTACTCTTGTAGCATCTCAAAGGACAAAATGCACAAAAGTCCAAATTTATTACACAAAACTGTATATAAGGGAGGCATGGACTAAAAGAGAACGCAAAGAGCAAGCCTTGGGAATATTTGGGAATTTTTCAATAAAAAACGCTTATGCATTTGTTAGTGCTTGCTTGTCTTGGATATTGTCTAAACTAACAAGAATAAATGTGAATTTTGTTTTGACACTGACATGGCATTTTCAAACGCTAGACTTACCTTTTTAAGGATGTATCTCCAAATGCTCGCATTTCAAAATGCTGGGTCATACAAAGCAGTGTGGATGGGGAAAGCAGAGCACCTTGTCATGTGATAAGGTTCTGACTTCAATTTTGGGAGCCCATCTCTACTGTGGGATAGTCCTTCCCTAGCATCTCTTCATGTGAAATACGCCTTCCAACATTTCTATATTTTATTTCATTGATTTTGGCATGACTCCCCCCTGTCTATATTCTTCATGCTCGTCTATAACCTTTAAAAGCTGTTGTAGTTCATTGTCTCTCCAGGTAAAGCCCACATTAATGTTTTATTCAGATGCACTTTGTTTATCCTCCTTCTTTGTGCATTTTGATTAACTTTGGGTTTGCTCCCAAAATTGATATAAATGAACCTCGCTCTTGGCTGACAAAATGTGCATATCCAACAGAAAAGGTTTATAATAAGAAACTGATTGCTAAACACTAGCGTGGACAGTGAACTTCTAAAACAAAAATGAATTTCCTTGAATTTTATTTCCTGTCTCTGTGCTTAAATCTGTTAAATTGAATCTACCAGCTTTCTTCTGACGCTAAGCAATATGTGTAGTCTGCTGTAAATCTTTATAGATAGGAATTGAAAATCCCAGTTTAAAAATTGGACGAAGCTAAAACCTTTTAGATGTTATTGATGTTGGTCTTCTTAGACATGTAAGATCCTCTACCGGTGGCCTTCTCATTATTTTAAAGACTCTTTATGCACCTCTCGGTGAGTGTTCCTTTAGCTCTGTGGCCCCTACTCTCAGCAGCTCTTTATTCTCTGAATGTCTCCTGTGCCCATCTGTGCCATGTCAGGCATGTTAGCTGACTAACAGAGCATTTGTACTTTTTGTGAATTTCTGTCATTTATTTTCCTTTGGTTGTGATGGTTTGCAATATTCCAGCAGTGAAGGGGGTTAATGATGGTTGTAGGGCTGTAATTTCATATGGCCATGTTGCTCTGTGGGTGCTATGATAACAAAGGAGCCATCTATCTGGGACCATAGTGCTGTTTTCCTGACTATTTTTGGAAAAGGTAAATTCCCTTATTGAAGGTTCTGTTTTAGTAGTTTTGTTTAATTAAATTTGTCAGCATGTTACTTTCTTGTGTTTTGAGAACCTTTTTATTTTTGTACAGCTGCTAACCTTTACCATTTTACTTTACTTCTGCACTATGTGATCATAACTGTTAGTTACAATTGGTGGGTGCCCATGCTGCATGCCCAGAGTCAGGAGGTTCAACTCTTTATAAGCCTGCCATGCAGGGTCCTTTTCAGGATTAGATTTGCTAGAACCCTTTCTTTTGGCCTTAATACAGTCTCACATTTTTAAACCAGCAGAGTTGCTATTTTTATTTCTATGTGCCTGATGGTCCTAGCATATTCAACACATTCATATATGTTATCTGTTATGGACACAGTAGTGTAGCGCTGCCACATAAATATAATATGTTTTCTACTGTCAATCGGGTGTTGTGGGGAAGATGCTTACATCTGGAGATTGACAGCGGTGCCCCAGAGGTGGAACTTCCAGTTTTACTGTTTTCTTTCGGGAGTCATTTGCATAAAGCGCGCCGTTTTAAAGGGAGAAGGAAAAAAGGAGAATTGGAGAGAAAAAAAGCAGATCAGTTACTGCACTGGCCATACAAGAAGTCTAGGAGCTCCTACAGTCCTGTCAGAAGGTGGAAGGTATTATTTTGATTGGGGAATCAAACGTTCCGCTAATTTCTACGGACTAGGGTGAGCTATTTGAAAAGACTTATTATATTGTATCATGGCCCAAGACTGACTGCATGTCTTTTATGATGAAGAGGTGATTGTGCTAGTAGTTCACAATTTTCAGGACACCTCGTTTGGCCTGCTGGCAGTTGCGAAACAGAACAGTGGACAGCTGTGGATCTATTTATCATCTCTGGAAGGGGAACTGGGGGAATTAATATTGCTATTGTGGAAATAGATGTACAGTGGAACCTCGGTTCACGAACGTCTCAGTTCACGTACAACTCGGTTCACAACCAAAAAGTTCGCCAAACTTTTGCCTCGGTTCATGACCACACACTCGGTATACGAACAAGCCAGTTTCCCTTTCGATTTGTGTGCGCGTGTTGCATTGTTCTCGGTCAGACTGCCTGCCTGCTGCAGAGAGAGAGAGAGAGCGAGCCATGTGCCTGCTGGGGAGGGGGAGATTGCTGCACATGTTTGTCTGCCTGCCTGCCTGCCTGTGCCGGGGGGTGGAGTTGGGGGATGGTTCGTGTGCACGTACTGCCTGCCTTCTGCCGAAGGGGGGTGGGGTACAGCTGAGAGAGAGAGAGAGAGAGAGAGAGACGCTCCCTGTTCATTGTTCTCAGTCAGACGTTTGTGCTTTACCTGCACTCTCTTTGTGCTCTACAGTATTTTGTGTGCTTTTGCAGTTAACTATGGCTTCTAAGCAAGTGAAGAGTGGTGAGAAGAAAGTTTTAAAGAAAATTGAAATCAAAGTAAAGAAAGAAATTATTGAAAAGTCTGAGCATGGTGTTTGTGTTACTGATCTTGCCGCTGAGTACAAGAAGTCAAAATCTACGATTTCGACTATTCTAAAGCAAAAAGAATCTATTAAAGCAGCTGATATTGCAAAAGGAGTTACAGCGTTAACCAGGCAGAGGCTTCAAGTACTGGAAGAGGTGGAAAAACTGTTTACCAGTTTACTCATTTACCAATTTGAGAACCCTCGTGCTTTCAAGCAGCACAATACAAACAAAGCTAGACTGCCAGTAATGTGGAGGGTAAACATGAAGGGTTGGGTCACAAGGACTTTCTTTTTGGAATGGCTGCATGAGGCTTTCGCTCCCACCAGCTAAACTGCTAAAAACACCAGAAACCCAAGAAATCACAAGAGAGAAAACCCCTGAAGGAAAAGACTTCATGCCAGAACTCGACTGGTTTTTGTATTACGGATTTTTCAAAAGTTAAATTTTTCAGTTCATAGCGTGAATTGTTGCAATGTTACTTTTCTCTTTTTTCAAATGTTCCTTTTTTTCCACTGTGCTTAAAACTCATTTAAAAAAAAAGTGTTTACAGCGATTGGGCTGTAAGGCTATTAGCATGAACTCCTGCAATGTTTTTTGGTTGCTTGTGGTTGGTTTTTAAATTAAAGTTCGGATTTGTTCAAATGTTCCCCTCTGTTCAGAGAGAGAGAGAGAGAGAGAGAGCGAGCGAGCGAGTGTGTGCTGCTGACAGAGGGGGGGAGGGGGTGTGTGCATTACAGAGAGAGAAAGTGAGCGCGTGCTGCTGATGGGGGGTTTGTGTGTGCTACAGAGAAAGAAAGAGCGCGAGGAAGTGCCTGCCGCTGACCGGTTTGACAGTGGGGGGGTGTGCCACAGAGAGAGAGAGAGCGCGAGAAAGCCTGCTCATGTAGCTGAGCAGGGAGCCTGGGTGTTTTGTGTCAATGTTATTCGATGTTTTTACATTAGTATACTATTACACTGTGCATTCTTCTATGGTGTAATTAACTATATTTGTGCTTAATCTTTACATATATTTACATATTTACATACAGTTCGTACGGTCTGGAACGGATTAATTGTATTTACATACAATCCTATGGGGGAAAATTGCTTCGGTTCAAGACCAACTATGTTTTTTTTTTATTTTTTTTTTTATTTATTTATTAATTTTATTACAATCAATACATAGCAATCAAGTTTTTACAAAAAAAAGAATTATGCTAAGAACAGATCGATCCCCACCCTTGAGAGAGAGAGCAAGCCAAGCGGTGTAAAATTTAAGGCTTTTAAAAATACCTAAATCAACAAATTCTCTGTGCTTTATAAAATCATTTCAAAATATTACTGATTAGATCCTGCCATGTTTTGAAAAAGGTCTGCACAGATCCTCTAACTGAGTATTTGATTTTTTCCAATTTTAAATAATATAACACATCAGTTTCCCACTGACTTAAAGAGGAGAGTTTGGGTTCTTCCAGTTTATCAGAATAAGTCTGCGTGCCAACAGTGTAGTGAATGCAATCACAATTTGTTTGTCTTTCTCCACTTTAAGACCCTCTGGAAGAACCCCAAACACAGCTGTTAATGGGTTAGGAGGGATTGTGAGTCCAAGACTGTCTGAGAGGTAATTAAAATTTTTGTCCAGAATAATGTTAATTTGGTGCAGGCCCAGAACATGTGACCTAGTGAGGCTGGGGCTTGGTTGCAACGTTCGCAGGTTGGATCATGCCCTGGAAACATTTTGGAGAGTTTTAGTCGAGACAGATGTGCTCGATATATAATTTTGAGTTGTATAATTGTATGCTTTGCATATGGAGCTTGAGTGAATTCTCTGCATTGCTACTTTCCACTCCTTTTCTGATATATTAATTGAGAGGTCATTTTCCCAGTGTCCTCTTGGATCTTTGAAAGGAAGGGATTGTAAAAGGATTTTATATATTGTAGAGATGGAGTCTAACTCCTTGAAATTGAGCAATAATTTTTCCAGCGTGGATGAGGGTGCAAGATGAGGAAAATCTGGAAGGTTCTGTTTAACAAAGTTCCTGATTTGAAGATAGTGAAAGAAATTTGTAGCTGGAATGTTAAATTTGGAATGTAATTGTTCATAGGATGCAAAGGCGTTGTCTATATAAAGATCTCTAAGCAAGTTAATTCCAAATTTTTCCAGATATTAAAACTGCATATGTTTGTGAGGGTTGAAAGAGGTGGTTCTTTTGCAGGGTGCCACAGAAAGAAGCTTCTCCGTCTTAAAATGCTTTCTACATTGGTTCCAGATTCTAAGTGAGTGGAGCACAATTGGGTTATTAGTGTATTGCCGATAGCGTGTGTTTATTGGAGCACAAAGCAAGGAATACAAAGAAGTACTGCAGGATTTTACTTCTATTGCGGTCCATGCCTGTGTATGTTCTTCTATTTGTGTCCAGGTTCTTATCGACTGTATATTTGCGCCCAGTAATAAAACTGGAAGTTAGGTAGAGCCATGCCGCCTTCTGCCTTTTGTCTTTGTAGGGTCGCTCTTTTGATGCGTGGATGTTTAGAATTCCAAATAAATGAGGTTATTGTTGAATCTAATTGCTTAAAGAACGATTTATTAATGTATATTGGTATGTTTTGAAATAAAAAAAGAGCTTAGGAAGAATATTCATCTTAACAGTGTTAATTCTTCCAGCTAGTGTGAGATGAAGGGTTGACCATCTATGCAAGTCTTGTTTAATTTTTTCCATACAGACGACGAAATTTTGTTGATAAAGAGCTTTATGTTTACTTGTGATGTTTACCCCGAGGTATTTAAACTGTTCTGCAATGATAAAAGGAAGGGTGTCTAATCTAATATTATATGCTTGCGAATTCACGGAAAGAGTACACTTTTATTCAGATTAATTCTGAGACCAGAGAGCTTTTGAAATTCTGTGAGTGCTGCTAAGACTGCAGGCACAGAATTTTCTGGGTCCGATATATACAGTACCATGTCATCTGCATATAATGAGATTTTCTGTTCCAGTCCTTCTCTGCTAATCCCCTTTATCTGATCAGTATTTCGACAATGTATTGCCAGTGGTTCAATGGCAATTGCAAACAACAGTGGTGACAAAGGGCATCCTTGTCTTGTGCCACGTTCTAGTTTAAAGTAGTCTGAGCAAATGTTATTGATGCAAACTGAAGCTTCTGGGTTAGTATACAGTAATTTAATCCATGCACAAATGTTGGGCCAAACCCAAACTTCTCCAAAATAGTAAAAGGTATTTCCATTCAATCATGTCGAATGCTTTTCTGCATCCAATGATAATAATATTTCTGGGGTGTTTGATTTAGTTGGTGAGTATATTACATTAAACAGGCGTCGAAGATTTGAAGATAAGTGTCGGCCCCTAATAAATCCAGTTTGGTCTTGTGATATTACTGAGGGAGCACTTTCTCCATCCTTCTAGCTATGATTTTAGAGAGTATTTTAACGTCGTTATTCAGAAGTGAAATTGGTCTGTATGATGCACATTGTAATAAGTCCTTATTTTGTTTTGGAAAGACAGTGATTAGTGCTTGGCGAAAGGTTTGTGGAAGAGATTGGTTATCTCTGGCTTCTGTAAATGTTGCTAATAGGAGGGAGCTAGCTGAGCGGAGAATTTCTTGTAAAACTCTGCAGGGTAGCCATCAGGGCCTGCTGCTTTTCCACCTTGGAGTGACTTTATAGCATCCAGTAATTCTGATAATGACAGAGGTTTATCGAGCTCCTCCACACTAATAAGCGTCAATTTGTGGTATCTGTAATTTATCCAGAAATGCATTAGATTGTATATTGTCTTCTTTAAACTCAGTAGTATATAGGGATTTATAGTAGTCTCTAAAAGTGTACATTATATTTTTGTGTTCGATGATTTTATCTCCATTAGTGTTAGTAATTACGAGATTGCGTTGCACTTCTTGCTTGTGAATTTGTTGCTAAAAGCTTATTAGCTTTCTCTCCATGTTCATAATAATGATGTCTGGATTTGTAAATTAGTTGTTCGGTTTCTTTAGTTGTCAAGAGGTTTAATTCTGAATGTAGAGCCTGCCTCCTCTTATGTAGAGTCTCGCTTGGTAGTCTGGCATGTTCTTCATCTATTTTAGTAATTTCGCTTTTTATCTCTGCTACTTTCTTCGCTTCGGATTTATTTCTGTGGGAAAGATATGAGATAATCTGTCCTCTTAAGAAGGCCTTAAGAGTTTCCCAGAGTATTCCTGCAGAGATCTCAGGGGATGTATTTGTCTCTAGAAAGAATTCAATTTGTTTGGATATAAATTCAGTACAATTCTCGTCAGCTAATAGAAGCGGGTTGAGGCGCCATCTGCGGGGTGAGTGTATGGGGCTTAGTAATTTCAGCTCCAAGATCATCGGAGCATGGTCTGAAATAACAATAGCATCGTATTTACAAGATTTAATCTTAGGCAAGAAGTTATTATCTATAAAGAAGTAATCAATCCTTGAGTAGCAATGATGTACTGGTGAGTAGAAAGAATATGTTCTTGAATTTGGGTTTAAAAACCTCCAGGGATCTGATAAGTTGTGATCAGTTATAAACTTTGTAATTATCTTTGCGGTGTTAGTTGCGTTCCCCTGTGGAGGAAGTCTTATCTAAAAGTGGATTTAGAACACAATTAAAGTCCCCAGCCATTATAAGTTTATGAGTGTTCAGATTGGGAATGGATGCAAATAAATTTTGTATAAATTCCTTATCATCAACATTAGGTGCATAAACATTTATCAAAATCATTTTACAGTTAGATAAGTCTCCCATGACCATCACATATCTCCCTTCAGGATCCAATACTACATCTGATGCTACAAATGGTACTGTTCTATGTATGAGAATTCCCACCCCTCTAGTTTTCTTTGTAAAACTAGAATGGAACATTTGGCCAGTCCAGTCTTTTGCAGCGGAACTGATCCTTACTTAGTAAGTGGGTTTCCTGTAAAAATACTATTTTAGCATTTAGACCTGTTAGGTGAGAAAGTACTTTCTTTCTCTTTAATTCGTGATTCAGGCCTTTAACATTCCAGCTTACGAAGTTAACTGTCCCATCATGGAGACACTGATTCTGAGTTTTTGGTGTCATATTATAGTCTTAACTGGAAGTGAAATAGTTTAGGTCTTAATTTCCTATTCCCCCAAGAGTTGTTGCCATGCAGCTTATTATTACGTTGATAGTTATAATTATAAAGATTGAGATGATAGATTAGATATAGATCAAGCCTGCTCTCTTTCTCTTCCCCTTAACCCCCACCCTCCCTTTTGCCTCCCCAGGTGAGGCTAAAACCCACTTCATGCAGTCCCAGTCCTCTGACATACCCAGAGACAGAGCACGTCCAAAGCACATCAAGCCCCCATGCAGTGGCGCTTTAAGGTTAAAAGATAGAGATATCTGTTACCAATATAGTCTTTAAAAGAGGAAAAAAAAAAAAAAAAAAGAAAAGAATTTTGCACTTAATATATATATATATATATAATCTTCATCAATTTTAGTGCATTAAGATGATATCCCCAGATAATAAACCCAGGTGATGGTGTTAAAGATGTGTCCAAAACAAGCATAACAAGTCTTAATGCAGTAATAGCAATAACAGCAAACCAAGGGTATGATATTGAACAGTCTCATTTAGGGTACACATGAAATAATTAGAAAAGGAAAAAGAGGAGGAAAACGTAATTAAGCACAATAAAACATAAACATTTAGCGCCCTAGTAATACTAAGTAATGATAAGTAATAAGTAAGTAATAATAATATAAGAATATGAGAATATATGCTGATAAAAAACCCGTATTTTAAAAACAAATAGATCAGACAGTAGATTATTAATCCTAGCTTTATCATTTACCGCCATGACTCACAATTATGTATCAGAATAGTCCCGGGATCAGCTTTCTTAACTCATTTTCTGCCTCCTCCTTGCTAGCGAAAACATAGAAATGACCCTGCCATTCCACTTTCAGTTTTGCCGGATAAAGGAGGCCGTATTTGACATTGGCTTGCCGTAGCGCTGTTTAATATTATAGAAGGCGGCGCGTTTGATAGCTGTTGCTGGAGAGAAGTCAGGGAAGACGCGACAAGACCAACTATGTTAATGACCAGAGTTTTGGAACGAATTATGGTCGTGAACCGAGGTTCCACTGTATATGTTTGTGGCGCTACAGAATAAGAGTTTTTTTGTGGGCTATAAATTATTGGCATTAAGGGACTGAACCGGGTAGAATAAAGGGTGTACGGGAAATTGTTTGGGGTGTGATATTGGCCCATCCTTTTATCATCTGCCGTTACCTAGGACAGATTAGCGGTAGCAATTATTTAGAACATTTATATACATATTGCTGTGTTTTGAAGATGGCACAGAATAACGACAACAAGCTACGAGTTGATCGCTAATCTACAGAGAATCTGAATCTTAAGACTGCTTTTGTGTTTTTTGCCTCCTGACAAAGTGGAATTTTTGTTTAAGTTTTACAGTGACGCCATTTCCTTTTCATCCATATTCTAAGGACATTATTTTGACCATTGCCATGGAAACCTGTATAAAAATTCCCTGGACGCACTTGTTGGTGACGTCAGACAAGCGATGTTATATTCCATCAATTCCGGGGTGTCCAATCTTGACAGATAGCCAGATTTTACTTAGTGACAAACTAAAACTTTTCTTCTGAATCCCTTGTATCAAATCTCTTCTTGTGTTTCAACTCTGACAAAAGGTCGTTTCTGATTCCCGGATATGACCTTGATGTGTACTTTGATGTTTGCATCTTCTGGTCATTTTCATTTTTTGACCACTGTCTCTCATAAAGGTGCTAACTGCCTATAAAGTTTTTATAGAGTGTCCACTAAGAGATCTCAAATCTCCGCGCCACCATATTCATAGCAATGATAATGATGATATCACGCGACAATACGAACAGGAACATGAAAATGCATCAGCAAAATTGCATCAAATAAATGAGAAAATGAGACAGTAATGAGGAACAACATTCATAAAACAAAGACAAATGTATAAATTAGAGCCAGCAACAAAATCTTTACATCAAAAAAATATAAGTACTACACCATCAATGATCAATAGTTGTGTGAATTCTTCAACATTAGTTAAAATGTATCATGGATTCAGTAATGTTGTATTTCGCCTTACTTTATTCATCTTATGTTGATTCACTTTCTGAAATGAACTACTTGTACATAAAAGAAACTGACTGAATCCCCGATTGCCAGTACATATTTTAAATGACAGGCCGC
Organism: Polypterus senegalus; assembly: GCF_016835505.1. Classification (NCBI taxonomy): domain Eukaryota; kingdom Metazoa; phylum Chordata; class Cladistia; order Polypteriformes; family Polypteridae; genus Polypterus; species Polypterus senegalus. The sequence goes on from NC_053165.1 coordinate 30,049,046, forward strand.
CAAGACTTTATTATTTCAGGGCTACGAAGAGTGGCAATGCTCCTTCTCCATTGCTCCCACACTGCACCAGTTTACAGAACAGGAATATAAAGTTAGGTATAAGTAGATTATAAACACTTTAATGGCATGCTGTCTCCAGTATTCAGCAGGATAAAGCTGAGCAGAGCAACCTTTAAAACAGGCCAGCAAGTTCCTAGCAGTTCCTTTCCCTGGAGGTAAATACCAGATTAGACTCTGCTGAACTTCAGACCTACATTTCCATTCTTGAATTCCCATTGAACATCTCTTACATCATCAAGGATCACTTTCTTATATATAAACAATCCCCTAAAGGAAGCCATTATTTTAATCCTGCAGATTTACCTTGTTTTCACTCACACCGGCAGTCCTGGGTGGTGTTTTTGTTTTTGCTTCCCATACTTCCATTAAAAACAGGCCAATAGAGAGAGATTTTCAGTCTGCTCTTTAGTCCACCATATTGAGCAGCAATAGTGTTTAGAAGGACCTCCCTGATGTTTCTTTACAAAAGTGCATGATGCAGTCATCAGATAAACCTTACATGAATGTGGTGCTTTCCCAGTGAGCTACCAGTAGGGTGCACTGACAGTCTTTACCTTCAGTGCTGACGCCAAATGTACATTTCTGTCTTACTGAAGTTCTGAATGACCTGCGGATCCCTACACCCATGGCCTGCTCCACTTTACCCTTGTGTCACACACTGCTCACAAATGTAATTCTCCTTGGGTGAGCTCAACACTTTTCTCCTTCTGGAACATTATGTGGGACCTGCTTAGCTAAGTCTCGGCTAATCTGGTGTGAGTTAATTCTTCTTGCATGGAAGCCCACTAATCGTTGTTATAGTTGTCATACTGCTAAAATGCAGGTCAAGTAAACACAGGTCAGCTTCACTAATGGGAGTAATTCTCTGGTTTGTGTTCTGCTCTCTACTAAATCGTACGTTTTAGGATTTGCTGGGCTCTGCAGTAATCAGGGAAAGCTGATCCATTTCAGACATAAAGACAGACTGGTAATCCTCATGCAGGATTGTGTATAAACAAAGGTAATAAAAGTTCTAAAGGAAAAATAAAATTGAGCAATAATAAGAGTCAAGCAAAATGAGTGACACCTAGACAAACAATCCCATAAAATGAAGAAGCAAAACAAGCTTCAAGCTGAAGTAAGACCACCAGACTATTTCATTTAATACTAAGAGTGTCCCTGGAAATCCTATCGCCTTGACTGTTTATGTTGTGCTCTTGTATAATTAAGGGCAATCTAGCAACCGAACGTACCAAATCAACATGATAGAGGAAAAACATTGACGGCAAGTTAATGAGCAAATTTGCATGTAATTTTTCAAGAAATGTCTTATTTTTGACAGTTCTGGCATACATACTAATTTATTTATTTAGAGATTTTATTTACGTAATTGTATAGATTGTCCCTCATTTGGCCTCACTTTCCCACCAAATTGCCTGTTACCAGCAGGCTCCAATTTCCTCCCATAGGAATAAAAAGAATCATAAAAGAGATCTCCTTAATATGTTTTTGGTTCCTTCTAGAGAACAATGAGATAAGAAAAGAGATAAAATGGAGACGTTTTATTTTGTCTCACGCTTCTCAAATTTTTCTCCTGAGAAGAAATACTCCTATATTCTCACAAGGGTCTCCTCTTGATTTTAAGCAGAGACCTTGGAAAAGTCACACAGGCGGCTCAGATCATCCAAATGGCATCTTGACATTGTTTTGTAATTTTCAAGTATTTGTACCGTGTGTTCAGTGATATCTGGTGAAATGTATGGATGGTTGTTTGTGGTAATACAACACTTTACTGTGATTGCAAAACTGTGGTCCTTGCTTCTGAATAATTGTATTAGGAAGGAAAAAAATAAAGTCTTCAAAGAGTTTAGTAGTGTAGGATTGCGGTTTAAGCTTTGGACTTCAAACCCTGAGGTTGTGGTTGCAAATCCCACTACTGACACCATGTGACCAAATGCAAATCACTTCACCTGCCTATTTTCCAATTGAAAAAAAAAAAACAAAGGAAATATAATTAATCATGTTATCTTGGATAAAGGCATCAGTCCAATAATAGGTAAAAAATATGAAGTCAGGAAAGAGATTAAAACAAGGCTAGAAAGAGATCTCACAAAATATAGAACACACTTTTCAAACCAAATTCTCAATTTTGACTGCTTCTACCTCAGATGTTTCTCCTTTTTGTCTAAAGCCATTTCTCTTAAGGAATTTTAGGAGAAACATCCGTGACAAACTTGATTCTTAATTGAAACATACATGAGAATCTCTTTTATGTCTCATGAGCCATCAGAGATCAACTGTTAAGCTGGCCTCAGAATTGCAGATTTAATTTACAATACCATATTATTCCTCTTGAAATATGGCAATCTGTTTCTGACAGCTTGATGCAAATGTTTTATACTACAGTATGGCATGCTGAACTATAAACAATTAAAAAAACAATCTGTACAAAATGGTTAAGCCGTTCACACTTACTAAGTGTAACAGCGCTTCAACCCATTTCCGTTTGATGAAATGATATGCAATATCTAGATGTTTATAAATGTTTTGGTGTGTGCAGTGTTTAGTGCTGTGCCCTATAGGTTTGTGAGACTGTGCAGGCTGGGAATCCTGGTCTGGTTAGTGTAGAGTACTAACCCCATGTCTGCTTCTTTGAACTGCAGTGTTCCGTCCCCATCCCAAAGATATGCATCTTAGATTGAATAGCAGCTCTAAACTGGTCCAACTGCAGAATGGTCTCATGAGCGAAACAAAGGATGGGGAAATGTAATGGCAAAAAATATCACCAGGGGATGAATGTTTATAAAGGAGCTGTCACAGAACCAGGAAGTCAAAAGACGAAAGAAGTGCCAAATCAAAAAAATGATAAGTCGAAGGTGGAGTGAAAAGGAACAAAGCAAAGAGCTCAAAACGAGTTTAATAACCTTTCTCTGTCTACTCACTAACCAAAGATTTGTTTTTATAGAATTATTATGCAAACTTTGGATAACAGAATTGCTGTACTGCCATCTTAAATACTGAAAATGGTACTCAGTGGTGCCAGTTCCCATGTTTGGAAATTAACGGCATTGGTAAAAACAGGGCTGGTACAGTGGTGCTTGAAAGTTTGTGAACCCTTTAGAATTTTCTATATTTCTGCATAAATATGGCCTAAAACATCATCAGATTTTCACTCAAGTCCTAAAAGTAGATAAAGAGAAACCTGTTCAACAAATGAGACAAACATATTATACTTGGTCATTTATTATTAAGGAAAATGATTGAATATTACATATACAGTATGTATGTGAACCTTTGCTTTCAGTATCTGGTGTGACCCCCCTTTGTAGCAATAAACGTTTCCGGTAACTTTTGATTATTCCTGCACGCCGGCTTGGAGGAATTTTAGCCCATTCCTCCGTACAGAACAGCTTCAACTCTGGGATGTTGGTTGGTTTCCTCACATTAACTGCTCGCTTCAGGTCCTTCCACAACATTTCGATTGGATTAAGGTCAGGACTTTGACTTGGCCATTCCAAATCATTAACTTTATTCTTCTTTAAACATTCTTTGGTAGAACAACTTGTGTGCTTAGGGTCGTTGTCTTGCTGCATGACCCACCTTCTCTTGAGATTCAGTTCATGGACAGATGTCCTGACATTTTCCTTTAGAATTCCCTTGATATAATTCAGAATTCATTTTTCCATCAATGAAGGTAAGCCGTCCTGGCCCAGACACAGCAAAACAGGCCCAAACCATGATACTACCACCACCATGTTTCACAGATGGGATAAGGTTCTTATGCTGGAATGCAGTGTTTTCCTTTCTCCAAACATAACGCTTTTCATTTAAACCAAAAAGTTCTATTTTGGTCTCATCCGTCCACAAAACATTAATCCGATAGCCTTCTGGTTTATCCACGTGATCTTTAGCAAACTGCAGACGAGCAGCAATTTTTTTGGAGAGCAGTGGCTTTCTCCTTGCAACCCTGCCATGCACACCATTGTTGTTCAGTGTTCTCCTGATGGTGGACTCATGAACATGAACATTAGCCAATGTGAGAGAGGCCTTCAGTTGCTTAGAAGTTACCCTGGGGTCCTTTGCGACTTTGCCGACTATTACACGCTTTGCTCTTGGAGTGATCTTTGTTAGTCGACCACTCCTGGGAAGGGTAACAATGGTCTTGAATTTCCTCCATTTGTACACAATCTGTCTGACAGTGGATTGGTGGAGTCCAAACTCTTTAGAGATGTTTTGTAACCTTTTCCAGCCTGATGAGCATCAACAACTCTTTTCTGAGGTCCTCAGAAATCTCCTTTGTTCGTGCCATGATACACTTCCACAAACATGTTGTAAAGAGCAGACTTTGATATATCCCAGTTCTTCACATAACACAGGGTGCCCACGCACACCTGATTGTCATCCTATTGATTGAAAACACTTGACTCGAATTTCACCTTCAAACTAACTGATCATCCTAGAGGTTCACATACTTTTACCACTCACAAATATGTACTATTTGATAATTTTCCTCAATAAATAAATGACCAAGTGTAATATCTTTGTCTCATTTGTTTAACTGGTTTCTCTTTGTCTACTTTTAGGACTTGAGTGAAAATCTGATGATGTTTTAGGTCATATTTATGCAGAAATATAGAAAATTCTAAAGGGTTCACAAACTTTCAAGCACCACTGTACATGAAGTAAGGTGGTGAGGTGATCGCCATTTGACATAACACACTTTGCAACAGCTTGCCTCACTGCGAGCATTCAAGAATCAAAATGGTGTGCATGTTGAAGCTACATATTAGTGCAAGATATCTGTGTTCATGGTCCTGAACTTTACATATTGCTTTATGTACATAGAGATTATTTCATTTTGTAATGTTAACTAAGTTGTCACTCATATGTACAACATCTCTGTGCTAGAAATGGAACAAAATTACTAGTGGTACCCTTCTTATGCTGGCGTACCCTGTGTGTGCCTCAGCACTCGATCAAAGAGTGGAGAGGGGGAAATGTCCCCATGGAGAATCATGAAGAAGTTCCATTGCTCACTGGTAGGCTAAGAAAAGGTTCCAGCAAAGAGAAACTTCCTTTGTGAACACCTTAATATTTACATTCGTTAAAGTAAATTTCTCATCTTGTGGGTGCCTGATTCCTTGTCATTTGGAGTGATCCTGAGCCTCTGAATGTCTGTCAGAGGGCATGGAGAGGGGTGGTTGAGCACCAGGATACATCAACATTTGATCAAAGATCATAACGATGAGGGGTGTCCACATGAAAAGGTGCTAGCATTCAGCAGTTCACTAAGGAGGGGTGCTGCTGGGAATCCATGTTGATTTTTTGATGTATGTTTTGTTTAAAGAGGCAGGTGACTTTTAACTTGCAGTACAGAACTTAAATGTTCCAAGGTAGACAAAAATACATTCAAAAAATGTATTATTTATTATTTTGCCCAGTACTCCAAAGATTGTATTCTGAACTAATGAATAGCAATATGTGCAGTATGTGGATTACGTGTATTGTGTCATGAGTAGTAGGGATATACTGTATCAGGCTGAGGGTGGCACAAATTCACCTTAATACCCAGCCATGGTTACGAAGAATATGACCATGGCCATAAAAACAACACAGAATAATCACAATACCCACCACAAAAACTACCACACAATAGTGCTGCAAAGACACTAGCATAATAACAATAAAATATTATAACTATAAAAAATACAAAAGGAAAGAGAGAAAAATCCATCTAAACTGAACCACCAAAGAGAGAATCATAACACATTCTGAGTTTGTGTGGGTGTGTGAATGAATGTGCCCTGCAATGTTTGGTATGAGTGTTGCGGCAGATACTGTCAAAGTGGTATTCAACCCAGAGAAAGATTGATATATTTACATTTACTTATTTGACTGAAGCCTTTATCCAAGGTTACTTACAACACTTAAGATACAATTTGTTTTGACTTGCTTAGAGTCACACAGTGTCAGTAGTGGGATATGAACACACAACCTCAGGGTTTGAAGTCCAAGGCCTTAAGTAGTAAACCACATTGCCTGCTTGAGATAGATAGATAGATAGATAGATAGATAGATAGATAGATAGATAGATAGATAGATAGATAGAAAGATCATACTTCATTTGTCCTAAAAGGAAAATAATAACTTTACTGAAGTTAAAGGAAAAACATATAACAAACCACAACCCCCAAAACACACACAAGAATGTCTGTCTTAGATCACAAGAGAGCTGCTGCCGCCTGATAGCAGGCTTGTACTGGCAGTAAGGTGTGGTCAGATCTGTCCAGTTGTGCCACAGGTTTACATGTAGAGGTATTAACGTTGAGGTAGAGCAGATCCAGCTTGTTGTGTCATGCTGATAGAGGTTTGTTCCTTTCAAAGTTACGCTGGTTGAAGTCACCAGCATTCTGGGGTCAGAATGATTCATCATTAGTGTGTTAGTAAGAGAGAGAATCATTTCTGCTGATGAGTAAGTGAGTTAAGTTAACAAGTGTGATCTAACTTATCTTCCTAGGCAATAATGTAGATGAATTCAGTCAGTATTTTACCATCTGGAGCACTCATTGTAGTTCTAAATCTAATGTGTTTGCCTTTTCACCATTGGTCATTCTCATAGATGTCCGGTACCTTTCCTTCCTTTTCCACTCTCTCTGATCACATGAAACCTGTTCAGCATTAGCATAGCATCTGAAATCAGAAGTTAAAGCCAGTTTTCCGTACGACTCAAAATGCCACTCGCCGTGAGGTTTGACAGTTCATCCAACTTATTTTAAATCAATTGAACATTCCTCATTATATGGAAACAGGCCACATCTGAATCCTTTCCACCATTCCACCAGATGTTTGGCCTTCCCATTGTCAGACAAGCTCCAATAAAGTGTAAGGGAGCAGTGCTACCAGCTGAGCACAGTAATATTTCATATTCCTCAGAATTTCTAACATTCCCAGATAATGTAGCCTGTACACCCTCTTCGCTCTCACTGTAACATCTCTCAACTTCATAGATGGTACAAAAGTCAGTTGAGAACGAGCAGATGCTCAGGTCGGCGATGGCAGCAGCATATATTCAATTTTAAAATCATTTTAAAAATTCTGAGTGACAAGCCAGATGCCAGAACACATCTCATCTTAGTATTGACAACAAAACTTTATTAAAAAAGCATTTGGCCAGAGACTTGATTAAGTAGTTTCAGTGACTGGAGCATCTTAATTTTTTAATTTTATATTATAAATTACCTTGACACAAATTGTACTTTTATTGAATATGTACAGTTTTATATAGGAGGGTGCATGTCTGAATTCTGTTCATGGCCACTATTTTATTTGATTAGACTTCTTGATATGAATTAAAATGCTGGGAATTTAATTAAAACTGTACATATTGTGTGAAAAATGATTATAATCTAAACTGAATTTTGCTGCAAACGCTGAACAGAATCAAGGACACCAACATGCTGATTAAATATCTTTTCCTTTTAACAGCCGAGAAGTGTTTAAGAGCTACAAGGGTCATAAAACATTTTCATTGGAGGAGCCACTCACGCATCCTTAGATCGCTTTATAATGTATTAAATGGGACAGCAAAAGTATTCAGTGTATTGTAAATGAAAGTCCTTTGTGAACACCTTATTAATTACATTAATTAAATCAAATTTCTCATCTTGTGGGTACCTAATTCCTTGTCATTCGGAGTCATCAGCCTGCCATTATACAGGTAAACCAAGCAGGATAATCTATCATCAGTAACTGCAGCAAAAAAGCACATCATAAATCAACATCACCAACTGTAGGACACAAGAACTGTTGACACGTATCAAGAATGAGATGCACAAAACATTTGCTGCAGCATAAAATAGTCATATTCAGACAGGCCATGATTGGGGATTATTAAAGACGTTAATACCAACAACAGTTCTATATATGTGTGAAATTGATAGCAGCAGTGAAATGTTAGAATAACTGACATTAAATTTATACATCGGGAATTTGTATTCTCCAAAGTTGGCGATGTGAAAATGTAATTAGAGTATGCAAAATGTAAACTTAATATGTAAGCTTTACTGCTCTCCCTGTCCTATACTGACATCACTTAACATCATGGCCAAAGTAAAGGAGTCCTTGACCTCTCCTCAGTGCAAGAACAAAGGACCACTTATGGTGATCTTGTGCATTCTGAAAATCCAACATCTCTAGAGCTATGGCTTCCTGTCTGAGCTGTAGATGCCTTAAGGTTTGGCATTGGGAAGGTCTGGATGGATTGAAGGGAAATAACAGGTAAGGTTTAATTATTAAATGACAAATAGCAATACAGTACCCATCTGACCCTGAGACCACCGGGTAGACTTCCTCTTCTCATTCCCTTTGAAACTAGGCTAATGGATTTATGGATGGATGTATCTACTGTGTAATACACCTGTTGTCAGAAGTACACATGTGTTTTATTATGGGGGCGTCACAGAGGGACCACACCTCACCTATAACAGTCAGTCAGGCAGTCTCCAACCCGCTATATATCAACACAGGGCGCAAGGCAGGAACAAATCCCGGACAGGGCGCCAGCCCACTGCAGGGCACACACACCCACACACCAAGCAAACACTAGGGACAATTTTAGGATCACCAATGCACCTAACCTGCATGTTTTTGGACTGTAGGAGGAAACCGGAGCACCTGGTTTCATGCAAACTCCATGTAGGGAGGACCCAGGTCTCCTAACTGCGAGGCAGCAGCGCTACCCACTGCCACCGTGCCTCCCTATAACATAAACCTGTGACATCTCTGTCATAACCTGGTTTATATGTTTGTTTTCCTCAACTGTTCCTTGTCCTCAAAAAAAAACCAAAACATTTGTGTTTAGTTTTTGCGGCTTCTATAAAGGCAAAGAATCTAATAGTGGTATTCATCTGTTTCTTTGTTGCATTTTAATGTTGTTAGAAATGTTAAGATAAAGGAAATGCACAGCATATAATTACTCATAGTCCATCCCTATAAGAACAGGATATTAAAGCAGACAGATGTAGGATATACAGGTCATATTATTTTTGTTGCTATAATCCAAAAATATGTTGCATAATTATTAGGGTTCCAGCTGACAATTGCATTAATGACCATCTGAAGACAAATTGCTCTGCTTTTTCGTCCGTACAGAGGGAATTATCTAGGTCATGTAACATTACTGACCTCACAGAAGAGCAACCAGCCTTACCAGATTAGGACAAACCTCAGAGTCTCTGAGCGATCAGCCAATGAGAACATTGCCCCCCTGCTGCCACATGTTGTCTTCTGGCAGGTGTTTGGAGGATTACTTCATGCATAGACTTGGATACGGAAGCAAAATATATTGAGTCCGGCCCATGTTACAATATTAAAAGTAACATTGATTAGAGGCATTTGCTGAAAGTTTAGATAATATGAATTCTGGCTTCATTAAAGTATTAAAAGTGAGATTCACTGATGATCTAATGAAGCAGTTGTTATGAATGTGGTCACTTTAATTTTAATATGTTAAGTTCTGAGTGACACCTTGTATTATTCTTTCTGAGAGGTATGTTAAATTTCTGCTGATATTTCAGCTATCATGTCATAAACAGCACTGCTGGATGAAGGCCTCTCCCATAATGTACTCCAGATATCATAGTCAGTTGCTTTTCTCACTCACTTTAGGACTGCAAATACTTTTATCTCATCCACCTTTCTTCTGGTAATTTTTTGTTGGACATCCACTATAAAATATCTGATGTCCACCTTCTGGCTATATGACCAGCCCATCTTAATTTATCTTCCTCACAGCCTCAACAACAACCTTTGTTTGAGATCTAATCCACTCATTTCTCTTTCTGCCTCTTTTCATTATTCCAACGTGCATCTCTTCTTTGCTCTTTGAATGAGCCTTTGGTTAGAAAACAATAAAAGGGTGAAATAAAACAAAGCCATACTTGAGCCAGATAAGAGGAATTATGCTCATAGAGTCCTGGTGCTTCCTGTCTTGCTATATGGTTGCCAGACATGGACTCTATCCAGTGACCTGAGACGAAGACTGGACTCCTTTGGTACTGTGTCTCTTTGGGGAATCCTTGCTCATGGAGCCCCAAATGAGGCACATTACCTGCACTGTGAGGGAGCGTCAGTTATGGCACTACAACCATGTTGCACAATTCCCTGAGGGTGATCCATTTTTGAGCACCCAAGTGGCTGGACCAGGCCAATGGGGCACCCATGTAACTCCTGGCTACTATAGATTGTCATTTCCAGAGGGTGGGACATTGCAAACAATTTAAATCTAAATCGAGCAATTTGCCTTTAAATAAATTAAATTTAATTTTGTAAATGTGTCCCATGTGAACCTTCGATTGATGATCTGATTGGGGTATCCTGCAAAGAACGACACTTGATCAGCGATCAAAGGGATTAGGGGATTGGAGACCCCCATTAAACAATGGGTGCAAGTGCGCCACTAATCAATGAAACCCAGTCAATGAGCTTTTTCGCCCGATAACAGCTGCACTGCAGTTCAAAAAAAGGTGAGCCGCATCTTTAAAATTGCTGTGCTACTGCCAGGACTGCCAGCAGTGATTTAATGTTGTAAACTGGGTATCTCATGGCCCCAGGCTAAATTGCAATGGATCGCAGGCAGACCAATTTCTTTGGGATGCTGATTTAATGGATGGTCTCTGCCAGGAAGCTGGCTTTGAAATCCAGTATGACAGAAGATCAAGTAAGACTGGCATCCTGGCAAGGGTGGATGGGAGGCCTTTACTCAGCTGGAAGGCCAATTTAGCGGGCGGGCAACATAGGAGCATTCTAACAGGCATGGTTAGCGTTGCCTTTCCTGGTTGGGAGGTCAGAAAGAATTATGGGTGCTGACAGACTTCCTATCTTAACACTAGGGAATAGCACACCACTTTACAGGGTTACCTTTGCCCCCACCCTGGCAAAAATGTCAAATAAACCTCAAAATCAGTGATGTTTCTCTATCAGAAATCAATAGCCTTCTCTGCGGATCATTGCAAGTTCCAAATTTCATTCTCTTAAAAAAAAAGTTTTCCGGCTTTACTGACACAACACCCGCCGCAAGGAACCCACGAGATTACTGAGAATTCTGCACAAAGGTGACTACTGAGCACACAACATGTCATAGAACTGGAGGATTAACTAATACGTAACCTACAAATGTAAGACACCCATTCCACCATCATAAAGTTGGACAATGTACCTCACTTAATTTTGCAGATGCAGCCTCCATCTTTTTCACACCCCCAAAATGGTCACCTGGTACCCCGGGTTGGGATCCCCTCCACTACATAATAATAAATTAAACATTATCCAGTTCATTACAGAACATATTAAAGTAGTTCCTATATTAGATGTATTTGATAAGCTTTTGTTTTGTACAGTTTCTTTAACTGAAATAGAGTGTTGTACTGTAGATAGCGCCTGAAATATTTTTTATTATTATGACAGACTTACCAGTATTCACTGTCAGATTCATTATTCCTATTAAAATATGCAGCGTTCTTTCTCCTTTATCTTTTAGGGCATTCATTTCTCACTGCTGAAGCTATGTAGCCATGGTGACAGACATGGAGTTTATTCTTTCTGTTAATGATTTAACTGTAGCAAACTGGCTTGTCACTTCTCATGTCGCCCCACTTGAAAAACTCACCAGCTCTGAGAGTTGACTGTTACAACTCCAGGTTTAAAATAATAGATTTTTATTTTGGCCAACCTCTTTTCCAGTGCACACAGCCACAGATGCCACAATAGTACTAACTAAATGTCTTCCTCTGTTTCGACTCCTTCTGGTGAGCTTCACCCTCTGCCTCCTGTCGCTGACTCCCTGAAGTCAGCTGGCGAACTCCTTTTTAAGTCAATCCCTGGAATACTTCTGATGGCACTGCACTGCATACTAGGAACACTTCCAGGTCACGTCGAAAACCCCGGCAGCGTCCTCTGGTGGCACCCAAATACCTCAAAAGGGCTGCACTTCTGCATTTCAATTCCCATACAATCCTGATTGGGACCGGCCTACCTACCTACCCTGCGTTTGGGGAAATGACCTGCTTACTCACCTTAACCCAGTCCATTCATTATTCCTCATTACCAGCCAGGATGAAGACTACACAACATTCTGGCCAGGTTCTGTCCTTCTGCTGAAGAAGAAATCATTCTCCATCCTCTTTCGTACATATCCTGTACAACTCTTGGGTACTTCTCTGCCACTCCCGACTTCCTCATACAATACCACAGCTCCTCTTGAGGCACCCTGTCATATGCTTTCTTCATGTCCGCAAAGACGCAATGCAGCTCCTTCTGGCCTTCTCTAAACTTCTCCATCAACACCCTCAGAGCAAACATCGCATCTGTGGTGCTCTTTCTTGACATGAAACCATGCTGCTGCTCTCTAAATCACCTCACTTCTTAACCTAGCTTCCACTACTCTTTCCCATAACTTCATGCTGTGGCTCATCAATTGTATCCCCCTGTAGTTACACCAGTCCTGCACATCCCCCTTTTTCTTAAATATCTGCACCAATACACTTCTTCTCCACTCCTCAGGCATCCTTTCACTTTTCAAGATTCCATTAAACAATCTGGGTAAAAACGCCACTGCCATCTCTCCTAAACACCTCCATGCTTCCACAGGTATGTCATCTGGACCAACAGCCTTTCCATTTTTCATCATCTTCATAGTTGTCCTTACTTCCTCCTTGCTAATCCGTTGCACTTCCTGATTCACTATCTCCACATCATCCAACCTCTTCTCAATCTCATTCTCTTCATTCATCAGCCTCTTTAAGTACTCTTTCCATCTGCTCAACACACTCCTTAGTGTCCAACCTCTCATACAACTCATCATACGCCTTTTCTTTAGCCTTCATCACCTCTCTCTTCATCTTGCGCTTTATCTCCTTGTACTCTTGTCTATTTTCTGCCTCTCTCTGACTATCCCACTTCTTCTTCGCATTCCTCTTCCTCTGTATACTCTCCCATACTTCCCCATTTCACCACCAGGTTTCATTTTCCTCCTTCCTCTTTCCAAATTTCATGCCAAGAACCCTTCTTGCTGTCAACCTTACTACATCTGCTGTAGTTTCCCAGCTGTCTGGTAACACTTCACTGCCACCCAGTGCCTGTCTCACCTCCTCCCTAAACTCAACATTGCAGTCTTCCTTTTTCCATTTGATCCTTGGCTCTGCCCTCACTTTCTTCCTCTTCTTGATCTCCATCGTCATCCTACAGACCTCTGTCCTATGGTGCTTAACTATACTTTCCCCTGCCACCACTTTGCAGTCTTCAATCTCCTGCAGATCAACTCTTCTGGATAGGATGTAATCTACTATCTTAGATAAAATAAAAAGAAAGGGATTTGTGCAATGACTATTTTTTATTGCTGGAATAAGTGTCATAGCAGAACCCCGTACAGTGTTGATATGCTATCTTACTCATTCTGCCTTTGCTTTTGTTCAGTCTATATTTTATTTGTTCAAAAATGTGGTCATTAGTTATTTTGCAGTTCAGTGGATTTCAAAAATACTCAGACTGTTTCACTTTCTGCCCACTTCATTGTGTTACAGATTTTTAAATTTTTCCTGTTTAAAATTTTAAACAGGAAAGTTTGCCAGTTTTGCTAATCAATCTAAATTCAGTAACCCATAATGACAAAGTGAAAACATGATTTCATAAGGGCTTGTAAGTCTCTCATTCATATAAGTATTCAGTCCCTTAATTCAGTACTTTGTAAAAGCCCCTTTGGCAGCAAAGCTTTGAGACTTCCCTATAAGCTTTGCACGTCTGGATTTGGGCAGTTTATCCCTTTCTTTCTGGCAGAGCCTCTCAAGCTTTGTTAGATTGAATTGGAAGTGTCTGTAAACTGCCATCTTCGGGTATTTCCACAAATGTTCTATGGAGTTCAAGTCTGGGCCACTCTCAAGGACAGCCAGAAACCTGTCCTGAAGCCTCTCCATTGTTTCCTCAGCTTTGTGCTTTGGGTCATTGTCATGCTGATGAGCAGTGATGAGCACTTCCTGGTCTTCACCAGACATGAAGTGTGGAGTTCTGCCCAAAGACTTCAATTTTTGTCTCATGAGACCAGAGAAACTTTTCTGTCATTCTCTCAGTGCTGTTTAAACTATCAAATAAATGCCTTTTACTCAAGAGTGAATTCTTTCAGGTCACCCTACCATAAAAAACCTTGTTCACAGAGTGCTGCTGAAATAATTGTCATTCCAACAGGTTCTCCCATCACAGCAGAGGAGTTCTGAAACTCCATTGTGTTCTTGGTCACCTCCCTGATCAACTTTCTTCTTTCATGGTAAATCAGTTTGGCCAGACAGACAACTCTAGGAAAGTTCAGGTGGTTCCAAACAGCTTCCATTTCACAATGATTGAGGCAATTCCGCTCCTGGAAACACTGAGAGCTTTAAAAATGGTTTTAGCCCCTTGTCCTGATCAATGCCTCTCCACAATTTGACCGCAGAGGTCTACAGAAATGTTTTTGGAACTTCCTGGCTTGGTTTTTGTCCTAACATACAATTAATTATGGAGCCTTTTATGTACAGGCATTTGCCTTCCTAAATCATGTCCAATTACTTTAGAATAGTAATTCCATTTGGAACTAAACTGTCACTATCACAGATTTTCAGAAGCCTTCTGCTACGAAGGGACAACCTGTCAGAAGGATGACCATCTCAGTAGCACTCCATCAATCAGGGGTTTCTGGTTGAGTGGCTAGATGGAAGCTACTTTTGAGTAAAAGGCATTTGACAGTTTAAAGAACTCTGGGAGCATGAAGATGAAGATTTTCTGGTCTGGTGACATGAAATTGAACTCTTTGGAGAGAACTCCTAGCAGCTTAATGTGGATGGTTCCCCTATGGCATTGCTTTGAAGAACCCCTTAGATACCTTTATTTTTAAGAATGTGGAGGGCCTTCCCAGCAGTATTAGGTGCCAAAAACAGGAACCAGCCCTGGAATAGGTGCCTGTCCATTACATCATTCAACACAGCAATCAACTTAATGCTGATATCCTCGGGCTTTGGAGACAATGAGAAACATATATGGACATGGGCAAGGCATGCAAACTCAAAAAAGAGAATGACCAGTAGTGAGTTTGAACTCAGGGTTCTGAAATGATAAGGGCAGGCGGCACTACCCACTACACCACCGAGCTAGGACCATTTTGGTCACTTTGATTAACTTAAATTATTGAACAGACCTGACATAAAATATATGTTCTATTTTTCACAGCATACACAAAAGGGTTAGCACCTTAATGATTTGTCAAATTAGCTTTAAAAGAAAACAGCATTGTGGTGGTTTAATGTGATAAAACTGTTTTTGAAATCTTGTGGTATTTTTGTTAGACTATCTCAATTATCTAGTAGAGAGAGCTTATTTTAGCAATGTGAGAAACCTAAGCATCTGCTGCCTTCACTTCACAAGACTGATTTGAATTTTTAGCAGCAGATGCAAACAGAATTGATAAAAAAATAAAGTATGAAAAGTGTTACAAATTAGACCACTGCTGCTAAAGAGACGCTAATAATTTAATAATGTTTTCTTTATTTTATATACAGTATATGTTTATGTGTATATAAATAATATAATTATTTATTAATTTATATATAATTCATTAATTATATATTTATTTAAATGTAGTTAATTATATATTTAATATGATTCCATACACAAAACATGACAGCACATTTTTAGGCTGATTCTCGGGTAATGATTAATTCACAAATCAAATGAACGAGAAATGTTAGACTGATTCTCAAGTAGCAATTTGTTTGCTATTCAAGTGAATGAGAATGTTAGGGTGATTCTTGGGTACTGATTCGTTCATGAATCAGATGAACAATAATCATTATACTGATTTTGAGTTAGTGATTCATTCTGCGAATCAAATGAATGAGAAATGTCAGACTGATTTTCGGGTAGTGATTCGTTCACAAATCAAATGAATGAGAGTCTTTAGATTAATTCTTGAGTAGAGATTTGCTCATGAATCAGATGAACACAAATCATTAGACTGATTTTGAGTTAGTAATTCATTCACGAATCAAATGAACAAGAAGCGTTAGACTGATTCTTGAGTAGGGATTTGTTAACTAATTAAATGAACGGGAAACGTTAGACTGATTTTCGGGTAGTGAATTCTTCATGGATCAAATGAATAAGAATTGTCAGATTGATTCTCAGGTAATAATTTGTTCGCAAATCAAATGAATAAAAATTGTTAGGCTGATTCTCATGTACTGATTGATTTGCAAATTAAAAGAACAAGAATCATTAGAGTGATTTTGAGTTAATGATTCATTTGCGAGTCACATGAACGAGATTCATTAGACTGATTTCTGCGTAGTGACTTCTTCAAGAATCAAATGAACAAGAATCATCAGACTGATTCTCAGGTAGCGATTCATTCATGAATCAAATGAAAGAGGATCATTAGACTGATTTTTGGGAAGTGACTCATTCACAAATAAAATGAGTGAAGACTCATAATTTAGTTGTCAAGAGGTTATATGTTATAAGCATCTATCAGTGAAACAAAAATGCTATCAATATCACACAGGAAGGACAAGTATTGAGCTTCACTAAATCGATTTGTTTCACTGGAGAGTTACTGAGAAGAACAAATCATTAGTGAACACCCTTCACTGTCTGCCACTCGATGTCTCATGAACTACTGGAGCTAGAACCCGATCTTAATCAAAGCCTCATGCCCTGCTATGTTTCTGAAATTTAAAAAGATTCATATATATCGAGCACATTTGTCTCGACTAAAACTCTCCAAAATGTTTCCAGGACATGATCCAACCTGCGAACGCTGCAACCAAGTCCCAGCCTCACTGGGTCACATGTTCTGGGCCTGCACCAAATTAACATTATTCTGGACAAAATTTTTAATTACCTTTCAGACACCCTTGGACTCACAATCCCTCCTAACCCATTAACAGCTGTGTTTGGGGTTCTTCCAGAGGGGTTTAAAGTGGAGAAAGACAAACAAATTGTGATTGCATTCACTACACTGTTGGCACGCAGACTTATTCTGATAAACTGGAAGAACCCAAACTCTCCTCTTTTAAGTCAGTGGGAAACTGATGTGTTATATTATTTGAAATTGGAAAAATCAAATACTCAGTTAGAGGATCCGTACAGACATTTTTCAAAACATGGCAGGATCTAATCAGTAATATTTTAAAATAAGCTCATAAAGCACAGAGAATTTATTAATTTAGGTATGTTTACAAGCCTTAAATTTCACACCGTTTGGCTTGCTCTCTCTCTCAGGGGTGGGGATCAATCTGTCCTTAACCCAATTTTTCTTTTTGTAAAAACTTGATTGCTTTTTATGGATCACAATAAAATTAATAAAGGAAAAAAAAAAAAAGTTTCAGGTAGCAGCAAACGCAAGTCATGACTTGTGGTCATGTGTTTAAGGCAAAGTGATTGAGAAACCAAATGATACCTGCCATGATTGCAGAAAGAAATAGAACAGCAGTAATATGTGCTGGGTGTCAGAATGTGATTAAGTGATGAAGAAAGAGAAAGAATAAGAATACAAGTCTGTGAAACACATAGACCAGCAAGAATTAATCCTAAATTTAACATTTAAGGTAGCAGCAACCTGGTGCCTGTGACCTGTGGCCGTGTGTTTATGGAAAAGTAATCGAGAAAGCAAGTCATAACTACCATGATGTCAGAAAGAAAATGAAGAGCAGCAATATCTGCTAAGCATGTGACACACTGAGGGACAATTCTATCAGTACACACAAAGTTTTGCACTAGCTGAACTGGGGTCTCATCCCCCAGGACATGGTACATACAGTGCATGCGGAAAGTATTCACAGCGCATCACTTTTTCCACATTTTCTTATGTTACAGCCTTATTCCAAAATGGATTAAATTCATTTTTTCCCTCAGAATTCTACACACAACACCCCATAATGACAACGTGAAAAAAGTTTACTTAAGGTTTTTGCAAATTTATTAAAAATAAAAAAACTGAGAAATCACATGTACATAAGTATTCACAGCCTTTGCTCAATACTTTGTCGATGCACCTTTGGCAGCAATTACAGCCTCAAGTCTTTTTGAATATGATGCCACAAGCTTGGCACTCCTATCCTTGGCCAGTTTCGCCCATTCCTCTTTGCAGCACCTCTCAAGCTCCATCAGGTTGGATGGGACGCGTCAGTACACAGCCATTTTAAGATCTCTCCAGAGATGTTCAATCGGATTCAAGTCTTGGCCACTCAAGGACATTCACAGAGTTGTTCTGAAGCCACTCCTTTGATATCTTGGCTGTTTGCTTAGGGTCGTTGTCCTGCTGAAAGATGAACCGTTGCCCCAGTCTGAGGTCAAGAGCGCTCTGGAGCAGGTTTTCATCCAGGATGTCTCTGTACATTGCTGCAGTCATCTTTCCCTTTATCCTGACTAGTCTCCCAGTTCCTGCCGCTGAAAAACATCCCCACAGCAGGATGCTGCCACCACCATGCTTCACTGTAGGGATGGTATTGGCCTGGTGATGAGTAGTGTCTGGTTTCCTACAAATGTGACTCCTGGCATTCACACCAAAGAGTTCAATCTTTGTCTCATCAGACCAGAGAATTTTGTTTCTCATGGTCTGAGAGTCCTTCAGGTGCCTTTTGGCAAACTCCAGGTGGGCTGCCATGTGCCTTTTACTAAGGAGTGGCTTCCATCTGGCCACTCTACCATACAGGCCTGATTGGTGGATTGCTGCAGAGATGGTTGTCCTTCTGGAAGGTTCTCCTGTCTCCACAGAGGACCTCTGGAGCTGTGACAGAGTGACCATCAGGTTCTTGGTCACCTCCCTGACTAAGACTCTTCTCCCCCGATCCCTCAGTTTAGATAGCCGGCCAGCTCTAGGAAGAGTCCTGGTGGTTTTGAACTTCTTCCACTTACGGATGATGGAGGCCACTATGCTCATTGGGACCTTCAAAGCAGCAGAAATCTTTCTGTATCCTTCCCCAGATTTGTGTCTCGAGACAATCCTGTCTCGGAGGTCTACAGACAATTCCTTTGACTTCATGCTTGGTTTGTGCTCTGACATGAACTGTCAACTGTGGGACCTTATATAGACAGGTGTGTGCCTTTCCAAGTCAGGTCAAATCAACTGAATTTACCACAGGTGGACTCCAATTAAGCCTCAGAAACATCTCAAGAATGATCAGGGGAAACAGGATGCACCTGAGCTCAATTTTGAGCTTCATGGCAAAGGCTGTGAATACTTATGTACATGTGATTTCTCAGTTTTTTTAATTTTAATAAATTTGCAAAAACCTTAAGTAAACTTTTTTCACGTTGTCATTATGGGGTGTTGTGTGTAGAATTCTGAGGAAAAAATGAATTTAATCCATTTTGGAATAAGGCTGTAACATAACAAAATGTGAAAAAAGTGATGCACTGTGAATACTTTCCGGATGCACTGTATGTGTTCGGACTTCATAATCAAGTATTGTGTTCACTGATCATCAAACATTGAAATTTATTAAAAGTAAATAAAGGATGTCAAAGTGATTTGTGGCTGTGCAAAGTGATTGCAAGACCAAATGATAACTACCATGATTGCACAAAAAAAAAGAAGAGCAATGCCATCTGCTCAGCATCAAGCAAATTGTGGAAGGTGATTAAGTGACGAAGAACAGAAAGAATAAAAAGACAAGATGCTCAACCACACTGACAAGTAAGAAGTAATCCTAAATATAATGCAGTTAAGCAGAAGACAAACATGATGGCTCATAGGCATGCAAGACTAAGTCCAGGATACAGAATGCCAGAGACAGAAATGAAATAGTTGAAACTTCTCACCGTATGAAAGTTCTGCTTTTACGTCTTTCTATTAGAGTGTCTTTGAAGACCACTCACTACTTTGCAAAGTTACATCAACAATGTGATCAATGTCAAGCTGGATTTTTTCATGTTGAAAACAAAAGAATGTGCTGTCGAAACAGAAAACTTGGGCATGCTCTAGATGAGCCACCAGAAGCAATAAAATACATTCTAGAGCATCTAAAAGAAGTAACTGTTTAGAAAACACAAGATGTTTCAACAGCTGCTTGCCTTTAACTTGGTTTTTATTTGCATTTTAGTTTTAGGACTGCTGGTTTGTGTTTTTCACTTGTAATACTTTCTTAGTTTAAAATGAATGATACATCTGGAGTTTTTCCCTATGTCAGTTCAACTCGGGACTTGCTCGTTTAAATCATACTAAGAAAAATATTTGAGGTGTAACAACTGTCTCATTTGTAGAAATGGGAACAATCCAAAGACCCAAGGCGGTGCACCGCTCTGCTGTGGCTCCTTGTGCCTCCAAGATGGCAGCTTTAGCCCAAAAGAAGCTTCAACAGCAGTCACCACCTCAAAATGATGAATTGCATTTGTATTTTTTTTCTTTCATTTCCCTTAATCTTTTAGCCACCCAGGATTTACTGCTTGTTTGTCATCTTGTTACATAAAAGTGCCACACACAGCAAGCCTAATTAAAAAAAAGGAATTGTTTATATAAATCATCTGAAAAGGAATGTACATTGTCACACAATGTTTGTCTTTCTGAAGTTATACTTTTAATATAATTAAAATAACAATCTAACATTTTCATATTAATGTATTGTTCCATTGTGCATAGCAGATGTGAGATAAGTGATCCTAGACATTCAATTTCTATTTATTTATGAAGAGATTATATGTAAAGAGATACAACAGTAATGATCAGCCTGGTCTACCTAAAATTAAATAATCATTATTAAACCAATTTACAGCCAATATTTTCTGAAGGTCCCCTGGCATCATTTTATAAATGAAAGGGGGATTTGCTCTGGAGACTCAAGCCGAGGACATTGACCAGTGCAGGCTGGAGGCAGGTCTTTCAGTATTTGCAGCTGACTGTCTCTAAGGTGTTCACTTCCCTCGTCTAAAAGCCCTTTATTTTCACTGAGCTCAGGTTGCATGCTTTGTGTGTGTCCTGATAATGTTTGTCTTCTCTTTATTGCTGTTTCCTTACATGCCCTTTGGTTGGAGATGCTGTAAGAAGATGCGATGGGTACTAGTCCACCATCATGCTTTGTAGTCTGCTGCCATCTGGATCTCATTCATTTAATTCCGTTTGTTTTTGTATAGCGCGATTCGCTGAGTGTAGGCTCAGAAGAAGGTGTAATGCTCTCTGTGGGCTTTTATGTATTGTGTCAGATTTGGCTGCTAGAAAGCGTCTCTGAAACCCCAAACCCTAGGCACAACTATACAAACACAAGTCTCGGGTTCAAGCGACTTTTTTACTTTAAAGACAGGTTTTTTTTCAAGATAGCACACAGACAATTCACCAATCTGTTCTTCTTTCCTTTTACTTCCTTTAAACCTCCCCAGGTGAGCTTTGTCCTCCTTCTCTGCTGACTACGATGCACTGAGTGAGGTGAGGCATCTCCTTTCATGCCAGACCTGGAAGTACTTTTTGGTGCCATGACATGACATTGAGGAAGCACATCCGGGTCAAACGGAATCTCTTAAGAGGGGACACTTCCAAAGAGCGCAGTTAACTCCTGCCACAAGTACCGAAGGATTTTTCTTTTTTTTTTTTGGGATTTTATGACTCACTCTGCAATGAATGATGCAAACAAAATAGTCAAGGATTCAATGAATGCTACATCCTCTACATTTATGGTCCTTATTCAATCACATCCTACCTCCATACCAATCCAGATAGCAATTGTATGTGAACAAAAGCATAATGTACAATATTCCTTTATACAAGCAGAGGCATCAAATAGCTTAGCAGATGCCCAGCTTGTTTATTTTAGCACGGCATTTGTGAATTCCTGCCAAATTCTGAAAAAGCTTTACAAAAAAAAAAAAAAACGGGATTTGTTCTAATTTTAAATAAAATAAAACATCCTTTTAATAACTGAATTATGGAGAGTGCAGTAGTATTCATCCGACTGTGTAAGATAAGTCTGCTTTTCTACAAAATGATATTCAACAGACAAATATCTTTCCCAGTGTACTTTGGGAAAGTTTAACGTTTCCATGGCAGCAGGAAAGAATTTCATATATTTAATTAGACAAGTTACAGCTACGGCTCCTTAAATGACATCAGATGTTTTTCTTTTAACTTTTTGCTTCAAATGATATCATAAGAATTCAGTTACTTAACGACCACATAATTCCCAATTTATGTTCTTTTTTCAATATAGAATGACAGGTTTTGCAGTTAGCAAAGTTGTTTCTCAGCCCAAGGGGTTTTGGTTCAGTACCCGATCTGTACACAGTTGGTGTAGAATTTGTGTTTGTAAAGGGTTTCCTGCTGTCACGCATGTGTATCCGAGGGTCACCCTCCACAGGTATGTAAATCCGTCGTGGGCTGAGTGGGGGCCCTGTCTCTGTTTCATCTTCCTTTGCCTCCTCACTGCCAAGAAACTTCCCAGTGACTCCGCCCCTTCCCATCCCAGGACCATAAAAGCCCAGGCACCCAGAAGGAGGCGTCACTTTTTGACTGGAAATTTGAGAGGCACTTATTTTGTTGTACAGAATTAGAGAGACCCCTTTTGTTTGTTATTGTGTCATTGTGTGTTGGTGTCCCAACATTTATTTTGTCTTTTGACCCATCATTCCTTTGGATGACCTTGCTGCATACTGCAGTTTCCTATTTTATTTCAAAGATTTTATCATGGAAGCTTTTGGTATCATTTGATGTTGCCCACTGTGACTCTCCATAGACGACTATTCTATCTGAAAGTTTCTTATCTCTATTCTGAATGAAAATGAAACATTAAAATTATGATCAATACTGTTACCTTCAAAGACTACAGTGTGTATCACTGAGATCATATTGTGAAAGACTATAACTAATCATAGCTCTTCTTTCCTTTTATAATTAGCTACTAGGGGGTTTGCCCCTGCTCGCTTCACTCGCTAACCCCCCTGGCCTGCGCTACATGTCAGCCACTTTGCGTTTTTGCTGTTTGTGTTGTGAAGAGGGGGGCTGAATGCATCCCAAGGAGACACGGTCGCTACTCCCAAATCCCCTCTTAAATGGTGATAAAATGGGAAACAAATACAGTTTTATTTTACCTCCTCTTTGCTCGATCAGCTGCTGGCTTGCTGCTGCTGCTGTGCCACGTGATCTGAATCTCGCACAGCGCTTCAGACATTTAAAAGCCTGTACAGCAGCTGTCCTTTTGTCTCACTGCCTTGTCTCTCTTCTCTCTCAGACATCCTCTGCTCCTGTTGGGGGTCCCGCTCTTGAGGTGCACCTCTATGAAGAGGAAGATTTTCTATTCTTTTTATATAAAGAGAGACGGAACAGTCCCCTCTGACTACACACGGAGCTCGATTCACTCCTGAAAGAGACTTATGTTTGTTTGAAGTGTCTGAATAATGTTTCTGTCTTTAAAGTCTCCTGTGTATCTGTGCAACTCTCTAACCCAAGAGTGACAGCGTATATGGATTTCACTTTCACCAAATCTTTTAATTCTCGTGGATATGCCTCTTCATTGGGAAGAAACGGTACTTTTTTTTCCCTGATGGCAACACGAATAAGACGATCTACAAGTCTCCAACTTAGACTGTAAATCTGAACAATATATTTGATCTTTTTTCACTGTTCCGTTATTTCACTGAGTAATAATTTTCATTTGTTTGCGCTAATGCAATCTTTACTATCATTTTTTGAGACTTTCGAATTTTTGTACTTTTGTTATCTCTAACCTGCACATGTGTATCGCACCAATGTTTTTAAATTCTTTACGACGTTTTACTTTGTCATCTACTCTTTGTCTTTTATTTCCATCCCTGGGCGTGGTTAAATCTCTTGGTACAAAGTCTCATCTCTCGGGACGTGAAAGTATCTCTCTGAAAAAGTCGTCTGTAGCCAGAGGCGCCGAAGCTTGCTGGGTACACACACGTGTGACTAGAGACAATGGGAAACAGGGAGGTTTCCAACCTAGAATGAGGCTACGTCAAAATGGTGTCACTGATTGGGAAATGGCAGGCTGGTATTATCAATTGGAAAAAAGGTGATGGTGAAAAGAGAGAAGGTGTCAATGTCTTTTTTAAAAGCATTCTTTCGTATACAGGTTGACTGATTTTTTTCTAATATAATGGATGGATGGATAGTTTTGTGCCATTTGTTCACTTTTGCCTTTGGTAACAATTTTTGTTTGTCCTCTTGATTTTGTGTTTCATGAAGAAGGAGGAAGAAGGGAACATTTTATTTAAAAGCCACTATAAATACTGTACATACTCGCCTTCATTTATTTTTGTTGTACTCTGTGTCATTGCAGTAAAATGTATTTTATGAGTGCATGACACCAAAATTGGCATTTTTCGGCACTATAGATAAAGACCTCTGTGCATTTAATGATCTCTTGGGCACGGCCATCAGCAGTGTGTCTGTTGGCGGAGACAGTGTCGACCTTGTCAAGAGTTTTACTTACCTTGTAGCAGTGCTACCATTGGTTAGAACTGCATCTCCCAGCAGTCCTTGCAGGGCTGTTGGGGGCAAAGGTGGCCAGAGGGGTTCAAAAGGAGGGCAGGGGATGAAGAGAAAGAAGTTTTTGTTTTGGTCGTTTGCTGCTTGTATTTATCTGTGGAACTGCCTGTCGTTTGCCTGCTTTACATCTTCGTGTCCTGGATTGTGTTGTCTGTTGGGGTCTGGAATCATTCGTCTACCTGTTTACTGTTCCTGAGGACGTTGTCTGGATTATTTGGCTTTCATGGAAGAAGGAGCGCTCCTGAACCATTCATCTGTCAACTTACTTCAGCAACTACCGGTAGGACTGTGTTTTTCCATTTCCCTCGCTTCATTCAAATCACTGGACATAACTTCACCGCTATTATTTCATACATGGACTTTACTGCGTGTTTGTCATGTTTATCTGTTAATTGTAATATCGCCGAAGGGATCAGGGGTGGTATTATTGTTTTTCATTTAGTAATTTAATTTCATTATACTTTTTGTCGTTTAAGTTCCCAGTGCGTTTTCTTTGTCTCTGTAGTGTGTGTGGGTGTGTGTCGTGCCAAGGCTGGGGTTGTCCCTGGTAATCCTCATATAAAATAAATAAATCGCCGTCTTTCTCGACGGTGTGAATCTTAGCGGCTTCTGACCGCTACAGATTTTGGCGAGCCGGGTAGGAGCCAGGGTTATTTACGACACCTTCTAGTGCGACTTCACTACACTCTTTCAGAAGCATGTCTGTTGTAAGCGCAGTGCAGGGCGAGGAACTTGAACTTAGTGAACCGCTGGTTGATGTCGTCCGCTGCCTAGGCGCGTCCACGTTACGGTCAGAGCCCTCTCGAGGAGGAGTTGAGCCTGCTGGATACCCTTGTGTCTCCAGTCCGGAGCAGCCCGAGATCAGCGAGGGACAGCTTCTGCAAGACCTGACGTTGCGCCTAGAACAGCTAGAGACGCGGGTTGATGACATCGCCCGCAGTTTTCTAAATCGTGATGAAACTGTCCATGATCTTATCGATGCCACGGCCGCCCGAGTTTCGGAGAGGCGGTTGTGAGGGTGCAGCGTCTGGAGCAGTCCTTGCGAAGTGTGTGCAGCGCCTGGAAGCCAATATGAGAGAGGAGATCAGGAGGCAGGTGCAAGAGAGCTGGCGTGCCGTCACGCAGCCACTGGGGCAGTCGACTCCTGTAGCGGGAGGAGGAACGACTGGGGACAGTCGGCCTTGTCCGTTGCGGTACCGCGGATGGAGTTTCCAAAGCTGGCCCCTCAGTGTGCACCCACGGGCATTGTCGACTTTGTAGAGGAGGTCGACGTGTTCGTGGAGCTGCATCCTCTGAGTGGAGCCGAGCTGCGGGGATTCCTGAACACGGCACTCAGCGGGCGGCACGCTCTTGGTGGTTTGCTGAGCGGCACAAATACAACTCCTGGGCGGAGTTTCGCTGCTTTCCTGAATGCGTTCCTCTCTGGCGAATACCAGGCGCTGTTGGAAGAAAAGCTCCGGACCTTTGTGCAAAAACCATCGCAGAGCCTCCGGGACTTTGTCTTTGAATTCCGTGCGTTGTGTCTGAAGTGGCGATCTGACATGCGTGAGGAAGAGATATTGCGACGTGTCCTTGATGCATGTGACCCTCGGGTGGCTGCTACTCTGAGGGGGGTCGTGAAATCGGTCGATGAGTTGGTGAAGGTGGGGTCCCGAGTGGAAAAGGATTGGGCGGCTATCGGGCTGAGTGGGTCTCGAAAGGGTCCCACGCCTCGAGATGTCCCCTGTCCGAAACCACGAGGGAAAGCCCCAGTGGATCCCCGGGCCGATCTCACCTTGGTGCAAGCCACCTTGCCCCTCTTAGTGGTGCCCATACAAGTGCGGGGTGTCACTGGAGAGGCAGTCGTAGATACAGGGAGCACTTATACCCTTATGAAATACAGCTTGTGGGAAAAGCTTAAAGTGCCTCATGAGCAGTTAAGGGAAAGTGCAAAAGTAAAATTCTTTCTTGCGGATGGAAGGGCGCACGGGGCAAAGGGCAGGGTTCCCATGAGGTTCTGCTTACATGAGACACACTGGGAGACAGAAGTTTACATCCTGGAAGATGACCATCTGTCAATGCCCTTGTTACTGGGAATGGACTCTCTGGTGTCGGTAGGTCTTACCATCCATCTGTCGCGGCTGGAGTATGAGTTGCCGGGGGGTGGAGTCCATCGGTTTGGGACGAAGGCTCAAAGTAATCTGGTTTGGCCTAACTTGTGTTATTACCTCGCGCAGTTGGTGGACGAGCCCAGCCCAGTAGAGAAGGCTATTCTTGAACAGCCGGAGCTTGTTCAGCCGCTGCTTAGGAGGTGGCACTCTGTGTGGACGGACAAATTGGGTCGGACTGAGGTGGTGTGTCACCACATTCACACAGTCGACCCTGTCCCTGTTCGGCACAGAGCTTACAGAGTGTCGCCTCTGAAAAGAGGAATAATCAAGGAGTGGGTCGACCAGATGTTGGCGGATGGGGTCATTGAGCCTTCCACCTCGCCTTGGGCTAGCCCTGCGGTGCTCGTTCAGAAGGCCGACGGGACCTACCGATTCTGTGTTGACTATCGGGAGCTGAACAAGAAGACCTTAGATGACGCTTACCCCATGCCCCTCATTCATGACATCTTGGAATCTTTGCATGGGGCAGTGGTTTTCAGCTCCCTTGATCTGAAGTCCGGGTATTGGCAGGTGAGGATGGGGAAGAGTAGTATGGAGAAGACTGCCGTCATCACCCCGGAGGGGTTGTTCCAGTTTCGGGTGATGCCCTTTGGACTTAAAAACGCTGGGGCGTCATTCCAACGGCTTATGGAGCAGGTCCTCCGGGACTCATTGGAAAGACCTGTTTCGTGTATATTGATGACATCATCGTATTCTCCCCATCTGTCTCACAACATCTGAAGGACCTTGATCACATCTTCCAGCGACTGCAGAAGGCTCATCTGACACTCAACACCGCAAAGTGTAGATTTCTACAGGACCATCTAAACTTCCTCGGCCATTTGGTGTCGGCAGACGGGTCCGGTAGACCCAAAGAAAATTAAGTCCATCTTGGACTACCCAGCCCCAGGAGGTAAAAGTCTCCAGCGCTTCCTGGGGATGGCTGGGTGGTTCCACAAATTTGTGCATGGGTTTGCTGACATCGCTGCCCCTTTGTTCCAGCTGCTGAGGAAGGGATCCCCCTGGGAGTGGTCACCAACGTGCCAGGACTCCTTTGAAAGACTTAAACAGGCATTGATATCACCTCCAGTCCTGGCACAGCCTGATCCCAAATTAACCTTTCAGGTCCACACAGACGCAAGTGACCTCGGACTCGGCGCCGTTCTTGCTCAAACTAATCAAGGAGAAGAGAGTGGTGGCCTATGCTTCACGGTCACTGAAGGGCGCCGAGTATAATTATTCCACCACCGAGAAGGAATGCCTCGCTGTCGTGTGGCCGTGGAAAAGTGGCGTCACTTCCTGGAGGGACATCCTTTGAAGTCTACACCGACCATAGGGCTCTGACCTGGGCATTCAATTGCCCGAAGACCACGTCTAGGCTAACAAGGTGGGTTTTGCGCCTCCAACAGTTCACGCTTCAGGGTGTGCTATCGGAAGGGTTGTGCTAATGTGGTGCCCGATGCCTTATCCCGGTGCACGAGCCCGCACCGATGGTATGTCGGTATCGGTCTCTAACCCTTGGCCTGATCTTCCCCTGAACATGCAGGAAATTGTTCACTCTCAAGCAGCCAGTCCTGTGTGTCAGGGGTTGAGAGAGGGCTCAGGGGGGAGGTCTGACCGCATACATTATAGGGAACTTCAGGGGGCACTCTATCGCTGTGTTCCAACAAAAGACCGGGTTACCATTATCAGTTGGTAGTGCCCGAGACATACGTGCCCAAGTTCCTACAGTATTACCATGACAGCCCGATCGGTGGTCACCTTGGACGTACTAAGACACTGTTTAAAGTCTTGGAGGTGGCATGGTGGCCGACGATACGCAAAGACGTCTGGTCCCATGTCCAGACTTGTACCACCTGTCAGCAATACAAAACCCCACCTGGTCTCCCCTCAGGTCAACTCCAGCCAGTAACCATCACTACCCCGGGGGAGAGCCTAGGCGTGGACCTAATGGGACCATTACCCACTAGTAAGGACCGGAAGACCTACCTGATGGTGGTTGTGGACTATTTTACCCGATGGGTGGAGCTATTCCCATGGCTAATGCCACAGCCAAGAAGATATGTTCCACCCTGAAGGATGAGATCTTTACCCGATGGGGGTGCCAAGAACATCATCTCAGACCGGGGCCGCAGTTTACCAGCTCAGAGGCGAAGAATTTTGGAAGCAATGGGGGTGGTGCACCTGAAGACAACAGCGTACCATCCCCAATCTAATCGCACTGAGCGGGTGAACGGACCCTGAAGACAATGATTGCATCCTTCGTCGGAGACCATCATCAGGATTGGACAAAGTGGCTGCCTGAGCTGCGGTTCGCATTGAACACGGCGGTGCACGAGGTTACGGGTGAGACCCCTGCATTGTTAGCTTTAGGCAGACAGCTAAACGGTCCACTAGAGAGGGTAATTAATCATAAACCACCCAATCCAGACACCTCAATACATGATCATTTGCAAACACTACAACTTATCACACAACAGGTAAAGGAGAGGATGGTGAGGTCCCAGTCCAGACAATCTCAGTCGTACAACCGGAGACATAAGCCTGTGCAATTCTCAGTTGGGGAGAAAGTCTGGATCAGGACTCATCCCCTCTCCAAAGCCTCCGATAAATTTACAGCTAAACTGGCTCCGAAGTGGTTCGGCCCGGCAACTATAGTCCAAAAGAAAGGACCAGTGACCTATGCAGTAGAGTGGGGATTGCCGGGGACGAAGAAAGTAGACACTGTTAACATCGCTAACCTCAAGCCTTGGTTCGGCCGTACACCACGGCCTGGGGAGGGGGATTGTAGCAGTGCTACCATTGGTTAGAACTGCATCTCCCAGCAGTCCTTGCAGGGCTGTTGGGGGCAAAGGTGGCCAGAGGGGTTCAAAAGGAGGGCAGGGGATGAAGAGAAAGAAGTTTTTGTTTTGGTCGTTTGCTGCTTGTATTTATCTGTGGAACTGCCTGTCGTTTGCCTGCTTTACATCTTCGTGTCCTGGATTGTTTGGCTTTCACGGAAGAAGGAGCGCTCCTGAACCATTCATCTGTCAACTTACTTCAGCAACTACCGGTAGGACTGTGTTTTTCCATTTCCCTCGCTTCATTCAAATCACTGGACATAACTTCACCGCTATTATTTCATACATGGACTTTACTGCGTGTTTGTCATGTTTATCTGTTAATTGTAATATCGCCGAAGGGATCAGGGGTGGTATTATTGTTTTTCATTTAGTAATTTAATTTCATTATACTTTTTTGTCGTTTAAGTTCCCAGTGCGTTTTCTTTGTCTCTGTAGTGTGTGTGGGTGTGTGTCGTGCCAAGGCTGGGGTTGTCCCTGGTAATCCTCATATAAAATAAATAAATCGCCGTCTTTCTCGACGGTGTGAATCTTAGCGGCCTCTGACCGCTACAACCTTGGCAATGACATTCACGTCTGTGGTGACTTCCTTTGAAGTCAGTAGACGGATTGGGAGAGCATGGTGGGGTCATGAGGTCACTGGAAAGGGGCGTGTGGTGCTCCCGATATCTATGCAAAAGGACAAAGGTCCAAGTCTTTAGAGTCCTGGTGCTTCATGTCTTACTATATGGTTGTGAGACATGAACGCTATCCAGTCACCTGAGATGAAGACTGGACTCCTTTGGTACTGTGTCTCTCCGGAAGATCCTTGGGCACTGTTGGTTTGACTTTGTGTCGAATGAGCGGTTGCGCATGGAAGTCCCGAATGAGGCACATTACCTGCATTGTGAGGGAGCATCAGTTACGGCACTATGGCCATGTGGCACATTTCCCTGAGGGTCATCCGGCTGGTAAGATCTTCATTGTTGGGGACCCGAGTGGCTGGACCAAGCCAAGGGGTCGCCCACGTAACACCTGGCTGTGGCAGATGGAGGGTCATTTCCAGAGGGTAGGACTGGACCATGTGTCTGCTTGGGGGGTTACCAACCAGGATCCCGAGTTGCACTGTACCAGTGTATGCTCCCCAACTTGACTTGACTTGATAGATAAAGAGTATTTGTTTTTGGAAGATGTATGTTCATTCATTTTTTCCACCTCTGGTCCATTCGGGTATGTCTATAGATGACCAGCTTTTAAACTAGTATGTAGAGAGCCAGTGTACATGGCAACACAAATACTCCAGCCAAAAATGTTTTCATTTTCATATATTGTACTTTGTAGTGATGGATGAGGAAAACACTTTGATCATATCATCTCTTAATCTACATTTGATTAAACTGAAAATGTTCAGCTCCTTCAATTACTTCTCATAGCGGATACTTCATGGCCCTGGAATTTGGCCTTGCTGTTCTCTTCTGGCCTTTACTGTAACACGGAGACCTCAGTTCTCCAGGTGAGACCTCACTCTTGTATTACATTCAGTAACTTAAGCCTACCTACTCTGCATATTGTGTTATTTAACCTAACATCCTATTAGCCTTCTTAATGGCTTCTGTCCAGATGTAGATAATGAAGAGGCCACTGAGTTTCCAAGGTGTATTTACAAGTTTCAAGCCTCCCATTGTGTTTTCAAATTAAACAGATCAAACTCCAATCTGTCACTTTTCTTCAGAGTAGGTCATGCCCTCTAGTCCTGGTTGCTCTCCACAGCATAGCTTCCAGTGGTGTTGTGTCTTTTTTGTGGCATGGTGATGGTGAACAGCAGGCAATACTCACCATGTGCCAGATTCTTCATGTAATGGCAAACTCATTCAGTGGTAACTCTGATTTTGTTCTGTATTTGTAAGTTTACGTCATTCTGGTTACTTTGATATGCCCTGTAAGTGCTCCTTCTTGTACTTTAAGCATTATAAAAGACTTGCATTGTAATAGTGGAGTAAAAGCTACAGTAAATGCAACCCAACATCAGGTTTTGAGGATTAAATGTTTCCTTGATGCGGATGTCACATTACGTGACTTCTAGATGTAGGATATGCCAGATTTGCTGATCACTGGATCATATCAATTTTAACAAGAATTGCTGAGTATGTCAAGTTTGGTGACTGCATGCTGAATTTCCAGCACACTTCTGCTCGCCCCTTTTTGTGACATCTAATAGCGTCCTGCCTGATGGAGCCAGTGCTGTAAGAAGGGTTAGCAGGAGTAATGAATTCAGCTACAAGCTTGATTCTGTTTATTTCTTTTTTGCATTCTGCTGTGGTTGGTAAAACAGGAGATGTAGACCAACAAGCTTCTGATCCTCTATGTCTTACTCCTCATTGCTACACTCTATGCATTGTACTTCTGGTGAGCCTTCATTGGTTGTCAGCTGTCATGCGCACACAGAGAGTCTTCACCTTGTAGCTAAAGACAAAAATCACACCTTTTCAACTGTGTTGGGGTGAGTCACAGGTTTGATGGAGTGAGTCACTGGGTGTGTCAGGTTAGACGACAGCCTTCATGGGAGCAGGGTGCATGCTGTCTCTGACCAGAGCCAGTCAATCCACTAGGTCTCCTACAATGCCGTTAATGACAGTTAAAGGGCATCTGCTGTGGATCCCGAGGGACACTGTTCATGTAACTCAAGTGTATGCTCTGGGATCAAATACACCACATTTTGGACACTGAAGGGTGCGAGGTTTGAAGCCCCTCAGTCACTGAAATCTTTTAATTTAGAATGTGCACTACATACATAGAGGGGCTTTATTTATGTAACTCAAATGGTGCGTGCTCTGGACCTTTCTGCCTAGTCCTCCCACCCTCCTCGACTGCACTGTGGATATAGAGGGGTTCCTTTTTGGTAACTCAAGAGTTGTACGCTGTGGACCCAAAGCAGGAACAAACCCCCTTGGCACCTAGGGCCCCATATGGCTTTGATCAGCGCTGTTTGTGACTCACCAAGGTTCTGTAAATGAAGGCTAAGACAGAAAAGCAATCTAATGTGTCCTGCCCTTAATTGCCTAACCCCTACTTGCTGCTGCAGTAATGAATGAATCCAAAGTCTGCCAAGAGTGATGCAAGACAATGTCTGCTAAAGGGAAGCTGACAGAAAAATTGTGGCTCTTTGTAGACAGTTTGACAGGGAAGTTCCATGAATGAAAGGTCAAAAGGTAGAGATACAATAGAGACTGTGAAACAAGAACCCACACTAGTAACAGAAGAGCCCTTCCAAATGTCCTTTGTGGCTAAACAGCCTGCATAATGGTCCTGCTTCTGGTGGACTTAAACAGCAGGACAGTGGTCCTTAAGCTTGGACGGCAAACTGTTAAAATTCTCTCCAACTATTAGACGCAGTATGGAACCTTCACAGGATATATGGGTTTTTAATAATGGATTTTATAATGGTGTAGATTTTAAAGGGTGGCCAAACGCACAAGCCATCCAGCAGACAGACAAGGAACCATCTCCTGTTTAGTAAAGCCCAGTAGGGAA
Organism: Polypterus senegalus; assembly: GCF_016835505.1. Classification (NCBI taxonomy): domain Eukaryota; kingdom Metazoa; phylum Chordata; class Cladistia; order Polypteriformes; family Polypteridae; genus Polypterus; species Polypterus senegalus. Next base: position 30,082,075 of record NC_053165.1, read on the forward strand.
TATGGCCTTCTATTGTTGTTATTCTTTTTCTAACCCTTTTGCATTTCCTTTCATTGTTTAGTTTATTTTGAGGTAATAAAAACAACACTTTAAAATCGATTAATGTTTGGCCATCAGTGTTTTCAATGTTCACTATACTGTGAATTTAGTCATCCATCCATCCATCCATTTTCCAACCCGCTGAATCCGAACACAGGGTCATGGGGGTCTGCTGGAGCCAATCTCAGCCAACACAGAGCACAAGGCAGGAAACAAACCCTGGGCAGGGCGCCAGACCACTGCAGGGCATACATACACACACTAGGGACAATTTAGGATCGCCAATGCACCTAACCTGCAGGTCTTTGGACTGTGGGACTGTGAATTTAATTTCATGTAATTTTATAATGGCTGTTTAGCCACAAAGGAAATCTGGAAGGGCTCTTCTGTTACTAGTGTGGGTCCCTATTCTCACATAGAAGTGGGAAAAGATGAAGAAAAATGTCTCCCTGAAAAAATGTGTAACCCTGGTTTATAATGCCATCCTGGTCACCACAAATTCAACGTTCCAAAGGAAAAAGAAGTGTAGCCATTGAGACATCAAGACAGCTACGTATCTCAAATTGGCCATATCGAATTAAAATAGTTCAATAGAGTGGTTAGTTATGTCAATTCTGTTAATTAGATAAGCAAAAATGTGCATCATAATCAAAATGGAAGAAATGATAATTGGCCAAAAATGCCTCCCTTATCAGCTTTATCTATAAATAAAAGCCCCGTCTATTTCTTGTTGTTCATCATATCCAGTTTGATCTGCTGAAGCATCTGCTATCTGAAATCAGCCTGTGGCCTCCCGCATAACATTGATTATCCAGTAACCATGGAAACTCAAACTTTGTCTTCGATGGTTTACAAAATAATGAGAGTGAAGCGACTGGTGGCAAGGCGGGTCACTGCCTGTCTGCTATTAAAGCAGGGAGAATAAAAATGCACTGGCTCTGCTGGCTATTGAATGTGAAAATTCTCAAACCACGTTCCATGGAATGCAGTTAAAGTCTCCATTAATTAAGCAAATATAGGAATTCCAGCTAACGTTGTGGATATAGAGCACCTTAATCTGATTGGATTGCCCAAAAATAGCATTTTCAATTTTAGTCTTAAAAAGGAATTGAAAAAGGAGCTGCTCACCCTACTTGTAGGGCATGAGGTGGACCTGAAAATGTTCAGAAGGTCCATTTCTAAAAAAACTGCTTATAAAATCATAGAGTAGTTGTAAGGGAAACAAAATAAATAGCACTGTTAGCATATTTAAATTAGAAAGTGAGATCATGTGTAACATTTATCTTTATATTTTGTTCTCTGATAACAGTTCACATTTAAGAAGCCTATTTTAAATCATTGTTTACCTAGAACTTTTAAAATCTTTAACTGAGTAGGGTCTTTATATAATGACATAAGGGGTGTTACTAGAAAATACCATTCAGATTGGTGCAAATTAAAATATATTTACTGTAAATGTGTAAACAAAGGCACCCAAATGAAAAGACAATGTTCTGTTAGATTTCTTCACTCTGCCATGTTGCTTTGAGCAACAGCACTTGGGACTCCACCACTAAGTATTTTCCACAATAGTAGTAATGTAGTCTTTTTTTTGTGTGTTTTTTTTTTGTCTATGTTCACTGTCTGCAGGGACACATGCAAGCAAGCATTTCATTGCATATGGTACATGACAATAAAGAACTGAAATAGTAAAGAGGGTCATAAATATGGGCTCAGACAAATAAGGAATAATAATTTTTCTCCTTTCTTTCCCTTCAGTCTCATGAAGACTGTGACAGTGTGTATCACTAAAAGAACAGATGAATGCTGTTTTCACATTGAAGGAGTCAGCTGTCGAGTAACCTTTCTTCATTAGTCAGAAATCTCATGTTCTTGAAATGACATTATTCTCATATCAGAACAGGAATGGTCTTCCCTTTACTTAAAGTCCAGACAAAAAAACCCCAAAAAACAGCAGCCTCTGTTCCTTAAATCTGATGTCATTCATCATGTCAAAAGTTAATGCACGCTACAGGAAACGGAACCACACATGGAGATACAGAATGTTATTAAAAGGCAATGAAAAACTGAAAACAGAGTGTACAGGGTGGCTATGAGATAAAATAAAAATTAAGATTTAAAAGATTTATTATCACTTCTTGCTCATACCTATTCTGTAACATATAATGTGTCGGAGGATTATTGTGAGAAATTAAAGGTTAACTACAAGATGGGTAGTAAAGGTAGGGACGTAGTCAGGAAAGGCCAAAGTCAAAACCAGGAAATTAAAGATAGAATCATGCAATCAGGGCCATGAAGGACAAGATGTTTATCATTAGTCAAAAAAGCAAAATGGAGTCGGTATAGAATTTAAAATCTAGCACTAGGGCCTACTTTAGAAAAGAAACTGATTACTCTAGCAGACCTTTAACTGAGGGATAATGCATGTTGTGTTGTGGCCATTGCAAATTAATGGCGTCACACTTGTGATGTAATTGGCAAGAACATGGTCATGTGATACTCCTTATCTGCCTCATTTTAAAAAATAAATAAACTTTGTAAAATGAAATCAAAATGAAAATAAAATCTCAGAAATGGAATTCTCACATTAAAAAAACACAACATACACAAAAACGTGCATAAAAATATGTTAATATGAGGTGTGACAATTTACTATCCATAATGTCCATGTGGTGTCACACGTGTGACTTAAGAGACCTTAACAGATGAACAGAAAAGCGCAGCAGCATGAAGTTGCAACTGATCTTTTTGCTAATAAAAAAACATGTTTAACAGGGTTATTACAGGTAACAAAATATGGTGTGTCCAGTACAACCCAGAAACACAACAGCAAATCATGCAGCAGGAAAACACAGAGCTCATCACGTATGTTTTCTGTTTGATATACTGTAGTCTTCTTTTTCTTCTTCTTTCGGCTGCTCCCATTGGTGCTTGCCACAGCGGTTCATCTTCTTCCATATTTTTCTGTCCTCTACATCTTGTTCTGTTACACCCATCTCCTGCATGTCGTCTCTCACCACATCCATAAACCTTCACTTAGGCCTTCCTCTTTTTCTCTTGCCTGGCAGCTCTATCCTTAGCATCCTTCTCCCAATATACCCAGTATCTCTCCTCTGCACATGTCCAAACCAACGCAATCTCGCCTCTCTGACTTTGTCTCCCAACCGTCCAACTTGAGCTGTCCCTCTCATGTACTCATTTCTAATCCTATCCATCCTCGTCACACCCAGTGCAAATCATAGCATCTTTAACTCTGCTACCTCCAGCTCTGTCTCCTGCTTTCTAGTCAGTGTTACCGTCTCTAACCCATATAACATAGATGGTCTCACTACCGTCCTGTAGACCCTCCCTTTCACTCTTGCTGATACCCGTCTGTCACAAATCACTCCTGACACTCTTCTCCACCCATTCCACCCTGCCTGCACTCTCTTTTTCACCTCTCTTCCACAATCCCCGTTACTCTGTACTGTTGATCCCAGGTATTTAAACTTATCCACCTTCACCAACTCTACTCCCTGCATACTCACCATTCCTCTGACCTCCTCTGACATTCACACACATGTATTCTGTCTTGTTCCTACTGACCTTCATTCCTCTCCTCTCCAGAGCAAACCTCCACCTCTCCAGGGTCTCCTCAACCTGCTCCCTACTATCGCTACAGATCACAATGTCATCAGCAAACATCATAGCCCACGGGGACTCCTGTCTAATCTTGTCTGTCAACCTGTCCATCACCATTGCAAATAAGAAAGGACTCAGTGCTGATCCCTGATGTAATCCCACCTCCACGTTGAATGCATCCGTCACTCCTACTGCAGACCTCACCACTGTGACACTTGCTTCATACATTTTCTGTACAACTCTTACGTTCTTCTTTGCCACTCCCGACTTCTTCATACAATACCACAGCTCCTTTCGAGGCACCTTGTCATATGCTTTCTCCAGGTCCACAAAGACGCAATGCAACTCCTTCTGGCCTTCTCTACATCTGTAATGGTCTTTTCTGTCATGAAACCATACTGCTGCTCACTAATCATCACCTCATTTCTTAACCTAGCTTCTACTGCTCTTTCCCATAACTTCATGCTGTGGCTCATCAATTTTATCCACCCGTAGTTATTACAGTCCTGCACATCCCCCTTATTCAAAAATATCGGTACCAGTACACTCCTTCTCCACTCCTCAGGCATCCTTTCACGTTCCAAGATTCCATTAAACAATCTGGTTAAAAAATCCACTGCCATCTCTCCTAAACACCTCCATGCTTCCACAGGTATGTCATCTGGACCAACAGCATTTCCATTCTTCATCCTCTTCATAGCTGTTCTTACTTCCTCCTTGCTAATCCGTTGAACTTCCTGATTCGCCACATCATCCAACCTTCTCTCTCTCGTTCTCTTCATTCATCAGCCTCTGAAAGTACTCTTTCCATCTGCTCAACACACTCTCCTCGCTTGTTAGTACGTTTCCATCTTTATCCTTTATCACCCTAACCTGATGCACATCTTTCCCTCCTTAGAGTCCAACCTTTTATACAACTCATCATACGCCTTTTCTTTAGCCTTCACCATCTTTCTCTTCAGCTTGTGCCTTATCTCTTTGTACTCCTGTCTACTTTCTGCATCTCTCTGACTATCCCACTTCTTCTTCGCATTCCTCTTCCTCTGTATACTCTACCATACTTTCCCATTCCACCACCAGGTTTCATTTTCCACCTTCCTCTGTCCAGATGTTACACCAAGCACCCTTATTGCTGTCACCCTTGCTACTTAAGCTATAGTTTCCCAACTGTCTGGTAATTCTTCACTACCACCCAGTGCCTGTCTCACCTCCTCAATAAACTCAACCATGCAGTCTTCCTTTTTCAACTTCCACCATTTGATCCTTGACTCTGCTCTCACTCTCTTCCTCTTTTTGATCTCCAACGTCATCCTACAGACCACCAGCCTATGCTGCTTAACTAAACTTTCCCCTGCCACCACTTTCCAGTCTTCAACCTCCTTCAGATTGACCATCCTGTATAGGATATAATCTACCTGTGTACCTCCACTCTTGTACGTAACCCTGTGTTCCTCCCTCTTCTTAAAATACGTATTCACCACAGCCATGTCCATCCTTTTGGCAAAATCCACTATCCTCTGACCTTCTTCATTCCTCTCCTAGATACCATACCTAACCATCACCTCCTCATCTCCTCTGTTCCCTTCACCAACATGTCCATTGAAATCCGCTCCAGTCACCACTTTTTGTCCCTTGGGTACACTGTTCACTGTTTATCACTTCATCCAACTCACTCCAAAAATCTTCTTTCTCATTAATTGCACACCCAACTTGTGGGGCATATGCACTAACAACATTCATCATTATTGGGACTGGCATGAAGAAACACGCTGGTTTGTGTATCCCCTGTGGCTGGGTTCTGCTGGATAGATTCCATGGTGGTAAATATTCTTTCCTTTAATGTCATTTTCGGAACAAAAAGAAGTCACAGAGAATGATATATGGTGAAATCAGGGGGTGAGAAGCAACAGCCAACCTGTTTTTGGTCATAAACACTTCGACTGGCAATGCAGTGTATGCAGATGTGTTGTCAATTTGGAAAAGCTTTGGGTGTGCCAGTTCTCCAGGTGTTATATTTTTTTTACTTTCTTGATGCTTCCAGTAGACACCTTGGCAGTTCAAAGTAACAGGGAATACAATCTTTATGAAAAACTCTGTCGAAAATTGCAATCATCATTGTCTTTTGGAAATCAGCCAAAGCATTGTACATGATTGTAGAAGAAATGGCAGAAATATGCACTTGATCAACATGGCACAATGCCACTCGATGGGCTGATTAACCAGACAGTAGACATATGCTAGCTAGGGGCATATTTGAGAACTACACCCTACTCTCATGCTATTGACTAATTCTGGGAATTTTTGGGGCCCACCTCGTATGTCATTAACAATCCTACTGAATCAGGTCCCTCTGGAATTTTAACATTGTTGGCATGCTGCCACCTGGTGTATTCTGGGACACTCCATGTGACTCCAAGTGACTGAATCCATCCCAGGTGTCACTTAGTGGTTGTTAGGACGCCGCTCCCGCTGTAGCTGCTGTAACTTCCTTCCACCTCCAGGTCCTGGCAGGAAAAGAGATATTATCACTCCCTCCCTGAACTTCCATTATTTAGGACTCCTGACCAGGTAAGGAAACTGTGTCCATACCAGCTTCGATGCCAGTTCATCCATCATACTTGTAATGCTGTGAAACTCACCCCAATGATAACTTATTCATTTTATGTTTTACTTCACCAGACCCGTTCCATCACTGTTACTTGCAACTTTCTATATTTTCTTACTTGTCTCTAAAGTTATAATGGTGTTCAAAAAAATTGGACAAATATTAAAAAATGGATAGAGTATCCCAAAATATTATGCGCATACCTGGGAGTAGGATTAGATTCTATTTTATATAAATGGTGGAAAACATTTTCTTTTAAAGATGTGGGATAATGTTTCCCTAGTAATGTACTGCAAGTGGCACCCTGGGAACGTGTAGTCTTTCATTTAAAATTATCTTAACCTATAGAAACTGTAAAATTGAAAATCTGCACGGCACTGCGAGGTCTGTGAATCTGAAATTGTTTTCCTATTTCTTTATTATTGTACAAATCCCTTGAAACTTCATATTCTATTTCTACTGCTCCCAAAACAAAAAATTGTGCAAGTATTTCCCCCTACAATGAGCCCTGAACAGCTGCTGTATAAGAAAACAATAACATTTAGTATTGTCTTGTGTATTTCACTTCTTTTAACAGCTTACCTCATCCAGTTGTTAAGAAAGTAACATGCGTTCATAAAATACAGTTTTACATGAATTGCTTTATTTTTGTCCATTATAACTCGTCTAACATTTACTTTAAATCACTGTAACCATTAATGAGGGGATGTCTCAATGTCCGTTTAAAATCTATAAAGAAATGTACATTTTTTTTTTACTTGAAAGTTTCAACACTTCTTAGCATAATTACCATTAATTTCAATGCATGCACTTTTTGAAACAGTCCTCCAAATGTCTTTTTACCACTCATTTTGGACAGCACTAATAACTTCTTCTCAGTCTTGGAAGATTTCCCCTTTAATTTTGAGAGGGCTGGAGGCCAGAGCTGGAAGAGTAAGTAGGGCCTTGATGAGGTTGATTCCAGAGGCGCCAATGAGGAGGACGATCTTAGTGGCTTGGTGGGCTACTGTGTTGTTGTGGGAGTGGAAGAACAACTTCAGCGTCTTTAGTGGGCAATAGCGGTGACCCCTGCAGAGAATTTTCCAAAATTTCATTTAGGCATGTCTCAAGGTAGACCTTGAAAGTCAATGTCTGTTCTTTGTCAAATGGGATGGGTGCCACAATAGCGTCCATGGAGAAGAAAATCGCGAACATCGCCTTGATGTGTAATTTGTTATAGCGTGCTTTCACTGGTGATGCCTATTGTTTTCTGGAACAAACTATGACTTATTGCTTAGCTTCTGTGTCCATGTTGTAAAAATCAAGATTTCTTGCCAGTGTGAACGCTGGCCCGGACACACACAGACGGACAACATAGTTCCACCCAACACACATTTATTTTCACAATATTTACAATTAGTGCACTCACACACCCCAGTGCCTCCAGCACCGATTCCCCCAATGTCCAGGCCACACAGTCCTGTGCCTCTCTTTCTCCTGGCTGCCTCCAGTCCTCACTCCAGCTCCGTTCCTCTTCCACCCGACTTCCACTAATGACTGGAGGGAGGCGGCCCCTTTTATAGGAACCTGGATGGGCTCCAGCTGCTTCCCAGCAATCTCTCGCGGACACACCCCCGTGTGGCGGAACTGCCGGCTGCGCACTCGGAAGCCGTCCGGGTGTCCCCTGTCGTCTTCCCCCCGGCACTTCCTGGTGTGGCAGAAGTGCCGGCTCCCGGGATAATCAGGCACTGGGGCGCCACCCCGAGCGTCCTGTCGGTCTCTGTACCGGCAGTGCTCTTGCCCCCCTCCGACAGCCCCTGACTTGCCTGCTTGAGTCCTCCGCCGCAGGTTCCATGTCCGTCCTCTCGCTGTCCGCGTGACCGCTCTCGCAGGCGGCTTGCCCAGCTGCCCAGGGGATTCCCTCTGCCTCCGCAGAGGATGGCCCTTCTCCGGATGCTCGCACCCAGCGAGACGCCCCTTCCTATCGGAGAAACCGGCATTCTTCCCTCGGTTCCTCCTTCTCCTCTTGGACGCCTTGATGGTCTGGGTCTGAGCATGGCAACGGCTCAAATCCAATGCCGTCTGCGTCCCTGCAAAGCAACAGGAGACTGCCGCGGGCTTGGAGCGCAGGCCGCTAGGACCCAGGGCACTCATCAGCCCCTGTCCTGCCGCTCTCCTCATCAAATGAGTTTAGCTTTTGGAATTCTAAGGAGACACTCATTTGATGATCTAAGATTACGATTTGGAATATAACGTGTCAGGCATTCCGATATATAAGATGGAGCGAGATTATTTAAGGCTTTGTAAACTATAAGCAGAATTTTAAAGTCAATTCTGAAAGACACAGGTAACCAGTGTAGCGACATCAAAACTGGAGAAATGTGTTTGGATTTTCTTTTCCTAGTTAGGATTCTAGCAGCTGCATTCTGCACTCGTTGCAAATGATTTATGTCTTTTTTGGGTAGTCCTGAGAGGAGTGCGTTACAGTAATCTAGTTGACTGAAAGCAAATGCGTGAATTAATTTCTCAGCATCTTTCAATGATATAAGAGGTCTAACTTTACTTATGTTTCTTAGGTGAAAAAATGCTGTCCTAGTGGTCTGATAAATATGTGATTTAAAATTCAGGTTACAGTCAACGGTTACCCCTAAGTTTTTTACTTCCGTCTTAACTTCTAATCCTAATGCGTCAAGTTTATTTCTGATAACCTCACTGAATCCGTTTTTGCCAATCAATACAATTTCAGTTTTCTCTTTATTTAACTTGAGAAAATGACTATTCATCCATTCAGAAATACCAGTAAGACATTGTGTTATTGATTCGAGAGAGTCTGTGTCATCAGGTGCTACTGATAAGTACAGCTGTGTGTCATCATCATAGCTGTGGTAGCTCACGTTGTAACTTGAGATAATCTGACCTAACAGGAGCATATAGATTGAGAAAAGAAGCGGACCCAGGATAGAGCCTTGTGGAACCCCATATAGAATATCATGCGTCTTTGAGTTGTAATTCCCACAACTAACAAAGAATTTTCTCCCTGCCAGGTAGGATTCAAACCAATTTAAGACACTGCCAGAGAGGCCCACCTATTGACTAAGGCGATTTCTAAGAATATTATGATCAATGGTGTCAAATGCGGCACTCAGATCTAAGAGGATGAGAACAGATAAATGGCCTCTGTCTGCATTTAATCGCAAGTCATTTACTACTTTAACGAGTGCAGTTTCTGTGCTGTGATTTGTTCTAAAACCCGACTGAAATTTATCAAGAATAGCAGGTTTATTGAGGTGGTCATTTAACTGCATAATGACTGCCTTCTCTAGAATTTTACTTAAGAAGGGCAGGTTAGAGATGGGTCTAAAATGTTCAAAAGCAGAGGGGTCAAGATTATTTTTCTTGAGTAGGGGTTTAACTACAGCAGTCTTAAGACAGTCTGGGAAAACAACATGTTTTTGCTCATCAGAACTTCACTTTGATTGTGAATCACAACCACTTGCATATCATTTTCTCATCTCCATGACTTCCCCAATGGATGAAATGATTTGAACTGTTCACTGAAACGTTATGTGCCCTAAAAGTAAACACAATCTGACTAAAACACATTTTAAACAGACCTTTGGACCTCATAGTATAAAAGGAGATACCCTTCTGTCATCTCTTCACACTTAGCGTAAAGCCAGTAATACCAAACCTTATTAGAATGGGGGCCATTTAAAGGAGGGACCAGCACAGGGAGTGCTAACACACATATGAACAGACTAGACAGTAACCCTACTGCCCTCTGGGCCCACCAGTACAACCTGCTTCTCTGTCTGTTGGACTTGTCCACTTGCCCGCCTGCTGATTCTGAGATACATGTGCCAGGACACATTACTAGTGATTGGCAGTTTTAGGTCTTTCAACATCATACACCCTCACCCAAGCATACGGGCTGGGGTTGATCAGACCCCAGCTTGTGTTCCAGCAGCACTGGCTCTTGGATCACCCCTTCTGATCCATAACCATCTGGAGTCTCTCTCAGTATTCTTATTAGTGATCCTGATGGCTTTCCTCTTGCAAGCCTCAACAGTGCCAAGTAGGGTGTAAGCTCTGCAGAGTGAGTGGCATGGAAACCCCCACACCCTACTTTGATGGGCTCACAGCAAGCCTTCCAGCCTGGCATTGATCCACTGATCCATCATGATGCTCCAACAATGATGGATGGATTAAAATGCAGAAATCTACGTGACCATCATCATCATCAAGTCCTTCCGTGAGAACCCTAAATCCAAAGAGGACTGTTTCATTTATGTTAGGTAGAATGCCCAGAGGGGACTGGGCAGTCTAATGGTCTGGAATCCCTACAGATTTTATTTTTTCCTCCAGCCGCCTGGAGTTTTTTTTAGGTCCACCCTGGCCATTGGACCTTGCTCTTATTCTATGTTAATTAATGTTGACTTATTTTGTTTTCTTATTGTGTCTTTTATTTTTCTATTCTTTATTATGTAAAGCACTTTGAGCTACTGTTTGTATGAAAATGTGCTATATAAATAAATGTTGTAGCTACTGGGACTTGGCCTGCTTCTGTTCATTCAGCTCCTCAATTTGGTCCTCCCAAGGAATTATCAGCTCGATGAGGACATCAAGGAAAGGTCCACTGGAGTTATTGCAATGTGGCTGGGAACCTTCAGCTGACTTTGCCAGTCATCTTGAAGCAGCCAGTCTGCTGGCTGTTGAGGAGGCCTGAGGATGATGATAATCTTCAGTAGGCCATTTTGTGGGTGTAGTCTGGCACTGAAAAAGAAGACGTGCTTTCTCTGGCCATGTTGTTTGCAGGTGGTAATGGCCGTAGTTATACTCTTCATCACCTTCCTCCAAGGCTTTAGAGCAGCAGCTGAGGATGTGCTCCAGAGATCTTCTTCCTGGACAGGGAAGACTTGCTGGTGTATTGCTCCTGGAGATTTGCAGGACGTCTCAAGACACCATAGACAGCCTGAATCATGAATTTAATGGGCTGTGGTTCTGCCTGCCAGATGTCAGTCCAGGAGATATTCCACTGCAGAAAGCCATTGCACCTTGTCCATGCTCCCTGCTGCTGCACAATTGCTATCTTGCTGTACCCATTATTTTCAATGCCAGGCTGCACTTCCTCCAGGACTAGCTGACATCTGTCCTTGCCTTAAGCCTTGATTTAGTGGGATTGTGGGAGGGAGCGCAGCCCCAATCACCCAATTACCACTGTCCTCGCTAGAGTCCTTTGTTTCAGATGGGACTCTGCTACCACTGCTCCTTCCTGCACTTTCCACTTCCTATCCATCCATACCTGGATGCCCATTGCTGCCTCTTTGGGGTCCTTGGAGCCCGCTGTACTGCACCTTTCATGTTGGGGGAACTCTGAATTTGTTGTCCCAGCTGTTGAAGCTAAGCTACAGCTTTGTGCTCCTTGCATACTGTGGTACACTGCTCAGATGGAAAGGTAGGCCCAGTGACCTTCAAAAGTAGCTACTGATCTTTATCTTCAGCAATGGCACAGTTGTCAAGGGCATCTCACATACTAGTAGACGCAGTAGGATTCAAGTTAATATACCTGTTGATAGATTCAGGCATTGAACATGCCAGGTAAAACTTTGTGAGCCAATGTTCAAGTTTCTCGGAAGCTGCATGGATAGCAGCTGTATCCTTGTAAAACAGGCAGAGCTGGTGGATGCCAATGTCTGCTGGGAGGCTCCAGAAATCATTCAGGTCAGTTGTGGCAAAATGTCTGCACAGTTGCTTGTCTCAATGTGGGCTTTCTATGACATTGAGATACAGTATATCTGCTTGTATTTGATCAAATGGCCCACAAGCCTTGGAGAAGATAAGCTGTGGATCCCAGAGTGAGGCATGGCATGGCACAGTGGAAGAGAATCGGCATACTGAAAATGTGGAACGTGACTTCAGAAAGAGTGCTGTGGCTAGTTTGAGAATAACTGAGGTGTTTCCAGTGGCCATCACAGTGGGAACGTGTTTCATCTGAAAGTATGGCTGGGGATCCTCCATCCATCCATTTTCTAAACCTGCTTTATCCTTAGCATTTTTTACAGGGGAGCTGGATTTTCTCCCAGCATGAATAGGGCACAAGCCAGGAACAATCTCTCCATTTTCCATTGCTAAATAAACATGCCTGATTTTCTCTTATTTGGTGTGTGTGTCTTGGTGGTTCCATCTTGATGTTTGTTACAAAGTTATTCTTTATGTTGTTGCAAAGTGGCAACAATTAAGTGCAGCTGAGTGCAAAATCCTACCTTATTATGTTATCCTTCTTCTTTTCTGATCATTATTATTAGTAGTATCTTTGTGGTGAAGGCTTAGCATTACCGTCAGACAACCACAAAGCCTCATCATGATTTCCAAGGATATTGCAAAATGTCGTCATGGGTGCCAGCTTATGGCTCAGGCTGCTGTCAGTTCTTGACGTCATTCATTCTCAAATGCGAATTCTTACTTCTTGCTGGAAGCGGATGATGGATGCCTGATAAATATGTCTTATGCTCAACTCTGAGGCAGGACATATTCTAATCTTAAAATAAAGGTTTAATTTGAATTAAGATAAATGATCTTAATCCAACATTTAGTGCAATTCCTAGGAGTAATTCTGAGACACTTGATAAATACAGGCACAGGACACATGACTCTAGTATGTTCTGGGCACCCTGGCACACCAGGAATTCCGGCCTTCTGCCACTGAAGTGTCAATTTAGGGTTTCTTGAGTAGCAAGTCTGTCATCTGGTGTGACCTTCGCACTAAGCAGCAAGATGAAATTAGATGCTGTCAAAAGTGTTTTCTCTTAGGGTTCAGTGGTGAGGAAACTGGACTACCTTGAGTAAACCCACAAAGACGTGGGAAGAACATGCAAACTCCATGCACGGAGCACCCAGAACGCCTATCCTCATTACTGCAAGGCAGACACGCTACCACTGTGCCACTGTGTCACCCTCTAACACAACCCATCACTCTTCGAGATACGTCATCAATTGCAATGGACTGGTGGCTTGTTGGGGATTGTTTCCTTGTAAGGATAAGCCAGAGGTACCCAATGGATTTGGAACAAGAGAGATCAGTAAATGGATGGAAGAAAATGGTGGCTACTTTTCATTTCTGTCATATGTGTGTATCCTTTTGAGCTATAAATGTTAATTTTCATATCTACAACTAGTTTGCATTGACATGATACTTGCTAACATGACTTTATGGCCACTGTGTGTGCAGTATGTTGCTAAGCTACACTATTTTCTTATACACTGTATGCTGATGGACTGCATATGCACCACATGGTTTCCTCATCCATACAATTTATTATTTAGTTTCTGTATACGTCACAAGATTTTGTACATATAATTTATATTTATTTGAACTAGGGGGCTTCACCCCCTGCTCGCTTCACTCGCCAACCCTCCAGCCTGCGATAAGTGCCAGCCACTTCGTGTCTCTGCCACTCATGTATGTGGATTTCACTTTCACCAAACAACAAATCTTTTAATTCTCGCAGATACGCCTCTTCATTGGGAAGAAACACTGCTTTTCCCAGAAGGCAACACGAATTAGACAATCTACAAGTCTCCGACTTAAAGTTTCAATCCAAAGAATATATTCAACCTCTTTTCGCTGTTCTGTTATTTCACTGCGTAATAATTTCCATTGGTTTGCGCTAATGCGATCTTTACTATCATTTTTTTGAGACTTTCGAATTTTAGTACTTTTATTATCTCTAACCTGCTCTGCATGTGTATCGCACTAACATTTTTGAATTCCTTACGACATTCTACTTTGTCATCTACTCTTTGTTTTTTATTTCTGGCCCCAGGCGTGGTTAAATCTCTTGGCACAAAGTTTCGTCTCGGGGGACTTGAAAGTGTCTCTCTGAAAAAGTCACGTCTCGTCTCAGGATTTTTTTATATAATAGAGAGATATGCCCTGCTTGTGGGTAGTTATTTGGTTACATGATCTTTAAAGGTTCAAAGTAATACTTAAATAAAAAGGCAAATAAACAAATGGGTATAAAGCAAATAAGCTGAAAATCTACAGCAGGCAGCCAGAGGCGTTTCATGATTAAAATAGTAACACTGCTATAACATCAAAATGACAATCCTGTCACGTCATTTGAGTGGAAATTTAAACAATTGAAAAGTCTTCACTTGAAATTCATATCAGACATCACTATGCCAGTCTCTTATTTTGCTAACGTGGAACTTGAAAGATCTGATGACAGGGTTCAGTACTAGCCTGAGGAAGAATCATCTGCAGATTATCGTGGTAAAGTATGGAGGATAACACTCTAAAATCTGAGATGCTTGCTCTCATAGACGGTGTAAGGTGACGGCTGTCAGAATTGTGTATGCATGGACTCAGCCACCGTGGACACTAATGAGATGTTAAGTAAATCAATTGCCATTAGCCAAAGACGAAAATCGACCAAATTATCCATTCATTCTACTTACTATCTCTGCTTTTCGAGCAAAACTTTTCTGACAGCAATTTCTGAAAGACAAAAAAAGAAAAAAATAAACTCAAGAACAAGAAATCAGGTCCGTCACACAGAGCGCTATTTCAAATAGCTAGACTCTGTCTCATCAGGCCAACATGGATGTGCGAATCAAGCCAACATGAGAGAAAAATAGAGCTACTGAGTAAAAACATTCTCTAATGGGATAGAGGCTATATAAATAAAATGTATTATTATTATTATTATTATGATTTTGCACTAATGGACAAAGCGGCTGTAACAGAATATAGCAGTGTGATGGAAAACTTAGTGCAAAGAGGATTGTCCAAAACCAAGAAACCAGCCATTCACTTTCAGCGCACCAAAGAGCCTCTGTGTCCCGCCACTATTCAGGGAGGTGGCGTATTGCTCTGAGTACTTGGGGGCCACATCAGTGACAGGCTGGACTGGTCTTGTAACACAGAGGACTGTATAAGAAAGGACAGAGGAGACTTGTTTTTCTGAGGAGAGACGGCATTCCTTTAATTTTGGTTTGCACATCCTTCACATGTTCTGTAACTCTGTGATTGCCAGTGTGATTTGCTGTGCGGTAGTGTGCTGGGACCACCACTCCAAAAGAAGCTTTCCAAACCATCTACTTGAGAAGGCAGGCTCAGTTATGGGGGTAGTGAAGTAGAGAAGGAAGACAAAACTGAGTGGCATCATGAGAAATGCTGTACATCCTGTCTCTTACACACCAGCATTGAAGACATTAAGCCAACAACTTATTCAGGTGAAGGGTGTGAAGACACACTACTGGGACCTTTTTAGACCGATGGCAATACATCTGTATAATGCCTCACTGTGAGTTCTCCCTTATCTGTAGGCAAGCCAGAGGTTTTTTTCTACTTTCCTGTAATTCTTGTGTGTGTTTGAAGAGGGTTGTAGTTTGTCATTTATGGACACATCTTACTCCTGTGAACTATTAAAAACTCCATAAGGGGGTCTCACTGTATAGAATCTTCTTAAACAACTGAACAATTAAAATTTGTCGTCTTACTTCCAAAGGAGAGTTGTCTCAAGCACCCATATTGGACAAGGCTGTTGTTTCAGTTGCCACCTCTGACATTCTGTGTGACCCTTAGCAAGTAACTCAACCTGTGCCCTAACTGAGCAAACCGTGTCTTTAACTGATTATAATACCACAATTGTTTTATATAATCTTAAATAAAAGTGCCAGCCAATAATAGTAATGTGACTCTCTGACCCTCCATACTTTAAAGGGTTCAATTATTAGCTCATTGTGTCAAGTGTTCTTCTATGTGAGTTCAGGCGCTCACCGCATCCTGAAGCCTTTCAAGCCGGACCATGTGCATCATAGTATCTTATCACATTATTTAATCATTTTTCAATTACGGCAGAAGTGATGGTTGGCTTAAGTTCAAAATTAATAATTTACATATTTTCATTAAAGTTTAAAAAAAATACATTTTATGGAAAAATATAAAACATACTTGTTAATTTTTATATGTTATTTAAAAATTTATGTGAGTAAATGATTAATACAGTATAGATTTAGGTCAATATAAATGTTAAATTATTTCATAAGTACTTTATATAACATTTTTTTAGTGTAAAATAATTAGAATTTAAAAAAGTTAAACAAAGTTTTCATTTGCAGCCAAAGTCAGCAGTTTCACAAAGCAGTGTTTCAGAATTTGTGAAATAAAACATCCATTCATTTTCTTAAAGTGCACTTTCCCATTCCTGGCTGCAAACTGTAAAGAGTAACTACCATACTGCTGGATGGTACGTCAGCCGAAACTATGCCAATCCAGAGTCACAGATGGCAACCTGATAAGAACTGCAGAGGCCAAATTAGGCAAAACTTAAAGTATTTATATTCAACGTAGGTAAATATTCAAATATATCTGAATATAAGTTAAAAATTCTACACAGGTGATTATACTTTGCATGCTTTTTATAGTTATGATATAATTATTAATTTTTTTTCTGGTAATATGTCTGTAAAGAATGAGGTGCTTATGACTTATGCAGTGTTGCTAAAAAGATGCGCCTAAATATTCAAACAAATATGACACAAAAACCCAAAACTGGGATTCTCTCTGTGCACTGGATTGTGGGATCAAAGAGCTATCAGAGCTGGAAACTCCTCACAATGTCAGAAAGCCCCGGTGAAATCACTTAATATCTTTTTTTTCTGGCTATGTAGTGCGTCTGCACATCTGTCTTTCATGTAAATTGAGGAACTCTGAAATGATTCAATGTATTCAGTTTTGCATATATAATTGTCTTTTAAGTTTGATCTCCACACTATAATTATTGTTTTTATTGCATATTTTAATCCAAGGCACCTTAGAATACGATGTTAACAAATAATGCAGAACAAAACTTTAAAGGAAAATACAACAAGTCTATGTGGAAGTGTTTGCAGAAATGGCAATGACGCTGTGGAAGGTTGGCAGCAGCAGTTAGTCAAAAAATAACATACAGGACTCTCCTTTGTAACTCCCACCCGCCCCCCAATGGACCCTTTAGAGCTGCAGCAAAAACTGCAAGAAAAACCTATTTTAAAAACTTAAGACTCAGGTCCCTTAATTATTGTTTTTCCTTAATTAGCAGGCAAACAATATTAAGACACAAAATGAACCAACACATAAATAATAACCTGCGTTCATCACATAATAACTGAAAATAAAGAAAGGTGAAGGCCTCCTCAGTAATGTTGATCTGCTCAGATCCACAAAGCATTTTGACAGCCAGCGCTCTTAAAAAAGAAAATCAACAGTTTTGGAAATATCTGCCATGGCAGAATGAGCGCCATGGAATTAAATACACGGGTTTAATTAGCAATGAGAATTGGCTTCAAATTAAGAAACTGAATGATGTGAAGTTGGTTGGAGTTTGAGACCCCCTTAGTTGGTCATCTGTTGACTCACTTCACATCAAAGTTATGTTTAGGTGCCATTTAACACTAGAATTACCAGAGCCTATGAAAAAACTCATAAATCCGTCCCACCTTAAATCGCTTCACACTTCAGCATCTTTTGTCCTTTAAATGTGTTGATAAGCAGCAAGCAGCCTGCTATCACATCCCTGCACCGGCGCACAGTTTTCTCAGCTCAAGTCTGTTTACCTGCGTATCAGTTGTTTAGAGCTATATAGAGTGAGAAGTCAAGCAAAATTGCACCTTTTATAAATACTATATTGTTATTTGGAACACATGCATTTCATGTGTGTTCCGTGTCTACAATGATTTATGTAAACACATCGTTAAAACAAACGTTTTTCATGTTTTAGTAATAAGTTGACAAAATGTAGACATGAAGTATATAATGTGTGAAGCCTGAATTCCAAATATCAAAGAAATACTTTCACTAAAGGTACAAATATAACAGAACAAGTGCGCTTCAATTCAAGAAAATAACTGCAGAAAAACAACCCGCGTTAGGGTACGACATTGGCACACATTTGCTATGAGTGCTTTGGTGGCACAAAAGTTTCAGCTGTTGACTGGTAATCTAAACTTCACAGGTTCGATCCCCGTCTGGTTTGGGAAGTGAGCTGCACGAATTCTTACTATTTTAGAATAAAAACATACATTTGATTCCAGTCTGTAACAGCCGGTGTAATTTATGATACTTGTAAAGGTTAGCTTTGTTTTTTTTTTTTATTCAGTTTTATTCTCTCAGCCGCGTTCACGAAAACAAACCCAGCATTTGATACTGCTGTTTTCACATAGACGCGCTATAACAGAGGTAAACCATCCTTTGTATGTAAGAGCCAGTCATGATTTAAGTTTACCTCTGTTATGGCGCATCTGTGTGAAAACAGCAGTGTCAAATGCGAGGGCTGGGGGTTGGGATTGTGAATGTAGCTGAGAGAATAAAGCTGAATAAAAAAAAAAAAACAAAGCTATCCTTTACAAGTATCATAAATTACACCGGCTGTTACAGACTGGAATCAAATGTATGTTTTTATTCTAAAATAATAAGAGTAAGAGCAGCTCATTTCTCAAAACAGACTCGAACCCATGAAGTTTAGATTACCAGTCAACAGCTGATACCGTTGCGCCACCAAAGCGCTGGTAGCAAATATGTGTCAATGTCACACTCTAATGTGGGCTGGTTTTCTGCAGTTATATTCTTGAATAGAAGCGCACTTGTTCTGTTATATTTGTACCTTTTGTGAAAGTGTTTCTATGATATTTGGACTTCAGGCTTCACACCTTATACACATGTCGTAAATGTAAGAAAGATGGTCCTTGGGTGTGTGTGAGAACTGTTAACATTTGAATCTGATGATTGTATATAGCGCAAAACTGACCTGCCTGTACTATTCTGTCCTCCGCATCTCCTGGAGTTGAAAAGAGATACCAACATGCAGCAACATGTGGACAACATTTTCCGAAATGTACAACACAGGTCATAAAATGAATTATTCCAAATGTCATATATATTTTTGTCTCTCATTTTTTGTCAGAATGGCTTTGACAGCATGGATCAGAAGGCGCATACTAATTCCACGTGAGCAGGAACACTCAAAAATAAAACTGAATAAAAACAAATCCACATCCACAGTCATTCTCAGTCATGCACAACTGTCACACCCACGTCCACAGTTTTCAAGTGTCTCGTTCGCGCACAAGATCTGGCACAGTTTTCAAATAAAGTGGGGGTATAACAAAACAAGTTTGTACCTACCATGTCTTTATCTGAAAAAGGTGTCACATGGGGGGATAGTGGAATGTGATAGAATAAAACAAAAAAAATCAACAAGTACTATGAATTTACAAAAGCAAATCAAATGTATGTTTTTATTCTATGATATAAAGAAAAGCCAAACAAAATGACACCTTTTATTGGCTAACTAAAAAGATTACAATATGCAAGCTTTCGAGGCAACTGAGGCCCCTTCTTCAGGCAAGATATAATACAGAAACTGAAGTTCCCTGTGTTTATATACACACACTAGGACAAGAAACAACAATGGTAAATTTTTAAATGAAAACTCTTAAATGTAAAATGTTAAAAGATTCATTCAGGCTAAGATTAATTTAACAAGAGAGAGAAGAACAATGTATGGTCAAGATCTTTGGATAAGATAACTGTCCAACAAAATCCTTTGAAGTTTGTGAAGTTTTTCAAAACAATATGGGTCTGTAGACAGGTTATCTGTGTCAGTCTGAGAGATGCAAACAGTCCTCATACCTGGCTATACAACTCTTGTCTCTATTCAAGCCATGTTGTAATGTATTAAATTTTAACATGAGTTTAACTTCCCATTCTTTTCTCTCTTGCTGTGTTTTGAAGTTGCCCATAAGCACTGTGACTTTAAAGTCCCTCTCACAGTGTCCATGGCTGTTGAAGTGGGCCGCTACAGGAACATCTGTGTTGCCATGTTTAATGTGGAATCTGTGTAAATTCATTCTCTGGCGGAGTGTTTGTCCAGTTTCTCCCACATAGAGTGCAGTGTCAGGACATTTCATGCAGAGAATTGGGTAGACAACATTAGATGATCTGCAGGAAAATGATCCCTTTATGTGATGTTCTAGTCGGCAGTGTGGCATAACAATACGGTCTGTATCGTAGATGTGGGCACACGTATTACATCTTTTCTGTAGGCAGGGAGATGTGCCATTTTCTGTCGGTTCATTTAGGGAGCTTCGGACAATTAGTTGCTGAATGTTTGGTGGTTGTCTGTATGCCAGGAGGGGAGGTTCAGGAAATACACTTTTCAGTGTTTGGTCGTTGTTTAGCATTGGCTGAAGTTCTTTTATAATTTTTCGAAGTGTTTCAAGATGTGGGTTGTAGGTGACAACAAGTGGGATGCGGTTCTTGTTGTCTTCGATTTTGTTTTCCAGAAGGTTGTTTATGGGTATGGCAATAGCTCTTCTTATTTGAGTGTCTGTTGTTTTGGGAGTATAACCTTGTCTGATGAAATCTTGTCTGAGCTCCTGCAGTTGTTGATCCCGGTCTGTCGGGTCTGAGCAAATGCGATTGTACCGTATTGCTAAGCTGAAAATAATGGAGCGCCTTATATGCTTGGGGTGGGAGCTATCACTTCTTAGGTAGGTCCGTCTGTCTGTTGGCTTGTGAAAAACAGAAGTTACAAGGGTGTTGTCTTTCAGTTGAACGGTGGTGTCAAGGAAGCTGACTTCTGTTTTTGTATGATATAAGCAATAAGATCAGCTCACTACTCAAAATGGTAAATTTGGGAAGCAGCTGATATCGAAACCGCGACCTCTTGATTGAAAGTCAGCAGTTCTTAGCATTGCACCACACTAGCTGTCATATCAACTGCCTACAGTAACCTGCTTTCTTTTTTCTTTGGTTAAATTCTTGAATAAAAGTGCACTTGTTTTGTTATACTGGTACCTTTTGTGAAAGTGTTTATTTAATATTTGTATTTCAGGTTTCACACATTATACATTTCATGTCTACATTTTGTCGATTATTAGATAACCCGCGCTTCGCAGTGGAGAAGTAGTGTGTTAAAGAAGTTATGAAAAAGAAAAGGAAAAATTTTAAAAATAATGTAACATGATTGTTAATGTAATTGTTTTGTCATTGATATGAGTGTTGTTGTCATATCTATATCTATATATATATCTATATATACAGTATATATATATATATATATATATATATATATATATATATATCTATATCTATATATATACTAGCAAAATACCAGCTTCAGGAGAAGTAGTGTGTTAAAGAAGTAATGAAAAAGAAAAGGAAACATTTTGAAAATAACGTAACATGATTGTCAATGTAATTGTTTTGTCACTGTTATGAGTGTCGCTGTGATATATATATATATATATAGCAAAATACCTGCGCTTCACAGGGATGTCATGTGTTAAAGAAGTTATGAAAAAGAAAAGGAAACATTTTAAAAATAATGTAACATGATTGTCAAAGTAATTGTTTTGTGTATTTGGCGGCAGCGTCACGAAGTTGTTTTGGCAGCTGCATCAGAAAATGTACCATGACGTCTGACACGCCTCCTTTTACTGTTTTCTCACAGCTTGGATTGCTGCTGTCATATATATACACACACACACATATATATATATATACACATACATACATACATACATACATACATATATATATAGACATATATATATATAGATATATATATATACATATCTACATATCTACATATACACATATATATATATATATATAATATATATATATATACATACATACCTATCTACATCATATATTCACACACATACATACATACACACACACAAATTATATATATGTGTGTATGTATGTGTGTGTGTGTGTGTGTGTGTATATATATATATACACATACATATACTTGTGTGTATGTTTGTATGTGTCTATATGTGTGTGTATAGCTTTGGTCACTGAGTGCAAGGGAAAAATAATGAAATATAGTCTATAAGTTATTAAACAGTAAAACATTAACGTTTTAAGAAGTACAGGTACATTGAAATTACATTTTCTATGTGAACGTTCAAATTTGTGCCTCGCCTCGATTGTGAATCGCCTTAATATTATTTTGCCGTGGTGTAGAAAAGGGGTCCGTGTTTGCACTTGTCTGGGCTATAGCGCAGGGGGAGGATGAAAAAAATTAAAAGTGCTCACTTTGACTTAAGGCAGAAGCGCAGTCAGCGTCTCAAAGGCGGCACAGCTATGCACGCTGGCTGCTCGACTTTTGCTGGGCAGGAGACCCCAGTTTTTGCAGACACGTTCATGATATCAAAAGTCTCAGCGCTCTTTGGAGGTCATTCATATATTATATATATATAGCAAAATACCCGCGCCTCGCAGCGGAGAAGTAGTGTGTTAAAGAATAATGAAAAGAAAAGGAAACATTTTAATAATAGCGTAACATGATTGACATTGTCATGAGTGTTGCTGTCATATATATGCCTGCCTAAATAAGTCACCTCGCTTTTGCTCTTACTTTTTTACCGTTCATTTAATCATGGCTAGTGGCGGAAAAATTAATGGGTGTGTTTGTGTGTGTCCTGCGGTGGGTTGGCACCCTGCCCAGGATTGGTTCCTGCCTTGTGCCCTGTGTTGGCTGGGATTGGCTCCAGCAGACCCCCGTGACCCTGTATTCGGATTCAACGGGTTAGGAAATGGATGGATGGATGGATGGGAGGATGGCTTTACCAAAACAATTATTGATGGCGAATCGATTATTCATAAAGCTTGAATTGGTGATCCGTTTTTCTGTGTTAACCTCATATTTTTTCATACTTCTTCTCAAACTAAGGTGGTGCGAGGGTAAAATGAATCGGGATGCGCTGATCAATGTAATCCGTGTACCAGGAAATCATGCATTGACAACAGCTCCCCTTTGCTTGTAATGCAAAGTGTGATTAAATGCATTATTTTTTAACGCGTTATGGAGCACATGCATCGAAGCTTCTCGGCTGTGCTTGTGCTAAGAAAAGGAAAGATTTTAAAAATAGCGTAACACGATTGTCAATGTGACCTTTTGTAAGTAGTGCCTGGAGGATTCAGTGTGTAGAAACTCTATAGAGACAGCGTGTGTATTAACTTGTGGATTTTTCTGTGAGTATTTGGTGGCAGTCTGGCGAAGTTGCTTGAAGACAGCGTTAACTGTGAGCTCAGCTCAGAGCAAAATGAGGTGGGAGGGAGATGATGGCGTGACTCCCCACCGCCTTAACTGTCAATCCCCCACAAACACAGTCTCTCAGAATTTGCATAAGCACACCCCTTCACCTACAATTTTAACTTAGTTACAAAGTGATCAAAACTCTCGTTTATATCCTGCGTCCTCTCATTAAACTTGTATCCCGCATTACCTGTGTGTATGTGAAAGCAGCGTAGCCTGTCTATGAACTTAATTTAAAGTTTAGGTTTACACGTGCTTTCTTTCGAGCTGGCAACACTCATGAATATATGGTAGTATATGTCACTTTCGCTTCGCTTCTTATTGTTTAGCTGCCTTCTCAATTATATAATGCATGTTTTCTTGGCGCTTTTTGAGGTCTTCCTGGTTTTCTATGTACTGCGTGATTACGTGGGAGGCGTGATGATGTCACACGAAACTCCGCCACGGCGTTGAAGCTCATCTCCATTACAGTAAATGGAGAAAAACTGCTTCCAGTTATGACCATTACGCTTAGAATTTCGATATAAAACCTGCCCAACTTTTGTAAGGAAGCTGTAAGGAATGAACCTGCCAAATTTCAGCCTTCCACCCACACGGGAAGTTGGAGAATTAGTGATGAGTCAGTGAGTGAGTCAGTGAGTGAGTGAGGGCTTTGCCTTTTATTAGTATAGATATATATATAAAAAATATATATATATATATATATATATATATATATATAGCGCAAAATACCCACGCTTGGCAGCGGAGAAATAAAAGAAAAGGAAACATTTTAATAATAACGTAACATGATTGTCAATGTAATTGTTTTGTCACTGTTGTGAGTGATGAGTGTTGTTGTCATATACACATATATACATACATATATATATATCTACATATATACACATACATATACACACACACATAAATACATACACACATACATACATACACACACAAATACATATATATATATACATACATACACACATATATAAACATATATATACATATACATACATATCTACATATATACACACACAGCTATTTCAGTATCAGTGCAATACGCTGCTTGTTAAAACGGATGACTCCCGCTCTTACGTGCAAGTCTGCGTGGATATTATGAACTATCAGATTTGTTCAAGTTCTATTTAAATTTTAAATAGAAGGAATTTTTATTTAGTCGACAGAAATATCTTTGGTAGGAATGGTAAAACAGACAGGAATATTATTCTGAATAAATCAACTCAAACCTTAAACAACTTATAATATTTTGCTCTCCATAAAAATATATCCTGTCTAAATTATACAAGTTAGAAATAAAGTAAACGTTAAAAGAACAAACATTCAAATTTCTTTACTCTTATGTAATTTTATATAAAAAATAAACTTAGATTTTAAATATCCCAAAAGATTTTGCTCTCCATAAAAATATATCCTGTCAAAATTATACAAATTCAAATATGAACATGCTGCATAACAAAACCTGGAAATATAAATAAAATGTGTTCCTTTCAGCAATAACAAATCAAATCATTCAGTTGTCTTTGCTCATATGTCATTTTAGAGCTGGACGCCTGGCATCTTTTTGGCCACAGGTTCGTTTCTGTTTGGTGTGAGGTTCTGTGTTGTGGAGATTCTCAGGATGGATTGCAGGTGCTCATCAGTGAGGCGACTCCTGTGTGCTGTTTTGTTAGTCTTTATCACTGAGAAGAGCTTCTCACACAGATATGTGCTACCAAACATGCACAAGGTTCGAGCCGCATGTAGACGGACTTTTTGTTCTTCAAAGTCACCAAAGCGCCGTGCAAACTCAGTGCGCTCAGTTTATCAGCAAAGTGCGATTTGGGAACACCGTAGTGACGACTTGGTTTAACATTACTTGGCAACAGGGAAAGTGGGGCAATTGCACTGGTGCATTTGTGTCTCCCATAAAAGCAGCTTCACTTGAAATCACTTTGTGATTGTGCACGGGTAAAACGTCCGCTGAAGTGTCAGATTCTTATTTAATTATCTGCTTTCTGTATCTTCTGCATTGCATTCAGGTTACCCTGATGTTTTGTCTCATAGTGCCGCCTTAGATTAAATTCTGTAATTACAGCCACATTAGCTCCACAAATGAGACACACGGGTTCAGTAAACATATACTCAGCCTCCCATCGGTTTTAAAGGCTCTATTTTCAGAATCAACTTTTCTCTTCAGCATCGTGTGAGCTAGCTTCGCAATAACTTGCAGCATCATAAGGTAGACTTGATTAACGCGTAAGTGTTCGGCAAGGCAGCTGAAGCGCTGCATTATGGGATCTGTAGTTTATTGTGTTACCAGCGCTTCATATACCCGGCTTTAATAACAATAATACAGTATATAAAATGATCTCGGGGCGGATATAATTACACGCCGGGCGGATGTGGCCCGTGCCCTTGAGTTTGACACATATGGACTAAATAGAACTTGAAAAGATATATTTTTTCAAATGTGATCGCGCAATTCAGATAGAGTTGACGCAAGACTACAGCCTGCATGCCTCAATAAGTCATCCTCCCTCGCTCTTACTTTTTACCGCTCATCTAATGAATACACTGAGTATGGCTTTACCAAAACAATCATTGATGGCTAATAAAGTATCCATTATTCGAGTATGTAGATCGGGATATATATATACATATATATATACCCGCGTATCGCAGCGAGAAGTAGTGTGTTAAAAAGCTAGAAAAGAAAAGGGAACATTTTAAAAATAACGTAACATGACTGTCAATATACAGTATTTGTTTTGTGAGTGTTACTGAGTGTTGCTGTCATCAAGGATTTGATTATCATTATTTCTTTCAATCAGGTTCGTATTTGTAGGATGTGTTGTGTTCAAGTTACATTCCGTGTTTGTCAATCGCTGTAAAGATGACAGGTTTCATTCATCGATTCGTTTCTTACTGCATCAATAAACAGCTCGTCTTCTTCTTTATCTGAGACCTGACACACTGCATGCACGGGTTTTTTACACTGTCTTCCTTTAGCGGACATTGACTTTTTCCACGTGTGCTTTGTTTCCGCAGTAGTTGGATTTATGAATATGCTTGTATGTATCAGACGCTTCATATTTTTGCTGCCTTTTCAATTGTGTAATTCGGTTTTGTTCAGCTCTTTGGAACTGTTGCTTTTATCTGTGCACTCGCCAGTTCACGTGAGCCGCTCGGTGTACATGCATCGAAGGTTCCCAGCTGTGCTGGTGCCATCTCGCTATGTCCATGGCTGTATTTAATGTTACCTTAGTCCTGGCACTTAAAACTTTCTCTCGCAGTTTCGCTGAGTTTGTGTCAAACACCACCCTGACCATCTCATCTTCCTCTGCATAAGCACAGTCCTTCACCCGTGAATATTTAGTGGAGTTTGCTATTGGATTGCCGCTGACGGACGGCCTTATATGGACAGGCACTAAATTACAAACGCCAGCGGCAGCCTGTCTATGAACTTAATTTAAAGTGTAGGTTTACATCGTGCTTTGTTTCAAGTAGCAGAACTCATGAATATGGTTGTATATGTCACTCGCCGCTTCTTATTGTTTCGCTGCCTTCTCAATTATATAATTCATGTTTTCTTCAGCGCTTTTTGAGGTCTTCCTGTTTTTCTATGTACTGCGTGATTACGTGGGAGGCGTGATGATGTCACACGAAACTCCGCCCCCACGGCGTTGAAGCTCATCTCCATTACAGTAATTGGAGAAAAACTGCTTCCAGTTATGACCATTACGCGTAGAATTTCGATATAAAACCTGCCCAACTTTTGTAAGGAAGCTGTAAGGAATGAACCTGCCAAATTTCAGCCTTCCACCCACACGGGAAGTTGGAGAATTAGTGATGAGTGAGTGAGTGAGTGAGTGAGTGAGTGAGTGGGGCTTTGCCTTTTATTAGTATAGATATATATATATATATATATATATATACATACATGTGTACATATATACACACACACATATACTATGGGGTGCCAAACAGGCAAATACATTGATTTTGTGAATATATAAAGTCGGCGTCAGAATATATAAAGTCAAAACTTGAATATATAAAGTCATTCCTGAATATATAAAGTCAAAACTTGAATATATAAAGTCAGCATCGGTATATATAAAGTCAAACTTGTTTCTGAATATATAAAGTAATCGCTGGAATATATAAAGTCAAAACCTAAATATATAAAGTCAGCGTCGGAATTTATAAAGTCATTCCTGATTATATAAAGTCAATATCGGAGTATATAAACTCACTCCTGAATATATAAAGTGAAAGTCAAAATCTATTGATTGAAACAACTCTGAACTGAACTAAGTTAGGGTTATATATATTGAAGTTTTGACTTTATATATTGCAGCGCTTACTTTATATATTCCGACGCTGACTTTATATATTCAAGTTTTGACTTTATATATTCAGAAACAAGTTTTGACTTTATATATACCGACGCTGACTTTATATAATCAAGTTTTGACTTTATATATTCGGAAATGACTTTATATATACAAGTTTTGACTTTATATTGTTAAATTTAGTCATCATTGCATAACTTTTTCTTTACCATAGAAATTTAAAGACTAAATTCAGCTTCCATTCCTAACAAAGATATTTCTGGCGACTAAATAGAACCTACTTATATCCAAATTCGAGCTATTGAGCTGTCGCCTGCCTGCCTGAATAAGTCACCTCGCCGCTCTTACTTTTTACCGTTCATTTAATCATGGCTAGTGGCGGAAAAATTATAAAATGGAAGGAGGATTACACTGAGTATGGCTTTACCAAAACAATTATTGATGGCGAATCGATTATTCATAAAGCTTGAATTGGTGATCTGTTTTTCTGTGTTAACCTCATATTTTTTCATACTTCTTCTCAAACTAAGGTGATGCGAGGGTAAAATGAATAGGGAAGCGCTGATCAATGTAATCGGTGTACCAGGAAATCATGCATTGACAGAAGTTCCCCTTTGCTTGTAATGCAAAGTGTGATTAAATGCGTGATTTTTTAACGCGTTATGGAGCACATGCATCGAAGCTTCTGAGCTGTGCTTGTGCTAAGAAAAGGAAAGGTTTTAAAAATAACGTAACACGATTGTCAATGTAACCTTTTGTAAGTAGTGCCTGGAGGATTCAGTGTGGAGAAACTCTAGAGACAGCGTGTGTATTAACTTGTGGATTTTTCTGTGAGTATTTGGTGGCAGCTTCACAAAGTCGCTTCCGTAACACTGCGTTAGCTGTGGAGCTCAGCTCAGAGCGAAATGAGGTGAATGGGAGGGGAGATGATGACGTGACTCCCCACCCACCTTAACTGTCAATCCCCCACAAACACAGTCTCTCGGAATTTGCATAAGCACAGCCCTTCAGCTGCAATTTTAACTTAGTTACAAAGTGATCAAAACTCTCGTTTATATCCTGCGTCCTCTCATTAAACTTGTATCCCGCATTACCCGTGGGCATGACAAACGCCAGCGGCAGCCTGTCTATGAACTTAATTTAAACTTTAGGTTTACACCGTGCTTTGTTTCTGAAGTAGCAGCACTCATGAATATGGTTGTATATGTCACTCGCTCGCTTCTTATTGTTTCGCTGCCTTCTCAATTATATAATGCATTTCTTCAGCGCTTTTTGGAGCTCTTCCTGGTTTTCTATGTACTGCGTTGACAGTCAGTTCACGTGATTACGTGGGAGGCGTGATGATGTCACACGAAACTCTGCCCCCCACGGCTTTCGAGCTCAACTCCATTACAGTATATGGAGAAAAATAGCTTCCAGTTATGACCATTACGCGTAGAATTTCGAAATGAAACCTGCCCAACTTTTGTAAGGAAGCTGTAAGGAATGAGTCTGCCAAATTTCAGCCTTCTACCTACACGGGAAGTTGGACAATTAGTGATGAGTCAGTGAGTCAGTGAGGGCTTTGCCTTTTATTAGTATAGATACATGAAAAATATTTCTGTGTTAACAACGTTTTTACAGAGATTGTTGATGACACTGAACACACATGAAATTTATGTATTCTAAATGACGATGTACTTTTTTACCCAATAAAGCTCCAGCCCTTCACTCGAAGATAAACACTGAGCACTGAGAAACGTCTTTGCAAATTGAACTGCTGCGGTGGGTGGGGGGATAGAATAGCCGGCTGCTTGCTGCTTGTCTTAATCGGCACATTTACTGGACAAAAGATGCTGAGGGAGAGGTGCGACTGGATTTAAGGTGGGCTGGATTTTCGAGTTTTCTCGTAGGCTCTGGTAATTCTAGTGTTAAGGAAAAAAGAATCAATTCAGTGGTCAGAATCTCAAGAAAAGTCAATTAAAATAAAGAGAAATAGTTAATTAGCAGCAAATCTGTGGTCACTAATTAAGAAAAGAATTTGAATGAAAACTTGCAGCCACAGCAGCTCTCCAGTACTGGAGTTGGAGACCCCTGTTATAGACGCTTCTAGAGGCACAGAGTGTTCCAGCCAGATGTGGATTCTTTAACAGATGCTGACTTCCTGGTTATCAGATGCTTATATCTGCAGCAGATGGGTCTTCCCAGCCAGAAGAGGAAATTACATTAGAGCACTACCTGCAGTCGACAGCATTTGACAGCACCCTTTTCTTTACGGAGGAGTATTACCATCATTCTTGGAGCCCTGAAGATGTTTCCAAAATGCAACTGCCTGACAATAGCTCTACTTCTAAAATCAGCTGCTTTCGGAGCTCATTCTTCTGACATCATTATAAATTACAAACGGTGTTATCATGCTTATATAACTCAGAAACAGCTGATAAAGCCATAAATGACTAACATCCATTGTCGTAGCAGTTCTGCTTATACAGTTAAATTAAATCGGTTCTTATCTCTTATCAGGAAAAAAATGGACAGTCAAGCAATACCTTGAACAGAATTCCTAAAATGCTAGAGTTACAATAGGACAGAGCTTTTTACGATTTACACTTAAATTAATTATTTAAACATTCAGGTAATTCTTGTCTAAATTTAAAAACAATAATAGAAAACGTAAGTAGCCATGTAACATAACAATCTGTTATTGCATAACAAATATAAAATTCCTTTTTTAAAATGTTGCAAGAAATGTTCTATTCCTTCCACCCACATCCCCCCAGAGTTTAAAATTGGGATATCGGCATTCGCCTCATTTCTGCGGGTGACTCTAACAAGTCTTTTTGGCCTCTGGAATCCCCTGAGCTGATGTGATTGGACGTCCCCGGTGGGTCACAGCGGACAGCAGCACACGAGTCAATATGGACTGATAGTTGGTTTCACTGCAACATCGAAACAGTGAGAGTGATGATAAGTGAGAAATGCCAGGCTGTTCTGAAAAATATTGCTCTGATTCCTGATAAGCATTATAGAATCTGAAATATATATAAAGTGACATCTAAAACTGTTACTTTTATTGCCTGCACATTTTGATATTGTCTCAATGCAGTATTGATAATACATAACCATAAACTAATATCTTAGTATAAATACCCATATTATTGGTCTCTGAGGTAATTATTGTTTTCGGCATGTTGTGTTCATTATAAAAAATCATTAAGGATATTTAAAATGAATGAAAGCTTCAACAACAGACGCAGAGCAACATCTTATTCCAAGAAGATGCCTTGAGGCAAAGTAATCTAATGGAAACCATTTAGTTGTCTTTTTTTAGACAGAAAATCTTAATGCATATCATTACCTAATAACATTACATTAATAAAAAACATTGAGAAATAAGACTTAATTTACTAATGTAACTGTCTTTCATCAGAAACAATCCTCACGTATTTTGATGGAAACATTGCAAAATGAATGGATTGTAATGGGAATGAGTATAGCAGCATTGTATTACATTTATTGTAAGCCGTTATTTGGTCTTTTTAAATTTTTATTAAACAAAGCTGATATATTTGCATTATTCAGTCCATTCAGATGTTTCTCATTACATGCCATGTTCTCCTATAAAATGGTGTCTGTTGAACACCCATTCCATGTTGCTATTCTATTTCATCAAGAAGAACTCCGGCCTCATTTCCATGTAAATGTGGTAGGAAGAACTCCTGCTCCTTGCGCGTTCACCCAACTAGTACAACAAGGTGGTCTGACACAAGGTCTTTATTTCTGATCAAGCTTTCACTTCCAAAGCTAACGACTCCGCATGAAGCCAATCTTTTGCTCTTCAAGTAATAATTCAGTGTAATATATTTTTTTATGTTACGTGATGAAATGTTTTTCTTTCATCGTTTTTGCTCTTTAGCAGCAATCCCAGGAATTTTGACTTTGTATGAATTATACTAAATCCATAACTTGCCAAAGACTACGGACTAAAACCCTTTTTGGACAGAATTATTTAAACACCAGGAAGTGGGGTAAAGTATTTATTTCCAGGGGACCTCTGTAATTTTAGTTCTGAATCAGTTGTGTCAGTAACTTTTTACGTGAGGTGGGTTAATGTCTCAATAATGATTACACACTCTGCCTTTTACTCATTCCCCATGGCCTCTCTTCTTCTTCTTTCTCAGTGCCAACTGAATGATATCATCCTTGGCACCTTTCAAAAAATTAAAGCTTATCATCACCAGTTGGTAATTTGCTCACACTTGGATCATTCAGATGATGTCTCCTGGTGGCCTCTGCCCTTTGCCCCTTCTGTCTCTGGCACCTCCTGGCCAGCCAGACCTCCTGTCAAAACATTTAGATCTATTATTGATGTACTTAGTCACAAAAATACTTTCATCTGACTTTACAGAAAAGGAAATGTACGCTCCTGATCTTGTATCTATATTTGCTAATTGCAGACTTAGTATTTACAGGTATTTATTTAAATTCACCTTGTAATTTGCTAGTCTTTTGAGATAGCATGACATTTTCAAACACTTTTAGTCCAATTCATGATCACAGCAGGTCTAGGATGCAATATTTAAAGATAAATGTTCATGGTGGAATAAACAAATTGAGAACACAAAATATAAATAAGCAGTCATATAAAAGTCGACTGCCTTTTGGAGCTACCTAAACAGAGCTAGAGCTCCTGCCTATCACTTGTTCCTTCAGGTAATGGGTATTCAAAAGTGTGGAGCAGTGGTTAAGGCTTTGGACTTCAAACCCTGAGGCTGTGGCTTCAAATCCTGACACTGACACTGTGTGACGCTGTGGTGTTATGGGTCCACAGCTCGTTGAGAAAAGGCCATTCATTTTAAATAAATAATCACCGTACCCGAGGCGGCTTCGTGAGGGGGGTGTAAAAAAATGGAGAGAGGAGAAAGGAGATGAGAAGAGAGGACGGAGGTTACAGGGAGCGAGGAAGCAGGCGGTGCGTGAGTGTGGTGAGCGCACGATCGAGCGCTCGTGGGCAGCTGCGAGGAAGCTGGGTGTTAGGCCGACACCCAGGCGTTTGAGTTGAGGTTGCTCCCGCTGAGTGAGCAGGTAGCGGGAGTGCCTAGAGGAAAGCGACAAGCCGCAGAAGGCCGTGGAAAGGCAGCGGAAGTCGGGAGGCTTGGTGGTGGAGTCCCCAATGTGTGCGTCCTGGCTATTGGGGTAATCAAGTCTCAGGGACTGGGATGAGTGCCATACCGGAGCCAGGGATCGGGAGGTCTCCAGTCTCGTGCGTGTGTTGTAGGAGGGCAGCTGCAGAGAGCGTCTTGCCTGCTGCTAAGCCCAAACGGGATAAGCAGGTGAGACGCTAACAGAAACGCTAAGAAACGTGGCACCGGATTTGTTGTTGTTTTTAAAGACAGCTTCCTAAAGAAGATTTTAACCTCTCGTTTTAAGGGATTGTTTTTTTCTATTGGTTTTAACCTCCACATGTTCTTTTAATGGATTATTTATTGAAGAACTGCACTATTTATGGAACACTGTTTTGACTGTTTTTGCTTTGATGGACAGTTTTAAATAAAAGCACTTTTGCACTTTTTACCTTCCCCTTGCTGGAATTATTTGCCTCCACTGACTAGCTCACTCGGTTTCATTATCGACGGTGTTGGGTTCAAGGGTTCCCAAACATCAAAGGGAGTGTGGAGCCAGAACCCACATCGTCACAGACCCTGAGCAAGTCATACCACCCAGATGCCTCCAATTGGAAAATCAAAAATAAGAGTCTACTTCTTTCGGCTGCTCCCGTTAGGATTTGCCACAGCGGATCATCTTCTTCCATATCTTTCTGTCTTCTGCATCTTGTTCTGTTACACCATCACCTGCATGTCCTCTCTCACCATATCCATAAACCTTTGCTTATGCTTTCCTCTTGTCCTCTTCCGTGGCAGCTATATCCTTAACATCCTTCTCCCAGTATATGCAGCATCTCTCCTCTGCACATGTCCACACGCAATCTTGCCTCTCTGACTTTGTCTCCCAACCTGAGCTGACCCTCTAATGTCCTCATTTCTAATCCTGTCCATCCTCGTCACACCCAATGCAAATCTTATCATCTTTAACTCTACCACCTCCAGCTCTGTCTCCTGCTTTCTGGTCAGTGCCACCGTCCCCAACCCATATAACATACTGTAGCTGGTCTCACTACCGTCCTGTAGACCTTCCCTTTCACTCTTGCTGATACCCATCTGTCACAAATCCCTCCTGACACTCTTCTCCACCCATTCCACCCTGCCTGCACTCTCTTTTTCACCTCTCTTCCACAATCCCCAATACTCTGTACTGTTGATCCCAAGTATTTAAACTCATCCACCTTCGCCAACTCTACTCCTTGCATCCTCACCATTCCACTGACCTCCCTCTCATTCACACACATGTATTCTGTAGTGTAACCAGTCAAATGTTTTAAGTTGCTTTGGATAAAGGCGTCAGCCAAGTAAATAAATATATTATCTTTTTCTTCTCTCATGACTCTGACTCTGGCATGGAGCAGCTCTTTGCTCCCACCCTGGCTCTGGAAACACTTCCGAGGTCATAGCAGGTCCTTTTTTCAATAAAGAGACAAAGTAGTAGCATAGCAGCTTTTGGTGCCCACACCTTCAAAAGCCCAGAAAGGCTCAGGCTTCTCAAACAGCGTCTAAACTTTCAGGCTGCCCTATGCAATTTCCTTACATGTTACGACATTTGGGAGTTTTGGTGCCCTCTCACACTTAATGCCTCATGTATACTGGTAGCTGATCTAAAGAAAGCATAAACTTTGAGAATGTATAGAATAGCAAATGTTTAGAAGTGTTTTGAGCGACCTCACTTTGAGACTGCATGGCAAGACCTTAGGGCAAGACTCATGGTCCAGTGCAATTTGAAACTGTAAAAAATGATGTGATCGTTCTGTATCTCTGTGCTTATAGTCGGCTAAATGTTGTACGGCCTGCAAAGACAGGCAAAGCAGGTGCAGAAAGAGGATCAAGAAATTAACGTTAATTGAAACAAAGTCGAAGACAGGCACGTTCAAAACACCATTTTAGTAACAGGCCCTCCTTTCTGTGCAATTTGTTGTTAACAACGCCATCTGTTGCCGTCACATGACATCAGCAGGGCATTGGTTTAAAGATGGTGACTTGCTGTTTGTTTCCCCCCACGATTGTGGATACCAATCTAAAAAATGTGTGGTTGAGTGTTTGCTATTTTGTGAAAAGGCTTTCGACTTTTTTGACTAAAATTTCTGATTAATGGTTTGTGTGCCTCATTTGGTTCGGTCACATTTCCTCATATTAGATTCCTGCTTGTTTCTCAGTTTACTTTTATCACCCTTCTTCTGGTTACCTAAACTATAATGCATCTTTTTGTTGGTCAGAACAGCAACACAGTTGAGTTTCTTTACGTTCAGGACATTGTACTCCAACCTAAAGGTTTGTAGGTTTATCCCTAATGTACTGCACGTCCTCTTTTAAAAAAGGCTAACATGTGCTGCCCCTACTGGCCAGGAGGGAACTTTATAGCGCCATCACAGACATATAGAACACACACCCGGATGGACTGGTTATTGTCACTGGAGATTTCAATTATGTGAATCTCAAGTCAGTGCTCCCTAAGTTCCATCAGTTTGTGGACTTTGCAATGAGAGGAATAAACACGCTGGATCTTATTTATACGAACATTCCTGCCGCGTACCGGGCAGAGCCCCGCCCCCACTTTGGAAACTCAGATCACATCTCTGTCATGTTAATTCCAGCATACAGACCGCTCGTCAGCTGCACCAAACCAGTTCTGAAGCAGGTAAGAACCTGGCCAGCAGAAGCCATCTCTGCCCTTCAGGACTGTTTTGATTGCACTGACTGGGAGATGTTTAGAGAGGCTGCAACCAACAGCGATTGTATCTACTTGGAGGAGTACACGTCATCAGTGACAGCTAAATCTATAAGTGCATTGATGACGTTACTGTCTCCAAGCAGATCACTGCATGCCCCAACAGAAACCGTGGATTACAAAGGAAGTGCGTGTGCTACTGAAGACCCGGGACTCTGCCTTCAAGGAAGGTGACAAAATCTCCTTGAGAACAGTGAAGGGCCAAACTATCCCGCACCATCAGAGCAGCAAAGCGCATGCACGCCCAGAGAATCCAGGGACTTTTTCTATGTGACAAAGAAGCATGGAGCATGTGGAAAGGCATCCAGGCTATCACTAATTACAGGACAACACCACCCACTTGTGACAGTGATGCCTCCCTTCAAGATGTGCTGAATAACTTCTATGCATGATTTGAAGTAAAGAACAACATGGTGATGAGGAAGATCACCTCTCCTCCTAGCAACCAAGCATTAAATCTGACTGTGGCTGATGTGAGAAATACTCTACGAAAAGTCAACTCATGGAAGGCTGCAGGACCAGACAATATTCCTGGCAGAGTACTAAGGGAATGTGCAGACCAGCTGGCAGACATTTTTACTGACATCTTCAACATCTCCCTGAGCACCGCCATTGTCCCAACCTGCTTCAAAACCACCACCATAGTTCCCGTGTCAAAAAAGTCACAAGTATCCAAACTCAATGACTATCATCCCGTTGCACTCTCTCCCATTATCATGAAGTGCTTCGAGAAGCTTGTCATGAGGCACATCAAAACCCTGCTGCTCCCCTCACTGGACCCCCTTCAGTTTGCTTATTGCCGGAACCGTTCAACAGATGATGCAATAGCCACCATTCTCCATCTGGCTTTCGCTCATCTGGACAATAAGGACACATACATTTGAATGCTTTTTATTGACTTCAGCTCAGCATTCAACACAATCATTCCTCAGCAGCTGACGGAAAAGCTGAGCCTACTGGGACTGAACACCTCCCTCTGTAACTGGATTCTGGACTTCCTGACTGAGACCTCAGTCAGTCAGGATTGAAAACAACATCTCCAGAACCACCACACAGAGCACTGGAGCCCCTCAAGGCTGTGTGCTCAGTCCATTATTGTTCACACTGCTGACTCATGACTATGCAGCTACGCACAGCTCTAATCACATCATAAAATTTGCCGATAACACGACTGTGGTGGGTCTCATCAGCAACAACAATGAGTCAGCATACAGAGAGGTGGTGCAGCGGTTAATGGACTAGTGTAAAGCCAATAACCTGTCTCTGAATGTAGACAAAACAAAGGAGATGATTGTTGACTTTAGGAAGACTAAAAGTGACCATCTGCCACTGAACATTGACGGCTCAACTATGGAGGTCGTCAACAGCACCAAATTCCTGGGTGTCCACCTGGCAGAGAACCTCACCTGGTCCTACAACACCAGCTCTTTAGCCAAGAAAGCCCAGCAGCAGTTCTACTTCCTGCATAAGCTGAGAAAAGCCCATCTTCCACCAGCTATTCTAGCAACATTCTACAGAGGAACCATAGAGAGCATCCTGAGCAACTGCATCACTGTCTGGTTTGGAAATTGCATGGTCAGGGATCATAAAGCCCTACAACAGATAGTGAAGACAGCTGAGAAGATCATCTGTGTCTCTATTTCTTCCATCATGGACATTTACACCATACGCTGCATCCGCAAAGCCACCAGCATTGTGAATGACCCAACACACCCTGCACATTCACTATTTACACTCCTGCCATTGGGAAAAAGTGCCGAAGCATTTGGCCCTTACCACCAGAATGTGTAACAGTTTTTTCCCCCAAGCAGTCAGATTCCTGAACACTCATGGACCAATCTGCTATCTGATATATGTGTTCTGCTCTGCAATGTTGCACATGTTTACACATTTGACTCACATGCACCTTGTTATATATTACGTGTCTTTATGTTATGTGTCGTGGATTCTTCTTTGTCCTGTGTTCTATGTACCACCATGGTCCTGGAGGAATGCTGTTTCGTTTCACTGTATGCTGCACTATTGTATATGGATGAAATGACAATGAATACTCTTGAATCTTGAATTGAGGTATTAAGATCTCCTGATAGACATCCATGGCCTGCCTCTCTGTCTCTTTCTCTAAACATGTGATCCTTGGCCTCCTCCCATATGTGATGAGTTGTGTTGCAGAATTAGTGGTTTTCATGCAATTTACAGATATTTAACCATTTGTAGCATATAAACACTTTCATAATCAGTTAAATGTGCACTTAAACATAGAAACAGGGGTTTTTGCATGGTGGTGCCCATTACAGGCAGCTATTAACAGATGCTAGGGATCGCTTTTTGTCTGATATAATCTGCTGAACATTTGAGTAGCAGAGCAGACAGTAAGAGGAGTGCTTTGGCGTTGACCTCCGAGATACTTAGTGGACAGGAGGAGTTGGCCTTTAAGCTGTGTGCTTATCTGCTTATTTGATCTTTGGTTTTCTTTTCATTCCTTGAAGAAGAACTTCTTAGATGTTTGATTATTCTTTGCAAGGAAGAGTTTTTTTTTTCTTTTTTGCCTTTGATATATTTTCCTGACAGTGCAGTGTGTCATCGACGGATTGACTGTGTTTCTGAACCTGCACAGCACTGATTTTTTTTATTCTTGTTTTTACTGCAACTTGCTGCAATAGAAGGACGGGTATCTCACTCGACAGGTATCTCAATTGCTTCTGGTTCAAGAACTACTTGATGCTCAGGGATTACAGTCATGCTGGAGATCAAGAAGCATGGGGTATCACGCCATGCTAACAAGTGCCAGGTGGCCTTATCACATGACTTTTCCCTGGCTTGTGCCACCCTGGCAGAGCCTCTAATCATAACAACCTGTTGTTCACCTCACAACATACCATATTTTTAGCAGGAGCTGGAAACGGACTACAATGTCCAGTATCCTTGACATCTATGTAAGGTTCAGTCATTAAAGTATTGATTAGCAACTCTAACATATAGATGTGCACATTACTTCTACAGGTTATGTCATGCAGCCTGGGGAAAAGTGTTTTAAAATATTCTTTACACAAAGGGCAGAATACAAAGGAAGGATTGATTTATTAAATATTCATATCACATTCGGCCTTCATGATGACTTTTCAGAGAAAAATATGCATCATCGTGTTTGTCTTGAGGGGAAGCAAAATTATAATAACTCAGCAGGAAGGAACCTGAACTCCAGAATCTTGACATTCCAATCTAAATAACAGGCTCCAAAAAATGAGAGGTTCATTTTTTTCTCCATTAGCTGTGATTTCCTTTACTGTGTTTTTCTATTTTACATCCAGGTCAACATTCATCTTGTTTTTTTTTTTTTAGTACTAATCTCTGCTTTTTCTTACCCTTTGCTGTACGTGGCTTGTTCTCCTCCAGGCTAAACATCTCATTGTTGACCCTCCTATGTTTCCTATACTTCTTGGATGCCTTGTGTCTATTGATGTATTTCTTTTTTTTTTGTTAAGTTGATTTATTTTCTGTTTTCCTTGAATACTGACCTTTGTACCTGAAATAAGCTTCAATTTGTAGATTCTAGTTGCCTGGCGTGAATTTTTTCTCAGTCTCAATTGCTTTAACATTGTGCTGGTTTTCTTTCTAAGAAATTAATAATGAGAAGACAGTTTATTTGTATAATTACGTGGCTCATTTCTATTCTTACTTGACAGGATACTTCACTGTAGATCTGTTGGCTTTTCCAAAACTCTTTGGAAAATTAAACTACTTTGGCTTCTGTGTTGTCACCTTCATTCTCGTGTTAAATCTCCTGCCTCATGCAGTTCCATCAATGGTTTCAATGGCAGTGCATTCAGGATGGTTCACTGTCTGCACACTTTACTGTTTTGGAGATTTCATTTAAAATGGATAACTTTGTCATTTTTGCTCATCATTCTACACTCAATAACCCATAATGAGAAAGGTGAGATGTACAGGGGATTCAGAACGTATTCAGACCCCTCCACTTTCTGCATACTTTATTTTTACAGAATTCATTTTAAATTGTAAGAGCCAACCCCTTTACCCAGACCAGCAACTACACTACCAAGACTATTGCCTTGGCTAACCTGAGGATTCTCAAGATAATAACAAGCCGTACTCTTTACAAATAGTCCTTTTACCCCCAAACGATGAAATAACAGGCACTACAAGTCAGCAATGTAAAATTAAGTGCAGATATATTGACAGTGGATACATATATACACACACAAGGACAGACAAATACACAATACTATATATGTGCACACAATTCACCACTATCCCAAAGACACCAGTGAATTATTA
This sequence comes from Polypterus senegalus, assembly GCF_016835505.1. Classification (NCBI taxonomy): domain Eukaryota; kingdom Metazoa; phylum Chordata; class Cladistia; order Polypteriformes; family Polypteridae; genus Polypterus; species Polypterus senegalus. The sequence goes on from NC_053165.1 coordinate 30,121,929, forward strand.
TATATTGTGGAAGACAGCCCCCCGTATACAGAAAGACAGACAGACACCAAATGTCCAAAACATACACTATTTATTGCCTTCTCTTATTGTGAATTTCCCCTTGGGATTAATAAAGTATCTATCTATCTATCTATCTATCTATCTATCTATCTATCTATCTATCTATCTATCTATCTATCTATTCACAACACCTCACAATGCTCTAATCATCCCAAACTCAGTCCCTTCTTTCTTCACTCTCCTTCTCTTTCTGACACCTTTACTCCTCCACACACAAGCTCCGTCTCCTTCCTCCCGACTCCCACTCCTCTAATGGAGTGAGGCAGCCCCCTTTATAATGCCCCGGACGTGCTCCAGGTGCTTTCTGTTAGTCTGTTCCTGAATTTCTTTGGATCTTGGCATGATGTCTAGCTTTTGAGGTGCTTTTGGTCTACTTCTCTGTGTCAGGCAGCTCCTATTTAAGTGATTTCTTGATTGAAACAGGTGTGGCAGTAATCAGGCCTGGGGGTGCCTACGGAAATTGAACTCAGGTGTGATACATCACAGTTAGGTTATTTTTTAACAAGGGGGCAATTACTATTTCACACAGGGCCATGTAGGTTTGGATTTTTTTTCTCCCTAAATAATAAAAGCCATCATTTAAAAACTGCATTTTGTGTTTACTTGTGTTATATTTGACTAATGGTTAAATGTGTTTGATGATCAGAAACATTTTGTGTGACAAACATGCAAAAGAATAAGAAATCAGGAAGGGGCAAATAGTTTTTCACACGACTGTATATGATAGTAAATGGGACGACGAAAACAATATGCAACTCAGCACAGACACATAAAAAATATCTATGATTATGTAGCATCGCTACAAAATGGATAAATTTGCCATCTTTGCCAATCAGTATATACACAATATCCCATAATGACATGAAAATATGTTTCAGAAAGTTTGCAAATGTGTTAAAAATCATTTTCAGACCTTTTGCTGTGGCACACCAAATTTCTCCAATGTGCATACTGTGTGCTTTCACTCTCCAAGAGATGTTCCTAGAACTTGATCAGAGACCTGAACTGACTGGATATCATTTAGGAAGACACACACACATGTGTATAGAAGGTCCAACAGTTCACACTGCATGTCAGGACAAAATACAAAACCATTAAGTCTAAAGAGCTCTCTGTAGACCTCAGCGGTCAAATCAAGGCAAGGGGATAAAAGCAATTTTTAAAGCTTTAAATGTTCTCACGAGCACAGTGGCCTCAATAATTGTTAAATGAGAGAAATTTGGCACCACCAGAACGCTTTCTGGAGCTGACTGTCTGGCCAAAATGAGTAACCAGTGTCACAAACTCCACAAAGAGCCATAGCAAGATTTGGGGCAGCCACCTGTATATTTGGTTTCCTGGCTGCAAATTGCAAGTAAATGATAGGACTGATGTGCACAAAACCAAGTCCAAAAGAACTGAGGGAATAGGGGAGAGGTGGAGGCTTTTAAATGGGAAGACAGGAAGTGAGGTCAAAGGGGTCTGGCTCATAAGGGTCTTCAGTCATAGGTTCAAGTCTGGACGTGACATCACAAGCTGGCAAGGTCTTCTTCCATAGGCTCGGACCCAGAAGTGACATTAAGAGGACCAGGTGGGATCTCCCGTGAATGGTCTACAGAAAAGTAAGAAAAGGAATCAATGCACTCTGCCACATCCCGGTCTGACTCGGAATAGCCCTTACTCACGCCCTTTAGCTGCCTCCCATGTGCACGTGTATGACACCAGGCAAGAAGGGTCTTGGTCAGGGATGTGATCAAGAAGCCAGTGGACATTCTAATAAAGCTTCAGAAGTCCGCTTCTGAGATGGATAAAACTGTCAGAAGGGTGACTATATCAGCTGTGTTCCATCAATCAGGGGTTTATGGCAGAGTGGCTAACTCCGACTTGAAGATTGCCAAATGTCATTTAAAATCTTCTAAGAGCATGACAAAAAAGATTATCTGGTCTGATGGGACCCAATTTGAGTTCTTTGGGCAGACCTCCAAGCACCATATCTGGTGAAGACTAAGCACTGCTCATCACTTGCCTATGATGAAGCATGGTGGTGGCAGCATTGTGCTATGGGGGTGCTTCTCAGCAGCAAGGACAAGGAGACTGGTCACCATTGAGGGAAGGATGAATGCTACCAAGTACTGAGAGGTGCAAAATGAACACCTGCTCCAGAGTGCACATGACATCAGACTGGGGTTATGGCTCACCTTTCAGCACAACAATGATCTGAAGCTTACGACCAAGACAACACTGGAGTGGCTTCAAGACAAATCTCTGACTCTCCTTGAGTGGTCCAGGCAAAGCCCAGACTTAAACCATACAGGACAGGAGAGTCCTGAAGATGGCAGTTTACAGACACATCCCATCGAGTCTAAAAGAGCTGGCGATGATCTGCCAGGAAGAATGCAATAAACTCCCCAAATCCAGGTGTGCAAAGCTACTTACCCAAGACTCAGAACTGTAATGGCTGCCAGAGGGCCTTCTATAACGTATTGGGTCTTAATAGTTATGTGAATGTAAGATTTCAGTTTTTGATTTGTAATAAACTTGAAAGCCTTTCTGAAAGCATGTTTTCACTTTTTCATTATGGGTTATTCGTGTAGATTGATAGGCAAAAAAGTTAAATTATTCCATTTAAAATTAAATCTGCAATATGATAAGTTGTACAGAGACTGAATACTTTCTGAATCGACTGTAAATATAAATGCATGTATCCAATAATAAACCCAGTCTTAGGGTTGACATGCTGGGTAGAGTGCACCCACACCTAAGGTGTCAGTTTAGAGTCAGCGATTCATTTAACTTACACGTCTTCAGGATCTGGGAGGGCACAGAGAAAGCACAGACATGCGGAGAACATGAACACTCTGCCCAGAGACAATGCCTGAACTGAGATGTGAACCCAGTCTTGTAGTGAGCTAAGGAGCAGCAGCACTCAGCACTGTGCCCACCTAACTAATGAGACCATCAGGTGCAGATATCAAGACAGCCTACTGAGGAGCTGCTCATTCACTGTCACACTCATTGATCGGAATGACGGAGGCTTTAAAAATCCTTACACAGAAATAAGAGACACAACTCAGAGAGAGAACATTCAGTAGGGCTAATTCTTCCCTATGCCATCCTTGCTAATTATCTTGTCACTCATGGCTATTTCTGACCTGTCAAGCTGAAAACAGAAATAGACACTACTTATACTAGATCAATTAAAAGCAGCAATTGGCCCGTTGATTGAAAATTGTCTGAAAGCAAAATCAAACACTGCGTTCCTCCAGAAAGAGTCTGTGCATCCTGTCTACGGAAAATGAATTAATTTCTGTGAAATGCAAAATGAGTTATCCTTATTTTTATAAACTGTTTTGTCACACACATTGTTAAGGTTCCTGTCACAGTGTGATTGGTGCACTTGACATTGCTCACCAACTATAGAAAAACCTAGTATGGCACATCTTTCCAGTTTTTGGCCAACTGAGAAAATGATGTCACCGCTATAAATAATGATCTCTAGATTTCATTTTTCCTGAGCTTCACGTATACAATATTGTTTTTTTCACAAATCAACAACACCTGCCATTTAAATCACACAGTCGCAGCATTTAAATCATGTGATCATAGTCTAACTTTTTCATTGGTAGGCGGCCTTTCCTCATTGGTCAGTGGAGTTGCTGGGTTTTTGTCCTGCAGTATGTAAAATACTGTGTAATATTATCTTCTTTCATTGTGCTCTGACCAGAATTAAGACATATTTGTCCATCCCCACTACCTTATAAAATCAGGGAAGACAATGTAACTCCAAAAACTCAATTTTGAAAAAAATGGCAATTACTATTTTTTTTCATTGCATGTGAAATTGGTCATCATCTACTTAGACTTGAATCATCCTCAATACTCTGTGCCACGAGTGACCTAACTGGCTTAACCAGAACGTCTAACATCTTGAATTTTTCTTTTCTACAGGGACTATGCAAACTCTTCTGCATAACAGACTCACATTTCGAATGTCAGCCAAACCCCTTCATGGAGGTTGTTGAGAAAGCTCTCCAAGTATGTCCTTGGCCAAATCAGGGATGAACAAAAGACAAAGCATTTTATAAATACACACCAATGTTATAAAATAAGAAACGTTTGGATGAGAGTAGGCTTTTCAGACCAATGTTGATATCTAATGGACCCAGAACTATTATATTCATCCACCCATTATCCAACACGCTATATCCTAACACATACCATGGAAGATCCAAAAACCCTGAGTTCAAGTCCTCCTACTGACCTGATGAAAGGGAACATTTCCCTGAGTGGGTTTCTGAGCAGAGACAAATGGTGCTATGCTTGGAAGTCACCATGAGGAGTTGGGTGTGTGATAAGAAGGGAGAGAGCAGAAGGAGAGCAAGTTCTTGGGTATTGTAAGTGGCACCCTTGTGGCCAGAAATGTGACCATCCTCTGTAATGAAAAGAGTCCTCCTTAAGTGAAAATAGATAAGCTGCAGCCAACGGATTCGGTTGAGGATGTGAAACGGAGAGGTGTAGGGCTCCGAGCAATTTTTTGTCAGTGACTGATGCAACAAGAGTCACTACTTTAAGAGCAAAAACTATCCAGGACAACATTTAGCAGATAAATCTGATGTTGTCCCAGGACAGTCATTCAAATTAATCTACGTCCATACCCTCACCTATGGTCATGAGCTGTGATAATCACTGAAAGAATGAGACTGCTGGTACAAGTGGTTGAAATGAGCCATCTCAGCAGGGTGATGGGGCTCTCCCTTAGAGACTGGGTGAGGAGCGCAGACATAAAGGAGAGGCTTGGAGTAGAGACGCTGACCCTTCACATCAAGAGAAACCAGTTGAGGTGGTATCGGATATGGATGCCTCATGGACACCTCCCTGTGGAGGTTTAATGCGAACGAGTAGCTGGGAGGAGACATTGGGGAAGAACCAGGGCCTACTGGGAGGATTATATATCCCACAGTGTGAGTTGGCAAGTGTGTCTGGGGAAGGGGATGTATGGGCCGCACTGCTAAGACTGTTGTCCCCATGACCTGGCTTCAGATAAGTGGTGGAAAATGAATGAATGAATGAATCTTCCTATGTCAAAATGTACAACTATGTATATTGTAAAAAGGTTTCCTGTGGTAAGGGCACCACCAGTTAGGCACATAAATCCTCCATGATAGAGAAATCATCAGAATACCAGAAGGATCAGTCCTGAATACACCAGAGTGAGAAGTTAGGAGCTGTTTAGTGGCAGCAAGTTATGGATGTGTAATCAGGAACAGGCACTGACACCAAAGAGAGAGATGTAACATGGGGAAAAAAAAATTCAACAATGTCTCAGGACGCTAAATGGTGTCAGGGATGAGAGAGCAAGAATAATGCCAGGGAGGGATAGCAAGAAATTCAAAAACTCATGTATGACAGGTGGCAGCTTGTGCCTTATAGGGGTGTAAATCTCTGGCATGATATGATTTTAATTCTAAAGGCACTCTTTCAATGTTTGTCGATATCACAGAATCTGCTATGATGTGATACAGTGGAATCAATTTAACCGCCTGTGGTCAATATGTGATGTACTATTGCTGCATTTCTGTCATGTCTCAGACACATCGAACAAACCAAGGTTGTGAATGTAATTTATTTTTACATTCAAGGTAACACAGGGTGGCACGGTGGCACGGTGGGTAGTGCTGCTGCCTCGCAGTTTGCTTCCTGGGTCCTCCCTGTGTGGAGTTTGCACATTCTCCCCGTGTCTGCGTGGGTTTCCTCCGGGTGCTCTGGTTTTCTCGCGCAGTCCAGAGACATGCAGATTAGGTGCATTGGCGTTCCTAAATTGTCCCGTGGGTGTGGGTGTGTCTGTGTGTGCGCGTCCTGCGGTGGGCTGGCGCCCTGCCCGGGGTTTGTTCCTGTCTTGCATCCTGTGTTGGCTGGGATTGGCTCCAGCAAACCCCCATGATCCTGTAGTTAGGATATAGCGAGTTGGATAATGGATGGATGGGTAACACTGTGTTAAAATTCAATTGTTGAAACTGGCATTCAGTAAGGCATTTAGAGTGCTATAGTTCATTATGACTGTTAAGAGATAGTAAACCTTTATTATCTTTTGATTTGGACCCAAACAAGAACAAAAGAAAAAAATGAAGAGCCACTTCTCGGTAGCACACGTTATACCCTCTCTGCACAACTCAATTATTTAAAACACTTAAGGCTCTTTTCCCAAACAGAAGAAAAATAGTTTTTTTTCTAGATGTCAAACAATAAGACGTCCTGCACAACATGAATCATTTGTTACTGCAAGCACAGCAGCTAGGATAAGACTTTCCTAAGCTCTACAGCATAGTATTTGTGCATTTTAGTACTTCTTTGAGAGGATTTTCTTCAGGCAAACCAGATGATCAACATTTTCTTGGTGAGGAGTGGAGAAGACAAGCTCAGAGGGTGCACTCATTTCCAGGTATGCAAGATGCATTGAGACTGTTCACCAATGTGAACCCAAATAGCAACGTGCTAAGGTGGTAATAAAAGGAACCAGGAGAAGACACATATTTTTGGAACACACTTGGTCTAAAGCCGTTAAAGCAATCTGAAAACAAGAACCTAATTAATCACTAAACCAAAAAAAAGTCCAAGAAAAAAGTAGGCCTAAACACAGTAAATGAAAAGTTCCACATCAAAAGTCTTTTGAGATGTATTCACAATCTTGGATGACAGTAAACATTCAGTGCTAGCTTTTAAAACCATTGCGTCGATGACAGCACAAAGCATGCTTCTGAATGGAAATGAATACGATATAATAAAATACTAAGGTTTTTGTGTGTGTGTGTGCATGTGTGTGTGAACTTCTGTCTAACTTTCTTAGGGAGTCTTGCATCATATGTTTTATTATCATTTAGTAAAGTTAAACTGAAACGGACATCAAAACATCTTTTTTAAAATACATGCTAGACAGATATAATAGCTAGGGGTTATTTTGAACCCAGTTCATACTCCTATTATCCATAGCTAGCTTCCTTACCCAGATTCCAGTTCTAATTTCCCTTTTGAATTATTGTGCTTACCTTGTCCGTAATTCCACTTATTGTTTTAACTGATTATCCATCTTAATAAAAGGATGTCTGTTGCCATGTCTCATGTCAACATTAACAATGCTTTTACGAATCCCATACTAAAAGTCAGTTACCGTATATACTCGTGTATTAGTCGGGTCTTGAAACATGAAAAATCGATCATAAAATCAGACCCTGATTTATACGCCCGTTCAAAAATGTGACACTTCATTTTTTTATTTTTTACATCTTCTTTCCTCCTCCAGTCTCGCATCAATTTCACAGACACAGTGAATTTTGCCACAGCAATGCAGTTACCAATTTCTTTTGCCACTTTAACAACATTTAATTTAAAACCAACTTCATATTTTCTTCTGATCGAATGCTCCATTGTAGATAAGGATGCTCTTAAGATAATGGTGTATGAGGGTGTGAGATGCAAAAAACACAAATCGGTACAAACGTTGCTTCGGAATAGTTTGGGTATTACTGTGTGGTCATGTAGACACAATAGAGAGAAAAAAAGTCTGTGTGCTCCATGGTTACTCTCTCAGGTGGGTGTTAGCATATCATAATCTCTTGGACCAATAGCATGAGTTTTCCACATTCCACTTATACGACCAGCATTGTAAAATACCAGAAATTATACGGTAAAATCAAGCCCTGACTTATCTGGGGGAGAACTTAAACGCGAGTATATATGGTAACAGAGACATATGCATTGCATTTGTCAGTCCAACAGATGGTGTATCACAAGCATTAGCACAGCTTTTACTAATCCCGCACCAAACATCATATCACAGAGACATATGCATTGCACGGTGCACTGCAAACATTAACAATGAGGTTTATGTTGATTATTTAGATTTCAACCCGGCAGACAGGTAACACAGGTAGTCATCATCACAATCAAGTTTAGATGTTTATGTAACAAATGTTTATTGTAATATGCATGGTAATGAGAGATTGTTTCACCAAATGAACTTCTTAGTTTACTCTTCTGACTCAGGCATGGTTATTCATAATACTTAGGGCAACTACCCTACCTAAATGAACCGTTATATTTAACTTAATGATTTATTGAATGTTCAAATGTATGAATCCTAATGCTAGATAACCATTCTGTTGTAAACCATTCTCTGAGATGTGTAAGTTAATTAAAACAGAGGTTTCATGGTATTGTGTTGCACATTGATTAGTGCATGCAAGTAAGAATTTCAATGTACTCTGTATATGTGACAATAATCACCTTATAAACCTATAGCTGGGCTTTCGAAACTGGCATTTCAAGGGATGTGACAAAGAGGAAGGCTCCGTTGTGATTCGACAAAATTGAGTGAGGCGCGTTGTCCAACTTTATCGTGGTGCAGTTTGTGTCTTGCAGTGTGCCGTCATTTGTAGGCCATTTATTAGTTAGTGCTCCTGTTCTAGGATATGAAAAGAATTGAGCGCAGTTGTCATCTGTGAATGCATGTTCTCATGGGTGGAACATTTCGTAAAGTCAACTAACTTTTTTTAAGAGAATATAATTTAGACTTTACGATGATCCATAGTAAAGTGTACTGATTGATGTTCAAGCCCTTATTGTGAAATGTCACTGATTTTGAGGTTTCTATGACATTTCGGCTGGTAAGAAGGACAAGGGGGACTGAACCGGATGATACATCTACTGTTTACACTCAACCCATCTCGTGCTGCTGGCGGTCCTGGCAGTAGCACAGCAGTTTTAACAATGAGGTACATCTGTTTTTAAAGAGCATAGCAAGTGGGACAAAACTCGTCAATTGGGTTTTAATGATTAGGGTTAGGCTTAGGGTTAGGGGTAGGCTTATGGTATGAGTTGTTTCACAGGGGTCTCCAGTCCTCCAGACCCCTCAACCATTGATGACATGTCATTTTCTTATGGTGCTGGATGCAGGAGACACCAACCCACAGATCGTCAATCAAGTGTCTAAGTTACACAGGGGACACGTTTACAATATTATTGAGATTTATATAGGTAAGCTGCTCAATTTAAGTTAAAATGTTATGCACTGACTGTGGTGGGCTGGCGTCCTGCCCAGGGTTTGTTTCCTGCCTTGCGCCCTGTGTTGGCTGGGATTGGCTCCAGCAGACCCCCATGACTCTGTAGTTAGGATATAGAGGGTTGGATAATGGATGGATGGATGGATGTTATGCACTGAATTATGTGGTTCGATTTGTGGTTCAAAAATGGGAAATTTGACTTCTTTATCTTCAAATGTGGTATGACTTTTGTATGGGATGTGACCATAAATCAAACATTTTCTAGTGATGTGGGGCATAGAAAAAGCCCAGGAACCACTACTATATGGGCATAAAATGTTAACATAAAGAATGTAAAATGTCAATACTTTAAATCCATTTGCAGGAGTAGCACCCTTACTACTGGGTTTACTGGTTTCTTTTATGTGCCCATGCCACGTCCTCAGAGTTTCTGATATAGACTTTCAGTTTACTGGATTAAATTGCCAAATCAAAAGGAACATGAAAGTTATCAAAAAAAAAATTAATTGAATATATCTAGCTAATCATGATCGTTTGTATCATGTAGTAGATAAACCTATGTCTGGCTGCAGGCTATACATCAGAGCACTACCAGCAATGTCAAATTATTTTTTTAGGAAATTACATTTTTATCAGATTTGGAAGCATGTTCTACACATAAGGGCAGAAACCAATTATGCAAAGTAAAGAAACAATAACTTTTAGGAAGAAATTCTATTAAATAGTATGAGTTGCAGTATTCTTAAGTCATTAAGCCAAGGAATTCATTTATTGTGAGTAATCAGAATGGCTGCAGTACAGGCAAAGGAAATAGAGTGTAGGAAATCACAGAACTACTGTACACTGCTGACGCTGAGCTGATGTGTTGTGACAGTACAAACAGCTTTGCAGTTAGCCTATAAAATGACAGGGAGCAGATGCTTCGAATTTGGATTTAAAAGGTTATCAGCAAGCAGAAATTCATCTGAAAGTGAAAAGGTGTTTTTCAGGAAAGCAATCCATGGAGTCACAAGCGCTTAAATCAAATGTTATTAACAGCCAGGAAGATGATAGTTGCAGCTTCATAATAGATGTTTTTCATCACAGAATCTAAATATTTTTCAGATTGGCAAATATAAAGTATATATTACATCAACAGTGCCCTCCATAATGTTTGGGACAAAGCCACATTTTTCAATGATTTACCTCCCTGCTCCAAATGAAACAATTCAGACCTCTTGATTAAAGTGAAAACTGCAGACTTTCATTTAAGGGGATTTGCATATGTTTTGGTCAAACCGTGTGGAAATGAAAGCACTTTCTCTACACGGTCTTTCCATTTCAGGGCACTCTAATGACTGGGACAATTAACATCACAGGTGTTTGTGATTCCTCAGGTGGGTTTCATTGCCTCATAAGATACCTCAGCTTACTCCTAGCCTTTGGAGTCTGCAGTTGCCATTGTTCAACATGAGGGCAAGAGTTGTGCCAATGAAAGTCAAGAAGCCATTATGAGGCTAAACAACAAGAATAAAACTATTAAGAGACATCAGTTAAACCTTAGAAGCTCTAAATCAACAGTCTGGAATATCATTAAGATGAAAACATACTGGTGAGCTCAGTAATCGCAAAGGGACTGACAGGCCAAGGAGACCTCCACTGCTGACGACAGAAGAATCTTCACTATGATCAAGAAAACTCCCCCAATTCCTGTCTGACAGACCAGGAACAATCTTCAGGAGGCAGATGTTGTGTGTGTCAGAGACGACTATCTGCAGAGGACCTCAGAAAAACAGAGGTCGCAATGCAAGATGAAAACCACTAGTAAACCACAAAAACAGGATAGCCAGATGACAGTTTGTGAAAAAATATTTAAAAGATGGCAGTGACACTGAATTCTGAGGTGTACAGAAACATCTCATCTGCTTAGGGTTCAGCAAATACCTCCAAACTCAGTGGAGGACGCTTCATCTATACTAATAAAAGGCAAAGCCCTCACTCACTCACTCACTTATCACTAATTCTCCAACTTCTCGTGTAGGTAGAAGGCTGAAATTTGGCAGGCTTATTCCTTACAGCTTACTTACAAAAGTTAAGCAGGTTTCATTTCGAAATTCTACACGTAACGGTCATAACGGTCGATAATGGTCGACAACGTCCGCCATGTTGAACTTTCTTATTTATGGCCCCATCTTCACGAAATTTGGTAGGCGGCTTCCCTGCGCAAACCAAAACCAATGTACATACTTATTTTGGTGGTATGACGCCACTGTCAGCCGCCATATTGAACTTTCCAACGTCACTAATTCTCCAACTTCCCGTGTAGGTAGAAGGCTGAAATTTGGTACTTATTTCGGTGGTATGATGCCACTGTCGGCCGCCATATTGAACTTTTCAACGGTTTTTGTTACTTATGGGCCCATCTTCAAGAAATTTGGTACGCGGGTTCCCAACGCTAACTGAATACTACTTATGTACATATATACGTCCATAGCCTGCAGCTCGGTCACCGTGTGAGGCGGCGTTGGGTCCCCAATCCAAACGCCTCCCACGTTGTTGACTGCCTGCCTATATAAGGCCATCCGTCGCTCATGTCTCTACATTCCCTTCCTTGCTTGGCCACGGGATTCACGTCTCCTTACTGATAACTACAGCCTTTTTATTTAATCCAAGGCTTCTCCTCTGTTTTATTGTTCATTTATTACGATTATATATTGTGTAGGTATTTTAGACTTACTTTACATTTTTCAGGTACCCATTTTCTTTATCATTCCAACAGTATCCCCATTACCATGTCTATCGAGGTGATCACCATCGATCAAAGAACTGTCACTTACCGAGTGGTTTCCATGCCCAGAGATGGCACCTATCTTTTCCATTCTCTTTGTTACATATTGCACGGCCATATCAGGCTCACTCTTGATATTCGGAGGAACATTGTGTCTTATGTATTGAATGACTGGGACAGGTTCAAGGTGTGGACTGATGACGGTACAGGAGATAATTATACTACACAGGAGCACTAGAAGAGTGAAATGCTTAAGCCCTTCACCTATGGTTCTGCATGTGAGTTGATGGCTGCCGCTGAATTGTTCGGTTGTCGCTTTCAAGTGTACGAAATGGCCAAATTTTTACACCTTTCGACAACCGCCAATGCCTCTTAAACATCTTAGATTGACAGGTGACGATTTCAGTAGTGGACACTTTGATGTTTATGAATGTTTAAACTCTCAAAAGCTGGATGTGAAGTTATCAATGAAACTGGTTGTATACTTACAACGCTTGACAGATGCCGAATGTCTCTTCAACATAAGTCCTACAAATACTGTCGTAATTGAAACAAACCATGAAACTCAAACCGATTATGACAGCAGCAATCCAAGCTGTGAGATTTGAAACAAGATTACTGTTCACATGGCCAACTGTACGTTGCATGCTCAAGAGTAAGCTCAGCGCACAGCTTGGTCATGTTACAACCGGAGGGCCGAACTCACAATGTGGTATACAAAGAGATCCTTAACAAATAATTATTGGTATATTTTCCCTCCGTTTAAAAAGGTTTAATTTTCTTCTTAATAAAAATTTTAAGGCAGTAATTTTGCTAGTCTTACAATAAGATAATGATCCCAAACACTGCTAAAATAATGCAGGAATTTTCCAAAGCTAGCCAGTCACTCAATTTATATCAAATAGAGCAGGTCTTCCATATGCTGGAGAGAAAACAAGCAGGAGCTGAAGATGGCTGCATTAGAGGCTTCGTAGAGCATCACCAGAGAAGATCCTCAGCACCTGATGATGTCTACAAATCACAGACTTCAAGCAGTCATTGCATACAAGGGATATGCAACAAAATACTAAATATTAATGCTTTAATAGACCTGCCATTGCTAGGTCCCCAACATTATGATGCCCTGAAATGAGGAAGGAAAACCATGTAGAAAAGGCATTGTCATGTCTGTATGGTGAGAATGAAACGTGTGCAAATCCCCTTAAATGAAAGTCTGCAGTGTGCACATTAATCAGATCTGAATTGTTTGATTTGTAAATTTAAACTGTGGAGCAGAGGGGGAAATCAAGGAAAAATGTGGCTTTGTACCACACATTATGGAGGCCACTGTAGCTTACCTACCTTTGGTCCAATTGAAAAGGGGTGTGCAGACAGGAAATGGTGTGACACTCTAGGGACACTGTGCATTGACAGGCAGAATGTTTGTCATTATGCGAGTGCCGAGGGAAAGACGCTGCTAAGGGGCGACATAGCCCACAAGTGTAGTGGATGCCTTGGAATTATAACAGTAAAGGGAGAATTAGAATATGAAAACAAAGTGCAGCCTGGGTGGTAGCAAATCCTGCTCTGCCACAACAATGGAGACCTGCTGATCTAGCAGATGCCAACAATGTCTAACTCTCCTTATATAAGGAAAATGAAGCCATAGTGGTCTGGGAGAGCATTGAAAAATCTTCATGCTCCCATTCTCTGAAGATGTGTTTTTCTACAGTTAACTGATGCCTCATGCATGCAGGGACATCAGGTGTTGTGAGACAGACTTCTGGCCTGGTATCTCTGTTTCAAAAGCAGAGCTGCGTCTGACTCCAGAAGTCATTCTTGGGTCGCAGAGTGCAGATCTGGCAGAACAAAGCAAGATGAGGGTTTAATGGGGTGGTGGTGTTTGGAAGAAGTAAAAGGAAACACTGTGATGGATTAGCCGCTCCACCTGATGTCCGGAATGAAAAATCTCTCTGGCTATTCACAGATGCTCTGCCGATTGTGTTTTTTCCCTTGGTTTTGCACAGTGCTACTCCCTGTCTGTATCTTTCCTCCATTATAACTCCATCACTAACTGACGAGAACATGAGAGTGTGATGGCCCGGGTTGCCCTCACGGTCATTAACAACTTTTGACCCATCAGTAATTTAAATGAGGTGAGCCAAGGCAAATGAAGACATAATTAGTCAGTATGTGTGTGGTGCAATAAGTGTACAGTACTTTTATTAAAACAAACAGTGTTCCAAATTCAAATGCAGTGTAAAACCATCTTCAATAAATAAATAAATAATCTGGTATATCCAAGTGTTTTTGTGGAGGTTAAAAGTCAACAAATAAATAATAAATATGCTTAAAATCAAGGTTCAAAATCACACAGCCAGGAATGTGTCCTTCCATTAAATTATGAACACTTATTATATACAAGACACAATGCATCTTTCTGCAACTGACATCTCCACTGCTTACCGCAGATGAGATCCTGCGGACGGAGAAAATGGCCTTCAGATAGGTATAGCTGACTCTTAAAATCCAGGCTTGGGTCCAAAACCGGGCAAAGGTTAATAAGAATATTAGGAAGGCTAAAAGACAGTTGGAAAGAAATATTGCAAAAAGGCAAAGGATCACTCAAAGAGATTTTAGTAGTAAAATAACAGTCAAAGAGGAGGTTACGAGTATTACGAAGTGTAAAGGTGATCTAAACTATGCAGACAAAACTTACATTTTATTGAAGTTTGTATATGTGAAGAAGTGGACAACCTCCCAAAAATGCCAGGGTCTCTAAGGAGGTAATTAGCAACTTCGAAAACGTAGAGGGAGATGTGCTGCATGGATTAAATAGGCTGAAATGAAACAAATCACCAGGACCAGAAAACATTTATCCTCAAGTGCTTAAGGACCTTGGTGAGTGCACATACAAAACCCTTGGCACAGATATTTCAGAAATCTTTGAACATGGGATAAATTCCTTAAGGATGGAGGCTAGCAAATACCCCATTATATAAAAGGGTGGATTGGGCTGATCCAAGAAATTATAGGTCAGGAAGCTTAACATGCATTACAGGAAAATTAATGTAAGGAATTATTAAGGATAAGATTGAGCAACACTTGGCAAGGACAGAGGTTTTACTGAACAGTCAGCATGGGTTCAGAAGAGGGAGGTTGTGTTTTAGTAACATTCTGGAATTCTATGAGGGGGCAACAAAAGGATACGATCAAAGTGGAGCTTATGATATTATTTCCATCCATCCATTATCCAACCCCCTATATCCAAACTACAAGGTCTTGGGGGTCTGCTGGAGCCAATCCCAGCCAGAATAGGGTGCAAGGCAGGGAACAAACCTCGGGCAGGGAGCCAGCCCACCGCAGATGATATTATTTATCTTGGTTTTCAGAAAGCTTTTGATAAGGTACCAGATGCACCCTTGGCATCTCCTTTCTCTTTGATAGTCATGCACCTAGATGGACTAGGACAATGAAGGCACAGAACAAGTCTGTTATAAAAATACATAGTACATTTATTAAGGAGAAAGCAAACAGTGTCCAAAGTGTGATGTAGTTCCAATTTTTTCGATAAATTATTCATAAAATAGTTTGGTAAAAATAAAAAGCAATAAATAAATAGTTAATGAATCATTAGAACCAGGAATAAGATCAATTACAGGATCTTTCCTCCCTTTGGTTGCCTGAGTGCTCTCTTTCACCTGCCTCAACTGCCCACCCAACAGGCTTACTTAACAGGGCTGAAATGCCAGCGAACCTGGTGGGACACTTGGAACCCAACTCCTCCTTTGGCATCTTCAGGTCATCAAACTGAAGATAGCTCCTGCATCTCAGCTCAGCAGGGGTAATCTAACCCAGGAGTGCTGTTCTTCCTATACCTCACGGGGTATCCCACCTGCTTTGCTCCTCCCTTCTCTCAGAACTTAATCAAATGCCTTAACCTGCTCTCTCCTTCCTCGGCTTTGTCTTCAGTCTTTTTTAACTTCCTTCCAAACCGACCCACTCAGACCTTTTATACTTTTGTGAGTGTAGGTGCCTCCTCAATGAACCCATGGAGAAATAATGAGGGAGGGCTGAGCCGATTGGTCTCATGCATACATTGACTATTCTCCCCAGTAAGTGCTCTACAGCTGCCGACTTCTCCTGTATGTCCCTATGAGGTCTGTGACCCACCATTTTAACCAATATCCACCATGGATGCGGACACACTCCACCACAGTACCACACAAGAGATTAGAGGGAATTCTAGTTGGCATGCTGTATTGGATACAATTTATGGAACTGTTCCAGAATTAGGTGATCTTAACAGAGGTATCCCTTAGAGCTACTGCTCCTTTTAATATACATAAATGATTGTGATATGAAAATAATCTTTTAGCTGGTTAAGTTTGCAAATGATAACAAACTACACTCTTAAAAATAAAGGTGCTAGAGTGGTTCTTCTAAGAAAGATGCTTTAGGGGACCATTTTTTGTTCCCAAAAGACCCATCTGCATGAAGGTTTCAGAAAGAACCTTTATATACCTAGATCCATAAATGCCTCCTTACAGCAAATAGCCATGAATACATTTGTGAAATACTAAAGGGTTCCTGATTTTAAAAGGGCTCTTGCTGCCTTCAATAACACAGGCTAAGAAGAGGTTTTCTTAATTTCTTAGTGTCCTGCTAGGCAGACTTCTGAACAGTAAAGATTTCAGTTTTGTTTTACATATTAGGAAGTTTTTCAAAGCACAAAGAACCAACTTCATATGCAAAGGACCCTTTGTGAGGCAAAGGTTCAACAAGGAACCACACAACCTAGTAAAGAACATTAAAATGACCATAAAATGCCAGTATGTTTAAGAGTGTAGTTTGAAATGCAGATAATCCAGAATCAGACTAATCATTACAGAGAGATTTGTGAAGGTGAAATGTAGTGTAACTATATGTAGGATATTACATGTAGGTTAGATTTGAATACACAATGGGGGGTGTGCAACTTGAAAGAACCATATTATGAGAAGCCATTATCTAAATCCAGACAGTTTACAGAAGCTGTTTACACTATAATCCCTGAGGTATACCAAAAAACTTGTAATCCGGGCCACCTTAAATTCCTTTGCACCTCTCCATCAGGATCTTTTGTGTTGTAAATGTGCTGATCAGCACAAGCAGCAAGCTGCCTGCTATCCCATCCCCGCCCACTGCCACAGCTCAACTTGGGCAAAAAGTCTCTTTATCTGGGTGTGAGGTGCCTGGAGTTGTAGAGGGTAAATAATACATGGTGAGACACAAAAATAACTGGACTGGACTTTCCTGGAAAACCGTCTGAAAGTCAGCTGGACGTGAATCATAGAACTATATCCCCTCCTACATGCCCTCTCAAACCGCAAACCGACTAGGTATATCCTGTGAATAGCCTAGTCAGTATTTGCGCAACAATTGCTACACGAGTTGCCGTGACAATGTCAGGTAAAAAAAGTGAAAAGCAAGACAAGACAAGACAATGCTCCCGCGCACAATGCTTTTTCCGTAAAGCAGTTTTTGACTGACAAAAACATTTCTGTCTTCGATCATCCTCCCTATTCACCCGATTTAGCTCCATGTGATTTTTACTTGTTGCTGAAAATCAAAAGTGACCTGAAGGGAACACATTTTTCTTCAATGGATGAAGTGAAGATAGAAACGGCAAGCCTGTTTAAGAGACTGTTTCAATCAATGGAAGATACATATGGAGCGGTGTAGAGATTGGGAGGGGGAGTATATAGAAGGTGACAATGTTTAGAAATCTGTAATTCATTCATAAATATTTTTTTTTACCAATATGGTTATTTTTGTGTCTTACCTCGTATATCGTTATTTGGAACAAATGTATTTCATGTATGTTCCATGTCTACAATGATCTGTGTAAATGTAGGATGACAGGAAATTCAAGGCAGGAATTGTTGAACACGTAACTAAAACAGAAACGTTCTTCATGTTTTAGTAATAATTGACAAAATTTTGACATGAAGTATATAATGTGTGAAGCCTGAAGTCCAAAAATCAAATAAACACTTTAACAAAAGGAACATGTATAACAAAACAAGTGCACTTTTATTCTAATCTAATGAGGTTATATATATAACGGTTTATGGAGTACAAGTGAAGGGATGTCATGCTGAAGTTATATAGTGCACGAGAGAGGCCGCACCTGGAGTACTGTGCACAGCTTTGGTCTCCATATTGCAAAAAAGACATAACAGAGGAGGTCCAGAGAAGAACGACTAGGTTGATTCCAGGACTAAGTGGTATGAGCTATGAGGAGAGACTGGAGGTGCTGTAGCTTTTCAGTGTAAGAAAACAGAGATGAAGACCTGAAGTGATCAAAGTGTTTAACATTATGAAGGAAATTAGTTCAGTAGATCCCAGCTGTTACTTTAGTTCAACAAGAACAATCTGGTCATAGTTGGAAACATGTTAAGGGTGGATTTCGCACAAATATTACTTGTTCTTCATGTAGAGAACAATTGACACATGAAATCAACCACCGAGTAGTGGGGTGGAATCTTCAAACCTCAGCTTGTTATTGTTATTGCTAGAGGAACAGGATGGACACGCTTGTTGGGCTGAATGGCCTGTTCTTGTCACAATTGCTGTAATGTTCAAATCCTGCTAAGTGCCTGCTGTGAAAAGAAGACCCCCATCAAACAGATATCAGTTTGGTCACTACAGGGAGTGGAGATCTCCTACAGTTCAGCTGGCCTAAATGGCTGTACTGCACACTCTAAATCCAGTGAATCACACAGCTCCAAGTGAGGACACACACTCACACAGCCAATAGAATGCACATTTCTTGTGCGTGACACCCATTTTATTCAATCGTGCATGTCAGGGGCCACATCCTACACAGCACTGGGTGCATGGCAAGAACCAGTTCTGGATGGGGTGCCGATTACACTAAAATTCTCTGGCGATAATCTGATGATAACATTATTGTGATACTAAAATATATCGGTGTTATGTGTGGTTGTCTTGATGAAGATTTAAGATTCATCCAACTGGATAAAAACACCCAAGTGGACGTTTCCAGCATCCACTCCTAATTTTGTAGTTAAAATTTTTTTCTGCTTATGCCAAACAAATCCCTCTAATTTATTACACAAATGTGTTGATGTGTTTTGTCTGTTTGGACTTTATTATGTATTCTGAATGATCAACACCAAGAAAAATAATTAATGGGTAATTCAGCGAAGCAGCGGCTAATCTTTATGTATCCTAAAGATATGTGTGCTTGGTCAAGTGGCGACTCTTCCCTGAGTGTGGCTGTGTCTGTGTGTGTTTACCTTGTGAGTACTGCCACTTCCCCCAGGGTTGGTTCCTCCCTTGTGCCCAATGCTCCCATGGTAGGCTCAGTTTCCTGCATCTCTGAAGTTTATAAATGTGTTTAAAATGGATGGTCAGAAAACACTCTATAATTACTAAAGACAGATGTCTCCTGTATTATCGAAATATCACACCGTTTTATTTTCTCCTTTTTTAACATTAAAGTCCCTCAGGTTTGCTGTTGATCTTAGTCACAGCATAGCATCAAATCTTAGCACTTAAACAGAAGCTGTTTAGCAGCATGTGACTTAAAAATGATGTCTTTAGACATCTTTAGATCTTTCTGACTGTGACAGTAACTCTCATGTGTGTATTTCCCATTTGTTCTGAGCCCACCTTTTTTCAGTATGTAGGAACGGCATCTGCCTAGGATGCCTCTCCATTCTTATGGGGTCAGTTCAGAGTCACCACTTAACCAGCACGTCCGCGTCTTTATTTGTATGTGCTCAGCACAATCCACCCCCATTAGATCTCACATTCTGAGCCACATTAAGAATTTTAAGGACACGTTTCCTGCAGCCAGACATTTTATTAAGGCTAATCATTCTGTCTCAGAGTTAAAATACTCCTTTTTGCAAATGGTGTCAAAGCCTCCCAGCAGAGGTGATCTTAGCGATTTATTACTCACATGAGAGGCGTTTTGGATACATTCTCTAGGCACCGTTTCCTAATAGATTTAATGAGCATAATGAGCTTACTTGCCAATTTAAATTGAGTGCACTACTTACTTCAGTGTCGAGCAGGATGGTGCACTCGCCGGTCACTTGTCCTACCCCACCGTTTTGTAGGAGGTAAGATGGCTGGCTCTTTCTTTTATACAGCACCTTTCAAAAAGCACGCCGTCCTGAGGCACTTTACAAAGCAAGCAAAAATACTGGAAAGGAGAAACACAAATCATTAAAAGTCAAATATATTATAAAGAAACATGCTATCTTGATAATAGTATGATGGATTAAGAGTGAGATATACAGAGTATTCAAAAACTGTTCAGACTCCTTCTCTTTCTGCACACTTTATTGTGTTCACGATTTAATCTTAAACAGAGAAACTGGCCATTTTTGGCCATCAATCTACACTCAATAACCCATTATGACAAAAAGAAGGTTCAAAATGAAAAACTGAAGTCTCTCTTTCATAAAAGTATTCAGACCCTTTTGCTTTGGCCCTCCAAACTGTCTTCATATACATCCTGCATGGTTTAATTCTTTCTAGAACTTTACCGGAGTCCAACTGTGGCAAACTGAGTTGATTTAACATCATTTAATATTCATTACCTTCCGAGCTTAGAAACATTGATTCATTCTCACTTTTCAAATCTAAATTTAAAACTCATTTGACTACAATTGCTTTGTCTGATTTAAAATTTTGTATTTTTAGTTTAATTTATGATGTGTGTTTTATCTATTGTTCAGTGTCCTTGTGTCTTTAGAAAGGCACCTACGAATAAATAAAATGTATTACTATTATTATTTGGAAAGGCACACACTGGCATTCAGAAGGTCCCACACTTCATACTACATGTCAAGATTACAAACAAGAACATGAAGTCCAATAAATTCTTTGTAGACCCATCCATCCATCCATCCATTTTCTAACCCGCTGAATCCGAATAGGGTCACGGGGGGTCTGCCGGAGCCAATCCCAGCCAACACAGGGCACAAGGCAGGAACCAATCCTGGGCAGGGTGCCAACCCACCGCAGTTCTTTGTAGACCTCTGTGATCAAATTGTGGGGAGGTGTAAGTCAAGACAAGGGGATGAAGCCATTTCTAAAGCTGTTCCCAGGAGCACAGTGACCTCAATCATTGCTGAAATAGAAGACATTACGAAACACAAGGACTCTTCCTAAACTCAGAAGGCTTTTGTCAAGGAGGTGCCCAAGAAACCTCTATGGTCACTATAACAGAGTTTCAGATGTCCACAGCTGAAATGGGAGAACCTGTTGGAAGGACCATCTCAGCAGCACTCCATAAATCAGGACTCATTAAGAAGGGCAAAAAGTGACAATATTGGTATTCACCAGTGATACATTGGGGGTTGGGGATGAGAAATTCATTTTAAATCCTTTTTACTTTTTATGTTATCAGTCTCGCCATGGACAAACATTGTACTAGTTTAATAAGCAGAATGCAATAACAAAATAAGCAATTATGTTACTTTTGTAAAATTGGCTGCTTACTGGACTTGATCAAGGGAATGAATCATGAAGTAGAATTAAATTATCTGCTAACTCATGTCAGTGATCTTACGACTGACATTTCTTTTCTACAAGAGGCTCATTTGCATACAAGGGATTGTTTTAGTCTATAATAAGAACAGGTGAGCCGGAATTTCTATTTTAATTTCAGCTTCAAATGTATTAGAGCACTTTAAAAATGGTTTTGTTTTAGCATTCAAGATGACCACTGATGGCCAATCGATTCTGACTAACTTCTGTTCAGTTCAGTTCAAACAACACAAACCATACAATTAGCAAATAGAAATATATACATGCACTTGTTAAAAGGAAAATCACAACCTCTTCAAGACATTATTAAACTTTCACTAAGTTTGGCACTATTCACTTCTAATAATAAATATCATAAAAGTGGAGAAACAACTAGGTGGTTTGGGCCCCACCGTGGTGACCCTTTATAACTGAAGAGTTGACAATAACAAAGCCATGCAACAAGCATGTTTTTTCAGATGGGAGCTCCAAACTGAACTGGAGCAAACAGCCCGTTCTGGGTTTATATGCTGACTCGGCTCCAGGAAGGCGGAAAATGGAAGTGATGTCAGTGGTGGAGTGGCTGTCAGTCTTCCCTTGTGGAAAGGGAGGAAGAGAAAAGGCATTAGAACACATCACTGGCCCCTAGAATGCTGGGTAATTACTATCACCAGAGCCCTTAAGCTGCTTCCCATGCTCACGCACGTGACAATGTGTATTTAACATGCACGATTCCACTGTATATGAACAGAGATAATTTAAGTAAGATTAAAAATAATAACCCTTTGTTTAAGTGAATGGCTTTAACTCATCACATACAGTATTTATTAAATAAACTGACCGATCCGTCTGTGACGTGTCCGTTGCTCAGCCAGTGTGCTCTGCTTCAGACAAAGTAGTTGCAGGAGGTGAGTGGGGCAGTCAGACTATGCCGATGAAATTCATTTGTATTTTGCATTTTGCTGTATAGTTTTGCTTATACAATTATCCTTTGTGATCAGGTGAAACAGACCAAGGATGGCAGATGCTGGGGTGCCAACCAGGTAACTCCTTTTAATTACACAAAAAAAAAATAGAAAGAATAGTGCCCTCAGCACTCAGAATAGAATGGCTTTCAAGAGCCCAAAGGTACAACACTTCAGTGGAAGCTCTGTCACCATTGAGGCTCAGGTCCAAAATTAACACCTTCGTCTGGGGACTACCTGTTTTTATGGATGGAATGGTGGCTCTGAGGCTTAGGATTTGCACTGGTAATTGGAAGGTTGTTGGTTCGAATCCCATAAATGCCACTACTTCATTGGGCTCTTGAGCAAGGTCCTTAACCTGCAATTGCTCTGTCCTGGGTGTGATGTTAATCTGCATCCAGCCTTGCATGTAGGCCCTCCAACCTGCAGGGAAAAATACCTGGAGGTTGGTAGCAGAATTGGCACTCCGGCCACCATAAAGAAACTCACACTTCCATTCCATCTGAAGTAGTGTGGTGCTAAGGTGTCACCCATCGCATGGCTGCACTCGGGTCCTAATCTGGGATCCTAAAGTGGTTTGTCGTGTAGTGGGTGCAGCAATGTGCTGTATCAGTGTGTGTTCCTAACCTCTTCTCCTCTGGGCTATGTGGGCTATGTGTTTTCCTTCAATGTCTTCTCGGAACTACAGTGGAGAGAGAAGGAAAAACTCTCTAAGTGTGATGCCTTTTGATTCTTAATTACCAATATAAAAAATATTAACTCTGATTGAAAAAAAAAAACAATTAAAGGAAAAGGTCAGGTGCTATATCAATTCATCTGACATATTGTGTCATTATTGCGTGCTGATATAACATGGCAGTGCACAGATTCTGATGTCCATGCATGAGATCCACTTAATTCTTCAACTTATTATATTAGACTTAGTGGAAGCTATGAGTTTCTTCCATGAAGATTTTAGGACTTCTGTTTGTGTGTTTCTCTTAATTTCAGACCCCAGTTGATATCTTTGGCTATATTCTCTCAGTTCTTTTGTCTCGTGTCATTATTCCTAGGGTTTTTGGACCCTGATCTTTTCTGCTCCGTTTTGCTTCCACAATGTGGTCTACTTGCAGGGAGAGCAAAGTCATAACCATCTGATCTAGACTCTTCACTTTGGGTTCATCTGATATTGTTGGGTTTCTGTTGCTCCTCGAACAACATCAGTTTTGTTCACTTTGAATCAATCTACATTAAAAATAGCGTCAGACATCATAAAAAAGAGACTGTGTGGAAATAGGCAATCTACTTACATTAGAAGGATGACAAATCTTTTTGTTCCAAGTTTTGAGAAGGACAAAGAAAGGGTCACATTTTCTCCCGAAGCAGGACTGTTCGTGTCTTTTTGTGCATATCCTACTCTCTTTCAGGCTGTTGAATCTTTGCTGGCATCAGTGTCTCTCTGTACACCATGCTTTGCCTCTCACTTCTGTGGTGTCTGTGACGGACTTGTGCTTACTTCAGGATTGCTTTCTAACCTTGAGTGTGAACCCTCAAACTGAATTAACTGTGTAGTAACTTTGTAATGACATATAAATATCTATACAATTAAACAATGGCTCAAAGTCTTCTTGTTGGCTTGTAAATATGTATCTGCATGTTATCTGGTCATTTTTTTTTTGTATATTTACTTTAAATCACAAAGAAGGCAAATGGATAATAGTGAGATGTGTATGTTGAAGACGTACAGCAATACCACTGTGATTTCTTCTTACTTACCTCTATGTCATTACACAGTAGAGATCTTTGAAATTTAATTTTGCTCTTGTTTCCTTTTGTTATCTAGGGAAATAATGTATTGTTGCAGGCAGCAGAATATCTCTAACTTCCTGTAAAATTCCTGCTCTCCTGTCATGTAAAGATCAATATTAGAAATAATTCAGATGTTTGTGGCTCACATATGTCTTTTTGTTTTTTAATTTCTTTCAGAAATACAAGGATGTTGAACCAACAATAAAGATTGAAGAAGTGGATGGTTTGGAATTAGTAAAGAAATTTGGAGAAGAAATGGAAAGGATGTTGGGCAGAAAAATGAAGGCTGTTAAGGTAATGGTTTAAATGAGTGGAGCAGAGGACTGCAATGTTAAAAGAAATGATATTTCTCTTTATAAATGTATATGTTTAATATTTTTATAATTTATAGTATGGCTTAGAATGATGAATACATTGCTAAATGAAAAGCAGAACAAAGGAAATCAGAAACAAAGACATAATAAAACACACATCTGTTCTAAAATAACATACTTTACATGCTTATTGTGCCTATGGGGAAATTAAACAAATGCTAAATAAAGTAGATATGAAAACAATAAACCCTCAAGGTTCCACTGCCCTGCTAGGACACTTTAATGTGCTCTGCCAAGTGGATGTTCAAAGTCGGCTGACCCATCTGCTGCACTGGATACAAATCCTTTGTGTGTGGAGGCTGCACGTTTTCCTGGTCTGTGAGGCTTTCCTTCTGGTTACTCCAATTTTCCTCCCACATCACAGAGATGGTGTGTTAGGTTTTTGGAAGTGTGATTGTGGATGTTCTTGTTGACTGGTGCCCTGTTTAAGGTTGGTACCTGCTTTGTGAACACTGAGGCTGAGATTGACGTCCCACATCCCCAAATTACACAGGCTTGAAAATATGAATCAAATTATTCTCTCTACGAGAGACATCAGCCTTTCAAACGTCTAACCTTGTTCTTGCCCCCAGTTTCTCATTACACTTTCAACCTGCCAGAGAAGAGTTGTGACAGTTTTGCTAGGGTTTCATCTCTTGTTTTAGTCTTCTTTAATCCTTGTTTTTATTTGTATAGCTGTTTTTTTGTGTATAACATATATGCCTTTAACTACAGTGCACATGATTTGCTGCTGATCAGGAAGCACTACCACCTCTAGATAACAGCAGAACTTATTGCATTTCTGTCTGGAGCATTAAGGTTTGTGTTAACATCAAGCATTTTTTTCTTCATGTGAAGAACCACAGACACATGGAATAAACTACCAAGTAGTGTGATGGAGACTAAAACTTTAGGGACCTTCAGATCTCAATTTGATATTCTTTTGGACAATCTAGATGCATGAGATGGCCAAGCCGGGATCTCATTTACACCCACATGCATGACAAGCTAATGAAGTTGCAGTCTCAGTCACTTTCTTTATACTCTTTATGAGATGAGCAGCCATACCAGTCTTCAGGAACATGAGGTGCACCTCTCCTATACCCATCCTGTTTTTATATTATGTCGCTAATTTCCTGTCACCTCCAGACCATTTCATTTCATTTTGCATGAGCCAACCCCAGTGCTGGAATCATGCGTGAGCGGCCTGGATCTGACATTCTACTCCACATTAAAAGCACTGATCTCTGGATATGTTTGGTTTAATGATTGTGATACAATTTTTTTATGACTTGCTTGTCAAAAACTATGAACAATATGTTTTGGTTATGATTAGTGCAGCTATAGTGAAAGTTTGTGTCATAATAGTTAAAATGCATGATATACAATTCTTGGCTAAGCACCTATTTTCAGATTTTAGCTTTTGGCCTTTGTACAGACGTAGATATACAGCTCTTCATGCTCATGTCCACGTTTATGCGGTGATTACAGTTATTTTCATCCAATTCACCTCTCTATATTACACGCCTCAAATTATAGACTATAAAGAACAATTTTTACTTTAATAGCCCTTTTCACATAATGCAGTGTTGAAAGGTGTTTTACAAAGCAGTAACCTATACAATTTAATGTGATATTGTAAAAACATTCTCTTTTTTATGTGCTGTTCACATGAAGAATGTGATGATGCCAGTGTGCACATGTGGGGGTGTGTTGGTAAGGAAGTCCAAATTCCAAGTGCAAAGGGTGGCACTAAGTGCTAAAATGAGGAATTTGCTGGTCCGCTTTGATGGTACATAATGAGCTGTACTCATTCAGGATGTAATGTTTTTTATTATCCAGATGTGCCAGGATGGCATGCAATATAAGAGATATGGCATTTTATGCAGGCTATCGTGACAACAATTCTCAGACGATTCTGCACTTATGGGCTGTATTGATAAGGGGGATGAGACACAGTAGAGGAGTCAGGTGGAGAACTTTGAGAACTCTCTGCATCTTAACATCAGCAAGACCAAGGAACTGGTTATTGACTTCCTGTAAGTCCTGTTACTATTCAAGGAGTGAATGTAGAGGTGGTACACTCCTTATTGGAGTCCACATCAACAACGGGTGGGACTGATCTCAGAACACAAAGGAGCTAAATAAGAAAGGCCACAGCAGGCTCTTCTTCCATTGAAGACTGTGTTCCTTCAATGTGGATTTTGACATTCTAATCAAATCAAATCAAACCAAATTTGTCACATACAAATGATACATACAATACATTATGTAGTGAAATGTTCAGTTTCTCAAATCCAATGGTTGTGCCTTTAACACTAGAATGCCTGAAGCCTACAAAAAAACTTGTAATCCTGGCCCACCTTGAATTCCTTCGCCCCCCTCCATCAGCGTTTTTGATTTGTAAATGTGTCGATCAGCACAAGCAGCAGGCAGCCAGCTATTCCATCTCCCCCTTGACGGAGCTCAGGTCGGAGAAAAATTTTTTCCAGCTCAAGTCTGTTTATTTGGCAGTGAGGTGCCTGGAGTTGTATAGGGTAAATAATATATTGTTATTTGGAATACATGCATGACATGTGTGTTCTGTGTCCACAATGATCTATGTAAGTTGTGACAGATTAGGGTTTTCCTCGCACCCTTGTACCCTCAGACCACACGTCAGACACCAGATAAAAAGTCCAATAATTATTTATTATAATAATAATTGTCCACAAAGCACCACCACTCAACTATTCTTCAATAAACAATACAATAAACCAATAAATCACAATCCTCCACTCCCAGACGCTTAGCCACCCTGCCTCCCAACTCAGCTCCCCGTCTGGGAGCTCCCACAGTCCTTTTATATTCCCTGACCCGGAAGTCTTCCCTATCCCCAGTCTATGTGATTCTCAATCACTTCCGGGTCAGGTAAAAGTTCTGTTCTTCAACCCGGAAGTCCGTCACTCTTCCTATGACGAACCTCCGGGTCACAGGGCACGAAGAAGCCCTCGGTCCTCCCTGCAGCTCCCTCCTGTGGCCCCCATGGCATCCAGCAGGGCTGTGCATAAAAACCACATTGTCCATGATGCCCTGCTGGTCTTCTGGGGACCTCCATGCTGCAAGGAGGGCTCCACCTGGCGGCTTGGGGGTATTGGCTGGGATGAATGGCCGGCCACATCTTACAAAGTGTAGGATGATAGGAAATGCGAGGCAAGAAATGTTGAACACATATCTACTGTGGTCGATAGGGGGCGCTCTCGCTACCTTGAACCCCTGTCCACGACTCCAGACACCAGATAAAAGTCCTCAATTCGACTTTATTCTTCAGCCACAGTGTACAAAACACCCTCTCCTCCACAATACTCATACAAATCACTAATAATCACAAATACAATCCTCCAGCTCCCAGACGCGTTGCCACCCTTCCACCCAGCTCAGATCGCCGTCTGGGAGCTCCCACAGTCCTTTTATATCTCCTGACCCGGAAGTGTTCCCAATTCCCAGTCCATGTGATTCTCAATCAGTTCCGGGTCAGGTAAAAGCTCTTCTCTTCAACCCGGAAGCCCGTCGCTCTTCCTATGACGAACTTCCAGGTTCTTGTGGCCCCCATGGCATCCAGCAGGGCTGTGCATAAAAACCACATTGTCCATGATGCCCTGCTGGTCTTCTGGGGACCTCCATGCTGCAAAGAGGGCTCCACCTGGCGGCTTGGAGGTATTGGCCGGGATAAACGGCCAGCCATCCTCCACACTACTGTAGAACATAACCTTTTTTCATGTTTATTAATAATTGGCAAAGTGCTGACATGAAATGTATAATGTGTGAAGATTTAAGTCCAAATATCAAATAAATACTTTCACATAAGGTACACGTATTACAAAACAAGTGCACTTTTATTCAAGAATATAACTGCAGAAAAAGAAATCGGGTTGATTGACACATTTACAAAACAAAAGACACTGATGGAGAGTTGCGAAGGAAGTTAAGTTGGCCCGAGATTATGAGTTTTTTGTAGGCTTCAGAAGTTCTAGTGTTAGGAAGAATATACAAGGACAATAACAGTAAAGCATGACTTTATACAGTAAATATCAAAAATGATTAAAAGAAAAGAGGCTATTGTTGGCATGACTGGGATCTCTGATAATTTTCTTTGACCTGGTCTGATATCACTTATTGCAGATGATGTGCACACCCACACCACTCTCTAAAGAGCATTGAGGTCCTGCTGCATGCTGTTAACAAACAAAGCAGTCAGTTTCCATGGGCAATTGAACCTGTGCAGATACCAGCAAGGCATGTTGGATGTTATAGTCCTCTGGAATAGCCTTGTTCAGTGGGGGCCACCAGCGGATACTACTGGGATTCCTTGTCCCTGTTTTATGAGACTTCCGTTTGTCCTGGAAGTGCTTCCAGAAGTGGAGGGGGAGAAAGAAAAGAGAGAGTGTGAAGAGATCTGTATTCATTACATTTCTGGATCCCTTGTGGAAGGTAGTAGTGGAAATAAAACATTTTTATTTTAATGGGACTTGTGTCTGTGGGGTTGTGTCTGGGGTTGGATGCTCTCTGGTGCCCTCTAATGTCCACACTATCTATCTATCTATCTATCTATCTATCTATCTATCTATCTATCTATCTATTGTGGCCACAGACAACCACCCTCCAAATCCCAGACACCACCACACAATGACAGCCCTATTTGTGTTTATTTGCATTGACATCTTCCTCTGACAGTAAACAATACAATTCAGATCCACCTTCCACACTGTACCAGACTCTAATGTCCACTCACCCTTTCATCATGGACTTTGACTATAGGAGGAAGGGTGGTGCCCCAGGCAATAAGTGGAAAGACAAATATCAATTGGCTCACCACATTAATGCTGTCTTTTATGTTGTATGGCGGTCCTGGAGAGTGTTATTTCATGTCACTTTATGCTACAATATGCTGTATGGACAGTATGACAATATAACCACTTGACTTGAACCAACTTGAGTTAAATTCTCCAGATCAGGTGAGCAGTTGTTTTTTGTGTGATGATTTTAACCATCTGTGTACAAATTACCATCAAGCACAGTCCACCTCCTGTATGTTCTCCTGATTAGCCAGCCCAAACAATATGACAGACAGAAACAAATATCTTAGCTGTATTACAACATGGGGGGTCTCAGCAGTCAGAGAAACAGTAAATACAGAAGATTCTGACACCCCCTTATTAAATACAGCCTTACTTTAATGCCATGCAGTTTGTCATCTAGTGGCTGGACATTTGATGGGCAAAGGGATTTGGTTGTCATCTCCTCTGTCAAGCTCTCTTTATCTGGTTGTTCTTGACTGAGTCACGTCAGTTGTGCTGGCTGTAAATAACTGATGAGAGCAGCTCCATGTTTAAAAGCATCTTGAATAGCAAAAACATTGTGTAGAATATCATGAACATAACATTATCTTTGAATATTAATAACTTAACACTAAAGCCCCCCACTGTTTTGTTTCTTACTCTTTATCCTGTTTTACTTTTCCTTCAGCACACATTTACACCCATTATATACTGAAAGTGTACAAAGGATGAATACAATTTACATTTACTTAGAATTATTTTGAATATTAAAGCATTATTTTTAAAGAAATGGCTGAGCATACATTCATTTGACTAAAGCACCATGACAACATTTTGTTTTGCTCTGCCACCTACCATGGGCTATGTGTATATGGCCTTGAATGTTATACAGCGTCTGGAGAAGTCCTTGTGTAATTAAGCTCAGGCAGATGAGACTATTTTTCCATGAAGAATTAATTTGCATGATTTTTTCATTCCTTCTGTCATTTATTAATGCAGGGCATACATCAAAACAAGAAATGTATCTTCCGGCTATATTATTAGAATATGAAACAAACAATCTACAAATGCATGACTGAAAAAAATAATAAATAAATATATAAATATAATGTTATATAATTTTGTGTCACATTTATATCATACAAAACCCTCACTGTGAGAGATGCCAGCCAGGCACTGTACTTATCAATTCAATTCAGATAAGAAATATATTATGATGAAAATTAAACTCAAATACCAAAAAAGAAGCTGAGTGAGACACCACACAATATATACTAGACTAGAGAAGTGATGCAGTATGGGCAGCAGTGGCTGGCATTGGAGAGAAAACAGCAAGAAAATGGAGGGCAGATGAGGCCCTTTAACAGGCTTAGACAAGACCACACCACACGAGGCTGGTGGGCATAGTGACATGCAATCAAGCTGGATGGAGTTCCTTTGACAACCCCCAACATGAGAATAACTGCAGGGACAAAGGAGAGGCAGCTAATTCAGCAAGAAATGAGAGCAGCAGTTGAGGACAAAAGATCAAGCAGAGCAGTCACAAATGAGACAACAAGGAGCATGAACTAGATGGCTGAATGCAATGGGGACAAAGTTGACCTGCAAGGAATTATGGAACCCTAAGCCAAACTGCATAAAACATTTAATCCAGGCAGAGAATGGTGCACTGTCCACTCCAATGAACCCAGACATATGAGGTATAGCAAAGTTTCCTGTCTGCCAACTATACTCTAAGTGAGGCACCTTGACACACATCCTGGTGAAGGATGTTACAGATGGGGGAATGACCAAGTCTTGAAGGTTGTTGCTAAAACTATCAGTGCAGGCATTACTGCAGCAAAATTTCTGCTACGGCATGCTGGTAGCCAAAAACCACAGGGAAAACATCTGTATGCCCCTTGGCCTCAGCAGGGGATTGGTAGTTGCTGGTAGACTTTGAATAACATCTGAAGTTCCCCTGCCACACTGCTGTTACTACCTTATGGCCAGACATTGTCATCTTGTCTGAGGCAACCAAGCAAGTGGAAATTTAGGAGTTGATATTCCTATGGGGGAAACATCTTGAAGATATGTCTAAGAGTAAGCTCACCAGATATATGGGACAGGTCATACAAATGTCAGGAAATGGCAAATGTGAGCCAGATGCCTTCCTGTGCAGGGACTTTGCAACCTACTCTCTACTGAAGGTCCTCAGGTTTCTGGGCATAATGTAAGATGAGAGGAGGAAACCCATCCAAGACCACCAAATTGGCAAAGAGAGAGCCTCTTAATGGCTGTGGCTCAAGAGAAGAGGAAGCTGGAGATTCAGATATCTAGAGTGACAACTGTACAAAAGCTGGGGATTGATCAGCCCCAACTGGGTCACCTGAATGAGGGTGTATGATGTTGAATGCTCAGAAACATCGTGAATGATGTATCCAGTAACATCAGTAGATGTACTTGAATACATTAACATATACAGTATTTAATGTTAAGCTTAATGGCTCACATGTAATAATCTTATCAAGTTGTGGAAAGTTTTATCTTGAATGTTGTGTGATGAATTCTTGCAGCTAGTAAGTTTATGGAGATGAGGTGCATATTTTCAATAGACCCCTGAGGATACTCGACGAGAAAGCTACTCAGTAGGTGACATCCCCCTGATAGAGGGAGTTCAATATCCATGTAGGAAGGATGCAGGAATGTTGCTTTTGTCTGTTTTTTTGTACTTTGTGGTCTCTCTCTTTTTGTTTCTTAATGTGTGTTACATATTTTCGTATTAAATGGGAATGTACAGGACAGATGGCTAGACAACGGCTTTAGACAGATTGTCCTATAAAGATCCTGTCATGTCTACTAGGGAAACTTGTAACTTAATGTTCCTGTAGCAAAATAAAATAGATGCCCTGACCTGTTAAAGGGACTCCTGGGTTTATCTGTGGTGAGTTTAAAGTCTCCCTGAAACAAAGTAAATATGAGCCTGGAATTGAGTTTTGGAGAAAGACTTAGTGGAAAGAGGAAGAGTCCAGACCTAAGGGAGACAGGAGGTAAGTTGGTGAGCTACACTTTAGATGAGGAGGGTTCTAGTTTGGTCCAATCTATCTATCTATCTATCTATCTATCTATCTATCTATCTATCTATCTATCTATCTATCTATCTATCTATCTATCTATCTATCCTTTTCATACTTGAGTGTGTTTGCTGTGATTTATGTTTCTCTTGTATATTGTTATGTTTTAATAATCAATCCATTTTGTGATGCCTGCGGAATCTGCTGCATTATTCTGACTGTGAAGAGATACCTCAAAGGCACCCATTCCCTTCACAAACTATATATAATATTTATACATAATAAACTGCTCAAAAAAATTAAAGGAACATTTTGAAAACACATCAGATCTCAATGGGAAAAGGTCATGCTGGATATCTATACTGATATAGACTGGGTAATGCGTTAGGAACAAAAGGATGCCACATCATTTGATGGAAATGAAAATGAATCAACCTACAGAGGGCTGAATTCAAAGACACCCCGAAAATCAAAGTGAAAAAATGATGCGGCAGGCTAGTCCATTTTGCCGAAATTTCATTATACAATTCAAAATCATACTCAGTAGTTTGTATGGCCTCCACATGTTTGTATGCATGTCTGACAATATCGGGGGTGGGTGGGGGGGCATGTTCCCAATGAGAATACGGATGGTGTCCTGGGGATCTCCTCCAAGATCTGGACCAGGGCATCACTGAGCTCCTGGACAGTCTGAGGTGCAACTTTGCGGCGTCAAATGGACCAAAACATAATGTCACACCCATCAGGTGTTCTATTGGATTTATGTCAGGCAAGTGTAGGGGCCAGTCAATGGAATCAATTCCTTCATCCTGCAGGAACTGGCTGCGTACTCTCGCCACATGAGGCATTTTCGTGCACCAGGAGGAACCCAATGGAGCTCCACAGTGCCGGGCAGTGAGCACAGGGCCCACTAGAGGACGTCGGGCCATCATGGCCACCCTCATGAAGTCTGTTTCTGATT
Organism: Polypterus senegalus; assembly: GCF_016835505.1. Lineage (NCBI taxonomy): Eukaryota > Metazoa > Chordata > Cladistia > Polypteriformes > Polypteridae > Polypterus > Polypterus senegalus. The sequence continues at coordinate 30,155,256 of NC_053165.1, forward strand.
TTTTGGTCAGAGACATTCACACCAATGGTCTGCTGGAGGTTATTTTGCAGGGCTCTGACAATGCTCATCCTATTTCTCCTTGCTGAAAGGAGCAGATACCGGTTAAGGACCTTCTATGGCCCTGTCCAGCTCTCCTAGAGTAACTGCTTGTCTCCTAGAATCTCCTCCATGCCCTTGATACTGTGCTGGGAGACACAGCAAACCTTCTGGCAATGGCACATATTGGTGTGCCATCCTGGAGAAGTTGGACTACCTGTGCACCCTCTGTGGGGTCCAGGTATCACCCCATGCTACCAGTAGTGACACTGACTGTAACCAAATGCAAAACTAGTGAAAAACAGATGAGGAGGGAAAAATGTCAGTGGCCTGACATTCCTAATTTAGGGGTTGTCTAATTGTTGCCCCTCTAGTGCACCTGTTGTTAATTTCATTAACACAAAATCAGCTGAAACTGATTAACAACCCCCTCTGCTACCTAACTGACCAGATCAACATCCCAGAGGTTTCATTGACTTGATTCTTTACTCTAATTAAAAATTGTTCTTTTAATTTTTTGAGTAGTACATTTTGATTATTTCATGATTAAATAAGAATTATACATCCATATTATGTGTTTACTACCTGCCTTTAGTCATCTGATGTAACCTTTCTTTTGATTTCAGAGACTTGTTGAAGCTGCTGAAGATGCAGATGTTAATCATGAATTCAACAAGTCACTGGTGGTGAGTATTCTGTTTAAGAAACTACAAGTGCAGTCGTGAAGAGCATTCTCATAGGGATTTCTAGAATGTACATGGAACGTTTCCAAACAGTAATGATTTAGTGATTCGTGTAAATGCATCCTGATAATCACAGAACAATTTTGTTCACAATACACTGTTCTGAACATTGGAAAAGAGCACTTTTTGTGTTTTGCTTTAAACAGATATAAAAATCTAAGTTCTGTATCTGTTGATAAATGGAAATCTACAAATTACTGAACAAAATGGTTTGTAATAAATAGATAGGTAGAACTTTATCTGTCCCCAGGGGGAAAATTTGCTTTATACAATTGTGATGAAGTTAGATAGATAGATAGATAGATAGATAGATAGATGGATACTGTAGATAGATAAATGTGAAAGGCACTATATAATAACTTTAAATGAATTAAAACCTCTGACTTGGTAGTCTCAGTCTCAGTCCCAGTGAGGTGTTATGCTGGTGTACTGCTGTTGCTTTTCTTAGCACACTTCTTCTAAATAACTCATTGGCTGGAAGTCCTCAGTGTGTCAGAGAGAAGATGTACAGCATTGTTCATAATGACACTCAAAAGAGACACAGCATCTCTAACTAGGTTAAAGTGTGCTTGCAAATTGAATATGTGTTGCTTCTCTCCTCCTCCTACTTTATTAGAAAGGTTGCTACATACACTGCTTATCCCAGAACTCTCTTTGTTTTAAAATAATGTGCAAACCGCACTCAGATCACAACTGAGGGGGCTTTTGAGACCAAAGTATGGAACTGTGAGATAACAGTAAGAATACACTGCAACACTAGCTTCAAAAAGTGTAACAGAGTTTGATAAACTTTTGTGTTTTTTTTTTTTTATTTCAAACAAGGTTAAAATTGTTTATGTTTTTTTCTTCTTATTTAGTTTGACTATTATAATTCTGTGAGGATTAATGAAAAGAATGAAAATGGAACTTTTGTGGAGCTGGGACGAAGATTTGTGCTCGAACCCAATGAGCACTTCAATAACCTTCTAGTCAACACCTCTTTGAGCAACATCCAAGTCCCTACCAACGTCTACAACAAAGGTAATGCCTGAGGTTAAAATTAATCATCTGTGACAAGTATGCCTGCATGAGTGTTATTTCAATATGTGTGTACATTTTCGATTTCCAAGGTTTCCACTGAAGCTGTTTTCATTGAATTGCTCCCAAGGCACTGCATAGTTGTATAAATTATTATTATTTACTTAGCAGACATTTTTATTGAAGGTGGCTTACAAGGCAAGTTATAATATATAAAAGAATAATTAGAATGTGGAAAAATCTAAAACAGAAGGGTACAAAATAAAAAAGCAAGCAAGAGGGAGTAGTTCTGCTACTACTATATAAGTACACCTGCAGCTACACTAAGACACACATCAGTATCCTAAACTCTATGTCAGGACAACATCCTGTAGAAGAGAAGCTAAGCAGATCCAAAGTATTTCATGAAAAGTTTAAAATACGCCTAAATATGAGAAAATTAGGTGCAGTTCTACAATGTAATACCTCAAGGGTGGTCATTCCACAGCTTCAGAGCAAGAATGGAGAAACCAGAATGGAGACTTCTTTACGTGATATGTGGAGAGACCAAAGACTGGCAACACTGAGGAGCAGAATCATTCACAGATCTGTAAGTCAGGACAAGAGTTTTGAACTGGATCCTTGCAGCAACAGGAAACCAGTGGCGAGTCTGAGACAGAGGAGTAGTGAAAGTGAAACGAGGAACAGAGAGCAGAATTCAAGCAGCTACATTCTGGTGGAGCTGGAGATGTCACATAGCAGTTGAATGAAGCCCTGCAAGGAGAGAGTCCAGTGGAGAGAGAACCAGAGCCTGAACAAGGAGTGGAGTGACATATTTAGTGAGGAAAGGTTAAATCCTCTTGACTATTATAAATATTGTAAATATCTACTATATAATGTAAATAGATTTAGAAAGAGAGAGAATGTATGTTTCTAAGCATAGAACGTGTGAAAGACAATATTTCAGAATCTGTTTGGTCTATCTGGGATTACAATATAACTTTCTTTCCTGATACGGGTCTGTTCATTTCCCTTCCAGTCAAGTATCAGGGTAGCCGGCAAGTGATTAACCATTATTTTTGTTGAATTGACTTTATAATATTCCTGCTTTCATTCCTTCCTGACAGTTGCTATAAATACCATGACTACATATGAATGCAGTTCATTCACAATATGTATAGTTTAGACTGCTCTTATGGTGTTTTGCAAGAAGGTTTGGATGGTTTTCAATGCTTTGAGACATATTCCATATTTGTGACAAGACCAAGTTGACATTCTTACTGGTTTTTTTTTCAATGATTTTTAGAGTAGACAGGATGTCAAATTAATTTGCGTAATATCTTTGAATATTTACATTAAATACACTGGCATAGCTTCCCATAATAACAGAGGTGAATGCCTCTGCCTGAAAAAAGGCATTTTCAATAGAACCCCTACTTGATGTTCTCAAATTTAGTGTTTTCACACATTTGTCATTTTTGGGAAGAACGTTGCCTGAAGAAGTGCAAATCTTTTAAGGGCTTGTTCAAGTGGTGGCTAAAAGTAACTCGATCCTGACTTTCTCAATCCTGATATTTTTTTTCTTTTTTTTGATTGCTCAGATAAATTCTGTGACTGATCCAGATTTGTCTACAGTATCTTGAATGTGCCCCATATGCACAAAATGAATAAAACAATATTGTCAGACAGATACAAACTTAAAGACACTGATCATTTTAGTGCAGGATGTGCGCAGTTTATGATGGCAAGGAAAAGAATCAAGAAGACAAAAGACCAGAACTCTTGGTTTGACTGCATTTATCCCTGCCAATGTTCTGCACATAAAAACGAAGTAGAGGAGACAGTACTGGTTAGAGTGATGTGGCTAAATGAGTGTCCAACTCTATTTCAAACTTGTTTGCTTCTCTGAATGAAGTCAAAAACTATTCAAACAAATGTTTAGAGTCTACATTAAACCTGCACTGTTCCTTGGACAATTTGTTGCAGTTCAGAGGAAAACTGCTGTGGCATTAGCATATAATATCGAAACATTTTCAGACCCCATTGTTATTATTTAGTTATTTCTATTCATATATTGTGTATCCTTATTTCTACCTGGGTCTGGGGCTCCCAGGTTTCTAGGCACATTGTGGTAAATAAGCTTCTGGTCATCAACAATGGGAAGAGGTGGACAAAGAGGACAAGCAGAAGAAGCCTTTTCTGTTACAACTGCCATGTTGCTCAATTCACCTGACGTATAGAATATAATAATCTGCTATGGTTATGACCTGAGGGGCATTTCACCAATTTTCTCTTTCACTGATAATTTAAGCATAGATGTTATCCTTGGTGGTTTGCCAGTTGTTTGATTTGGGCAGTGCTTAATTATTTTCTTTTTTCTTATAATGATAGATCTCTCTGTTGTCTGGCAGATTTTCTCACGCTTGCCACTCTGTTGCCTGTAATGTCAATTGACACAACGCCCCCATTTTTCACTGTTTTGTTTGGCCTAAAAATGCACAAAAAATATATTTCTTTTCATAAAAAATGAATTTTTGTGGTTAAATTAGTGGATGTCTGGTGAGGGAACCCTTTGGGTGTGGAGTACCCCCTGTCCAATATGCCAGTGATTATCCATCCATTTTCCAACCCGCTGAATCCAAACACAGGGTCCCGCTGGAGCCAATCCCAGCCAACGCAGGGCACAAGGCAGGGTACCAACCCACCGCAGGACACACACAAACCACACATTAGGGCCAATTTACAATCGCCAATCCACCTAACCTACATGTCTTTGGACTGTGGGAGGAAAGCAGAGCACCTGGAGGAAACCCACGCAGACACAGGGAGAACATGCAAACTCCACACAGAGAGGACCCTGGAAGCGAACCCGCGTCTCCTAACTGCGAGGCAGCAGCGCTACCACTGCACCACCGTGCCGCCCATGCCAGTGATTAAATGTATTTATTTACCAAACATTTTATTCAAGTAGACTAACAAACACATAAGAAGTTTGACATTCAGTGCATTAAGCTAGTTTGGTTAGCTAACAGTATCTCACCCAGATATTACTCTATGGTTGGCAAGTTTCCACTTCAAGTACATGACTTTGTGTAAGGAAGTGCTTCCTGGCATCAGCTGGAAATGTGCCTTACCTTACTTTTTCCATATTCATGATTCACAATGCAGCTCTTACATGTGGTATTTCAATTATTAGGATGCAGGCAGGTTATGTGACTTGTTACAAGGTTACTGTGGCAATGAGGGATCCTGAACCTCCATGACTGCCAGTCAACTTCTTAGCCAACAGATTTGCAATAGGAGATGTAACCATATTTATCAATTTCTTTGTGAAGTACTGGGAGAGATTTTGTAAAGGAAAGATAAGACTTTACTGAATTTAAACTTTGTTCATTTCTCCAGTTTAGTATTCAGCAGCAGTTTGGCAAATGGCTCAAGATGATTCATATCCATACCATGACATTCAGAAAGTATTTAGACTCCTTCACTTAGTGTGTTGCAGATTTAATGTTAGAGGGATACATTTCACATTTTTTCTCATCAATCTGCACTCAATAACATGTAATGACAACGTGAAAATGTTTTCAGAAAGGTTTGCACATTTATTAAAAATGAAAAGCTGAAGTCTCTCCTTCATATAAGTATTCAGACCCTTAACTCAGTACTTTGTAGAAGCAATTCCTGCTATGAGTCTTCTCACGTAAGTCTCTACAAGCTCTGGATTTGTGCAGTTTATTCTAATTTTTGTGGCAGGTCTTCTCAAGTTCCATTAGATTGGAAGGGAAATGTCTGTAAACGGCCATCTTCAGCTGCCTCCATATGATGTTCCGATGGTGTGCAAGTATGGAGTTTGACTGTGCCAGTCAAGGACATTGTCTTGGCTCTATCCTTCGAATCATTGTTGTGCTGAAAGGTGAAACCTCGCAGCTATCAGAGGTCACATACACTAGGTACACGCAGGCTGTCTTTGAGGACGTCTCCATATTTCAGTGTCTTCATCCTTCCCTAAATTCAGAACTGGCTTACTGACCCTGTCGGTTAGAGTGCTGGTTCTGAGGCTAGGGGTCTGCACTGGTAATCAGAAGGTTGCCAGTTCAAATCCCATAAACACTAAAAGGACTCTGTTTCATTGGGCCCATGAGCAAGGCCCTTAACGTGTAATTGCTCCGTCCTGGGTATGACGTTAATTTGCATCCAGCCCTGCAAGCAGGCCCTCCAATGGGGGTTTGTGGCAGAATTGGCACTTCAGCCACCATAAAAAACCTCACACTGTTCCGTTCCATCTGAACTAGTGTGGTGCTAAGATGTCAATCGTCGCATGGCTGCAGTCGGGTCTTAATATGAGATACTGAGTTGATTTGTCATGTGGTGGGTGCAACTCCTAACCTTACTGACCCTGCCGCTAACAAGCGTCTCACAACATGGTGCTGACACCATCATACTTTAGTGTAGGGATGGTATTAGGGGGTTGATGACCAGTGTCTGGTATTCCCAGGCATACTGTTTGGAGTTCTGCCCAAATATTTCAAGTTTTTGTCTCATCAGACCAGGGAATCTTTTCCCTAATGCTCTCAGAGTCCTTTAACAGTCTGTTTGGCAGACTCCAAGCAGATTGTCATATGTGCCTGAATTGCTGGAGTGCTGTTGAGATAGTCGTCCTTCCATCTTAGCAGAGAGCGAGCTTTTAGAGTGACCACTGGGATATTGGTCACCTCCCTGACCAAGGCCCTTCTTGTCAGGTTACTGGGTTGGGCTGGACAGTCAACTCTATGAAGGGAAGGGTCCTGGTGATTCCAGACTTCTGTCTTTGTACAATTATTAAGGCCGTGCTGCTGGGAAAACTAAAAGCTTTAGAAACTGATTAAACCCCTTCTTATGGTCTATGCCTCACCACAGTTTGATCACAGAGGTCCACCGAACGTTCTTTGGACATCATGGCTTTGCTTTTGTCCTATCATGCAGTGTGAATTGTGGGACCTTTTATATACAGATGTGTCCCTTTCTAAGCGATGTCCAAACATTTTTATTTACCACAGGTGGACTCCAATCAAGTTCTAGAAGCATCTCAAGGAGAATTAAAGTAAGCAGGATGAACCTGAGCACAGTATGGAGTGCCACAGCAAAGGATCTGAAAACTTACCGAAAGGAGAAATTTCCATTTTTGATTTGTAATAAATTTGCAAACCTTTCGGAAAACATGTCTTCACTTTGTCAGGACAGGTTACTGAGTGTAGACCGATGGGCAGATTTCTCCATTTCAAATTAAATTTACCAAACAATAAAGTGTGTAGAAAGTGAAGGATAACCTGAAAACATTCTGAATCCGCTGTACAATGAATGCTTTTATCCGCATGCACATACCTGACATGCATTCTTACATATCCTGTCTGTGTTGTATTCGTATCTGTTGATTGTTTTATGCATTGTGAGTATTCTAATCTCTTTTGAGACTCCTCCCAATGGGACAACACATCGAAGATTGTCCCGAAGCACGATCACCGCGTCTGTAGAAGACTGTTTATCTCACAGTATTGCAGTGGCTCACTGGGAAAGCAAATCCGAGATGATCGCAGTCATGCTATAAGCGCTGTCATTGATGGGTGATGCAAAAAACTTTGTAAATGCAGGGAACATTATAAATTGGTCACTAACCTGGCCCTGACTCTGCCCATTTGCTGTGTCTGTGTATGGGAGAGTGCTAGCTACCACTTAAATTAAAAGCCTTGCTGCTCCCGTTTCAAGCTGGTTTTGATAAAGTACTGAGACTCAGCCTTCTGTTTTGGGGAGAAAGACAGGGACTCACGCGTCACAGCATCCATCACTAGTCTGTGGAGACAAGCTAATAACAACCTCAGTGCGCTTTGTGGACACTTCAGTAAATTTGAACTTGAACCCTGGAATATGACAGACTTTACAGTCAAACTGATTTATTCAGTCTTTTTCTTTACAGAATGTGTGCTAATTTTAAATTGTACCGTTAATTATACTTTTTCTCAATTAATCATATAGACCCAGACATCCTGAATGGTGTGTACATGTCTGAGGCTTTAAACCCAGTGTTTGTCAACAACTTCAGGAGGGACCCAACTCTCACATGGCAATTCTTTGGAAGTTCAACTGGTTTCTTTCGGCTCTACCCAGGTACGTCACTATGCATTGTTTCACAGTCTTACCCTCTATTTAAAGTGTTCGTTATTGTTTGCCCCAAATACTTTATTGGGATATCTTCTCAAATGATCATACACCAAAATGTTTCTCTACTGATGTCTTGAAAATAACAGGTCAGTTAGCAAATATTTTCTTGATTTCCAAACATGGCTGTCCGTTGATCTGATGATGATACTGTCCATCCTTTTGTCCATTACTGACAAATAGAAAGAAAGAGCTTGTGTAAAGCAGTTGTTGATATTGGTGGTAGTGAGGGTGCACAATCCTCAATCACACCGCTTCACTTCCTGTTGGGACTCCACATGGCAAGCTGTAAGCAGGATGACGAGAAGTGGCAGGAAGTTACAAAACTTCTGATGGATCCTCGTTGGGATGATGGCTGAGTCAGTCTTAGTCTGGATCTTAACTTCTGACCTTACCAGAATGGGTCGCCCTACCAGGAGTACATGACTCATGACAGCACTGATTATGCAAACCAGACTGCGATTTTAAGGCACTGATTCAGTAGAGGTATATTTTCCAAATTAAGGAAACAAAAGGTCAAATCCAAAATATGCAACATGTAAAAAACGAGTCCAAACTGGGCATAATAATTAGTAATTTACTAAACAAGATCACTAGACCAAAGGGTGCTATCAAAAGTGCTCACTATTCTGGTCTCCACTTTTTATGTCCTCATCCCTGCCATCATGTGACTTCTGTAGAACATCAGAACAATCTAGAAGAGAACAAGTCATTCAGTCCAATAATGTTTGCCAGTCTTACCCACTTAATTCTTCCAAAATAACATCAAGTCGAGTTTCCAAAGTCTCTAAAATCCTACTTTCCACCACACTACTTATTCAATGTACCTGTGGTTCTCTGTGTAAAGAAAAACTTCCTAATTCAGAAGATACGAAAGACTATGGTGTGGAGCCTCAGTCCTTTCCGGGGACTGGCACAATGGAACAAACAAATAATGCCTTTAATTTGAACACAAAAATGGAGTAACTATTTTAGACTAACTTTCCCATGCAGCACTCAGGGTCAGGCTCAGTCATGACTCGGCCAAGTGGTTTAACGCTTATCCACCAAAGCCCTTTCCTTACAACCATCTACTATTTACAGACATTCAGTTTGTGGACACTTGAAGGACAGGATTACATGGGCACTGTGGGGTGAATTTAATAACAACGGTCGTCATTAATTAAAATATTCATGACCTTGATACATTTTTAAAGTGCTGCATTTGCTGCTAATGATGGTGATTTTCCAAAAGTTTTGAATCTTATTGCTGCCATGATCTCCTCCAGGGATGCAGGAACCAAGAATCACTGCATTATGTTTATTACTTCTATTAAGCTTCCAAGGGGACGCAGATGTCATTTTGTGATGCTATCATAAAATTGATTTTATTTGCACTTGAGATCTAGTTGTTCTAGAAATAATTGGAACACTGATGCTGACTACAAATATAAAATAAAAGGATATTTATTTTGCACATCAAATTTTGCCATTGCAAAATTGATACTTTTAGTCTTTGGGGAGTGAAAGCTCTGTGGACTGGAACAGGGCGAATTTTTAATATCCCAAGGGGATATGACCGTTAAGGTTAAAGAAATGAAAATTCAGGAGGAATATTGATGAATATGAATAATCTAATAAAATTAGCTCCCATGAATTGGAGGAGCACATTGATCCCTTAGCAACATCAATTAGAAGAGTACAAACACTCACACTTGCGATGCAAATGGGTAAAGAGGTCTTTCAAAGAACACACGTCTACCTTAAGCATATTCTGTTTACTGCTATCGTTTCATATGAATCAAAATTTAAGTAAGAGCATTCAGTTTAATCTGTAAAGATTGTCTCATAATCTCCTAATCAAAAATATCTGCAGAATTTCCTATATTGTATCTTATGTTCTCAAGCATACATCATGATGTGTTGTTTTTTTGTCATCAGATTGTTCTGATAGCCCCATAAAACATCATCTGACAAAATCGAGAATATAGACTTGAATGCCTTGCAGCCACCCAAATCTACATATAACAGAATGTCTGTCTGTCTTTCTTTTTCCGGTCCAATCCTACACCCTTTGAACATATGGATGCTGATTGGAGCCACTGAGCCACAAACACTGGATGCAATTGATATAGACACAGTCATAGGTCCAAAAAACGTGATTTCTATTTTCAGAGATATCTTTACATGCTCTTCACAAAATGCCCTTCAGAGCACCGTACCACAACTCCTCCTTGTTCTCTTTAATATTCCACTCCTCCTCCTCCAAACAGGTGTTGACCTCTGCCTCCCGACTCTGACTCCCTGAGGTGAGGCGGCAGATTCCTTTATTAAGATGGAAAAGGGAATGCTTCAGGAATGTCAGGACATTGTCCGAGGGAAGCACTTCTGGGTCAGGTGGAAGTTTCCCAAAGTTGGAACAGTCCACCACTGCAGAGTTGTTCCACAGGACTACAATTCCCAGCATGCCCTGCAGGCAGATCTATGGGAGCAAAAGTATAGGAGTGCTGCCATCTAGTGTATCAGGGGAGAATACAGTTATCTCCTCAGACCTTCCATTATTGAGGCTTCCCAGCCAGGTGAGGATTTTCCCTCCATCCTTCCAGGAATGTCAGTCCACTCATATCGTCCATTACAACATATATGGATCACAATTTACAAAGGGACATAATGACAAGATAGACTATTTTGGAACCCAAAATTTTGACCCTGGAGGCAAGTGAAATGTCCAAATGATCTGTCCATCTTGAACTAAGAAGACGAGTCAGACATGACAGCATGCATACCTAACAACCCAGAAAGGAGTTGCCACAGTCCTGGAATCCAATTGGACCAAAAAGAATGAGGGCATAGACATAAACATGTCACACACAGGACATGTACTAAATCTGCACCAGTGCACCAGTGGACACTAAACATACCTTAGCTACTGTGATTAAGATGACATTTTGGTATTTACAGTTATATTAGTACGAATAGATACTACAGAGTGAACTAGCTGCCAATTCTTTATACCTCACATTGACTCTGAGTGCACCGTTGTAGTTGTGAATGACTTTGACTACATGCAGCCTGAGGCAATCCATTGTTCACTTTTATTACAAGACCAGTGATGTGCTTGAATGCCAAAGTAAAATCTGGTTTTGCAGAAATATTTTTCTTTCATAACAAGTTGTTTGTTTTTAACATGTCATGTTTTCTCCACACATTTATTTGTTTCACAGAAGTCTTTTTGGGAGTCTTTTCAGCCATGGAAGGTTTATCCATCATAACCATAGACTTGCCATTGAGCAGAGCACCAGCGTTCTTCATGGTCTAAATCACTGCCCACCTTGTGATGCTGGATTAATATAAAAATATGAACTGCCCAAATGTTCCCATCCACATTTAAGCAGAAGTCACTCACGGTTGTCTCGAGACTTCATATTTAAGTCTGTCTCTGCAAGACTAGATACAGCATAATGTCTTGTGAAAGTTGCATTTCTTTCCTTGTTGTTTTTTTTTTTGTTTAATTACTGTTGCAACCTTTAAATGAGAAATTGGGTCTGGACTTTTTGTACCTCTTCATTGGCGGTTTTATAGAATTAGGGTGTTGTACCATGTTAGCCATTATGAATGTAGTGACAAGTCAAGTAAAATTATACCTTTTATAGGCTAACTAAACAGATTACAATAAACAAGCTTTTGAGGCAACTCAGGCCCCTTCTGCCTTGCATATTGTAATCCAGAAACTAGAGTTCCCTGTGTTTATATACACACTAGGACAAATAACATGGGAAAAGCTTTAAGTGAGACATCTTAAATATAAAAAAAATAATAGACCTCTTCGAGCTAAGATTCATTTAGAAAGAGAAGAGAACAATGTATGGTCAAGATCTTTGGAGACGATAACTTTCCAACAAAGTCTTTTGAAGTTTCTCATGAGTTTTTCCATACAATGTGGATCTGTAGTCAGGTTGTCTTGGTCAGTCCGAGATATGTAAACAATACTCATATCTTGTAACAAAACTCTTGTCTCTGTTCAAACCATGTTGTAATGTGTTAAATTTTAGCATGAGTTTGACTTCCTATTCTTTTCTTTCTTACTGCGTTCTGAAGTTGCCGATACACACTGTGACTTTAAAGTACCTCTCACAGTGTCCATGGCTGTTGAAGTGGGCTGCTACAGAAACATCTGTGTTGCCACATTTAATCTGGAACCTCTGGTGGAGTGTTTGTCCAGTTTCTTCCACACAGAGTGCAGTGTCAGGACATTTCATACAGAGAATGAGGTAGACCACATTAGATGATGATCTGCAGGAAAATGATCCCTTTATGCAATGTTATAGCCGGCAGTGTGGCATAATTACAGTCTGTATTATACAGTAAATGTGAGCACACGTTTTACATCTTTTCTGTAGGCAGGGAGCTGTGCCATTATCTTTTGGTTCACCTAGGGAGTTTCGGACAATTAGTTGCTGCAGGTTTGGCAGTTGTCTGTATGCCAGGAGGGGAGGTTCAGGACATACATATTTCAGTCACTATGTAGAATTGGCTGAAGTTCTTTTATAATTTTTTGAAGTGCTTCAAGAAGTGGGTTATAGGTGTCAACAAGGAGAATATGGTTCTTGTTGTCTTTGTTTTTATATTCCGGAAGGTTGTCTCTGGGTATGGCAGTAGCTCTTCTTATTTGAGTGTCTGTTGTTTTGGGGGTATAAAGTTTGGGTGGTGTAAAGTAACATTTTAACTGGGAAAAGCTTGAACCACAAGTGAAAATATGTGAACAAAAAAGGCAAGTTGGCTTTATTTTAATACATGCAATGATTTTCAAGTTCCATAAATTAACTGGAAAGTTCAGGCAACCACCGCAAAGGTTGCCGAAGGGCCAATCGGTCTTGCTCCTCAGTTAGAATGGCTCACAGCACCCAGCACAAAGGCAACTTCATACACTTCAAGAAGCAAGATTTTTCTAGATGACTAACTATGTATTGAGCATACTGTATGTTCTAAAATTAGAGAAAACCGCTTAAAAAGACAAAGCTGAGGGTTGTTATAAATGTGTTAATAATTAGGTAAATTACTGAGGGACGTTAAATACTTATTTTGCACAACATCTGAGGGGCCTGTGCCCCACTGGCCCAACTGCAGAAATGTTACATGAAGTTTCAAGAGAAAAGGTGCACTGTATGGGCTGGAGTGCTATGTTTTTTGTCAGGAATACCGTCTTCCTTCCATAGTCCAAGTCCATGATGCCAGGGTGATTGGTCATTAAATTCTTGGTGTGAAAGGTGGATCTGAATCCCACTGACACCCTCTGAAGCCCACACCTCCTGCTGTTTCTAGCTGGTTGGATGCTACAGTACCTTCTGCCAGATGAAAGTGGGACAAAGAGACCGTGGGAGGGGTAGGACAGCCTTTTACATCTCTATAAGCTTTGTATATACAACACTTTACAAAGATGTCTTCAGTGGTGGACAGAGAGGACCCAGTGATCTTTTCTGCTTTGTGCTGTATCCACTGTAGGTCCTTACGGTCAAAGACACTGCAGTTCCAAACCAGACATTGATGCAGCTTGTCAGAATGCTCTAGATAATGCCTCTGTAAAATATGTTGAGAATGGAGGGAGCTAATCTTGTCTATTTCAGCCTCTGAAGGAAGTAGAGTTGCTGCTGAGCCTTCTTTGCTGTGTAGGTGCTGTTAATTGACCAAGTCATGTCAGCTGCCAGGTGCATGCCAAGGGCGTTTCTGCTCTTGACTAGTTTCCTCGCAGAGCCCTTGATGTGCCATGGGGTGTGGCGGGCATGGGCCTTCCTGAAGTCAACAATCCTCTCAAATCAAAAAGACTTGCACTTGCACCAGTCTGCCAATTGTTGTACCTTCATTCTGTAAGCTGATTCATCTCCATTGCTGATAAGTTGCACCACCGTTGTGTCATCCACAAACTGACATGACCGTACAAACATGAGTCAGCAGAGTGAACAGAAGTGGGTTGAGTATACACTCCTGGGGGGCACCAATGCTGAGGGAAATGGTACAGGAGATGGTGTTTCCAACTTGGACTGTCTGGGGTCTCTGTGTCAGGAAGCCTAAGACCCACTCGCATAGGAGAGTGTTGTACTCCAGCAGGTCGAACTTCCCTATGAACTTCTGAGGGAATGATTGTGTTGAAACTTCCATAGTTACTCTCATGATGCCTTAGCTGTTTAATATAAAGATGACTGTGTGTGTATGTCCCGCGAGAGACACTTTAACGTCATGCGAGACAAGACAGTGAGACAACATTTAAAACAAGTTCACGGACATCTAACCTAGCAGTTGTTGGATTGCTTTTGGCAAACACACTTCATGTGCTCCCAGCTCAAAACAACGACAAGCGACAAGCAGAACATGCAGCTTGCCAGCAGCAGCAAGCCAGCAGATGATCCGACTGCTACTCCTTAGGATGTGTTCAGCTAAACCCCTACCCCTTCACAACATGAGTGGCAGAGACATGAAGTGGCAAAAGGACAGCTGCTGTACAGGCGTTTAAATGATCAATGCACAGCTCGCCAGCAGCAGAAAGACAGCAGCTGAACGAACAACTCCTTAGCGTGAGTTCAGCTGCCCCCCCTCACAACACAAGCAGCGTTATACGTCCTGCGAGAAAGAGATTTAACCACGCCCGGGGCTGCAAATAAAGGACAAGTATTGTTTTTTAAAAAATTTTTAAAGTTAAAGTGAAAATAATGCATATGTAACAATTCCCATGAAAATAACAATTTCTTTAAATTGTATATCCGGTAAAACAAACCCGGGGGGTGGGCGAGCAGAGGGTGGAGCCACCTAGTATATATATAGTTATATTTTCATTCATTTGCTGGATCTGCTGGCTACTAGAAATCCCAACATCAGTCACAAACCAAACTTTGAGAAGGTATCATCCCAGCATACAGCACACTCACATGCACTCCATGATGGCCAATGTGAAGTCAGCAATCAGCCCATCCTTTGGGATGTGGGAGTTAAATGAAGAACCTGGAGAAGAACACGTGGGTAGAGGATGTGCAGACTCCATCCAGATTGTGACCGGGCTAGGACATGAACACAACTCCCAAGAGCTCTTAGCAAGGAGTAGCAACCATTGCTTCACTGTGATGCTCATTATATTCTCTGTACACTGCGGTTAACACAACTAATCCCTGAGGAATGCTGCCCTACATATTTTTTTTCCTTAATTTGAGCTTTTGTTATAAAAAGACACACACAGATTGCAGAAGCAGCTTGAACTTTTAGAAGTGGCTCTGTTCTCTGTTCACAGGAGGAGATTCTTACAAAAATGGCTGTAGCAGATCAGCAGTCTGCTGTGAGCTGGGACTGAGACACTGAGGCAGAGAACCTTTCTCTGTTTCCTGTGTTAGAATGTGCAGTGCTGCATGTACCCAGATGTCCACCAACCTCTGAACAGAGAGTGATACTGCATGCAAAATTCAAGTTGCTACCTTAAAACGTTGGAAAAATGTTTTGCGGGGACTTGCCAAGTTTAGACATACAGTATGCCTTTCTCAGATTTTCCAGTTTTCTTGTTGTTAATCTGGAAGCAGTTCCATACCAATTTCTCCTTCCTGCACCTCTTACGACTTTACTACCAATTACTCCACACCCTAGCAGCACCTTTCCTTTAGTATATGAGGCACTTCTGCCAGTGTATCAGTGGTCAAAGACCCCAGTCCTAGGCTCATTCACCCAACACAGGCCACCCTCTTGCTAAGTTGGACTTTTCACCTATTGCTTCTGGGATGGTCTATAGTTCTTTCAGACCCCCTCGATTACAAAATGTTGTTCACAAAATGAATGCATAGATAGCAATATTAATTGTGAGAGACACATGTGTATAGCACATTGGCAAAATTAAACCTTTGATTCTGTTTTTTTGCACAGGCATCAAATGGACACCTGATGAGAATGGTGTTATCTCTTATGACTGCCGCAACAGAAACTGGTAAGAATAGTCTAGTGTTCGATCTTTAGTGGATATTACTTTGAAGAATCTGTGTATGTGTTTAAAGTTACTGAAATGGCCTTCACAGAACAGACAGTAGAACAAATGTTCTTTATGACATAAAAGAATGGCTGCATTCTGTTTATCCACCTTAATAAAAGGACAAGTATCCGTATGTGTGTGTGTGTGTGTCTTTGTCTGTGCATTTGACAAGTTGCTATATCTCTGTAAAGACGCAGACAAGATGAGCATTTGGGGCACCAAATCGTGAACCCCATATATAGTAATTTGTCAAGTCTGCAAAAAATCGCCTTTGAAGAATAAACAGCCAGGCACTATTTGTAGTTCAAATCGCAACTGCAGAGTTTTGGTGGTGATGCACTATTTGAGAAGGAGGAAGTGACGTCAGCGGTCTTCATGTAAATGGTCTTCCAGTCTGTGGGTGTAAAGAAAAGGAGAGGCAGTAAATGACAGAGCGAGACCCTCAACTAGGGCTGCCCTGAGGTTGACTCCCATTTGTGAGTGTGTGAGCCTGTCATATGCTGTTTGGTATTGGATTCATACAAGTTAATGTTTGTGATGCACCATAAATACAAATGCATGCACTTTATTACTACATTCCCTACAAAAACACATTCCAATAGATGGTGCACTGCAAATGTTAATGCTAGGGCTTTGATATCCCAGCATGTCTGTTGCCTTTTTGTTATTTTCGTTCATCTATTGTCCAACATGTAGAATTATTAGTCATTAGCATTAGCACTATAAACCTTGCTCACATGGCCCAAATGGGTGGAAGAAAATGGTATTAGACAACAAAATAGGCCACAAAGACCAATTGTATTATTTTTAGTCCTTTATTTTGTGTTTTTATTATTGTTTTTTCTTCCTAACAGTAGCAACAGGACAGACACATAGATACACAGAAACTTATCCTTTTATTGAGGTGGATAAGCTAATTACTGTCTGTCCGGCATTTACTCTCTGGTGTCCACATTTAAAGTCTAGAATTGCTAAATCAGGACAAGGTGGCAACTACCAACAGCACAATTTCCAGCAAAACTCTTTGGCTAAATGAGTGATCAGTTGGGTGATAGGAAAGTAGTGAAAGCAGGCAGCTCTATCCATAGAGGAACAGGCTGCATTTAATTATAGTGAGCCAAACGGACAACCCGTGAATCAAATATAAAACATGAAATCGATGTTGACTACTTAGATTGTGATGCATCTTAGAGAGGTAGCACAGCTAGTCTTAAATATTCTTGTACAAAATTATTTAGTTATAAAGTACATAAAAGAGTTGGCTGCGGTGGGTTGGCACCCTGCCCTGGATTGGTTCTTGCCTTGTGCCCTGTGTTGGCTGGGATTGGCTCCAGCAGACCCCCGTGACCCTGTATTCGGATTCAGCGGGTTAGGAAATGGATGGATGGATGGATAAAAGAGTTGGTGTAAATTATTAGTTGTAATTGAAGGAAACAGAAAACAAATATTTTTTCTATAAAGACATATTATACTGTATGTAAGACATTTTTTTTTTTTAATTTTACCAAGGGTGTGTTCTGCTGGTCAGGTCATCTGACTAGAAATATTCAAACTAAAGCAAATAAAAGATACTGCAAAGTATTCTTCTCTATCCAAAGTTTGCTCTTGGCTTGGCTGAGAAAAAAAAGCCCAGTTCTAGACATGCTGTCATTTGCTCTTGCTGGAAATGTGTAGGTTCAGATTCAGGTCACCTGAGTAGTTTCCAAAAATGGCACAATTTTGATGAACTGCCAGAGCCCCTTAGTGGTTGATGTAGTTGTATGCAACAATTGAGACAACACAGAAACTTGCAAAAGTGTGCTGCATATTCCCAAGTGTGCTTTATTTTATGGCACTGCAAAGGAAATGTAAAGGGAGCACAGTGTATTCCCTGGGATGACTGGGAATAATACAAACTACTGTAGTGAAGAAATAGAGCAAGAAAAGTAACAACCAAGTGAAGTCAAAATATGCAAATATGCAAATATGCACAGATAGACACTTCATCTCCGTTAACCTTACTAACCTTAAGATGAAGGCTGAAATGTTAGGGCGTCCTCATCACTGTATTTTAGGGGCATCACACGATACTGAGCTCCCCAAACTTGAAATCTCTGTAGATTGGCATAACTGGTTGACCCTCAACAATACATAATTCAATATCAATCAATCAATCAATCAACATTTATTTATATAGCACATATTCATACAAAAAATGTAGCTCAAAGTGCTTTACAAAATGAATAGAGAAATAGAAGACACAATAAAAGATAAACATAAGTCAACATTAATTAACATAGAATAAGAGTAAGGTCCGATGGCCAGGGTGGACAGAAAAACAAAAAACTCCAAAGGCTGGAGAAAAAATAAAATCTGTAGGGGTTCCAGACCAGAGACCGCCCAGTCCCCTCTGGGCAATCTACCTAACATAAGTCAAACAGTCCTCTTTGTATTTAGCGTTTTCATGGAAGGACCTGATGATGATGGTCACGTAGACTTCTGGCTTTCAGTCCATCAATGTTGGTGCATCATGATGCTTTGAGTAGGTGGTGGTGGCGCAGGCCACCACAAACCTAACCGGAAAAAGAAACAGAAGAGAGAGTAGGGGTCAGTATGGATTTTAGAGCCACCATGAATAGTTATTATGAAGAATTGAACATACAGAGTATCAGGATTAAGTTAAAGTGAAGTTATAAAAAGGCCATGTTAAAGTAATGTGTTTTCAGCAGTGTTTTAAAGTGCTCTACTGTATTTGCCTGGCGAATTCCTATTGGCAGGCTATTCCAGATTTTAGGTGCATAACAGCAGAAGGCCGCCTCACCACTTCTTTTAAGTTTAGCTTTTGGAATTATAAGGAGACACTCATTTGAAGATCTAAGGTTACGATTTGGAATATAACGTGTCAGGCATTCCGATATATAAGATGGAGCGAGATTATTTAAGGCTTTATAAACCATAAGCAGTATTTTAAAGTCAATCCTGAATGACACAGGCAACCAGTGTAGTGACATCAAAACTGGAGAAATGTGTTCGGATTTTCTTTTCCCAGTTAGGATTCTAGCAGCTGCATTCTGCACTCGTTGCAAATGATTTATGTCTTTTTTGGGTAGTCCTGAGAGGAGTGCGTTACAGTAATCTAGTCTACTGAAAACAAAAGCGTGAATTAATTTCTCAGCATCTTTCAATGATATAAGAGGTCTAACTTTAGCTATGTTTCTTAAGTGAAAAATGCTGTCCTAGTGGTCTGATGAATATGCGATTTAAAATTCAGATTACAGTCAACGGTTACCCCTAAATTTTTTACTTCCGTCTTAACTTTTAATCCTAGTGCATTAAGTTTATTTCTGATAACCTCGCTGAATCCATTATTGCCAATTACCAAAATTTCAGTTTTCTCTTTATTTAGTTTGAGAAAATTACTATTCATCCATTCAGAAATACCAGTAAGACATTGTGTTAGTGTATCGAAGAGTCGGAGTCATCAGGTGCTATTGATAAGTACAGCTGTGTGTCATCAGCATAGCTGTGGTAGCTCACGTTGTAACCTGAGATAATCTGACCTAACGGAAGCATATAGATTGAGAATAACAGCGGACCCAGGATAGAGCCTTGTGGAACACCATATCGGATATCATGTGTCTTTGAGATTTGATTACCACAACTCACAAAGAATTTTCTCCTGCCAGGTAGGATTCAAACCAATTTAAGACACTGCCAGAGAGGCCCACCCATTGACTAAGGCGATTTCTAAGAATATTGTGATCAATGGTGTCAAATGCAGCACTCAGATCTAAGAGGATGAGAACAGATAAATGGCCTCTGTCTGCATTTACCCAAGTCATTTACTACTTTAACAAGTGCAGTTTCTGTGCTGTGATTTGTTCTGAAGCCTGACTGAAAAGTATCAAGAATAGCATGTTTATTTAGGTGGTCATTTAACTGCATAATGACTGCCTTCTCTAGAATTTTACTTAAGAAGGGCAGGTTAGAAATGGGTCTAAAATTTTCAAAGGCAGAGGGGTCAAGATTATGTTTCTTAAGAAGGGGTTTAACTACAGCAGTCTTAAGACAGTCTGGAAAGACCCCGTATCTAATGACAATTTACTATGTCCAGAATATTGTCAATTAGAACGCCTGATATTTCTTTGAAAAACCTGGTTGGTATTGGGTCAAGGACGCAGGTGGAGGGTTTCAGTTGAGAGATTATACTATGTAATTCAGGTAAATCTATCCTGGTGAAAGCATTTAATTTGTTTATAACGGAGTACGGGGCTTTGGAGGTTCTGCAGTGTTGGGGAGATATACTATGTTATCTCTAATATCATTAATTTTTGAGTGAAAAATACAGCGATGTTCTCACAGGTTTCACTGGAAGTATTCTGGGGGCATTCCTTTGTGTTACCTGGGTTTAACAGACGATCAATTGTTGAAAATAAGACTCTGGGATTACTAGCATTGTTATTTATAATATTAGAGAAATAGCAGCGCCTCTCAAGACGGACAGTGTTATTGTATTCTGTTATTTTAACTTTTAATATTTCATAGTGGATAGTTAGTTTAGTTTTCCTCCATTTACGCTCAGCTCTACGACATGTTCTCTTTAAATCAGACACTCTTTGGGTCTTCCATGGAATAACAGTACTAGAGGATTTTTTAACTGTCTTTTCAGGTGCAACTATGTCAACAGCAGTTCTTACTTTAGAATTAAAGTTTTCCACTTTACTATTTACATTATCCTCGCTATCATAGCTGGCATTATAAACGGACTGATTGCTTAGAATAGTTGTAAGCTTTAAAGCTGCTGATGAGTCAAAGAAGCGTTTTTTAACAAAATGCTTCTCATGAGTGTTTTCTATCTTTATTTCTATATTAAATAGTAGAAGGAAATGGTCTGATAGACCGATATCAGTGACCTGCTTTATATCAACTTTAAGTCCTTTAGTAATCACTAAGTCTAACGTATGACCTGCTTTATGTGTAGGCTGATTTACGAGCTGCCTCAAATCAAAAGAGTCCAGGAGGTTCATGAATTCCTTTACCTTTTGGTCACACTGATTGTCGACATGAAAGTTAAAGTCGCCGACTATTAAGAGTGCGTCATAGTTTGTAACTAATATTGACATTAAGTCAGAGAATTGAACAATACATGTTCAAGAGAAGCTTGTGGAGAAAAAATGTGAGCAATTAATGATATTTTAAATTTGAATGATGGCCTTTGAAGAGGTGTTAGTTTCACTTCAGCTTAATTGCATATCTTTCTACTTAACATACTTCAAAAGTGGTTGCCTCTAACATTTGAGAAAACCTGAAAAGAAACAGTGAGGTCAAAACTGATGGATCTTTTCTAATCATGTTTCTAACATAGAGGCATGGTAGCCACCGTTTTTAGGATAAGGAAGACAGAAATTTCAAGATAATACTCACTGATCACAGCGCCATGTTGCACGTTGAATAGCACATGCAAGAAAAAATTTCTCCGTGCTCTGTTCCTTTGGCGATGCTGACCCCATGAACCCATGAGGAATAAAAGTAATGATGAACATTCAGCGTTCATCACTCCTCACAGTAGTATATGAAAATATCCTTAGTAGTTGTTCAAGTGGATTAAGATGTTAGGCTGCAGGGGGAGCTATTGATAAAAAGTGGATACGTTTACTGTAAATATCTTGGATCAGTGGAAGCCCAAGATGGAAAATTACATGCAGAAATAACCTTTAGAGTGCAGTGTGGACGGAACAATTGGAAGAAGGCATCAGGAGTATTGTGTGATCAAAGAAGGAAGGCAATATCTTTAAGTGTTTGTTCTCAACAGACACACAGACCCTCTAAATCAGTGGTTCCCAACCATTTTTTATACCCCACACTCCTAGACAATGTTTGATTTATGTTCATACCCCCTATAAAAGTAATGTCAAATTTCAAATATCTCATTTTTGAACCACATACAGCACTGCGGTTGAACAAATTTAATTATAAAAATAAGCTATTAATTCAGAAGATAAAATATACACACACCAGTTCAACTGCTTGTTAACGCGAAAAACTAATCAGTGTCTCAGATAACGATCTTGTCCACCTCTTAAACCCTCAGGTACCAGTCCAGACACCGGATAAAAGTCCAAGACTTCTTTAGTAAATAACAATAACGTGCATAAAGCACCCTCCTCTCTACACTACTCATAAACTAAATCAACAACAATGATATTCTCTCCTCCTCGCCCAGACACTTCACCCCTCTACCTCCCAGCTCAGCTCAGTCTCAGGGCTTTCCCACAGTCCTTTTATACACCCTGACCCGGAGGTGTTCCTGCCCAATCAGTCAACAGTTCCTTATTCCTTCCGGGTCAGGGTAAACAGTCCTTTTCTTCAACCCGGGAGCATGTCGTTCCTTCCTGTCACGTGACTGTGACTTACTCCCGGGTTATAGGGCACATAAGAGCCCACGAGCCCCGCTACAGCGACTCCTGGTGGCCCCCAAGGTATCCAACAGGGCTGTGTATAAACACTACATAGTCCATGATGCCCTGCTGGAACTCGGGGCACGATCATGCTGTTGGGAGAGCTCCTCCTGGCGGCCTGGGGGTGAGGGCCGGAGTAAGAAGCGGGCAATCCTCCGCAATAGCCAATCACATGCCAGAAACTCAATGCATTTTGGCATGTAGACATTGTCAAGATGACCTGTTGAAGTTCAAACTGAGCATCAGAATGGGGAAGAAAGGTGATTTAAGTGACTTTGAACATGGCATGGTTGTTTCTGCCAGACTGACTGGTAGAAGTATTTCAGAAACTGCTGATGTACTGGGATTTTCACGCACAACCATCTCTGGGGTCTACAGAGGATGACTCAAAAAAGGGAAAATATCCAGTGAGCAGCAGTTCTCTGTGTGACAATGCCTTGTTGATGCCAGAGGCCAGAGGAGAATGGACAGACTGGTTTGAGCTGATAGAAAGGCAACACTAACTCAAATAACCACCCGTTACAACTGAGGCATACAGAAGAGCATCTCTGAACACAACATGTCAAACTTTAGAGCAGATGGGCTACAGCAGCATGAGACCACACTGGGGGGTGACTCCTGTCAGCTAAGAACAGGCAACTGAGGCTGCAATTCATACAGGCTTACCAAAATTGGGCAATAGAAGAGACTGGAAAAACTTTACCTAGTGTGATGAGTCTCAATTTCTGCACCCATGAAGTAACAGATGGCAACGTGCTGCCATGCAATGAAACCAAGTTGATGAGCTTTGTCCTCTGATAACACCTACACTGCAATTCAAAAACAGACACACCACACAGTTAAAACTGCTGCACTATTGCCAGGTCTGATGGCAGGAGAGGTGGGCTGAGTGTAAGCAGCAGGTGTTGCATCCAATTGAGTCCCCCTTCTACCACCCAAATACAAATGTCAATCAAACGTTGAAATCGGCGATGCTTCACAATCAGGGCTTGCAGAGAAATCAATACCCTTCTCAAGAGATAATGGACTAAATTACATTGACTTAAATTAAAAGTAATGCGCCTTTACTAATGGTCCGCCTGCAGCAAGGAACCCACGAGAACGTGCATTTCTGTG
This sequence comes from Polypterus senegalus, assembly GCF_016835505.1. Taxonomy (NCBI): domain Eukaryota; kingdom Metazoa; phylum Chordata; class Cladistia; order Polypteriformes; family Polypteridae; genus Polypterus; species Polypterus senegalus. The sequence continues at coordinate 30,178,754 of NC_053165.1, forward strand.
GCTCATTCACAGGTGATAATTGCGTGTATGATGCTTGATTAATGGATAATAAATGACCTACGAATGACGGCACAATTGCACTATGATAAAGTCAGACAGCATACCTCACTGCCTCCCTCTTTGTTGCACCCCCTGAAATGACATCACGCACTCCCTGGAGTTGTGGGCATCCCAGGTTTTAAACTGCTGCTCTGTTTTATTGCCTGCTCCTCAGGATGGCTCTGCCCTTTCTAACAATGTGTAGCCCCACCAGACTTTTCATGCCAAAAACACCTCTGCAATTTCCCACAAGATTTCTTAAGCTGCTTGCTTATTTTTCATGGGTGCCATGCCCTCCATTTCTGTTGGTTGCTCTTACACACTCTGTCTAAGGCGCATTTCTCCTCTTTCTACTAAAATCTAGAAGACAAGGCAGTGCTACAATGACATCTTTTGCAAATATGTTGCATTTTATACTTTAAATTTTGATTAGGGCATGGGCTATTGATTTTTCAAATTTAAACAATCAGAATGTTTGCAGTTTTTCAAATCTAGTCAATAAAAACTAATGGATTTTCTTTTAAATTTTAATTCTTAGCTCAGTCAACAAATGACAGAGACTGATTTATACTCAACAGGTATATCCAGGCTGCCACTTCTCCGAAAGACATTGTGATACTGATGGATGTCAGTGGCAGCATGAAGGGATTAAGAATGACCATCGCCAAGCACACCATCACCACTATCCTGGACACGCTTGGAGAGAATGACTTTGTTAACATCATTGCTGTGAGTACTGCATCGGTCCCACTACTGTAGATCAAATGACTTCTCCTCTAATACTTACAGAACTATTAGTAATGCTGCCACCATGGATCTACATGAGCGTAATATTTAAAAAATTTCATTTGGCATGTTTTCATTTTAATTTCTGTCTTGATCAGTGGTCTTTATTATGTTTTTACAGTAATTGGTCTCCTTGCTCAATCAGGCTTTTCATTTTCCAAATACTCAATTCCATCCATCCATCCATCCATTTTCCACCACTTATCTGAAGCCGGGATGTTGGGAGCAACAGTCTTAGCAGTGAGGCCCAAACGTCCCTTTCCCCAGTTACACTTGTCTACCTCATACTGTGGGTCTCTGAAGGTGTTCTCAGGCCATCTGGGAGATATAATCTTCTCAGCAAGCTATGGGTCTTCCTCGAGGTCTCCTCCCAGCTGGTTGTGCCCGTAAAACCTCCACAGGGAGGTGACCAGGAGGCATTCGTCTCAATGCCCAAACCACCTCAATTGGCTCCTCTGCTCCAAACCTCTCTCAGATGTCTGTTCTTCTCACCCTTTCTCTAAGGAAGAGCCTAGCCACCCTGCGCAGAAAGCTCATTTTGGCCACTTGTACCTGTGATATCTTTCGTTCAGTCATTACCCAAAGCTCATGACCATAGCTGAGGGTAGGGACATACAGTAGATCGACTTGTAAACTGAGAGCTTCCCCTTCTGACTCAACTCCTCCTTCACCACTACAGATTGGTATAGCGACTTTACAACTGTGCTTACCGCCCCAATCCGTCAATTGATCTCACCATCCCTTTACCCCTCATTGGTGAGAAAGACCCTGAGGTATTTAAACACCTCCATTTGTGGCAGTAATTCACCTCCCACTTGGAGAGTTCAGAAATTCTCAGGGGTCTGCAATGCCCTAAGATGTCCAAGGCTGCAAGCGCGCTACACTGAATGGATCAATGTGTGTCCACCCAGCGATGTGAGGCAAAGGTAAGCCACTGACCCTCATTAGTGATGGGGACCGGGGCTTGCGATTGTTCCCCACAAATGAGGAATTCCTAGTAAGTGCGGGTTCTGAGTTTGCACTGATTAAGTCCGTCTCCTTTGCACACATCACCTGTTGCTACTACTGATTGGATAATTTAGTGAGGTCCTTGGGTCAGTCCCCTGTTGCAGTTGATTATGGGTCTCTGACGGAGCACCTAAAAGATGATCAAACATGATTATAGCGGAAGTACAAGTCATAACAAGGTTTCCTTAGGTGAACCTGCAGATGAATCATTATCAAGCCTCAAGGGGCAAGAGCAGAGGGCTAATTTATTTGCCTGATCCTATCTTCTTCTACCACTCCTTCCCCTGAGCCATCATCCTGTAATAACCTAAGCCCATTTTTCCATTTGGATCAATGCTTCAGTATCTGTGGTTTTTGTATCCACAAGGTGTTTTAGGAACATAACCCCCACGGATAATGAGTAGTGACTGTATATACTGTTCATATAGTAATCAATAATCAATTTTGCACGCTTCATTAATAAATAATGAGAAGATTTAATGCTACTTTTTCTTGGATCTCAACTTTTGGCTCTAGGTTTGTTACAGCAATGTTCTCAGGAGCCAGACAAAAAGATTCCCAAAAAAATCATATTAATTAGGAAAATTTGTCTGGAACAGGAATACCAGGAAAGCTGTGTGTGCCTGTCTTGTAAGCACAGTAACAAAAAAAAAATTCAAAAAGCATTGGAGGGCCTAAAGCTTCAGGAGCAAAACCAGACTAGGGTCTCCTTTATAAAGTCTGCATACTCATAAAAAGAGGCTAAATGTAAACATGCAACTACCCACGCAAATGTCAGGATTTTTGAAAGAACACATGATGTTACAGCAACTCTGACCAATGTGTATACATGATTTCATAGAAACTGGGAAATGACGACACCCTTGATCAAATAAGAAAAAAATGCAGCCAGATCAGCTAAATGATGACTCGCATGCATGATAATGCATAACACCAAACGTATGCTGACGTGACAAACATATTACACCTCAAAAGTGATGATGTACAGACTGTGGTTTAGTTTCCTATTAAAGGGGGTGAATGCTGTGTATTTGCACTGAATAAGTTTTTAGGTTTACGTTGGTTTATATCAGCAGTTCAGTTGTTTTAGGACGTCCTGCTTTTAAGGTGACATATTCAGCATTAAGGATTCACCACTGTGCCAGGTCTTTACTGCAACAAATGTGTTTTATTCCACCTACTGTATATGTGATTACACTCAGCCATGCTCTCCCCTGCATGATCTCTTACTGAATTATACTAGACGTTCTTAGAAAAAGGACCTCATGAATATTTAAATTACACCACATCTCCCTTCCATAGAAAAACAAGTTTCTTTTCATGTGCTCTTGTCTTTATCGGACTCTTCCTTCATTATTATCGATCTAGTCTCTGTGGCTGCCAGTTATAGTGAGGGATGGTGAAGTTGGTGGTGGTGACTGATGTACTGGTGGAAACACTGTAGTCTCAGGCTTCTTGCAGGACACCTCTGTTGTTGGATTTAAGCTTGCTGTGTGATGTCGCTTATTGATCCAGACAGCATCTTTATGTCTCCTGTCATACTCTCCTGTGGCAACCAACATCTGGTCTACGACACTTAGAACAAACAAAGATGGAATTGGAGACACTGTGCTATGAAGTCTACATCCCATAAGTTGAGCAGTAAAATGGTTCCGGTAGTTGAATCACGAATGTGTTGCTCGGTAGCACTCTGATATGTTGTTGCTGCATCTCTTGTTCACTTTTTCACCTCCCACTTTTTGACTAGGTGAGACGTTTCTTATCACCTTGTACCTCACCACAGCACTACAGACACCATGTCATGTTCGGTGTTAAGGATTTGCCACTGTGGCAGGTTTTGACGGCAACAAATGTGTTTTATTCACTGTTTATTTGATTGCTCTTGGACATGCTTTTCCCTACATGCACTCTTTCTGAATTATCAGAAGCTCTTCAGAAACTTTTACATCATGAATATTTAAATTACTGGACACTGAGGTGCAGACAAAGGTGCAGGTACAGCACTGCAGTGAGAGGTGCATGGAAGACGCTCTGTGAGCTGTCACCCATTCTGACTTCTAAAGAGCCATGGCTGGCATTGAAGGGAAACATTTATGAAAGGCTTATGAGGAGATGTATAGCTGGAAAGCAAAGTTGGAAAGCACAGTGATGAGAATGATTAGATGAATGCGTGGAGTGTCATGGAGTGAGAAGAATATGAATGCTGAATTAAGAGAAAGACTTGGAGTAGAACTGATACGTGTTTGGTAGTGTGATAAAACAGATTAAGGTGATTTAGGCATGTGGAGTGAATGACAGAAGGTGAAGAGGTGAACTAAGATGGAGGTGGAGGGAGGAAGGCTTCAGAGGAAGGCTGCCAAAGATGTGCTTGGAAAAGAATGAGCTTCACACCCAAAGAATCTCCAGAGCCAAACAGAGTAGGGGTTACTAACTAACCTGAGTAATCCCAGATGATGATGATGATGACAGGTAGACAAGCCAGCATTAATCGAAATTCATGAATTCAGCATTCCTGGAGACATCTCACAGGGATACTTAGGAAAAACTTGATCCTTCAAGTAACCCATCCATTTTCTCGTTCTGTCAAACCTTTTGAAAAGTTGGGATCTGGAGCATATCTCAGCATTATTGAGGGCATCAATCTAATAAAATGTACGGAGCAACTAGGTAGAGCTTTGTGTATTTGGGATCATCTGAAAAAGGTCCTAATGCTTAATACAGCAGTTTTGTCACCTTTCTTGGTTTGTCTTAGTAAACTGTAAACTATGAGAGTAAAACACAGGGAGTTTATTTTCTAAACAGGTGGTTGGTTTCATTCTGGAAGGCCACAGGAGGCGTTTGTAGGAGCACTTCACAACCAACAATAAATTGTATTTTGATCCATTATAGTTTGGAAATGTTCATGTGTGATCATTTTCATTTCAGACTTGTGTCATTATAACAACAGTTTATTTTTTTGCATAGCCCAAAATCATTAGTTGGTAGCGTCCTCTTCTTGATGCTTCTATCCAGAATGATGCCAAATAGGCCAAATTCATTTTTGAGATGTTAAGCTATTATTGGAGCAGTAAATCATTTTCCATAAACAAATGCCACCTTCATCACTGCGTAGGCAGGTTTGTTTTTTTCCTGTCAATTTTGAAAGCTTTGATCCTGGATGAGCAACAAGCTTACTACCTCTACAGCTGCAATGTTGTCAGAATTTGAGAATATGTTTAGAGGAGTATGGAGAACTACTGCATTTTTTTCACATGAGTGATACATCAGTCTGAATCCAAATATTTAATGTGAGAGCTGCAGACTTTCCAAAGTTTGAAGTGACTCTTTCTGCACTGTTGGTTCTAAATGAAGATTTTTCTCCAAAGGACAGGCAAAATTAGATCATGTTCTGGCCTCTTATCTGCATTCTGTCTTGAGTGTGAGGAGACACCAGAAGTCCAAAGCGATCTTTGAAAACTGAAATTTAAAACAAGAAGAATAATATTTTAAAAATGACATACCTAATGAAGGTCAAGCACCGTCTTCACCCTTGTACTAACACTTAATATTGTGAAGTTGTGAGATTTACATCCAGTCGCACAGAACACTGGCTTTTTCTATTAATAACATGCCAAGATACTAATATTACATTGTGTGCCTGCTAAAGATGAACTGTACCAATTAAGTAGTTTTTCTTTTCTTTACTTGTTTTCCAGTACAACGATTATGTTCATTATGTGGAGCCATGCTTCAAAGGGATTCTGGTTCAAGCGGATTTAGACAATCGAGAGGTAAGGAAATCATTCCTTTCAGGTAAGCTGTGAATCAGCATACCACAAAACAATTTGTTATCTTTATGTGGCAGGTTAATTGTATCTAGTACTTGAAAATTAAAAATAGAAGCATATGATGGTAATGAACGCATAAGATGGTCTATAAAGTGATGACATCACTGAAACTAAATATAGGCAATTGAACAGGTGGAGCACGTTCATCGACTATATAATAAAAGACTGAAGTCTGTGTGTCAAGTCCCTTCTGAGAAATCTGATTGGTCAGTTTGATGTCAGTTTGTTCTATGCTTTAATTTCATAGTACAGATACTAGAACTGGTTTAGTTCCTGGCCTGTGACAAGACTCTTTTTCTTATTTTGCAATTTTAGCAATCTTTCCTATTGCCACTAGAAGTGCCATACCTGCAGCTCAAAGTCTTCTCTTCTTAATTGAATGTGACACTTGCTTACTTTGACCACTGTCCTATATACCGTACACCTATATTCATATACTGTATATACAGTATTTACCATATAATAAAACTCTAAGGTCTGTGCGTCCAGTCCCTCAGAGCAATCTGATTGGTCAGTTTGGCCATGGTGACACAACGAAACAGGAAATGCAAGTGTGAGCCACACGAGAAGGAGTAAAGGCGTACAATGAGAGAATCGCTTTCAGAGAGAGAAAGTATAAAACCAGACAGGAGGAGTGAAAGGCACCTCAAAAATAATGACAGAAGCAGAGAAAGACACACAAGGGTAAAGAGGAAAGGCGCTTAAAGTACACATAGGATGAAAGATAGGAAGTATTTTTAAATTATTCTCTTATATGTCTTCAGTAAGTACCGTGGCAAATAAAATACAGTATATTTATCTAAAGCCTTACCATACTTTGACTTTCTTCCTGCTTACTATTCTGTTTTTATAATTTTTGAAGGGAAATGGTATAATGTGAATATGAATATTTGAAAAAACTGTGTCATATTGTATTTGCCTTTGAAGTAAAAACTTAAAAAGTTTAAAGTCTTTGCCTTATATTTTGTACTTACTGTATTTGACACCTAATCATATGTTGTTACTTTTTAATCTGGAGCACTTGGTTTAAAATCTCAGATTACCCCATTAATAATAATAATTTCTATATATATTGTGGTCATCCGAGGGAATGACACGCTGATACACGGATGCATTTTGGGGAGCCAACCTGGCTGTCCCTGTATAGTCAAGGGTTAAACAAAAAATAATGCACAATGGCATATAAATACAACACAAATACTGCCATCAAAATAATTTCGCTATCTCAATTATAATCGTTTCGTCCATCATTAGGTGCAAGTAGAGCTTCTTTGCTCTGGTCGCTTGGGTATGAAGTGAAGCATCATTCCAGGTACTCGTGGTTTTATGGCCCAAAGACCGGAAGCGGCGGAGTCTGTTGCCCTCATTGGCAGTTCCTGGCACTGTGGACAAAGAAGTAAACAAGAGAGTTAGTGGCAGTGCACTCTCTTGGTCTAGGGTGGTATCACATACCAGGTTAACCCTTGGACACACATGTGTGAAAATATATAAATAATGTTGTTGTGTGTTTACAAAAAGGCTGCAATGTTCAATAAACAAAGACAACAAGAAGCACAGAGAAAGAGGGATGTAAGGGCTAGCAAACCAGGTGAACAGAGGTTCCTAAGTGTATGACCTGATCGAAACACACAGGCTTACCATTGTGCCCATTTTACTTAACAGGCATTTAACTATGCTAGTAGAATAATAATAGTATGCTTTATTTTTTCACACTTTTCAAGACAGTAAAGGACACATTGCAAGATAATGCCGTAAAATACATAAAATAGTGGAAAAAAATACAACAGAAAATAGTTAAACAGGACAAATAAAAATAACAAACTTCAAAGAGGGATAAAAAGTATACAGTAGACTTAGAAGGTATTCAGACCCTGCCACTTCCTGCACACTTTATTGTGTTGTAGATTTAATTTTAAATGGATACATTTTCTATGTTTGCCCTTCAATCTGCACTCAATAACCCACAATGACAAAATGAAGACATATTTTCAGAAAGTTCTTCAAATGCATTAACAATCAAAAACTGAAATCTCTCATTCATATAAGTATATACAGATCCTCAATTCAATATTTTATAGAAGCCCCTTTGACAGAAGTTCCAACTTTGAGTCTTAATGTGAAAGTCTCTCCAAGCTTTGCACAACTTTATTTGGCAGTTTATCTCATTCTTCCTAGCAGATCATCTCAAGCTGCATTAGACTGTGTGGAACGAGCTTAGGACACAGACAGGTAGACATGATTAAAAGCACCACCACACATTTATTTTACAACTACTATATACAATAATAAGTGCACACAACCCACAACTCTCCCAAAGTCCAGGCCTTTCTATCCAATGCCTCCTTTCTCCTGACCGCCTCCACTCCTCTCCTCCCAAGCTCTGTCCTCTTCCACCCGACTCCAGCCATCGAATGGAGGGAGGCGGCCCCTTTTATAGTCACCCTGATGTGCTCCAGGTGCCTCCCGACAATCTTCCGCTGGCACTCCCCAGTATGGCAGAAGTGCCGGCTGCGCACCTGGAAGCACTCCAGGTGTCCCCGAACCTCTTCCCCCTAGCACTTCTGGGTGTGGCGGAAGTGCTGAGGTCCAGGGCTCCAAAGGCATTAGGGTGCCCCCTGGTGGTGACCACGGGCCCCTACAGGGCTGAGCTTCAAAGCTTTGTACCTGTTGTCCCCATAGCCACCAGGGCGGTCGCCCCCACGTGGTCTGGGGGAGGTGCAAGCCCTCCTCCGTTCCCCCTGGGCGTCCCGGCCAGGTACCACCCCCAGCCACTTGTGACAACTGGATGCGAATTCTCTGTAAACAGTCATCTTCAGAGGCCTCATATATAAACAGTTTGTATGCCCATTTCTATGCTCCTATTGCAACATATAAAAAGTAAACTTCGTGTAAAAAACTGCTGGCACCCAGCATCAAAGCAGTGCTACTGTTTCTATGGTCTACTTTTCTTTTTTAGATTCACATCTATGATGCTGGTTTTATCAAATACACCAAAATTAATTGCATATCACTTACACATTTAATTCACTTGATTGTAATCATTCTGTAACAATATAATGGTGCACAGAATGGCCAAATTGTTCCAACTATCATAGCTGCTTTAGTGTTGCTAGAAGACATGGAAGAATTAGAAGAGAGCGCGTATTTAAAGATGAAGATGATGACTGGTTTCAAAGCTGATTTAGATTTCCAAGAGCTATCATCTTGGGGCTTTGTGCTGAATTGGCTCCGGCTTTACAAAGGCAGACTTTAAGAAATTATCCTCTACCTTCTCCTTTGCAAGTTCTGCACACTCTTGGGTTTTTAGCCACAGGAGCTTTTCAATGTGAACTTGCTGACCGATTGGGTATTTCTCAGTTATCACTGAGCCGCGCCATAGCACCTTTATAGGATGGTATTATCCGCTTGTCATTCAGATATATATGATTCCCTTACACTGTGGCTGAACTGGAAAACATCAAAGAGCAATTCACAGCAACGTCCAGTTTTCCCTGTGTAATCTGAGCAGTCAGCTGCATTCACATTGGTATTGCAATGGCGCTGGACCAGTTACATCAGCCAGGGATGAATCACCAAAAGAATGAGCTGACATTACATCATATATAACTGGAGAACCTATAAAAACAGCAACTATGTACAGTCGCAGGTGCTTTTTCCAACTAGTGCAGCAAAAGGCAAGCAGTCTTTTTAAGGATAGCAAGTCACCTCAAAGTAAAGAGTGGAGTATTGATCCGTTGTACCACTCAGCAGTGACACACTACACTATAGCTACACTATAAAGATGCCTTCAGAGAATGCATTTGCTTATGTAAATAGAAAATATTTCCACTGTATTAATGTGCTGCTCTTTAGTGTACAGAATGTGTGTTGCATTGTGCAAGCATATAGTGTGCTGCATATATAATGTGGCACACAATCGTGGCTTGCCCGTATTTGAAGAGATGCGGTATGATGAACCTAACCTTGATTCACCAATTGATCAGGCAAATCAGGCAGTTTTACAACTTTGTTTGAGTGTAATTAGCAGAATGTAAAAACAGGTAGTCAAATGCAGCATTTATTTTTTTAACAAATTAATTTAATTTGTGGTCAGTATCACATAGTACAGCCCTCATATTCTTTAGTTCATTGGCCACATCTCTTAAGCATCCACCGTTGTATTTTGTGACTCCAGAACAGTGTCTGTTATCACACTGCCAGATGGCCTCCCAGCAGTTTTCAAGGCAGGGGTGTGTGTTCAGCCAGCGCCCGAAGACGTGCTCTGCACAGAAGCACCATCACTGCCTGACCATCACACATACACATTGATTTGCAAATTGAAAGAAGCGTAATTCTTGGAGCAGTTGGGGTGTGGCGGTAGGAGCGTGCAAATGTGTTACTTTTCATGCTGACTGAGATTTATGGAGCAAAAGTATGTGGAAGTTGGCTTACGCACGGTTTCATGCATCTGAATTTTTTTGTGCATACGCACATTTCCACTTTTGTCCGTATGCCAAGTTTTAGTGTGAATTCTACGAACAGAGTTATGCATGAGGCCCCAGGTCTTTCCAAAGATGGGGTTTAAGTCAGGGCCACACTAGGACAGTCAAGGATAAGTCCTGAACTCCCTCCAGTGTTGTCTTGAATATACAGTATGCTTCAGGTCATTGCTGTGCTGAAAGGTGACGCGATACCCCAGCATGAATTTGTGGGCACTCTGGAGTTGGCTTCCTCCATGAACCTCTCTGTAGTAGGCTGTATTCATCCTTCCCTCAGTTCTAACCAGTCTCCATGTCCCCCTCCTTCTTAGCATGATGCTTCCACCACCATCCTTTACCAGGGACAGTGATGAGAAGTTCTTGGTCTTTGCCAGACACAATGCTTGAAGTTCTGCCCAAAGAGTTTGATTTTTGCGCCAACAGAATATTTTAATCTTTGTGAGTCCTCCAAGTGGTCTGTTAAAGGATATAGCTTGGCTTTCTGTCTTGCCACTCCGCCATAAATGCCTGAGTGCTGCTGAGAAGGTTGTCATTCTGACAGAACACTTGTTAAGCTCTGTTTGAGTGACCATTGAGTTCTTGGTCACCTCCCTGACCAAGACCCTTCTTACCTGGTTACTCAGTTTGACCAGATGGCCAAGTATAGGAAGAGTTTTGGTGGTTCCAAACTTCTTCCATTCTTCTAATCATGAGTAGGGATAATTGCTGAAACGCTGATCAAAGTCAGTTGATTTTACTTTAAATGACTCAATTGGGAGTCTGTCAAAAAACTGCTCTTTTCAGGATGTGCTCTTCTAAGCATTATGATAATGAAGTTATTGTATTCCCCTAGGCAAAGAATTACAGGGCATGAAGAAGTGTGCATGTAGTTCTGTTGCAGAAAGGCGGCCTGTAAAAAGAGAGGACCTGGACAGAGTTTAGGAGAGAGAAAAAACATTATGTTTTACATTAAAAAATGAGTGAAAGGTTGAGAATCAGGAATCCAAGGAGTCATCCTGGGCTGGGAGAGGAAAGGCAGACAAACATATTGTCCAACTGAACACAGAGTGCAAGAAAAAGGTATGGTGCAGCACCTGCAGATGACTGGGAAAAGAAAATATCTTCAATTAAAAATTAAGAGAGAATCTTCCTTCTTTTATTTGGACATTTTCATTTAGTCCTTTAATTACAATGAGCACTCCTTGCATGAGGGTGGACAATGCGCAGGCTTCTGTTTAGTGCAGCAGGCCTTATTTTGAATTGGAAGAGGAACAGATGGTCTCAGAAATGCAAAGATGCTTAAATTGATAAAGAAGAATCTGCCTCACCTCTTGTTAGCTGAAAATTCGCTGCTTTATTTGTAAAGTTGTTACGCCTGCTAGCCTTGTAGCTTCTTAATAAACACCTTATGAGCATTTAATTTTATTAGAATTTTGACTGTTGAGAATTAGGAAGGCTGTTGCGTCTGTTAAAGAATTTTGTGCACTCTTTTTTTTTTTAGTTTAGCAGAGTTTTATATTTTGACAGTTTCATTTTTGAACTCTGAATGTATGTATTATTTTGGATTTAATATCTTTGTTAAAAATGTCTTTGTTGTTACTCCCTCACATTGAAAGCCACTGCAAACTGGCAATGAGTTGCTATGGAATCTTGGCTGGTAGCTAGGAGCCACCTTAGTGATATGAGTTATTAAATTATAATATAGCAGCGTGAGGTACTTTGTCCAAAATATGGATTCAAACAGTGAAATAGTGTTAGTGGAAAGTTTAGCATGTGGTATTCTGGTTTAGACTCTCACTCTTCTGTCCTTACTTGGTTTATGCTTTAGTGTTTTGTCGCAGGATTTTCTTAGTGAATGACTTTAGTAATTTTATTCTAACTACGATTATGGTTAAGCTCTCTAGATAGAAAACCTAACATTAGTACTGTGAAATGTTTATGTTTTCTTTGTGAGTTTTTTCTCAGTCGTCAAGAGAAATCTGAAGTAAACATGTAACACCCTGGTCGGCTTAATAAAACATTGTATTAGTGGAAAACTTGGGGCGGTTGGTTTGGAAAATAATTCTTCTCCCTTTGTCACAGTGGGATTTTCTTCAAGCACTCCTTTTAGGCATAAACTTTGTCCAAGGCTGGTTCATACCTATCACCAAGTCGTAAAAGGATAGTCTCTGTCCTACTGTGACTCTGAAGTGGATGTATAATGAATATATTAATAAGGTCTTCACGTGTAGTCGAGAGCAATACTATAATTGGTTTTATATATCTAGCATATACTGTATGGTGATTAATGTTTTGTAGATTTATATTGAATAAGTTTAAGTCACACTTGACTGTAAATTAAAAAATAATAATCTTTAAAAGAAGCTTTATATGCCAGTTCTTCAAGGCACATTTACAATTTACCAGATCAGATGAAACTTGTTCATGCATGTGTTTAGCCCAGGGCCCGATTAAGAACTCAGGAGGCCCTAAATACTTAAAAGATTTTGGTGCCCCCTCATATATATGAGTTACACTTGCTGTCAGTGGATGACTGAACAGGACAGCTGACATGACCAAGACAAGAAACGATCATGTGAGCCTTGGTGGGCCATGTGGCACTTTCCAGATTCAATTTTGTTGTATTCCCAAGATTAATATATATTGTTAACCTTTGTTATTACTAATTTATTGTTATGTTTATTACTGTATTTATATGTATGTAATCATTTCATTTTTTGCAGTTTTGCACCATATGGTCCATGGTAAATCCAGCAATGGAACATTTCTGTGGTGCCCCCTTTGCTTGATGCCCTACACATGTGCTTAACTTGGTTAAAGGGTAATCCAGCCCTGGTTTGCCCCGCTAGCTGAAAATAGCAAATCAGACCAAACAGAAACTGACTGGACAGTGATAGACTGGGGGTTGAAGGCTTTGAATCAATCTAGATGTCATAAGGTGCACAAGATTGTTTTGCTATAATCCAGATGCCTACTGTGTGCAAACCTGCTGCTTTGATACTCTCTCTCTGACACCAGAAGCTTGCATTTAGTTGAACAGAGATAGTTCATCAGCCTCTTAGAAGTATAAGCACCGATTCCCCTTCCAGGAAAACAGCCTGGGGGAATAAAGGCAACCAGAACAAAAGGCCAGAGATGCAATGGGGGGGTGGTGGCTGAGCTAAAAAGGCATGAACAGACCCCCACCAGTCCAAGATGGGTGTCAAGAACAACAAGAATTAACTTAAATATTTGGCTAAGAGAAAGGCAAAATATCTCTCTGCTGCTCCATTCATGCAGATGGATATGCTGCTGACTCTCTGCTGCTCTTTACAGATGGCCATGCTGTCTGGTTCTACCATTTCATCTAAGGGCTATGCTGGACCACATCAGATCAAAAACTAATAAACATATTAAGACAGAGAACCACCTAGTAGCTGCATACACAAGATAAACTCCTTACTAATCAGGTTGCGTCATTTTGCCGAAACTCATTTTCACTATGTTTATATTTGGGGCACAAATAAAAAGTATACCTTTCTCTCATAACTTATTCTAGGGTTATAGAGGTTAAAGGGGGGCTATTGAACTACAATTGTAGTCAATCCTGATAGTGACCAGGCTGGTGAGAATAAACATGCAAAGGCTATAGGTGGGATTTGAAGCATTTTGTTTAGGTCTGAAAGGGAAAACAGGGCCACTCTAGAACTCTATAAGAACCCAAGCAGGTTGGAAATGTGAACAATCTCAAGGTAAATAAATCAAATTCAGTTTTTTAAAATTTTTTTTAAGTGGATTAAATTTTATCATACATACAATAAAATCCTACAGTGAACATAACAAGTACTGTGAGGCTGATGTTTAGCACTGATTAGAATGATCAGATGAAGCATCTTTTAGAAATCTTTCTATCCATTTTATCTTTCTGGCTTTTGTTAATGCTTTCTATAAACTGGGAGACGGGATGTTTGAAAGACTAACATCCTGTAAAATAGGGAGATCAAAAGTAGAGCCAGCACCATAAATAGAACAGGGAGCAGTGAACTAAAAAATTAAGAGAGAGAACACCTAATTATAGAGTAGACAAAAGGTAGTTGATGCAAATATTAAAGTCTAAATGAGGGATGAAAATGTTCAGCATGCAGTAGGGGGTCTCAGACATCTTGTATAATAATGGAGAAGTTGATAGCAGTTACAATCCCATGAAATTTATTTTGGTCCTTGGAGTTAGGAGAGTGAAAAGAAGGTTAGCAAGCGTCAGCCCCACACACCTTCCCCTGTGGTTTGGAAATAAGATGTCTAAAAAGAGAGGTCTGCTGTTCTCTGTGTCTGGACTGCATTGTGTATTTCCTGTTTTTATTTTGATCCCTTACTTGTTCAGTCTTACCAATCGAGGGTGAAAAAAGAATTCTAATTAAAGGATCAGGAAATTAAACAAGGTAATATATACTCTACATTATATATAGTGCAGCGTTTGATACCAAAAAGACTTGCAAAGCCAGAAATGCAGGATAAGAATCAGAAACCGTTGAATGAAAGGGGTTTCTAGAATGCCGAGATAAGAATGACATAGAGAATTAAATGTAAAGTGTTTTACTCCACATATGAATAAATAAGAATGGCATGAGTTAGAACATACAAGTTTTGCTGATGATGACACATGTTGAGCATTCCCATGGTACTCTGGGAACATTGCCTTGGCAACAGTTGTTGCTCCCAACACAAAATAGTCGTACTGGAAAAGAATTCCAAAATGGCATTGTGGGAAGACGATAAATATGATTAAGTTTTAAAGGAAATCAGAGAGAGAAAAGCTACCATAAATCCCCAACAAAAAGCCGCCCCACACTGGAGGCTGCCCCATTCTGTAAGCCGCAGAAAATGCTCATTTATATTTTAAAACTCTAAGATAAGCCGCCCCATGCTATTAGCCGAGGCGTTACTGAATTTACCAATCTGAAGTAAAAGCATCTAATTTGGTACCCCCCTGTAGGTATTTGCAACTCTATAGTGACATTATAGTTGAGTGTGAACAATTAAATTGATAACATTTTGCACTTACTGATATCATGCCGCAATGCAAGTCTTATGCTGCAGAATTTAAAATCCAGGTCTTTGTTTTCGCGAAAGAAAATGGCAATTGTGCAGCTGGACGCCACTTTGAAGTAGAGGTGCAAGGCATACAAGGGAAGCAAAATGGCCAAACTTGGAGAAGCGACTTAAAGATTGGATTCTCGCTCAGTGTGTGAACAATCGGATAGTTTCAACAATAGCCATCAAATTGAAGGCACGAGGAATGGCGACTGAAATGGCAATTAAAGACTTCAAAGGGAATCATAATTGGGTTTCTCACTTCATGAAACGAAATGGTCTATCTATCCGAGCCAGAACGACTGTGGGACAGAGACTGCCAGACGACTGGGAGAAGAAACTTGACAGTTTTAGAGAGTTTGTCAGAAAGGAAATCAAGACACTGAAACTAACACCGGATGACGTCATCAACATGGACGAGGTCCCGATGCAGATGGATATTCCCTCAACACGCACTGTCGATAAAGTTGGTAAAAAGACCATATCAGTAACTACCACAGATCACAGGCAAGTGGCAAAAAGCTGAAGCCATTCGTGATTTTTAAGAGGGTGACAATGCCACAGGAAAAACTACCCAAGGGTATCGATGTCTCAGTGAACAAGAAGGGCTGGATGAATGAAGATATTATGGTGGAATGGGTGGACAAATGGTACGGAAGGAGGCCTGGAGCTGGATTTTTTAACAAGAAGAAATACTTGCTAATTTTTGATTCTATGTCTGCTCATCTGATGGATAGTGTTCAGAAGGCAGTGAACAAGGTTGGTGGTCACATTGCTGTAATACCTGGTGGACCTAGATACAAACTACTGCCACTTAATATTGCTGTCAATCATGCATTTAAGTGCCTTGCGAGGATCGAGTGGGAAAAATGGATAACGGATGGTGAGCATACATTCACTCCGTCTGGCCGGCAGCGACGTGCGACGTACAGTGAAACATGTGAATGGGTTATTTCGCCGTGGAACAACGTCAAACCAGAAAGCATATAGAATGCTATTCACAAAGCTGGAATCTTTCCTCCACCTACAAGCCTACCAGCAGCACAAGCAATGTCTGCAATATCTGAGAGCGATTACTGGTGTTGAAAGCGTGTCTGACATCAGCAACAGCAAATACGGGAAATACGGTAATATCAACGTTGGATTCTCAGGATATAAAAATCTCTGTCTAGCCACAGATCATTAAAACTAGAAAGGGAAAAAAATAATAAAATTCACCAATCATAAAACTTCCCTTTGTTAATGGTCTAGCAGGGTGGGGCCTCATGCTAAATTAGGACTTTCAGGTGATGTGGTCATTGGGAGTGCAGTTACCTGAGAGGACTATGAAAGTCCTTCCTAGTTTTACGTATGACATTAGGAACCATTCTGCCTGAATGAAAGCAGCAGAGAAAAAATGATTGAATGCTAAAATGTCAGGGTAAGTCTTTCTATGTTTGTATGTGATATTTGTTGGTTTTGTGGTTTTGACATATGGGGCTCAAAATTGCAATTGAATTAAGAATATGTTTTGTTATCATCATTTTGTTTTGTTTATGTAATGTTATCTGGAATTTATCATGTGTTATGGTAGCAACAATACTAATAAGGTAGTGATCACAATATGCATTATCCTTCTGAGTCTTTAGTGTTAGTTAGCTTAAGTTTCTAGTAGGCCTAGTGATAGGATTTTGCTTTGGTTTTTGAGTTTTTTTGCCATCGACTTCTGATTATTGTCTTTCCCTTTGTTATCTGGTCACCTGCCTATTCTTTGTGACCCTTTGCTTACCCTCAATCAAGTCTCCATTTTGGAGTCTCTTAACACTTATGGTCAAAGGTACAGAAAATGGGTCATTGCCATGAACTAAGAAGAAACTAAGAAACCAAAACACAAATCGAACTTCTAGTTGTTATGAAAGCAGCACATGAAATGGCCAAAGTGGCATGAGGCCTTCAAAAGTAAGCCCGGAAGAAGGCCTGAATCTCAGACTGCCCTAGAAAGTTCACTCCATGGCAATGCTCTATCTTCTTGCTTCAATCAAATGGGGATTTGGCTTCAAAAATTCAAAAAATGCTTGCATGTAAAAAAATACCTGGCTTGTGAATAAAATGGCAAACAAAAAATCTAAAGAAAAAGGTATTTATTAATTTATTTATTATTAAAGAAGAGGAAAATAGCAAAATGTTCAAAAAAGCAAAATAAGAACTTGTTAACAAGGCAATCAGAAAGCAAACAAGTCCCAAAAGAAACTCATCAATCGAGATCCTTAAACAGAAGCAGAAGAGTTGATGAAACCAGTAAATACAAAGAAACAAACCTCTCATGAACTAGAAAGCCATAAAGCATATATTCTCATAAAATACTCAGAATGACCAAGAGATGGGAAAAACTGAACTAATAACTCAGAGAGCAATGTAGATCTTTATAAATTTGATATTTATTTTTTAAAAGACATTGTTAAAACAGTGAAGCTCTGAAGAACACAAAAAGCACAGCAGGAAATGCCTTAAAATTCCTAATCATAAATGTATCAAATGAAGTCAAATATAGAGCATAAAGTCAAAAATCTAGAAAATTCATAAAAATTATCAAAAAGCACAATACAGGAGAACTCACGGCCACCATGAGTGCATTCAATAACCCATAAGGGAATGTGGATTGCTTCCACCTTTATAGGGCTGACGGCAGTCCCTTGAGAGTGATATGCCTTTTGGGGGACCAGCCACAAAACACATGGCACCTAGAACAAGATACACAGATACACAGAAACAAAATGACCAACAAATGTAACATAAACAAAAGATTTAAAAATGAACAAAGAGATGTAAAAACAGCATTTGAAACCCAGTCACGGTGGGATACACAACAAAAGCAATAAGATCAAGCACCCCACCAAAGTGCATTCAATGAACCACAAGGAACTCGCTTTCCCAGCCTTTCTGTAAAGATTGGGGGGGCAGTCCCTTAATGATAATTTAACAGTGGCCCCGCCTCTTGGGGGGTTCCACCTACAAAATGAAACAAATATAGGAAAACAGGATTATGCACATAGAAACTAAATAAGAAATAAATAAAATTGACATAGAATACATAATTAGACAATAAATAAATAACAACATAAATGGTAGTAATCACAGAATTGAATATGAAAAAGGTATTAAAAAGGAATTTAAACAAGCCAAGGGAGGAACCCTGGATTAAACATAACAGTAGTCGTAAAATTCACATCAAGTCTTAATTTACTAAACATTTCTAGAATATCTTACACAAATGAAGGTCCTTTAATATTGAATCCAGAATCTTGGACAAAAGGAGTAGTGTCCCACAAAATCCAGACAATGATATCACGAGTCACAAGATCAGGTTCACATGATCTAAAATGTCTAATTCAGACACTACCAACATGGCCACCAAAAAGGAAGTGACCTCATCAAAATGTCACTGTGAAATGTAAACAGAAAAAACAAAATTTTGTGACCCTGCAAAAACAAAAAAAAAATAAAATTACAAAACAAGGAAATATGCCCAGTTTTAAACTCCCAAATCATAACAGACTTTGGCTCTTTGATTGTTGTTTTTTTTAATTAAAGATTAGTTTGGGGTTTCTCAGGTTTAGTTAATGTAACAGTGACAATGTCAGAGCTAGTGCTTCAAGAATTAGAATTTATTGTACATTTACTTTGTTTAGCTGACACTTTTATCCTACGCAGCTTACTAAGAGGTCAACATAATGGAGTAAACATTAGCCTGTGTTACAGGACAAGATTACAGAATTGATCATGGCAAGTGAAGAGCTCAGAACTTCAAGATAACAACAGCTAGGCAGAAATTCACCAAAAAAATATAGTCTTCAAAAGCTTCTTAAACACACTCATGGAGTCAGAATTTCAAATTTAGTTGTGGCTCATTCCGCCAGCTAGGAGCTACACATGAAAAGAGTCTGGAATCAGTTGTGATACCACGCAGAGCTGGCATCACCAGACACCATTCATCAGCACACCTGAGTGGCCGTGAAGGAGCAGAGGACCTCACAAGTGTCTCCATATCAGTGGGTGCTGACCTGCTGACTAACCTGTAGGCAAGCATCACGTAATATGTGTCACTACAAGAAGCCAATCGACAGTTCTACACATAAAGTTTTGGAAAGGTTTTCTCTTCATACAGTTATTGCTGTTAGTGAACATTTGTTTTTTATTTTCTTGTTTTGTTAATTAAGAGATTAGATTTTCTTAGAGCTGTGCTATCTCTGCTTTTTTTTCTATTTTTAGATCTTCCCTGTAGGTTCACATTTTTGGTTAATTTAATTTCCCTCTTTCTCATCTATTTTGAGTTTTGTAACAGATGTTTAATTTGAGTTAAGTTGAATATTTTCCAGTCCTGCTTCTCTTTAATTAAAATACTATCTGAAACGTTCAGTTAATTGAATTATTTCTTAATAAAAAGATTTGGTTTTCCTGTGTGCGGAAATCATAACACTGTGGATATAAAAAATGTTGAGAAATGCGTGGAGAACATTCAGTCAATCAAGCTTGCTTGTTTAGCTAATAGCTACGATGTCCTAATATCTCATCCAAATATTTCTTAAAACTTGTCAGGGTTTCTGCTAGTATATGCCTCAGTAGTTTGTGGGGTGGAAAATGTGGAGAACTTGCAGTGCAGAAACACATTTTGCTGTGTTATGCTTTTTGGAAATTATACAGCTTGTAGAGCTCCTAATGGGATTTCTAGCTAATTATGAGGGATTTTGACCCCACCTGAATTTCAAGTCTATTTTATTATATCTCACTACATTTAAAAGTGTATCATTTGTTTGTAGCTGCATCTTTTCCAGGTTTGCTGCTGCTGAGTTGCACAGTCCAATAAAGTTTGTCATAAAATGTTCAGTGAAAATTTACAAAAGAATAAATGATAAAAAATTTGAGGAAAACATTACTACATGTGCAGAATGAAAAGCAGAAAAGGGAAAAAGGATGCCTGCTCTGTTTCATTACAATCTTAGCTTTCACGTGTTAAACTTCAGTTATGTTGTATCTTTAAAAGTTTGCGTTACTCTTCCATGGTGAACTTACTTAGGCTTCAGAACGTTCAGTTTGAAGCTGTTTGCCCTCCATGTCTTACCAACCTCAAGGCAGATCATAGGCTGAGGTTATCTCTGCTCAGAATAAGAAATAATTTAAATATTTCATTTAGGAGTTAGCTTGTAGGGATTATAATAGAACTTTCCATTAACTATGCAGTAATATTTAGACAAACGTTTTAAGATAAGTATGAAAATATTTATATAGGTTTAACATTAACTGACTAACAAATGGCTATTACACTGCTTATGTTTTATCGCGATGGATGGTGCCATCTTAGCCTATTGTAATGATTGTCTCCATGGAAATCCTTCCCAGAATGCTCCAGAGTGTGCTCATTTGTGGCGTTATCTGGCCAACAAGTTAAAGGCCATTCTCAGTGTTATGATCCCAATCTTTTATAAAAAATTTGTGTAAATTCCTATCAATTGATGATTCCAAAGTTTTGGGGCCCAGGTTTGGGGTGTAATTTTGCCCAGAAACTATTCTGAAAATAATCATGACTTGTGTTTTATTGCGTGTTCTATTGGTTTCTGATTTGGCCTTCTGCATGGAGATCGTTCCCAGAATTCTCCAGAGTGTACTCGTTTGTGGCTTCAGTTTCACAATGATACCAAAGAACATCTTGTGCATTTCTTGGATATCCAAGCTTGATGGATAAGCATTGTTTGCGCTGCATTAAAAGATCTTTATTTCTCCTTCCTTTTTTTTTTTTTAATCTAAACTATTGGACTCACACTTTTTCAATTGTGTTCTGAATTCGATTGAATATTTCCTCATCTCCTGGTTTTGAACTTTGGCATGTTTTTTGACTTTCGATTCTTCTGGTCATTTTCATTTCCTTTTTTACTGCCTCTTACAAGTCAGTATACTCAGCAGTTTCAGGGTACCTGAGCTTGATGATGTTCTCAACTCTCCGGCTAACAAATCTTTGTTCTCTTCATTGTTGACCCTGAAGTTTTGACTCTTTCATCGGTATTGATGAAAGATCTGTTTAACACCGGCCCATTCCTTGACTACATATCTTGGGGACATTTTTCATTTTTTCTATTACTGTCTTTGGCAAGTCAGTATGATGCAGAGCTTGTATGTAAAGCATGTGTTGGAGATCAAAAAACCTTATTAAGTCACACATTACTACTGGCCCAAGTGACATTGTTACCCCTAATGGGTAGGAATATTGGCAAATATTTTAATAAAGCAAGACACTTATGATCCTGTGTAGAATTCATGCCAAAGTAAGCAGGATTGGTGAGACTGCAGGCCTGAATGCTGAAATCAGATGAATCTTTTTTTTCAGCTGCTCATATTTAGGGGTTGCCACAGTTGATCTTCTGTCTCCATCTATTCCTGTCTTGTACATCATTTTCTGTCTTCATATCCTCCCTCATCACGTTCATAAACCTCCTCCTTCACCTTCCTCTTTTCCTCTTTGGCTGGCAGTTCCATCCTCAACTTTCTTTTCCTGATGGACCCCTCATCTGTCCTCTGCATGTGTCCAAACCATCTGAATCTAGCCTTTCTGACTTGGTCACCAAACTGTTGTACCTATGTTGTCCCTCTAATATATTCTTTTCTAATCTTGTCTACCGTTGTTACTCTGAGCGAAAACCACAGCACCTTCAACTCTGCCATTTCCAGTTCTACCTCCTGTCTTTTTGTTATTGCCACCGTCTCCAAACCATACAACAAAGCGGGCCTCACTACCATTTTATAGACCTTCCCTTTCACTCTTCTATCACAAATCACTCCTGCCACTCTTCTGTACACAGCCAACAGTGCCTGCACTCTCTTCTTCACCTCTCTGCTACACTTTCTGTTTCTTTGGACGGCTGAACCCAAGTATTTAAAGTTGTCTACCTTCACCACCTCTGATCCTTGCAGTTGCACCCTCCACAATCTTCCCTCTCATTCACGCACATGTAATTCGTCTCACTCCAACTGACTTTCAATCCCCTTCTCTTCTGTATGTACCTCCACCTCTCCAGATTCATCTCAACCTGCTGTCTACTCTCACTGCACATCACAATATTAGAAATCAGATGAATAATAAACCTAATTAACAAGCAGTTCACAATACGGCAGTTCATTGTTTTAGATATATTGATTAATGTCAATACAAGAGAGTATGTCGAATAGTCTGGTTAATATTGTGCTCCTAGCACTCTGAATATGTTATTGAAAGAACAAGTACAGTAATTTTTATTATTAAAAGACTGTATCTTCCATCAACCATCATTTCTGAGAAAAAGACTTCATGTTTGTGAGAAAGACTTATTTAACCCTGTTTCCAAGGTAACAAGTTACTAAGAATATTGGCTGTGGCTACAAAGAATAATGAGACGTGTCTTCTGATGCCCAGTCAAAGTGACACAAGAACATTTTTTTTAAACACAAGAGCTTTAGTTAAATATCCATTTATAATTTATTTGACTAAATTCTGTAAATCAAATCATCTCATAGAAATTTGCCAAAATCTGTTTTTGTTCCCTTCTGGTTGGAGTGATGTCATTTTCAACTTAATTCAATTGAAATTGTTTCACTTTAGCTTAATTTATTGTCATTATGCCTTACAAAGCAAAACCAGAAATCAAAAATACAGCAATGATATAATGGCACGATTACTTAATAAAGTAAACTTCATATGCTGCTATGGCTTCATGTAAGAGTATCATATTAAAGTATAAATATCATATATAAACACATCACATGTGCCAGACATAATAAATAACAAACAAGCAATACAAGTCAATTAACTGGGAAATGGCTAGTAACAATGCGCCAACTGATCAGTAGTGTGGGTGCTCACATATCAGGGCACAGATCAAGCAGATCAGTTTACGGTTTCTGGTTTTACTGGTATGGTGCTGAGTGCTAGAATGTCTCTTTCTCTGGACAGTGAGGGCACAACAAGGTAGTTGATGGGGTATTTGAGGTCTGAGACAACTGAAAGTGTTTTCTTTAGGTGTCTCTTGTCATAAATATGGATGGTAGTGACATGCACAGACTTTTTGGAGGACTCAAAAGGGGAGAACGGACATGTTACAAAACAGAATTGGTTACAATTTAGCACCAACTTTTATTTCTGTGTTTTTAATTTCAAGCGAATTTGTCAGACTGCAGTGGCTTCATCTTTGTTAAGGATGAAACTGTCATTGTAGCAGTCAGCTGACTGAAGCACTTATCAGTTGCATTGGGCCAAGTGCCTTGCAGGATTACTGCATAGGGACAGTACAGTAAAACCTTGGATTGTGAGTAACTTGGTCTGCGAGTGTTTTGCAAGACGAGCAAAAATTTCTCTCTATTATAAACAAAAATCCTGGAGAGAAACACTAGGGATACGAGAAGTGATCTTCACATTAAGATCACGGAAGACACTTGAAAGACCCAAAAGACGAAAGAGAATGGCCACAGAGCGTCTCGCAGGGACCTTAAACATGAGACTTTGTGCCAAGAGATTGACCCAGGACTGTCTCGCGGGGACATAGAACATGAAAACATGAACATGCAAAATACGCCCAACTTATAACCAATATCAAATAAGACCACGGGCAGGAAAACACTCAGTCATGTAAACTAAGGCTTTGTGCACATGCAGATTCAGGGTCTCAGCGCATATAAAGCGTATATGGACAATATGTTATAAATGAAACGTCGACGACTAAGCGAAAAAGAAAGCAGCGTGGAGAAAAGAGACTCAAAAGCGTTGGAGGGATAAAAGAGGAAAAAATAAAAAGAATAATCTAGGTGCAAATTCACAAAATAAGGAAAGTAATTATCAGTCTGGAACAAGTGGAACTGAAAAAAAAGCATGTCCGATCCGGCTCAGAATTAAAAGACAGAGAGTAAAAGACAAAGTAGAACTTCATAAAGACGTTCACAAATGTTGGCGCTATTCACATGCAGAGCAGGCTGGAGATTATGAAAGTAGTGGAATTCGAAAGGATCAAAAAAAAAAAAAAAACGGCGTGATACACATGTGGACAAAGTTAAAGAATATGAAAGTAGGAAAATTAGAAAGTATTAAAAAAAGAAAGTAAAGATCGCAATAGCACAAACAAACAGAAATTATTACTTGAAAAAGGGAAAATAATCACCATGGACCAGGACAAAGCGAGGTCAGAAATAAAAGGCAAAGAGTACAAAAAAAAGTAAAACGTCATACAGAGGATAAAAAACAAGGGGCCAAACACATGCAGAGCAGGTTAGAGAATAATGAAAACTGGAATTCAAAAGACTCAAAAAAAAGTAGGCGCGAAACACATGCAGAGCGAGATACAGAATATGAAAGCAGAAAAAAACGAAAGTGTCAAAAAAAAGAAAGTAAAGATCACATTAGCGCAAACAAAGAGAAATTATTACTCAGAGAAATAACAAAAAGGTGACTAGAGATTGAATATATGGACATAGGTGATATGTCAGAAGTATGTAAATATTGTAAGGCTTTGAAGTTTAAGTCAGAGAATTTCAAAACCGAAGTTTACCTCACATGCATTTATTGGTTACTTTGCAAAAATAATGATTACCTGCTGATGATGTGGATCGTTTTGTCTGTGCTGAAATTCCAAACAGAGAAACCTATCCTGAATTATGGTACAAAGTCATTAAACACAAGTCTCACAGACCTCATTTAAAAGATTCAGCACGTTGGGACTCGAAAGATTCCAAATATTGTTTTTACAGAGGTTCTGAAATAAAAGTGAAACTAATGAAACAGTAATAATTGTGTGGCTTGTGCACAGACATCATAACCTTACATGTTACAACGTAATAGAAAACCTACACAGCCAGCACACAAATATATATTATACATGTTTTTGTTAAATTAATAGCCATGATCATCACAGACCATAATTTATTTCCATAAGGGACTGTATGCAGTAGCCTACCAAGCTTTAACATGGCACATTGTTTATCGCTGTTTTTTGTGATCAGTTACATATTAATTAGAGAAAACAGCAATTGGACGAATGAGGGGAAGGGGCGGAGCTTGCACAACTGGACCCATCCCTCTGTGATTTGGAATTATTTAACTACCTGCTGCAATGACATATTGGAAGAGTGCAGTGCAGGATATAATAGGATACCCTGCACTGCACATCTATAGAAGTTAGTGAGTTTCGGGGTGACACATCGACTTTCCTTAGCTTTCTCAAAAAGTGAATGTGCTCCTTGATATGGCTGGATGGAAAATGGCTAGTGGTCCTATACATAGAAAAGATCAGGAAATTAAAATTCTTTCTTTTAGGGCAAACTAGAAAAAGAAGTCAGTAAACAGACAGGACTCAAGTGTAAAAACAAAGAGGAGAAGACCTAGTATGAAATACCAAAAAATGAAATCAAAAGTAAAAGCTACAGCTAAATGTTGATCCTTTTCCTCTCTACACTTACAAGTCATGGGTTGCATTACGAAGAAGATCCAGACCAGCAGATTAAGCATACTATCATCTCCGGTAATGGCAGCAAGATGATTTCACATGACATGGATGCCATTACTATAATATGATATCATCAACATTGTATTAAAATAAAGAAATATAAACATTGTGCAAAAAAAATGCATTTTAAACAAATTAGAAGGTTCTCAAACATGCGCTTCACACTACTTCACCAAATAGATGATATTAAGGGACTACTTTGTTCTGGTAGGATTCTAGGGTGATCTTCTTTTCCCATGACAGACTGTTTATTACATAGATCTAAACAACTACAAATCCTATCTATCGCCTTGTACGTTTATTCTTACCGGCTTGGTCACTGTCAGGGTTGATTGCCATTTCCTTCTACATCTATATACTCAGGCAACAAGAACCAAAACAGGAAGAATGAATTTATTCTTTTAACTTCAAAGCATAAGGAGAGTGAATAAGTGTTGTCCAAATCATATAACCTGATGAATAGTCAGTTTAACTTGCTTTCTTAGGCTACCTCTCTTTTCTAGTATGTTTATGGTCTGACATTATTTAGTATGGTCCTTGAAGGGAATGGCAGAGACACACAGCATGGCATCTGGACAGACAGAGCAGCAGAGACAGCAGCATGCCTCTGTAGCAGTGGCGTAGCGTAGTGGGGGCGGCACTTTTAGGGTGCAGTAAAGAATGACTGTATATTTTAGTCTTTTAAATTGAAATACCTAAATAAGGGGACGGCAAAATTTTCCACCGCCCCAGGCGGCTGACACCCACACTATGCCACTGCTCTGTAGGTCTCAGTTTATCCAGTCCTGATGGTCCTCCACACACCTTTTGGATCAGTGGGATGTCATAGTGCAGGGACTCTGCAAGTTTATTCCAGTCTTGTTTAGACACAACTCAGCCTCCATTCCATCCCTGGCCATATTGTCCTGTCATCTTGGCCACCTGTATTCCCCCAGGACAGCTGGCCAGATAATAAACCCTTCTTGCCCTTCATCTCTCATAGACGCCTATTTAGCTATTTGATCTGTAATTATGTTTTAAACAAGAACTGGCTAATCCAGATAATCTGTCAGGTTAAACATTTTAAAATTAAATATCATTTTTAGACATTAATAAAATAAAAATATAAACCAATATGCTAGATATTACTCGCTATTATAGGGTCTATTAGAGATCCTTGGTAATATGGCACTCTATGAATTTAAAGCTATTCATTCTTTGCACTGCAAACCATTTAAGATCAGTAGGAACATGAGCCCTTCCAGGTGTGTTGGTTTCACACCATTCAGTAGGGAGTTTATCTCCTCCCTATTGGATAATCCATTGGATATTAAAATATGCTCATAAATGAACATTTATATGTTAAGGAACTGCAAAATATTGCATCTGTTTCCCAAAACCTTGCTTTGTTAATGTTATTTTGCTGTTATTTCACTTGACTCAGGATAATATCATTTACAGATGAGTTTCAAATGGTTACTACTAATAGTAATTAATAAGACCTGCTGTTACACGTTGTGGTTTTGCAGGCATTCACTACAACCTCCATTTAAGTGAGAGGTCTACTTGTAACTGCTTTCACAATAGTGCCTTGCTATAATTGTGTGTGGACACATCCAAAGCATTGTTCTAGTTTGTATGAGGAAGGGACACTTTAGATCTTATGAGCCCCTTCCTTCTGGAAGAAAGTGTGGAGCAGAAGGTATAGATGTAGATCTAGTGTGTGTGTGTGTGTGTGGGTGGGGGTGGTCTGGTTAGGTTTTTAGAAGCATGAGAGCTCTTTCTGCCTCTAGAAGGAAAGCATGGCATGAGCTGGAATGGGGCTGAGTTGTGCTAAGACTAATGCAGCTTTAATGCAGAAGCTTCGTCTCTCTCTCGCTGCTGCCCTATGCAGATGGCCATGCTGCCTGCTTGTATCATGCCATCCTAGGGTCACGCTAGATCACACTGCAACAGAGAGCAGTCAACATACTAAGAAAGAGAGCCACCTGATAACCTATTATTCAGGTTGTATTGTTTTGTCGCACTCACTTTACTCTGCTTATATTTCAGGCATATTATCTATAATGAGTAATGTTTTCTCCTGCCTTTTCTGTACTCTGCAGTACCTAATTGCCTGGAGTCACACATGTAAAATAAAGGGGGAAGTGATTAAAATGATAACAGCCTACCATGACAGTGGTAAGGCTAGTAAGAATAAACGTACAAGGGCTATAGATGGGATTTGTGGTATTCTGTTCAGCTCTACGCAATAAAGAGTCTAAAAGATAAATTAGGGTCAGACTGATGACTCTTGCATCATCAGCTAACATGATGACAGATTTTGTATCATGCTGTGCACAATGCTACATAGGAAGAATTACAAAGGCTTGTTGGTGTTCAAAGTGAGATTATTAAATGTGCAGTCTCCAAACCTGACCATCTGAGCAAAGAATGGACCTCTGTCCAGACTGGCCCTCCACAATCTGTCCTTTCTTTCCCCCATTCACTGCATGTACATATAACATTCCCTACTGATTTGTAAGTAAATTAACATGACATAAAAGCACAGGCTGTTCAGATGCTTCAGTGTCCCCCGACTCTCTGATATTCTTGAAGTGGCCGTCTAACCACTCATACTGTGCTCCTCTGCTAATGCTGCACCAGGCAGAACCTTGGCATAAAATTAAGTACGGGTCTATCACATGTACCAAGTTACGTTTCAGCCCTCATTAAACTTCTCTTCACCCTTTGCCAACTAATGTTGACTCCATTTCCATGTGTTTGAAGTTTATCATCTTTGTAAAATAAAGCATTAAACAGTTTAGATCTTTTCCTGCATTAAACCAGAGGAAATAAATTCAAGAAGTCTTCCAATATGATGTCTTGTTTAAAATCAGACATCAACACTATGTTCCTAAAATTTCAATTTAAACTCTAGCACTTCAGCCTCTGCCTAATAAATCATTTAAAACTTCTATTAATTTGAGTGTTGCCCAGCATTATAATTAGTCATTGTAAACAAGCTGCGGAGGTGACCGCTTCTCTGCTCTGACCCTGCTGCAGTCTCTTACTCATAAATCGCTAATTTTCTTACACATTACTGCTCCCTTATGGAGTGATTTGCATATTTTCCTCCATAGTTTTCAGCCCTGTCAATTTCTTTTATAGTGAATAACTCCTCTGCATCTCTCCTCTCTTTCTGTGTCTGACACTTTCACCTTCTTTGCTTCAGTTAGGTTACAGCAGTGGACGATTGGCCTGGGTGTTTAGTAGGATTGTAAGATTGATAAGATGCACTAACATCATGTTATCCTTCTCTCTTACTCTTACCCTCACTCTCACTCCCACTTGTGTTGGATCAGTACTAAAATTTTGACGTCAGTATCAATACCATCTTTTGGGCCTCAGTACTGGTACCGAAGCAACTAATGGACAACTCCAAAACTTCCCACTTTACTCCCGTCTCCCCAGTGCACTGCACAATAGCTCGTCTATCTGATACGCCACATCATCTCCCTGAGAGAAAATGAGGATTGAGAGAAAAGTTGATGTTTACTTTTGGTACCGAACCAACTTATAGTTTGGGAGGCAGTACCGGTATACCAAACAACCCTAACTCCAGTCCTTGTCTGTCTCAGTCTCTTCGAGCTTGAGTCCAGACAGCATGGCCCACTAGGAGGTTTTTTGGATAGCCATTCCATCCCTGATCTGAGGTCCACCAGTCTGGATTGTATCACTGTACATGGAGTTTTGTTTAAGAGCGTCTCTAGTAGCTTCATGGAGATGATGGCGTTGAATGCCAATCTAATGTTAGTTTTCAGCATTCTCATAATAAATCTTCCCTTTGTCAAAGTGTACAAGAGCTTCAAGGAAAACTGCAAATAATTTGTTTGTGGATCCAAGTAAGGAAACTGACGCGAGTCATGTGTGTCTGGAATGTTCCATTCACTTTGTGCCATTAATTGTCTCCTGGAAGCACTTAATAATCCCAGTAGTGAATGCCACAGAAAGGTGATCTTTCAGATATTTGATTTTGCAATTTTTTAATAGTGGAACAATGTCTTAAAGCAGATGGAGACAGTAGCTTGAGCCTGGAATAAACCATACACGTAAAAGAAACGAGCACATGCTCTACATGATCATCCTAAGACGTCATATTTATTTAACATCAGGAAAAAGCATTAAATCAAAGGATGAATGATTTGTAAAAGGCAGCAAAAATTCAAATATAGAAATGTAAATTATTGCAGCTCATAAATTGTATATAACCTCTGATCTACAAAATGCTTTCGTGACTTTTGTCATCACAATTGTCAGCTCAGGCACTTATGGGTACTATTAATAACAGCAAATGCTGATGCTGACTAAAAATACATAGAGAAACTATTACTATTTATTAATTACTTTGGATTGACTAATACATACTGTAAGTATTAACTAAAATATTGCATTTGATTGTGCATGTATCCGGTGGAAGGAATTTAGAATACAGTTTTCCATCCATCCATCATCCAACCCGCTATATCCTAACTACAGGGTCACGGGGGTCTGCTGGAGCCAATCCCAGCCAACACAGAGTGCAAGGCAGGAATAAACCCCGGGCAGGGTGCCAGCTCACCGCAGGGCGCACACACACACACACACTAGGGACAATTTAGGATCGCCAATGCACCTAACCTGCATGTCTTTGGACTGTGGGAGGAACATGCAAACTCCACGCAGGGAGGACCGGGAAGTGAACCTGGGTCGCCTAACTGCGAGGCAGCAGCGCTACCCACTGTACCACCGTGCCGCCCATGAAATACAGTTTTGTACCTCATAACACAGTTTAAACAATTATGGCAACAACAACAAAAGCACATAGTGACAAAAAGTATATGTAGTATTTATTCACTCTATTTATAGTGTGGAGGATGGCCGGCTGTTTATCCCGGCCAATACCCCCAAGCCGCCAGGTGGAGCCCTCCTTGCAGCATGGAGGTCCCCAGAAGACCAGCAGGGCATCATGGACAATGGAGTTTTTATGCACCGCCCTGCTGGATGCCATGGGGGCCACGAGAGGGAGCTGCAGGGAGGACCGAAGAGTTCTTCGTGCCCTATGACCCGGAAGTTCGTCATAGGAAGAGCGACGGGCTTCCGGGATGAAGAAAAAACATTGTTTACCCTGACCCGGAAGGAATAAGGACTTGTGGACTTTTGGGCAGGAACACCTCCGGGTCAGGGAGTATAAAAGGACTGTGGGAGCTCCCAGACAATGAGCTGAGTTGGGAGGCAGGGTGGCTAAGCATCTGGGAGTGGAGGATTTGTTATTGGTATTTGATTGTTTATTGAGAATTGTGGAGAGGAGCGTGCTTTGTGCACTTTATTATTATAATAAATCCTATAATTGGACTTTTATCTGGTGTCTGACGTGTGGTCCGAGGGTACAAGGGTGCGGGAAAAACCCGTAATCTGTCACAATAGATAGATAGATAGATAGATAGATAGATAGATAGATAGATAGATAGATAGATAGATACTTTATTAATCCCAAGGGGAAATTCACATAATCCAGCAGCAGTATACTGATACAAAAAAATATATATATTAAATTAAATAGTAATAAAAATGAAAAAGGAAAAAAAAAATAAAAAAGCAGACAATAACTTTGAGCAATGTTAGCATTTACTCCCCCGGGTGGAATTGAAGAGTCGCATAGTGTGGGGGAGGAACGATCTCCTCAGTCTGTCAGTGGTGCAAGACAGTGACAAAAGTCTGTCACTGAAGCTACTCCTCTGTCTGGAGATGATCCTGTTCAGTGGATGCAGTGGATTCTCCATGATTGACAGGAGTTTGCTTAATGCCCGTCGCTCTGCCACAGATGTTAAACTGTCCAACTTTACTCCTACAATAGAGCCTGCCTTCTTAACAACTTTGTCCAGGCCTGAGGCGTCTTTCATCTTTATGCTGCCTCCCCAGCACACCACCGCGTAAAAGAGGGCACTCACCACAACCGTCTGGTAGAACATCTGCAGCATCTTACTGCAGATATTTGAAGGATGCCAACCTTCTCAGAAAGTATAGTCTGCTCTGACCTTTCTTACATAGAGCATCAGTATTGGCAGTCCAGTCCAATTTGTCATGCAGCTGCACACCCAGATATTTATAAGTCTGCACCCTCTGCACAGTCACCTCTGATGATCACGGGGTCCATGAGGGGCCTAGGCCTCCTAAAATCCACCACCAGCTTCTTGGTTTTGCTGCTGTTAAGATGTAAGTGGTTTGAGTCGCACCATTTAACAAAGTCTTTAATTAGCTTCCTGTACTCCTCCTCCTGCCCATATGTTTATATGTTTTTGTCATATTTTGTTATCATGAGGATTTCATTTTTGACACGAGTGTTTACATTTGTTTTCATTTTAAGGGGGTTGTTTTTTTGTTGCTGTAATTTATTTGCTTACTGTCATTCCAGCAAACATTTCTTCAATGGTTAACCTGCTTTTTGAAATCAAGTGCCAGCAGCAAGATTTACAAAAATCAGAGAGAAACACTAGAAGTGGAAACAAAATAAAATGCTTGTAGGAGAAGGTTAAAATATTAATGAATAAAATGTTCTGTTCATATTGTTCACACTAACTGGATTCTTTTTTCTATACATGAAGTATCTAAACTTTTACAAGTGGAGCTTCAAATTTAAATAGAAACAAAGAAAAGAAACAGGACTCCAAAATATTTCAGCAGCAGTATATTTTTATATAACAGTGTATTTTAATGGTGATGTGTGAATTAGAATATAAGAACACATATATGGTGCCTCAGAATACCGCCATGATGGTACTGATGCTATCTGTTGCTTTTTGCCTTTAGCACTTCAAATTGCTTGTTGAAAACCTTCACGCCAAAGGGGTGGGTAAAGTGAAGAATGCTCTAAAGGAAGCCTTTCGAGTCCTCTATGAGGTTTGTGACCAATGATTTTTTTATATATATATCATTAGTTTTCATGTGTAAAACTGGCCAGTTATTCTAGTGTTGATAAGAGTTTTCCCCTTCAATATAAAGGCAAGCTGTTTAATTAACTGGTGGTTCTGAGAGGATGATCAGTTAAGTGGAATGACACCCCACCCATGCAGTCTAATGTCTGGAGTCTATAAGTAAAGAACGCAAGGGAGGAATGAACAGATGAGAAAAAGTGCACAAATAAATGAAAGGATTAAAACATAACAACACCCTTAGATCTCTTTGGACTTTGTACTCAGGTTATTTATGCTGTCTATCTGATGGTTAGTAAGACAACAAGCCACCTTTGCATCACACATAAGACTCTTCTTTCTCACCTACCAGTTCTTTTATAATAGTAGCTGTAGCCTCTGTTGCCAGTGGAACTCTGACTTCACCTACTTTTAAGTGCCAGTCTGGGGCTATGTCTAGGTTAATCCCCTCAATTACTTTGAGGGTCAAGTATATCCCTGAAAACCCTGTGGCCATCTTCCAAGAGCACACATACTATATAGAATCTGCTAGCTGTCTTCTAATGGGCTGCAAGACTTCAGTTAAATTACCTTGTGTTGCCACTGCCATATTTAATGGTTTTCCTTGATTAGCAACTTCTAAGGCACTCAAAAAGACTATAGGACCTAACACCACAGGAGATATGACATATTCTGATTTGGACTTGCATCTTTCTTAATATACTGGACTCAGGGTAGGTGGTAGAAGGGAATATGAATAAAGCTAATGCCCTTGTCCAATTTTTAATAGATTTTTCCCTTCTTGAACACTATCTTCCAATGACCAGTTCTCCCACAACATCCTTACTGCATCATCAACTCCTGCTACTTCAACTAGTATGGCCAGTGATGAGTGGGTGGTCCATAACAGATGACCAGGTGAAGAGACAACTAAGGTTTCTACACACAGGAAAAGCACTGGGACTGGACAGAGTCAGTCATCGAGTTCTTAAGGCCTGTGCTGACCAACTTTGTGGTGTCCTCTGTCACCTCCAAAAAAGCAGCTGTTACAAACACATTATAAACACCTTCAAGAAGCTTGTGCTGTACTATATGAGACCTCCTGTGCTAGACCACCTGAACCCACTGCTGTTTATTTATCGGACAAAACCTGGAGTGGAGGATACAACTATCTATCTGCTCCATAAGGCTTATTCTCACCTGGACAAAGTGGATCACACTGTGAGGATTATGTTTTTAGACTTCTCCAGTGCCTTCAATATCATCCAGCTATCCTTGTTAAGGGTAAACTCAGAGATATGCTGGTTGATGAGCCTATGGTGTCCTGGATAATGGACTATCTCTTGGGCAGACCACAGTTTGTGCGGTTCAAGGACTGTGTTTCTGATGTAGGGGTGAGCAACATTAGAGCACCACAAGGAACAGTCCTGGCTCAGGCTATAAATACAACAACAGGTCATGTCACTTGCAGAAATTCACTAATTTGATGGGCTGGGTAAACTAATGGGGTGTATTAATAAGGTGGATTAGACAGAGTGCATGGGTGAGCTGGAGAACTTTGGTTTTTGCTGCCTTTCAGCGTCAATAAAACCAAGGAGCTGATTATTTACGTTCACCACACCAAAGCACCTCTGCATGCAGTCACTGTTCATGGAGTGGATATGGAGGCAGTGCGCTGCTAAATGTACTTGGGGTCCACATCAATGAACAGCTGGACTGATTTCAGAACACAGAGGAACTATTTAAGAAAAGACAGAGTAGACTCTTCTACTTAGGAAACTGCAATCCAATAATGTGATTAGTGGCATCCATCACATCTTCACTCAGTGATGGTCAGTGCAATTGTCTAGGCTATGGTGTGCTGGCCTGGTAACATCACTTCAAGAGAGGCCCATTGAGTCAACAGGCTAATAAAAGTGCAGACCCAGTTATGGGACACTGTCTGGACCCCTTGGAGGAAGTAGCAAAGGAGATAATAAAAACAAAACTCAGCCAACAAATTATTCAGCAGAACTGTGTCAAGAAAATCTACAGGGGCTCCTTTATACCACCATATATATAATGATTCACTATAACTGCTCTTCTGTATATCTAATGTCTGGAACTGATTCTATCATATAATACTCTGCTGTCTTAGACACCCCACAATGCAGCATGATTCTGTTTGTTAAGAAGAATGATCTGGATAGATAGATAGATAGATAGATAGATAGATAGATAGATAGATAGATAGATAGATAGATAGATAGATAGATAGATAGATAGATAGATAGATGCTTTATCTCTCTCTAGAGGAGAAATTACGCTTTACAGAAGCTCATGAAAAATATCAACATTTTAACAAACCACAACACCCTAAAAACCCACAAGGACGTCTGTCTTGGATAATAAGAGAGCTGCTTCCCTCTGATAGCAGGCAGGTTGGTGGCAGTAAGGTGTGGTCATATCTGACCAGTGGGGCTACAGGTTTACATTTAAAGTCA
Organism: Polypterus senegalus; assembly: GCF_016835505.1. NCBI lineage: Eukaryota > Metazoa > Chordata > Cladistia > Polypteriformes > Polypteridae > Polypterus > Polypterus senegalus. Next base: position 30,213,828 of record NC_053165.1, read on the forward strand.
CCTCCTTAACATTTAAATAAAGCAGGTCCAGCTTATTGTGTTCACAAATAAAATATGCTGAGAGAAGTTTTTTTTTCCCTTTCAAAGATTCCCTGGTTGTCACCAGCATTCTAGCATTATAAACATCTCCTTTAATATGTTATGGCCATTGTAGTTGCTATAGAACAGATTTTAAGTTTTATAATTAGTTTTCTCAGCAGTGTGTACTTATTTCTTTTATTTATTTTACAGTTCAACCAGACAGGCCAAGGAAGTCTATGTAATCAAGCTATTATGCTGATCACTGATGGAGCTCTGGAAGAGTATGAAGAAGTGTTTGAGGAATACAACTGGCCTGACCGGAAGGTACATTACTCTTCATAATACTTCATCTCTTCTCATGTTTATTGATGTAAATTTTCTGTACAAAAATATAATATTGGGAATGGACCAGTATAATACTGATATTTTTGTTTAGGTTCTCAGATTAAACAGTTTAAGACCCCTAATTTAGAGAAGTGAAACTATAATGGACTGCTGACAAGCTGTCTAAGAAATGAGGCACTTTAGGGGCTACTGATTTGTAGGGGTGCAGGGACACTATAGTTGCTCCAGTCCACAGAGGTGATTCCAGGACTTGGCTTAAAATGCCTTCCAGAAAAGCTTTGTAGCTGTCTCAGGTCAGAGATCAAATGTATTTTGAAGCAAACAAGGAGGTGAGGGGTGAGGTCTCAAGGCAAAAGAAAGAGGCCAGTGATGAGAAATAGAGAGAGGAATGACAATTGAAAAGGGCAAGGGCTTTGGTGGCACTGGAGAGATAGACAAGCAGATTAGCCACCCCACCTAATAGAACTGAGTTCTGGCGCCTGCTGTGAGATAATCCTTCAAAACATTTCCAGGGGCCTCATGCATAATGCCGTGCATAGAATTTGCACTATAACATGATGTAAGCACAAAAGCCGTAATGTGTTTACACACAGAACAATCCAGATGCAGGAATCTGTGTGTTTACCAACTTCCGCGTTCTTCCACTACATAAATCCCGGTCAGCGTGAAAAGTAACACTCGTGCATGCCTGTGCTGTCCCGCCCCAACTCCTCCCAGAATTATACCTCTTTGAATATACAAATCAAAATATATATGAAAAGACAATGTGAAAAGCATGGGGGAAAATATAAGAATTTCAGCGAATACCAAGTGAAGGTAAAGGAAAAACATACTATTTGTTGATTTAAACAGTGATATAATCAACAAAAGGAAGTTGATCGAGTGACATAGCATGTTGGAGAAACTCAAAAGCTCAAGTTCACAAAGTCGCACAGTGTCAAAATAAAAAAGAAGTCACATATCAAAGTCGCCGTGAAAAAGCGAGTTGTAGCCCACAGTCTGAGTGTCATATGAAAGCTTATTAGGGTACAGACAAAAAAAAATAGGCACACAGTGTGAAAAAAGCACGAAATGTCAACTTTAATCTCGAAATTTCCACTTTAATCATGTAGTTTATTTGTAATTAAAGTAGAACATCATAAAATCTTAAAATCATTTAATTTACTAGCTTCTCAAATCCCATCGTAACTAAAGTAGCATGTTAAATGCTTTGTTTTGTATTTAATCTTCTATGTGCTCTGTGCGTGCGAATCACTACGTGCTTCCGTTCTTTCTCTTTCTCCAACAGGACACAGAATCCATTACATTTGTGATAATACAGCTCTCTGAATAATTAAAATACTGAGATGTATACGTAATATCATTTTCATGATGATTGGAATGAAAGCATGTTATTAAACATGGGAACACGATACCCAATCGCCACACAATCAGCTCTGTAATAGACGTTAAGCCATCTGTAAGCTTACAACGACAATTCTTCAAAACTTTTAAGGAACATTGAAATATCTTCATAGTACGTGTTTAATTATTCTATCCGTCTATCCTTACAATGTCGCATCAGCCTCAGTAAATATACAGAGCGAGGCAGGAAAAACACGTGAACTTGCTAGCGCTGCGGCACCGTGTCCTCACATGTTTAATTATTAACAATACAGATTATTTAAATAAAGTTAATTTTACCTGTATAATATAATCAACATATTTTGCTGCATTTCATCTTAAAAATGATATCATTATCATATGTAAATACGAGCTTTATAAAGTGGCGCAGGTTGTACAATATAATTAATTCTGTAGTGCAAGTTTACAGTGAGGTAATTTTACTTATAAGTACAAACGGTTCTACAAGGAGCAATTGATTGAGTGTATTTATAGTTCTTGGGATGAAACTGTTTCTGAACCGCGAGGTCCGCACAGGAAAGGCTTTGAAACATTTTGCCATGGCTGAGGCAGCGTGTGCTTGAAGCTGTACACCGATAATTCTCTTTCCGATCAGCTGCTGCTGCGATTCCCCACTCAGATACAGTGATAAAAATACTCCGGGTGGTGCAGTGAGAGTAATATGGAAAAAGATGATCCGCTGTGGCAACCCTTAAAGGGAGCAGCTGAAAGAAGAAGAAGGTGCAGTGAGAGTAACAACGCTAAAGCAGTTATGGTATTTGGAATACTATGGCTATTCCCTGGACCATTATATTCTCACAGGTTAATTACAATCAGATGCATTACACTAATAAACAATATGCGGTTAATTTCAGTGTATTTATAAAGCTGTGTCAGGATAAGAAGCACTGCTTTGATGCTGGGTGCCGCCAGTCTGCAAAACCAAGCGGAGAACTTGCGTACGACAGGGTATGAGGTACCGTGAAAATGTGCGTGGCTTTACGCCAAGTGTAGTTTTTATACATCGTGATTTGAACTTGGAAACATTCTTACATAACATTTCTGTGCGTACGCACCGTTTATACAAGAGGCCCCAGGAGAGAAACAACCTCTGAGCTCGTGACGTGGTCTGACTCAAGCTCTATCTTCCAACAACAGGTGCCACTACAGTCTTCAGCCCCATTTCAGTGTTATGGGTCCAAGAACAATACTTAGGTAGCTCTTTTCCTTTAATGCACAACCCTTTTGGCACACAATCTTATTCTCTACCAGATACCCCACAACAATTTAACTTTGCCAACCACTCCATACTACAAAATTATGTACCATTTGTTCATTTTTTGCTATAGGTTCGTGTTTTTACCTACCTGATTGGAAGGGAAGTCACCTTTGCTGAAAATGTAAAGTGGATTGCATGCAACAATAAAGGTTTGTAGCTTTCCCTGGACTTATATTAAAATATTAATATGCAAAACTGGCAAGCATTTTAGAAGCTTATGAATAATTTGAATAAGTAAACGGCATTACAAGGGATACCCTGTGTATAACTTTCAACTATCATTTTATTAAAATCTTCATATTTGTTTTACTAAGCAACACTTATCAATTTATCTTTATAGTCCCCCTTCTTGCTCTTTATATTTTTACACTTCTGTGTGGGGTTGATATGCTTGATCAGCCTTCTCCAAACAGCTCGGTCCTGCACCTCCTCCTCAGTCAATCCCTTTTCCTTCAAATCTTCTTTTACTTTATTCATCCACCTCCGCTTAGGCCTCCCTCGCTTTCTCTTCTCCCAGTACTTTCACTCCCATCACTCTTTTGCCCACATGTTCATAGTCTCTCCTCATCACATGTCCATACCACTTCACTCTACTTTCCTGTACTTATCTCTACTACTTTTGCTGTACTTCTGATTGTCTCATTTCTTATTCTGTTCTTTTTAATAACTCCACACATCCATCTCAACATTTTCATTTCTGCCACATCTAACTTCGTCTCCTGTGCTCCCTTTACTGCCTGTGTCTCTGCTTCATACACCACTGCTGCGCTTACCACTATCTTTAAAACCTGATCTTTAACCTTTGCCTTAATTCTTTGATCACACATAACTCCTGATAGCTTCTTCCAATTGATCCATATGCATTGAACTCTATGGGTTACTCTTCATCTAGTTTTCCAACTTGGGCTACCGCTGATCAGTTCAGGTTAGGTCAGGTTGGGGAGCATTCATAGGTACAGCGTGTTTTTGCACCCATCACACAGTGAAACAGCTCTGGATCCAGGTTGGCAACCCTCAAGGCAGACTTGCGGTCCAGTCCCACCCTCCAGAAATAAACATCTATCTGCTACTGATCCTAGATATTTCAATTTATCCACACTTTTCAATAGCTCTCTCCCTGCAGGCTATCTTTTGAATCCTGATCATATATTCTGCCTTTTTATCTTCAGTCGTTTCTCTTCCAAAGCCTGTCCATTCTTCCAGCTTCCTCTCCACTTCCTTTCTTCTGGTGCTACAAACACAATTAGCCCGTAATTCTGATTAGTTATTTGAAGAGTTTGTGAGCCCAGAAGACAGACACCAGGAGGCAGCTGGAATGCTTAACAATAATTAATATTTTTTTACATTTATATAGTGTGTTTTTTTCACTACTAAAAGCGCCTCCACTTCAACCACCACTAATGTGCTGTATCCACCTGGGTGATGCGACAGCAGCCATTTTGTGTCTTAATGTATAGAAGTAAATCACTGAAAACAAGTTGTCTTTGCTTTTGTGCATTAAAAAATTTAGCTTGATTAATTTACAAAAGTGTTTCTGGTGACTGATATATTTAATCCTTTGTTAACTTTAATATACAGTATGTATTTACAATAATTAATGCATCCTTGATTTCTTGACACATTAATTGAAATTACATTTCAAGGCTCATTTTTCAAGTGTTTGGCTGCTTATTTAATAACGTCTAGCATGGTATTGCTTGCTTAGAAAGCTCTTGCTTGTGGATAACAGCTTTTGGCGTTTTTTTATTTAGCTTAAGTTATACTTGCAATGCATCTCTAAGTCACATACTCTTATGTAACAAGACCTTAACGAAGGCTTCTTTTGGTCTTAATAACACTGCCAAAGCATCGATAAAGTGTTTTTCTTTTTATCTCTGTACAATGTGGCATTCTAAAATAACTTAACTTTGGTGGCTTCGATTGGAGATAATATGTCACTTAGTATCGCATGCTTCCATATGAAGTTTGTGAACCCTTAATAAATGCTTTAAAAGACCAAATAAAGTACACACTCACAAGTAATTTCACAAGCATATCACAAGCTCTTAATATGCCACACTATATAAATAACCCCTTTACTGATGCTTTGATTGTATTAGAAAGACCAAAGCAAGCTTTTGCTAAGGTTTTATTATGTATTGGTATGGGGTAAACATCTACCCTTATTGGAGGAGATTAAGTATCATGGGATCCTGTTAATGAGTGATTGAAAAAGGGAACGTGCAACTCATCAAGCAGAATGGAGCAGTGACAGCTGTTCTGCGGTCGCTGTACTGGTCCATGGTGGTAAAGTGGGAGCTAAGTGTACAGAAAAAACTCTTGATGTACCATCCTTGTCCTTACCTGTTTTCATGAGTTGTGGATAATGACAAAAAAAAAATAGGATCACAAGTACTAGTGGCAAAAATGAAGTTTCTTCACAAGGAGGGTGGGTTGATACTCCATGATAGGGTGAGGAGCTCAGGTTCAGAAGAGCCTCAGAGTACAGTCCTGGCTGCTCTTAAACAAGAAGAGCCAGTTGAGGTGGACTGGGCATGTTGTAAGAATGCTACCTGGGCAGCTCCCCCTAGACCAGCTCCGGGCATGTCCCACTGAGTGGAGACCATGCGGCAGGCCTAGAACATGCTGGAGGGATTATTTCTTTTGATTGGCTTTGGAACGTCTGGGAATTCTCCAGGGAGAGCTGGAATTTGTAGCTGAGAACAAGGAAATCTGGGCTTATAGTACCTGCTTGGCCTACTGCCAATGCAACCTGGTTTTCAGAAAATAAGTTAAGATGAGACTCTGAATCATCATAATCTGCAACAGAAATAACATAAAGTAAACTCTACTGCAGTTTCCCTGGTCAAATACATAGTAAAAAAAGTACATCTCAGTACATAGAAAACCCTCATGGTGGCTCCTGGAGTTATTTCAGTCCATGTTTCTCTCAGAAGGAAAGGTCTAGCTAATAAATACAAATTTAATTCTGACTGAATAATCTCAGCCATGATACTAGTGAAGTCTTACAGGATGATACTGTCCCATCCACAAGACACAAGTGGTCACTGAATATCGTGATGAGCATGGCAACAACATACAATATGTAACAAGACCGTCTTAGTCAACAGATCTCACCCCAATTTAACATTTACAAGAAATTCTGCAATGGCCCCCAGAGATGGTATGTCCCACTACCATCTTTCAGACACCTAATGACTGAGTTTTTCTTAGATGAGTGGTGTCACTTCTGTGTTTCAGGCTGTTCCAGACACTTGTAGAACTTATGCCAAGGTGAATGGCTTCTAGTTGCCCAGCATCCTATTAGGACAATTTGCATATGTGTTTCGTCCATTTTGAACCTCACTTGTACATTACAGCATTTTATAAATCCAACTGTTGACAGCGATAAGTCAGAGGGTATATTGCTGGACCCACTGCTGAAATGTTAATAAAAGAATGATTGTCAGTCCAATTACAGATAAATCCCAAAGGCCAGTGATGGTTTTATGATAAAATGATACAATCTTCAACTCAGTAGAATACATTAAAGTAAGGGCCGTGACCCTTGTTAAGATTTCTTTTCTATGCCGTGCAAGGGTCCTGTTACTAAATGGCAAATGTAATAAAACTTAACTTCCAGTGACTCCGGCTTTGTTCTCTTTCCATCTTTTATTATTTATCTATCAGCCCTTTGCATAGGAGACTAACAGTCATGCTTTCTTTATCGTCTCATTTAAGCATGCATTGAGGAGTGCAAATTGAATATGGACAAAGAAATGTATCTGTCTGACACTGCTATTGTAAAACCATTTCATTTTAAATTGATTGTTTTCGTTATTGTCAGTTCATTTTGACTTCTTTGGTTCAGTTTTCCTAAGTGTTTTACAGCATGATGTGATATGCTTTGTTGTTAGACACAGAAAAATGAGAGCGCGGTTTTGGCATGCTGCCTGAAACTAAACACAAACTATTTCTGTATACATGCTGTGAAAAGAAAATAAGGTTAGAAGGGACATTTTGACCATATGTCTTCATTAGAATAACTACCAAAGGAAGAAAAAATGCTCTTAGCATGTTAATTGCTTTTTTTTCCTTGGTAATATCTGCTTGGGGCTTATGCTTTGTGAGATTATTGTGAACAAAGAAGAGAACTGAAAAAGAATTGCCTTCTGAGTGAAATATCATTAATGCCATTTTTTCCCCTTTTCATCTTCAGGCTATTACACGCAGATCTCTACATTGGCTGACGTGCAAGAAAATGTCATGGAATACCTGCATGTGCTCAGTAGGCCAATGGTGATCAACCACGATCACGATATCATCTGGACAGAGGCCTACATGGATACTGCAGTAAGTCCGCGACCTACAACAAGGCAACATCTGCCAGTCTATTTAATGATTACTTCTTAAATCCTGTAAAATATTTAATCAATTTAGAAATTAAAATAGACAGAAAGCAAATATTGCAAAACGTCACTGGTGTTCAATTTGCAGAGAGGCTTTGGGACATGAATTGGATGTAACAGTTTACACATCGATAATAATAATTACAAATTAAACCTTTAATTGAGTATACATATCAAGGTGAACCTCTTACTTTACCTTTTTTTTTTTTTTTACCTCTTCCTTGCTTCAATAGTAATGTTAACCGCTGAAATTCACAAAAACGTTTCTGCGGTGAATATCCTGTGTTTGCGGAAAATTTCCCTGTAAATTTCCTGTGCAGCTGGTTTAAGCAAATCTTTCACCCAACCCCCCGAGTGCACCATAATGCTTTGCATGGCCAGTGTGACATTACAGAGCTTCAGCGGCCAATGTTGGATGCAGGAAATCCATTCCCAGAAATTCGGGAATCCCACATGTCATTCCCGGGAATCCTGTGCTCCCATGAATGACACAGTGCACAGGCATTTCACATGTAAACGGTTTTAGAACGACCAACACTTATTTTTAATAAAACTACTGTAATATGTTGACATCAATAAAAGACTAACCTTAACTACAAGCAGTTTGTGCTGTCATATAAGCACATGTATCTAGTTAGCTGCATAATAAGAGTGTAGAAAGCACAATGTGTCCAGCGTGCGGCCATCCAGGTGAGAGCGCACCTTCGTGCAGAGTATGCCAGCTGCAGAGAAAGCACGCTGTGCCTCCAGTGAAGTAGGCGGCACAATCATCAGATACTGAGACACTTGTTCTAAACAACGCCTGCACTTGCCGTTGCTCTGAAACACCGCCATTTCAGCTTTTACTGATGCATCCAGTTTCTTGTCATCATTCTGTGATGGCAAGTTTCTTGGCACAAATAATGTGAATGCAACAGACTGATGCATTGCAATTTCAAGTTGCTGTTCAAAGCTGTTGTCTGATGAAGACACCAGCCTGTACTGTCAACAGCACGTGCCACAGACGTCAATGAACTCTGCCCCGTCCCACCATTCGTGAGCTGCAGAGTGCAGACTCCTTCCAGTCCACTGTGCTCAGTCTTAGTGGGAGCCGGGAGACTGACTGCTGCTAGTCTGTTATTGACTGAATTAATGAGCAACATGCTACACCGTGGGCCAAAAAAACCGTGCCACTTAACTATTTTCAACTATAACTCTGCTATTTCTTGATCAATTTTTACATGCTATATATGCGAGCTTGGCCATTCCCGTTCAGCCGGGAATTCCAGCAGTTTCATTCCCGGGAATGCGGGAACAAAAAACGTCCGGGAATCCCAGGCTCTCGGTAATCGGGAGCCGTGGATTGGAGTCCCTAGTTGAATGAGACCGCTCCTCGTGAATGTAATGCTGATATTAGTGGAGGGCTAAAAAGTAGAGGAAAACTTGTGAATGCATTCAAACATAAAACATGCCTACAGAATTAAACTGGAAAGGCATTGGTGTATTCATGTCTTAAAGGAAATGACTTTTTGTATGGACTTGTGTCCCTTTAATAGTATTACCCAGAGGGCTGTGCAGTAGATTCAAAGAAATTCACAAAAACATTTTTATAGCAAATATGTTGTATTCGCTGAAAAATTTCCTGGAAGTTTGCTGTGCAGCCGGCTTAGGCGAGTATCTTATTACAGAGTGTATTCATTTTATCTGAGGGTGGCACTGTTGCGCTGTTGCTGCCTCACAGCTCAGGTCGCATTTTTAGCCACAGTAATTTGTCCAGTATAGGTGGCAGACACTTCCCTAGCCAGCAGGGACACTTTGAAGACCACTGCACCATTATACTCCACTCTGGTTCTCCTTCTCCATTGACATCAAGGCATTTACTTGAATTCAAATTCCATTACATTTCCACGTTTTCGCTGAACTCAAGAAGACACAAAATCAGCAGGGTTTGCTAATCACTGCTGATGAGTTAAATTGAATGCCAAGTGGTGCAGTGCAGCACATGAACAGCAGATAGAATAGCCAATATTTTTGTGGGAATAGGCTCTATTCTGAATGCTGTATTCCTCATTTAGTGAAATGCAGATGAAGAAATGTAATTTGAGATTTATTTTTCACCGTACTCTACCCTGGCACAATAACTCTTACGTGTCCCCAAGGCCCAAAGTCTTTCTGCAAAATAAGATTACACCAGTACTCTAATTTATGGCTTGAACTTTATGTGCAATTATTTTTGTTAATTTTAGTAAAGTGTATTGCTCGTCTGAGGGTCTTTTGGTGTAGTTCTGCTCTTACTTTCGATAGCATTCAAGAATCTTTCCATCTTTCCATGAGAAATACTTCATTTTATACAGTAGGTTGACTCCTATAATGTTCATAAATGTGTTTTGTTTTTGTTTGTAACAATATTAATTGAAATGTTTAGCTAACTTAATATTAAAACTTCCAATAATCCTGACATAATTTAGGAGGTGCAATTTAATGATTATACTCTTGTTTATCAACATTTTACAGCATGTTGCTTGTTTGTTTGTTAACATATCTCCATGTGTCTTTCATGTTGTTTTTTCTCATGTTTTCATGCTTCATCTCATTACTGTTTTCATCTGTAGCTCCCTCAGTCGGAAGAGGTAACCATAACTGTTTTTTGTTGTTCCACATGATCAAACTGCCTGTTTTAAGTGTTTAACTCACATTGTCACTGCTTTCAAAATATTGTCAAATGCGGCCAAAAATGGGGATCACCTAAACAATGTCCTTTACTGTAGTCACATGGCAAATTTTGCAATGAGATAGCTTTTGCCTGATCGTCATTAGATGTATGTAGAAGTATGTGGGGGTCCTTTTACAGGCACACCAGAAGTGTTAACTTTATTTTGAAGCGGGTAAAAGTAGATACATTGTCACAACACAACAACTAATTTTGGAAGTTGGAAGTTAATTATTTAACTAGAATTATTGGATTGTAATGAATTGTAATGATTTACATGTTTAAATATATATGGAAAAAGCAAAATAGATAAAAGATAATTGGATCAAGAAAAAAGAAAACTAAAAGCTAGACCATCATCTTCAAAAGTTCCTTAACTTATTGTTGTTTCGCAGTGAGTGCGTTTACATGCACACTCATATAGAAACCTGGTTTCTTAATAATCAGATCTTCTGGAGTTCTCTTTTGTTAAAACGTAACTAAACTACTCAACAAAAAAAAGAAAAGGAAACATCATCTTCAGCCATCATGAATCTGAAAATAAGCATGACATTACAATTACGTTTAGTCAAGCACACGCTTTATTTATAGATGTTTGTTACCAGATTGCACAAACAGCACACTCTTTTCTGCTTAGCTGTGTGACTGAGCTCTGCAAAGGACTTGGTGTGTGTGATTCTTAACTAACACCCAATGCTGCTAAAATAATATTAATGCGGGGATTTTTACTTCAGTAAAATTAGTATTACCTTAGGTTACTTGATGCTATAAAAAATAATAGAACTATGTAACACGTGTTACTTTTACATGTTACCCTACAGCTCTCAAGATTGTGTTGCTGGGTTTAGCACTGTATGTTCAGCTAATCAACATAAATTTGGCGATTTCAGAAATATTGAGACAGATAATGTCAAACAAGAGAAGGACTAATGCAATCACTCGAACGTTTGCCTCTGGAAGTTTATTTTGTGAATGCTATCATCTGTGCAGTATGAAAGAGCACAACAGACAGGCACAGACCACAGATCTGTTAACAGTAACACAGTTAAGGGTTTACATGGTGCCACACATGCAGGCCAGAGGGTCACCTTATAGGTTCTGCCGAGGGGGTGCGATCGTTAACCTTGTCACCTGTTTCTGCTTCCACGCCCACTGAGGGAAACCGACTCTGCCCCTTCTGGGTCACTTTCTATAAAGCTAGAAGTCTCTAGATGAGGTGTCTCACTTTGAGTCGAGCTAACCTCCATGAAAACCCAGGACCCACTCAGCCAAGCAACAGCAATGTTAAAGAGAAGCCAAATACCTGTATTTTCTGTTTTGCAGTGCTGTTGTGTGATTATTTCATTTTCTGTTAAAGAATTAAATGGCTCACCTCGGTTGGTGTCCCAATATTCCATCCATGAACCCGGGTTTATTTATTTCTAAAGCACTTTAAAAACAACATCAAGGCTGACCAAAGTGCTGTATAATAAAAAAAAGAAAAACCCAACATATCAGACACACGAAACCAAAGGGTAAATGAAACATAAACACATAAGAGCTGAAGAAATTCATAATAAAAAGTACACAGATAGCCAACATATCATACTGGGTTAAAGGCCATGGAGTAAAAGTGTGTTTTTAAATAAGATTTAAAGACAGCAAGTGAAGGAGCCTGCCTAACGTGCACTGGCAAATCGTTCCAGAGTTTTGGGGCTTCAACTGAAAAAGCCTGATCACCTCAGAGTTTGCTTCATGTCTTAGGAACACGTAAAGCATCTGGTCTGCTGACCTGAGAGAGCGAGACGAGTCATAAGGGTGCAGCAGTTCCAACAGATAAAATGGGGCACAGTCATTAAAGGATTTAAAAACCAATACGAGGATCTTAAAATGGATTCAAAAACGAACTGGAAACCAGTGAAGGGAAGCCAAATTTGGGGTAACGTGCTCATGCTTTCTTGTGCCAGTTAAAAATCGAGTAGCAGCATTTTGCACCAGCTGTAGGTGAGCAATGGAGGCTTGGCTAATTCCAAAAAGAAGCGCATTGCAGTAATCTAGAGGAGATGTTATAAAAGCATGTACCACTGTTTCAAGGTTGCATTTAGGCAAAACAGGCTTGATTTTTGACAGTCACCTCAACTGGAAAAAGCAAGATTTTACCACTGCATTCTCATGGCTATCAAGTCTTAAAGTAGAATCAATTTTCACACCTAAATTTGTGATCATGGATTTCTCAAATTGAGCCACAGTGGAAAGGTCGATGCAGGGGGTCCCGCTGGTGCTATTGGGTCTAAATAGCATGACTTCTGTCTTGTTCTCACTAAAATTTAGAAAATGTAATGGCATCCAACACCTTATGTCAATAAGGCAATCAAGCAGGGGCTGGACAGAACATGGACCTTGGTGCTTCAGAGGAAAATAAACCTGACAGTCATCTGCATAAAGATGAAAGGAAATAACGTGTTTCCGGAAAATAGCGCCAAGTGGCACCAGGTACAAGGAGAACAGAAGAGGTCCCAAGATGGAGCCCTGTGGTACACCCTCGGGGAAGGCAACAGAGGTGGAAGAAAAATCATCAATGCTTACACAAAAACTTCTATCTGAGAGATAGGACCTAAACCATTGGAGAGCTGAACCTGTGATGCCCACCCACTGGTCTAGCTTGGAGATGAGGATCTCATGGTCTATAGTGTCAAAGGCAGCTGTTAAATCCAGAAGCATAAGTAGTACAAAGTCACCAGAGTCCACTGTTAAAAGAATATCATTAAAAACAGAGAGGACTCAGTGCTGTGGTGAGTTTTAAACCTAAACTAGAACACTTCCAGAATTACATGTTCATCCAGAAGGACTTCAGTTGGGTGTAGATGACTTTTTCCAAGAGTTTGGACAAAAAAGGTAGCTTGAAAATAGGTCTAAAGTTAGACATAGCAGAGTGGTTCAGACCAGTTTTTTCATGTTTAAATTTTTAGGCACCACACTAGAGTTTAAACTACTATTAATAATTGTAAGAATAGAAGGACCCAAGGTAGAAAAGACCTCCCTAAGAAGTCGAGTAGGAACAACATCAAGGTGGGAGCCAGATGGATTCATACTGGAAACCAGCTGCTTTATAAAGGGGAGAGTGATAGGCTCGAAGTGATCAAACACAGCCAAACAGGGTATTAAAATGGTTGGATCATGAGAAGGTGGTGAAATGAGGCCCCTAGTGCTTACAACCTTCTTAAAAACAAAAGTAAAGAAATTTATCGCAAGTTTCCCTAGAGGCTTTCAGAAAGACAGGTTCATGAACATTAAGTACAGAACTCAATGTGTTAAAAAGTACACGGGGGTTTCACTATTGTGTACTATTGTTCAATCACAATGGCCACATAATTGGATTTTTCGCAGTTAATTCTACCTCTGTTAATCAGGTTTTTCAGAGGCCAATAACTCGGTGTATTTATCTGGAATAGGAGTTTATTTACAAGGCATTTTAGAAACCAGTTTTCTGTGAATAACTGGGTTATTGAGGCATACGAAAACATATTTAATGATTCTTCAGTAGAATCCAACATAATCAATTCAACTAAATCTGTTTTTTCTTGAAAAGCACATATTCCAAAAACTTACAATAAACAGAAAATTGGAACAAAAACATGAAAGTGCTAATTAAAAAAAAACTGTTAAAGCACCTAGAAGTAAATAGCAAATGAGAACAAACACTCAAAAATATAATTGCATCTGTATATAATATCCTATATCTAAGGAGATCTTGTTGCTAAAAAAAATACAAAGTTTAGATTTGAAGATAATCCATAATAAAACATTAATGCATGGACAAAGCAGTTCCTCACTCCTTTAATTTTCATAGCCTTCAGGCTGACACTGCTCTTAGAAATGAATGCATTCAAAGATTTAAAGAATATATGACAGCAATTGAAGAATTAAAGACCAGGTATATGAAAAGAAAAATCAACACTAAAATAAACACTAGACATTCAAGACATTTAAAGATTATTGATAATAATTCTTATTATTACTTGATTAAAATACATTTTCAGTACAGAAGATGAGGCTGAAGAAAAGTCTCATTTTGAAGGACACAGCATGTATTACTGAAATGCTTGAAGACTTTGAAGACTAAAGCATAAATAGAAGCAATTGGCTCAGATACCTTCAGCTCTGGAAATGTATTAAAACAAGCAGAATTACTAATAGCCAAACAGATGCACGTTCCCTTGTTAAATCCATTAAAAACAAAATATGTAACCAAGAGCATTGCCATATGTGGATGCAGACATCAAACATTTTTTTCTGGTGTTATATCAATTATACTACAAGTAGACTGCAGGAGTGATTTACTCTTAAGACTGTCATTTAATTTGTCAAAATACATTTTTACAAGAATAGGAAACATTTCACTTATTTTTAATTCCTTACAGTTGGAACACAAGTAAGTTAAATGACTTAATAAAAGAGCCCACAATCTTGTGCTGTAATGTAGAACCCCAAGTCAGCACAACTCCAGCGTAGATTAACAGAGAGAGTTGAGAAACGTGACCTTGCACATCATGGTTCCTGGTACAGCTGCCTAGCTACCTGCTATGCCACACAGGGCTGTCTTAACAGCATTTTAGGCCCCCAGGCAAAGCAGTGAAGTGGGACCCCTACCTACTCAACCACTCACAGGAATAAAAATGTAAATGTTCAATAAAATTAAACATATATGTATTGTATTAGTACTTCCAAATAAAATCAGTGTTTAAACATTAAAAAACATGCTGTACAGCAAAGATTAATCAACACAAACGTTTGAACAATATAACATGAGCCTTAAAAAAACACACAAATTTCAACATATAAATGATACTCAATTGGTAAACTATACAGATGGAGATGGAACAGTATGAAATTACTAAGAATTATTTATTGTTAATCAAGTGTTCAACACAAACATTTGTGAAATTTCTTTGCAGAGAATTGAGTTGAAGTGACGTTAACATATACGCTTTTACGTTATGTAGTGTATGAGATCCGTACACATACCTGCACATGAGGTTGCAAAGGTGACCGTGATACTAAATGAGAGGCGAATGCCAATGTCCACTTGTAACACAATAACAAACATTTATAGTTTAGTATAGTATAGTATTTATTTATTGACAGCAAGTCACAACATACATATATTAGCATGGGCCCCTATGCTCATGGGGCACCCTGGCAACTGCCTAGAGTGCCCATGTGTTAATACAGCCCTGATGCCCCAGTCCCCCTCACTTCTTACATTTGTACGTCCTCATTCCTACTGGACTGTACATGCCTATATATGCCTCTCTGCTGTCACCTACAGGGAAAGATCAAATGACAATTTTAGCCCATGTCATCACTATACCCTTCAATGTTATAGGTTCTTCTAACGAAGGATCTTTTCTTTTTATGTGATAGTTGCCAAAACTACTTCCCAACTGGTCAGACATTACATAAATTAGGTGATCTTACATTTCCAGAAATCAATGAAAATTTTATGTAGCAATATCCAAAATATGTCACAATCAACAAGCTGGTTCATATAAAAAATACATGTTTTGGTGGCACACAAAACAGTGCTGCTGAGTTATATGAATTTAACTACTAATGGAAAATCAAAGTGCAAGCCAGAAAAAGAAGCTAAATGGCAACCTTACACAGAATTCACCAGAGTTTGCTTCGCACCTGACTCAGGACAGCCAGTGTGGGCACCTGCCTGTTTCAACTAACTCATCAAGAGTACGTAAAACACAGTGCAGCTGAAAACTAAAAGATTTTAAAAATATTGCCAATCCACTTTAAACAAAAAGAACAATCAGAGAGAAGTACAAAAGTGGTGTCCATAGTGTAAAGACATGAATTTGCTGAAGCACCGATAAAATTCGAAAAAGCAAATGAGAAAATAGAAAGTCAAAAAGATAGACTCAGGTTTTAGAAAAAGGATTAGAAGAGAGGATAGGTTTATAGGGTTATTATTGTCAGATGTACAGAATACAGTTCTGGCATTTGAAATTAAGCATGCAAAATAAAGGAGAAAAAGAGCTGCTAAACTCACATGACATGGTGACACCTCCTCAACTGACACTTTGCACGGAGGACATGCACAACTTTTCTAAGAAACCTTTTTGCCCATTAATCTACACTCAATCGCTCATAATAACAAAGCAAAAACGTTTTCAAAAACAATTTGCAATTTTATTAAGGATCAAAAACTGAAATCTCTCATTCATATACTGTAAGTATGCAGATGTCCTACAAGTGCATCCTGTTTATTTTAAGTGTTCCTGAGATGTGTCTACAACTTGATAGGAGTCCATATGTGGTGCATCGAATTGGTTAGACATTAGTTAGGGAGGCACACACCTGTGAATAGAAGGCCCACAATTCACACTGCGTGTCAGGACAGAAACCAAGCCATGAAGTCTATTTTAGTTTTAAACAACTCTATTTGGGTTTAACTTGTTGCCTGTTTTCTTAACCAGCTATCAATTTATAATGAAGCTTAAATGACAAAGGAATTTCCAGCTCTCCAGCTAATGTGCTTCCATGTAAACCTGTGTCCATGCATCATGAAGTATCTCTGCTAATAAATTGTTTTGAAATAAAACAAAGAGGAAGGAAGGACCACAAACATATGGACACAGTTCTCAGAAAGCAAATAAAAAACAAACATTTTTTTGTCTTGGAAGAAGGAAAACACCAACAAGCCAAACAATTAAACACCAAGTTACATTATCTGGTAGACCTGGTGTCTAATTACAAAACAGAACCCCTGACCAGCATTACGTGACACAAAAACATTTAATCGAGTTCATTGAAAAGTCAGCTTGTATGAATATGAAATATTTGGTACACAAAACATACCAGCTATTACTGGCGTGTCACATAATGATAAATTGTATTGTTTCAGAAATGCAACTTGAGTATTGGTCAAGATGCAAAACTGAATTTATTAGTTTGTAATAAACATGAATATTATTTTGCAAAACATGAATAAACAACATTTATATTTAGAATCTTTGAAATCTTAGCCCATTCTGTCTTAAAAATATTATTTGAGTAGAAACTAATGAGCTGAGACCAAAAGAATTGCCACTGGTTATCAGACATTTTTTCACAGACTCAAGTTATCACTTTCAATTGTGTCTTGTTTTTTTTCTGTTTTTAATTTAATTATATATGTCTGCATGTATTTGTCATTTTGTTGTTTACCTGGTTTTGTTTGTGTCGCCCTTGTCCTTATGTTACTAGAATAGTAAAGCCTTAATTTCTTCTTCTGTGTTGTTTCACTTCACATCACGTCGGGATTTTCCTGTCTGACTCACCTTGTACTCTGTAATTTAACATTCAGTGTTGACTCACATCTGAAAAAGACCAAAGCCAACATTGAATGTGTTAATAATGTACATTTTGAAAGGTGGTAAAAAGGTGTGTTTATACAGTATGTCAACATATATTTTTTTATTAAAGGCCTTCAGTTTTACAAATCAGTTTGCATTTTTTGGAAATGCTTACAAAAAGAGACATCCAAAAAAATAAAACTATAACATATGTAAATGAAAAATGACACTGCAAACAAATAAAAAACATCAACAAAAATTATTGAAAACCATAATTAAAATAAATCCATCTAATAAATGCATTCTCACAGTTTGCACTGATGGATCTCCCATAATGTCTATAAAATGAATTCTGTAGTAGTTGAGTTCACTCAACTCAGTATTATAGGTTAGCAAAAAAACTCCTGAAGCTCTATAGGCGTCCACTACTAAAAAACATCTGGATGAATGGCGAGTTCTTTTTTTTTCCTTATTAGTATTACACATTGAAGTCTTGTGTTGCATATTTTGGAATATAAGTGTAATTTACTGTGACCCGACATTTGCGCGATAGACATATGCGCGGCGACAAAATAGCGCCGATTAAAACGCGCCGTCAAAATTGCTCCGACAAAATCGCGAAAGTTTCATTAAATATAAATCACTAGTTTAAAGCATATACAATAATGTTTATTTTAGAAGACAATATTATGAGACGCGGCATGCCATCAGCACGGCACGCACATAGTCCTTAAGATCACGCCCTACATATGTAGAAAGAATTGCAGCAAGGGCGTCCCACTCTCTTGGCCTCTCTCGCGATTTTGTTGTGGCTATTTTGTCGCCGCGCATTTGTTGAAAACCAGTTAGCGGGTTTGTCGGCACTCATTTGTCCGTCGCGGTTTTGTCGGGGCGCATATGTCTATCGCGCTTCTGCCGTGGCGGTTGCTGGCGGCGGGGTGGTGGTGTTATAGGGGTAGTTGAGTAATAAGTAAAAAACCTTGATTTCTTTTCTTCCTTCTTTAAATATTAAAATCTCTCAATGTTAAAAATGTTTTTGCATTAATATTCTATAGCAGCATTCTTGTTTTTAGAAACCTGAACTTTACTTTCCTTGATTTGTGATAACATCACACTCTCAATCTCTCTTAATCCATGGTCCTAAATTCAGGTACTTAAACATGAATTACCTTCTAATCTATGTCAATTTTTTTGAGTCAACATTATACATTCTGAAAAGAAAACTGTGCCCAGACAACTGCAAACATTAATATGCTGTCATTACAAGTGACACAACAAACCACCTTGGATTGAAAAAGATTCATTTCCCAGTGTGATTCTTTGTTTAACAGTTTGTTTGTTATTCAAAGCTTTTTTTTTTAAATTACATTGCCTCTTTTTATATACTTTATTTTCAAAAATCGGAACATTACAATGGCAAGTGGACTAATCAAAAATATAATAATAACATATCAGATACAACAGTTTACTTCAGAGCAAATACAGATAAAGCAAAGGAAAAGTAAAACTACAAAGGAAAAAAACTAAACGAGATTCATCCCTAAGCCAAAAGAACAGCACTGGCTTAGAAAAGAAAGTTAAATACTCATCCTTATTCAGCTACAGCAGCTGCGCATTTTCAGAAGCTACCAAAAAAGATACCGTGGGGCACGCGATCACAAGTCTCCTCCAAGATAAAAAAGACACACATTACAGAATTGTAAAATTTCCAGGACCCTACAGTTCTTTGTGGAAGGATGATGACTGATCAAATATTTCATAACAGTTTCAGAGTCAAGATTACTTCTCCAGGTTCCAAGCCTTAGCTCATGACTGGAGTGTCTGACCAAGCATGCCATTAAAAGCCTCCTCCAAGATGCAAAGATACAGTTGTGGCCACAAGTTTACATACACTCATCATGAACATTTCTTTGAACTTTTGCTTTTCTGGGGTGGAATGATTGTATGACATACATCATTAATGACTGCAAAAAACAAGAATTTGGTGGACAAGTTTGAATTTATTTTGGATTTTCTAAAATCCACACAGGGTCGAAAATTCTACATACAGGGTCAAATACATACATAGGCCACTTAAATTTCTAAATAAGTGGTACTGAAGGTTCTACAATGTCTTTTAACTTGACAGGGTCAAGGCCTATTAAATTCTCATTAGTGATCATAATTGACTACAGCTAGTAACTTCTTTGTGTTAGCAAAGGGTTTGTTTGATAGCACTCATTGGACTGACCAACACTCTCAACAATGGGGAAGTCCAAGGAGCTCAGTGAAGATCTAAGAAAGAGAATTGTAGTTATACACAAGTCAGGAAGGTCCCTTGGAGCCATTTCTAAACAACTGCAGCTTCCAAAATCATCAGTTCAAACAATTGTTCATAAGTACAAGTTATTGGGAGGGGGTCCCCACTTTGACAAGGTACGGAAGAAGACCCAAACTGTCACCCTTAGCTGAGCGGAAATTGGTTAGGATGCTCAGGAACAACCCAGGAAGCACTAAGGCCCAAACGTGCCATGAACTGGAGACTGTTGAAAAACCAGTGTCACTGTCTACACTCAAGCGAGTTTTACATCGTCATGGACTGAGAAGGTGTCATCCAAGAAAGAAGCCTCTGCTCCAAAATTGATACCTTCAAGCTTGATTAAAATTTGCAGCTGCCCACATGGACAAGCAAAAAGCCTGCTGGAGGAAAGTTTTATGGTCAGACTAGGTAAAGATTGAGTTGTCTGGCCACAATGACAAGAGGTATGTTTGGCAGAGTAAAGGTAATGCTTTCAAACCCAAGAACATCATACCAACTGTGAAGCATGGTGGTGGCAGCATCATGCTCCCAGCTGTTTTTCTGCCAGTGTTACTGGTACATTGCACAAAGTGCATGGAATAATGAAGAAAGAGGACTACCTCCAAATTCTTCAAAATCACCGTAAATCAATAGCTAGATGGTTGCAATTAGGTGTTCTAACAAGACAATGATCCCAAACATACATCAAAACTGGTTGTGGAATGGATAAAGCAGACTAACTTTAAGTCTTCCCAAAGCCCAGACCTCATCCCTATTGAAAATTTGTGGACAGTGCCTAAAAGCCGGGTCCGTGCCAGGAAACCAACAAATTAAGTGAACTCCACCAATTCTGCCATGAAAAGTGGTCAAATATCCAATCAGAAGTATTGCTTGTTGATAGCCACCAAAAACATCTGTTCGAGGTGCAACTTGCTAAGGGACATTCTACCAAATATTAGTTGGGATACATGTATATATTTGAGCCTATATGTATATTTTTGACCCTGTATAGATTTTAGAAAATCCAAAATAAATTCAAATGTGTGCACCAGATTCTTGCTTTTTATAGTCATTAATGACATATGTTCCATAATTATTCCATCCCAGAAAAGGAACAGTTCAAAGAAATTATTGAAAGTCCACAACTACCATGACATTCATGTCCATGATGAATGTATATAAACCTCTGACCACAACTGTACTGTACTGCTCCAAGCTTCAGCTAATGACTGGGGTCTCTGATCAAGCATGCTGTTTTTTTTAAATGTTGCCTACAACACTTTTCTGTCTATCTCAAGGTATTACATCCATTATTTAATAAGTGCAGTAATCAAGAGACACCCCTATTCCATTCATTGCTTTCAGCCTTTCCGACATATTACAACCACCCAATACTTTTGCTACTCAGCCATCCCATCTTCTCCCCCTGCCACTGTGAAGGTGTGACATTCAACAGGTTAAGGATCACTTCAAATTACTAACTTCTTAATGATTTCCTCCCCCTGGATATGAACAACGTGCAAATACATCCCTTCCTAAGCTATTTTGTTTTTATATGGTATGTAAATATACTGTAGACTAATATGCAAATTGTTTGAAAATTAAGGAAGGAATGAGTTAAATTAATGTCTGATACTCTAAAATATGCTCTTGAGTGCATGTAAATTTTATTCTTGTCTAGTGGTGGTCAGATCCCTAGCCTCAGAGCCACCACTCTGCCCAAGAATCAGAAAGTTGCTGATTTAAATCCAATAAACGGCAGAAGTGATTCCACTACATTGGGCTCTTAAGCAAGGCGCTTATCCTGCAATTTCTCCATCCTGGGTATGACGTTAATCTGCATCCAGCCTCCAACCTGCAGGGAAAAACCTGGGGGTTTGTGGCAGAACTGGCACTCCAGCCACCATAAAAAGCCTCATAATGTTCCATTCCATCTGAACTAGTGTGGTGCTGTGGTGTCACCCGTCACATGGCTGCACTCGGGTCCTAATGTTGAGGTGGTTTGTCATGTGGTGGGTGCAGCAACTTATCAGTGCATGCCCCTAACCTCACTGTCTCTCCCTAGTGATGTTCTCTTATTCTTGGAGACTGCACATATTGAAAGAATGCTCACTGTGATAACCAAATGATATGACAAACCATTTATTTAATCCTCAGGGGTGTCATGCTAATTTCTATGAATTGGTAAAATTTTCTTGTTACCTCCTCAACATTTACACCTGATGTACAGATAAAGCTCCCTGGATCTTTACAACTGTCTCGTCAGCTCATCATATGGGCTCTGGCTTAAAGTAGGCAAGCTTGTTGCATGTATGAAATTAAACACATTCATAGTACAAATAATGTAATCCCGTTGTGTGGCTCAGTGCTTAGGGCTACAGTGCCAGATTTCTGGCAGTGTAGTTTATGGTGATACACTAGTGTTCAATCGAAGAGTGGTGTCTTGCTCCTACAAAAGTTCGAGCATTGAAATGAACTGATACACTAAGAAAAGGAGCTTGTACTATGGGTAGGAACCCCATGAAACTTTCAAAGCGGCAAAACAATTATAATCCAGTTCAACTGAATAGCAGTTTGATGGGGGGTGGGGTCATGAAGCTTCATGTGCAACAAGTATGGCATACTGGTAAGAAAAAATGCTGATACTTGTCAAAACACAAAGGGAGAACAGAATAAGATTTGGGGATTCACCCCATATATTGTACAACACAATACTGAAAAATAATGGCTCCAGAGCACCGTCTGGTTCCGCATCCAAATAGGGATAAACTAAGGAGGGAAGGTGCTGGGTTCTTATAGAGACAGGGGAGGAAGAAGTGGGTCCAGAATCAAAGAGGCGGAAGTGACGTTGATAGGAGGTATGGCAAGGACTCGGGTACAGGAACAGGAGGAAGTTTTTCAGGTTGGTTTCTCTTCGGGTGAGAAGAGAGAGCAGAAAGGTTAGTGGAGTTCATCAGAGCCTGCTCTTGTATTCTGACCTCAGTTAAGCCCTTTGGATCCCTCCAAGCACACGTGTATGACATACTCTACATTCAAATTGGGAGAGGTGCTGGTACTCCAGGTAAAAACTGGGCGAGGTGCCATTACTGCATACCTCTGAGTACTGACTCACTTCAAGCTTTTCCTTTTCAAAATACTTTTTAAACACCTGACAATTACACTAAGAGTTTTTTTTCTTATTTGTATGCCTTTAAAAATGCAAATGTTTTAATTTCTTGGAAGCCATAACTTAGGTAAAGAGTGTATTCATTGTTTTTTGAATTATTTTGACACCCGTTCTTTGTTGTAGCTATACATGCTTTCTGAAAGATTCATAGCAGCTAGCAGAGGGTAACAACCAATTATGGAGATAGTGTAGGAGTTTGAATTCTTTTGCAAAGCATTGTGCTTGTTCGAAATGCTACAGTAAGTGGATGACAGACCAGGATATAATACAGAACTATTTCATCAATTTGACTGTCAAAACTAAACATATTTCATTACGGGTTTATATAAAAACAGTTCATAATATGACACTAAAAACTGTCCAGAAGTATGTGAATTATCTAAATTTGGTGCCAGAAATGCTTCACATTGTTAAATGGAGCACTTGGCCATTTCCATGTTTACTCTGAAGTCGAGCCGACTCACCCATCTGCAATATAAGAAGATTTCTGTCTGTTCAGCAGTTACACTCTGCATGGACGTATTCAGTGTTAACATTTGTGTTGTGTCATGTAATGAACAGGCTTGGGTCACAGCCGGGATGTACTCCCATTTCTTACCTAGCTGGGAGGCCAACTGGGATAAGTGATGGGCTGTTTCCCAGTCAGAAGATCTAAGTCTGAGGATCTGCTCTGTGGTCAACTGTTAGCAGCAAGTTGCAAACCCAAAGTCTCCAGCTCAAAGGTGAGGTCTTGCAGCATGAGCTAAATGGAGAGCTCCTTTAGTCAGCTTGTGAGCAGTACACCTCTGGTGACGTTGGCTGATCTCTCTCTGTGTCAGTCCCCACCATCTTAAACAGCATCACCACTACACCACATGCAGGTTGTTTCCCCATACACTGGGTAGCAGTATCCCATATGTCAAACCTTGCTATGGATGCTCACAGAGCAGCATGGGAGTTGTGCTCCCATAAGATTGTCCTGGTTTGGTTCCATGTGGGCCACCATAGGTGAACTGTTGGGAAGTGAAGGCTTGGATACTGCCTGATCTAGAAGGCTTTCTAGAGATAAGAACTTGGCACCAGAAGTATTCCTGGGTTGGAGCTTAAAAGGAGGCCCTCCACTTCACCTGGGGAGTCGGAGTCAGGAAGGGAAACAACATTTGCCTGGAGAGGAGAGAAAGCGAAAAAAGGATTGTGCGATGTGAAAAGAAACCTTTTAACTGTTCGATAAGTACTTGTTTTGAACCCAGGGTGTCTAGGGTGGCACAGTGACACAGTGGTAGTGCTGCTCCGTCATAGTAAGAAGACCAGGATTCACATCCCAGGTTGTCCTTGCGTGTTTGCATGTTCTTCCTGTGCTTGTGTGGATTTATTCCATGTGCTGTGGTTTCCTCTCAAAATTCCAAAGACATGCAGGTTAGGCGGATTGTTGATACTAAATTGGCCATGGCTGGGGTTTGTATGTGTGTATATGTGTGTTCACCCTGCAATGGGTTGCCATCCTGCCCAGGGTTTGTTCCTGCCTTCCTGGGTTTGTTCAGGATTAAGTGGGTTAGAAAATGACTGACTGACTTGTGTCTGTGGAGTTGTGTCTTAGGTTTAGGGCTCATGGGCGCAGTGGTCACAGACATCTATTAGAATGTATTTTGTAATGCATGTAATACAAAAATGCACTGTATTTTTCATTCCAACACACATATTAGACCTGTTGTACCAAATAACCGATGTACCTATAACCGATATAACAGACAAATTGACAGTATAATTTAATAAAGAAAACTTTAAATAGAAAAATGGAAATGAAAAAGAATGGTGTGCATAATACTAATATCGTTTGAATTCTTTAAACATTCTGGAGATGATCAGCTGGGAAATGAAAGCAGGAATAAATTAATAACAAATTCCATTAATAGCTATTCCATTTACAGAACCCGAGTTTGATACCCCCGTGGTCAGACCATCAGTTGTTTCCCTCTGTGCAACTCCAATAGGATTAGTCCTTCCTCTATCAGTCTTTTTTACTTACTATATATATTTTTTTCATTTAATGTTTCCTTTGTTAGGTTAAAGTGATGGTTGCATACGCCATCTATTGGAATAAACATTCAGTGGATTTTATTAGTACCCCTTTGACATTCTATGGAACAGATGACAGATGCTGAAGCTGGGCAAATATCAATCAGGATTCTTAAACCAGAGCACAGTGTCCCCAAGAGTGTGTTCTTTTTTCTCTCCTTTTATCTGTCTACAGTATATCAATAAGTGCATATCCAGTGACCCATCTGATAATGTTTTCTGGTGACACCATTATGATTGGCCTGATTTGTGATGGTGATGAGGTGTCATATGAGAGAGAGAGAGAGAGGTGAATGGGCTAGCTATTGGTGCGCTCTTAACAATCTCAGCTTAAGTACTTTGAAAACGGTTGATTGTGGATTTTAGTAGACATTCCTCACTTACTACTGCTCTAATTATAAATGAGCCCCTGTCAAAAGAGTGGAATC
This sequence comes from Polypterus senegalus, assembly GCF_016835505.1. NCBI lineage: Eukaryota > Metazoa > Chordata > Cladistia > Polypteriformes > Polypteridae > Polypterus > Polypterus senegalus. The sequence continues at coordinate 30,239,185 of NC_053165.1, forward strand.
GTTTCAATTTCTTGGCATTACTGTCACTCACAGTCTGAACTGGGATGAAAATGTAACTTGTCATCAAAAAAACGCAGATGTGCATTTTTTTTTCTCAGGCGACTTAAAATGTTTAGCCCGTCCCAGTCAGTGCTGTTCCAGCTTTATCAATGGAGTTATAATTAAAGACCACACTCATCTAGATAACCATGTCTTTCATTTACTGCAGAAACATTATCAGTCAGTAAAACCAAGAATTGCTCAACGCACAAAGAGTTTTATTCCTACTAATGCAGATTCAACACACTTTGTTTGTGTGACATGTCTTTAGACAGTCACCAACACACAGCCTGAAATCATAATCAGGACGGTAGTAACGTGTTTCTTTGCGCTCTTGTCTTATGCAGTCACTCTGGTTGAACACAATTTCAGATTCATGTGTTTTTCTTTCTGATTTCAAAATTATTTTTACTATATACGGTACAATGAATGAGCATAAATGCAATTCTTCATCACAAAATGGTTTTATATGTTTGTGTTTTTGTACACTGTGTTATTAATCTCTACAACTGCATACAATATTGAAGTGGTGTCTTGTATTGTATATTGTGCTGTTATTGCATTTATTTTAGTTATGTGTATAGATGAAGCACAAAGAGGAATTCCTAGCAACTACATTGCATAACAATAAAGTTCAGTTCTAATTCTAATTCTAAAAACCTGCATAACGATAAAGTTTAATTCTAATTTTAAAAGCCTTGGAATGGTCATGTTAAAAACAAAACCAATGAGTGAGTGTCTCATGAGTGACATCATAGGTATTGCACACTGCAGTTACACTCTTTTGAATTAATTTCAATTAGATGACATTTCTCCACTTATATTTAAATGCTAGAACAGTCATCCTTGATTTATCGTGGACTGAGGCAGCTAGTCCACAATACCAAATATTTGATTTTGAAGACAAATAATCAGCTTTCTGAACACAAAATGTTGCCCTCCTGATATTCTACTGTAGCCTTCTTAGCATTGTGCTCACCCCATGAAAGATGAGACAAAAAGTTTGAATTTTTCAACAAGAAATAATGTTATTAAATGTAACAGAAGCATGCAATTACCAAAACTTCAACATAAATGCCACAAAAATATGTCTAGTGTCCACTGTTATTCTGATGCAGATTTTGTGCACATCCTTCGTGTGATATGTTTTTAGATAGTCAATGCATAGGCTGATGTCACAATTGAGAGTGCAGAAACATGACTAGTTGTGCAGTTTTGTTATATTGCGCATAAAATGGTTGAACGCCAGTTTCTTAAATACACAACTGATGTGCCCCTTGTGTTATTTCAGGCTACCACAGTGCAAGAACTAACAAGGTTATTAAGTGTCAAGTCTGCATCGGTGTCAGGTCCTTTTTCTCTAAAACTGCCTTTACGGCTTTTTGTTTGTCATTGTATTTTTAATTGGAGGCTCTTCCCCACTCATCAATATTAATGGGTTACCATATAGTAGAGTAGCAAAGTGCATAGAAATATTCATGATTTTTGGCAGCATGCTGTTATTTTATCCATTAGATGGCAGCAGAATACTGTCCTGAGCATTATTGGTCCTAAAAATGTAAAGCGGATCATTATTCTCACCATGTGTCTGACTCAGGTTTAACTGTAATTGCATAGAAATCCGAGCCTAAGACATGCACAGGGTTAACATCAAGAAAGTCAAATACAATGTTATGAATATGATGGGAAAATGGAAGCAGTCATGAAAGCTTTTTCACTTTAATAGTCATATAAAAAAAAATTGCATTTGTATAGAAATGCATGATCCTCGTTGTCGAAGACCCGAGTGGCTGGACCAGGCCAAGGGTATGCCCATTTAACACCTGACTGTGGAAGATCGAGGGTCATTTCTGAAGTGTGGGACTGGACCACGTGTCCGTCTGGGGGGTTGCCAACTAGGATCCTGAGCTGTTTTGTTGTGTGGTGGGTGCGGCAAAGTGCTGTACCAGTACATACTCTCCAAGCTGACCTGTATAGAAACCACAGTCAAACCAGGATATGTTCTGAAGCAAATTATGAGCGGCTAAGATTGTTGCCCCAAAGATGTGCATTTTAGCTTAATTGCACACACTAAATAAGTTGAACCTGTGATGGTGTTTCACCCCATCTGTGGTTAATTCTAGCATTATGTGATGTGCTGCAGGAGTTGGCAGGTTCTGAAAATGGACACGCTCAAAATGGATTGCAAATGTTTGTTTACTGTTTACTTGTGGAGTATTTTCCTAAATATCTTATTATTATTAAAAATAAGATGCCACAAAATATAAAAGGTAACATCTGTTTTTTGTGTTTTTTGACTGCTGTCATTTTGTGATTCTGTTATAGTTCTGGGATGAATTAAATTACAGATTAAGACTGACAACAGAAATGCATTTTGATAAAAAATAAAAACATTGAATGACAGCAATATTTGGGAAAAATGTAGCCCGCTGGTCATGTAATTTTCTCCATATTCTGATTTAGTGCTGCAGCACATGTAAACTCATTAGTCCAAAATCATAAATAACAAAGCTGGCCTTAGTGTTCTCTTCACATAAGACAATATAATACACTTTAAATACTCTTTGACTTCAGTAAATTGAAGATGGATGAAGCCAACACTAAAGGTTTTTTCACAGGTAAGCAGATGGTTTATTCCATTGCTCAAACATATTTAAAAATTGAAAATTATTTCAAAGACATCTATTTTTCAAAATACATTTTTCTGAAAAGTCATTGCAAAATCTTTTTGCACAGTAAATGCCAAATGGTGTAAGATTGGAAATATTTTGCCATTTATAGTCATTGATTCATTTTCTCAACTTACTCTTTTCTGGACCATGTCAAAGGAAGTGGAAGACTAACCTAGCCATAATTTCCACAATGCAGGAATTAGCCTCACATGTAACACCTTTACAATACTGGAAAACTCAAGTTTACACTAAGCATTAATTCATACTAAGCCAGTTCAGTAACTAAATAGCCTGAGATGCATAAGAAGTAATGGAATTATTTGAAGAAAACCAATGCAAACATGAGAAGAACATCAAAACTGCATATACTGAGTAGATACTGTACATGAATTTTTATATTCAGTACCAATACCAGTAAATCTTCACAATACTCTATGCCTATTCATTAACACAGCAAACCCAGAAATCATATCTAATGGCTTTTTAGTCAAAGTACTCCCATTATTCAAATGAACAATATTGTGTCTTTTCTGTAACAGATAATAACATATATACATTAAATACTAATAGTAACAGCAGCATTAAAATCATAGTATAGCCATCAAGTCAATACCTAACTATCATTTAAATAAACTAGTATTGACATTCATAAATATCAAAATACAATGCATTGCTTGAATTTTAATATGTGTTGGACACAGGGATCCCCCCAGTGTAACAACAAATGGGAATTTGGTACTCATGGGAAGATTTCAGCATCGGGTTTATAAAGGAATTCATCATGAACTACCTGATTTATCTTAGAATGTGTATATTCCAAACTTATTCTCTAACATATTCTCTCCAGTATATGAAAAAATACTGATAACTAAACATAAAAATGTAAATATAATTAAATCTGTACTGATATAGTGCATATGGAAAGTATTCGCAGCGCATCACTTTTTCCATATTTTGTTATGTTACAGCCTTATTCCAAAATGGATTAAATTCATTTTTTTTCCTCAGAATTCTACACACAACACCCCATAATGACAACGTGAGAAAAGTTTACTTGAGGTTTTTCCAAATTTACTAAAAATAAAAAAACTGGGAAATCACATGTATATAAGTATTCACAGCCTTTGCTCAATGCACCTTTGGCAGCAATTACAGCCTCAAGTCTTTTTGAATATGATGCCACAAGCTTGGCACACCTATCCTTGGCCAGTTTCGCCCATTCCTCTTTACAGCATCTCTCAAGCTCCATCAGGATGGATGGGAAGCGTCGGTGCACAGCCATTTTAAGATCTCTCCAGAGATGCTCAATCAGATTCAAGTCTGGGCTCTGATGGGCCACTCAAGGACATTCACAGAGTTGTCCTGAACCCACTCCTTTGATATCTTGGCTGTGTGCTTAGGGTCGTTGTCCTGCTGAAAGATGAACCGTCACCCCAGTCTGAGGTCAAGAGCGCTCTGGAGCAGGTTTTCATCCAGGATGTCTCTGTACATTGCTGCAGTCATCTTTCCCTTTATCCTTACTAGTCTCCCAGTTCCTGCCGCTGAAAAACATCCCCACAACATGATGCTGCCACCACCATGCTTCACTGTAGGGATAGTATTGGCCTGGTGATGAACGGTGCCTGGTTTCCTCCAAATGTAACGCCTGGCATTCACACCAAAGAGTTCAATCTTTGTCTCATCAGACCAGAGAATTTTGTTTCTCATGGCCAGAGAGTCCTTCAGGTGTCTTTTGGCAAACTCCATGTACCTTTTACTAAGGAGTGGCTTCTGTTTGGCCACTCTACCATACAGGCCTAATTGTCGGATTGCTGCAGAGATGGTTGTCCTTCTGGAAGGTTCTCCTCTCTCCACAGAGGACCTCTGGAGCTCTGACAGAGTGATCATTGGGTTCTTGGTCACCTCCCTGACTAAACCCTTCTCCCCATTGCTCGGTTTAGATGGCCGGCCAGCTCTAGGAAGAGTCCTGGTGGTTTCGAACTTCTTCCACTTACGGATGATGGAGGCCACTGTGCTCATTGGGACCTTCAAAGCAGCAGAAATTTTTCTGTAACCTTCCCCAGATTTGTGCCTCGAGACAATCCTGTCTCAGAGGTCTACAGACAATTCCTTTGACTTCATGCTTGGTTTGTGCTCTGACATGAACTGTCAACTGTGGGACCTTATATAGACAGGTGTGTGCCTTTCCAAATCATGTCCAATCAACTGAATTGACCACAGGTGGACTCCAATGAAGCTGCAGAAACATCAAGGATGATAAGGGGAAACAGGATGCACCTGAGCTCAATTTTGAGCTTTATGGCAAAAGCTGTGAATACTTATGTACATGTGCTTTCTCAGTTTTTTTTATTTTTAATAAATTTGCAAAAACCTCAAGTAAACGTTTTTCATGTTGTCATTATGGGGTGTTGTGTCTAGAATTCTGAGGAAAAAAAATAATTGAATCAATTTTGGAATAAGGCTGTAAGATAACAAAATGTGGAAAAAGTGATGCACTGTGAATACTTTATAAGAGTGTGAAAGAAAGCAGGAAGCAGCATGGTGGAGAGAGAGATGTTGGTGCGAGTGAGCGAGCGAGCGAGCGAGCAAAGGCTCGCAGGCAGGCAGCTGGACAGTGAGCCCAAGCAGGGGTGTTTGGTCGACCAGTGAAGAAGGACAGCTGGCCGCGTAAGGCCAGGAAGGCAGCGGGAGTCAGGACTTGGGATGTGGATTCCCCAGCATGTGAGCCCTGGTTGTTGGGGATCTCTAGTCGCTGTTGGGTGGAGCCTATCGGAACCAGGGATCGGTGAGGCAAACCAACCAGTAGAAAAAGGCAGAGAAGGTCAGCTGCTGCAGAAGGGCGACTCTCCTGTTGCGTGGCCCAGATGGGAGATGCAGGAGAGCCGCCAGGTAAAAGAAGCACCAGGCTTTGTGTTGTTTTTAAGAGACTGCTTCCAGCATTGTTTTAACCTCTTTTAAAGGATTGTTGTTTATTCTATTGGTTTTAACCTCCACAATAACACCTGTTTTTATGGGTTGTTTATTTAATGATTTGAAAAGCACTGCACTTGTTTAATTTGGACACTTTGTTGTTTGTTTGCTGTTTTTTAATAAAACACTTGGCACCTTTTGCTCAATTTGTTTTGCCTCACTGTGAGCTCATTGGTGACATTACCGATCGTGTTGGGTTCAAGGGCTCCCGGACAGAAGATGGGAGCATGGAGCGAACCCACATCGTCATATGCTGACACAGTACATGTTGTATTAATAGGAAGATGTGCTTTGTGCTTCACTAAATTATTTTTATTTTGGCATTAACAAATCAAACAGCTCATTTCATCACCAGTGCAGACATGTTAAGCATCCCCTTTGCCTGAAATGTCTTGATTTTTACTTGTAGCATGCAGTTTCCCCCAACAGTAATAATTGTGGGTGCGTTTGAAGTTTCCTCTACGACCCTGACATTTGTAGTCCAGTTAGAAAATATATGGATGATTGGACAGACATTTGCAGATGTGTCCATCACATTTGGAAAATGAAACAAGGCCTCCATTGCTTTATCGGGACTGTGTAGGACACGCCATTAAAGAACGATTACTTACACTTCATCGCCTCTTATACGTTTGTGACACCTCAAGTTAGACCAGTGTTTCTCAACCTTTAAGTATTTGCGACCCGAGTTTTCATGACAGATTTAATCGTGCCCCCCTAACATTTTGTTGAAATGTAGATGCATATTTTATTATACCTACTTAACTTTTATCAACATTTATCTAACTCTATATTTATTGTTCTAGTATCAGAATGTAGTTTAAGTTAATTTGTTTTGGTTTCAATAGATGTTTTTTTTCATATTTTTGATTCTTGTTTTCTTTTTATCACATCTTCGTGCCCCCTTGGGGGGCCCGCCCCACAGGTTGAGAACCACTGAGTTAGACGATTACAACTGACCTCTGATCGATAAAATCATTGCATTCTCAAAGCACACGCAAATCTATTTAGAATTACCTCTGAAATAGAAATTAAAAGTGGCAATAACAAAAGCTTGTGCATGCATGTATGCTTTGGCTTTTTTTCCTTTTTAACACTAAACAAATTTCCCAAAATGACACACTGAAATTCTACAACCTTGAACAAAAAGCATTCCCAGACATGACTTTGTCTGTTTTTCTTTCAGACGTGTTAATGCAGTGTTTTTTTTTCACACACACACACACACACACATATATATAAGTGGGAAGTAGAGTCAGGGTATATACAAATATGCGCTTTATTTGTCTACTTGCAGTCAAATGTGAATGACTTTCACTTGGCACTACCGATACTGTAAAAAAAGCCTACTACCATTGCATTGATTTAATATTGGTATCGACTTGGAACCGAAGTATTCATTCTTGTGACATCTCTAATAGTGAGTGAACAGGCTGGGCATTGAACCTGCTGGACAGCAGCACTCACCATTGCGCCGCCATGCCATTCACATTCATGGGAAATGAATACAATTAATTTGATCACTTTATTACTATTTTATTTAATTTATTTTTAATTATTCAAAACTCATCATTTTTGCAGGCTTTACAGCTAATATTATTGATAGTGAGTGAAACTAGAAAATGCAGCAATAGTTAAATCAATAGTCAAGCAATCTACCTCCACCCCCACCCCCAAAGTTAGCCATTAGTCTCACCTCTAACTTTGATCTTCTTACTTTTTTTGCTTTAGCTTTTTAATTCTCAAGCCCAAAGTTTACTCCTGATGACCACTGTGGCTATGCCCGTTTTCAGTAAGAAAAATGAAACGGTGAGTACTTTCATTTTAATCTCTTTCTTTAAAAATTTTCAGCTTTTTCAGAGTGCTGCAATTTTGTATGTAACTTTGAGAATGTGCACATTTATTAACTCAAGCTATTCTCACAGTAAGACATTCCTACAGTAATAAGGCTAATAGGAAAAGAAGGAGAGTCCAGCCTATCAAAGATCACATTCAAACAATCCTAAGGTGGGATGACAAATGCTGATCCACCTTAATACGTCATAATTGTGGGTGAGCTATTGTTCTAGTTTCTGCTTCTAACAAAGTAATGTACTACAGTACATGCAATTGCTTTAAAGAGCAAACACAATTGGATTTATGTGCTTTTTTTCAGAATAGCATGTTGTATGTTGAGATATCATTGTGCTGAAGGGCTCGAAGGAGTAGGTGTCACTTGTACACATATTAAATTAGTGTTTTTTTTGCTAGAGCTAATGATTCAAGTCACAGAGAGAGCCGCAATATCTTTGAAGCACCATTTGGCATTTAGTGGGTTGCTTTTTCCTGATATCCTGTAATTGTCAGTTATGGATGACACTGAATAGAGGAGTTCACACAGAGAAAGCAATTGTACAAAGTTACTGAATTTCTCACAGATAACAAATCAGTTACAACTGTGCAAGTGTGCCATGCATGCAGTTATTTGACATGTAAAATTTGTAATGAATATATCTATCTATCTATCTATCTATCTATCTATCTATCTATCTATCTATCTATCTATCTATCTATCTATCTATCTATCTATCTGTCTGTCTGTCTGTCTGTCTGTATGTCTATTTATCTATTTATCTATCTGTAGTAATTTGAATATCCATATGACTGTTGATGTAATTCCCTGCGGTGGGTTGGCACCCTGCCCTGGATTGGTTCCTGCCTTGTGCCCTGTGTTGGCTGGGATTGGCTCCAGCAGACCCCCGTGACCCTGTATTCGGATTCAGCGGGTTAGAAAATGGATGGATGGATGGATGTAATTCCTATCATTGATAGGATTGTTCTCCTCACTTTCACTTGTAAAATGTTGTCTTCCATATCTGGTATTAGTTTGGGTGATTTGACAGTTTAATGTATATTGTGGATGGTTATCTGACTGTCAAAGGTACAGTTACCACATGCACAGACAAAGAGGTGATCCTTCCCAGCCCATGTAGATGGGGAGATATGCACAGACTATTTGCTATATGTAGTTTATATCAGAGAGGAGAAACAGTAACTGCTAGAGAGTGTTTGTTAGGATGAGACCCTAACTGATCTTTTCACAAGCTGTTCTTTCCAGCTCTAACCGCCTGCTTTTGCTGCCTAGCAACTCCAATTATGCAACCAATTCAACCAATTAGTTCCTGTTCACTGTCAAGCTATCTATTTTTGTGTTCATAAGAATTACTTGTGAACGCTTTGAAATTACAGTAAAGAGTTGGCCAAGTATATAATGAGATGTAATGATAACCATCTTCACCACTCTCTCTGTTTCTGTTTCTTTCAATTATATTCACTGATATTTATCATGTTTTCTTTTACAAGTTAACCAAGTTTTTTTTTTTTCATATGATTTACTTATGAATGCCTTGAAATTGCTTATTTTGTGTTTTTTCTTGTTCTGCTCCTCTTGACTCAAAGAAATGAGAAAACTCCCACATATGATATGCCGTTTGACTCGGCTTCTTGTCTAATTATGCAAGACATTGAGCTTTCTAGAGCTGCCCCTTTATTTTTGGCTGTTCAGATACCAAAACCCTCTTATTTTTAAGCCATTGTACCATGTTTTGTGCAGAAAATGACACTGTTATGATAAAGAATAAACCAAGTCAGAAGGACTGAAGTTGTGCATGTCACCACTGACCCCAGAGGTTCACCCCGCTAATGGGATACAAGGTCTCAAAGTTACTTCTTTACAGAAAATTTTGAAAAAATGGGGATCAGTAATATAAACACACGTGGAGTGTATTTTTATGCTATTTCAAGGTTGCTGATCAGGATTATATTTCGGATATTTGATTCTTTACTGGTGGCCCTGCCCCTCTAACAGCCAATCTCAGAAGGTTAAAAACAACAGATTTCAAAGATAATAAAAATAGCAATAATACATTTTATTTATACAAGGCACCTTTCTGAGAACTCAAGGACACCGAACGAACAAACAATAAATAAATAAATAAAAAGACACATTATAAACATCTTAAAACATCAGAAAAAAACCAGAAGATATAAAATTAAAAACAAACAAAGCCACTGTAATCATAAAGAAAAAGTCATTTTAAACAGATGTATTTTAAGTTTACATTTAAAGGTTGAAATGATTCGATATATTTATGAGCTCAGTAGGTAATGAATTCCAGAGCTTGGAGCAGAACAGCTGAATGCTCCTCTCCCCATGGAGGTTAGACGGGCGAGAGGGACGGTCAGGTGGGTGGAGAAAGAGGATCTAAGGTTACGGGAGGGAATGGCAACATGAAGAAGGTCAGATAGATATGGAGGGGCGAGGTAATGAATGGTCTTAAATGTAAATAACAGAATTTTAAAATCAATTCGAAACTTAATTGGGAGCCAATGAAGCTGCTGCAAGACTGGAGTAATATGGTGAATAGATGAGGTTCGAGTAATGATGCAAGCTGCAGAATTCTGGACTAGCTGAAGCTTATGAAGAGATTTATTAGAGAGACCAAAGAGGAGTGAATTGCAGTAGTCTAGACGAGAAGTAACAAGACTATGAACAAGAATGGCAGTGGTATAAAGAGTGAAGGAGGGGTGGATGCGATTAATATTACGTAGGTGGAAATAAGCAGACCAGGTGATGTTATTAATGTGAGATTGGAAAGATAAAGTACTGTCAAGGATGACACCCAGACTCTTATCCTGAGGTGATGGGGAAACAACGGAGTTATCAATCACAAGAGACAGACTATCAGCTTTGGATAATGATGATTTTGAGCCAATGAGGAGAACCTTAGTTTTGTCACTGTTTAATTTAAGAAAATTCAAAGAAAACCAGAATTTAATTTCAGCAATACAGACAATAAGCAAAGATGGTGGAAAGGAAGAGATGGGTTTAATAGCAAGGTAGAGCTGGGTGTCATCAGCATAACAGTGGAAATTAATGCTATGTTTACGAAGATATTGCCAAGGGGAAGAAGGTAAATAATAAAAAGAAGTGGCCCCAGGACAGAGCCTTGGGGCACACCAGAAGTAACAGCGGTGGGTTGGGATGTGAAGGGTTTAAGCTGAATGAACTGAGTGCGGCCTGAGAGGTAGGATCTGAACCAATCAAGTGGAGTGTGGGTAATTCCAATCAAAGATAATCTATTAAGGAGAGTGTTATGACAAATAGTATCAAAGGTCGCACTCAGATCAAGAAGGATGAGAATAGTAATTAAACCGAGTCAGCAGCCATAAGAAGGTCATTGGCAATTTTAACAAGTGCCGTTTCTGTACTATGAAGGGGGCGAAAACCAGACTGGAACTTTTCATATAGATTATTATGAGATAAGTGGGAGTGAAGTTGGATAGCTACTATTTTTTCAAGAATTTTGGAAATAAAGGGCAAATTAGAAATAGGGCAACAATTATTGAAGTTAGTAGGATCAGCGCCAGGTTTTTTCAATATTGGGGTTATTGCAGCAATTTTAAAGGATGAAGGAATAATACCAGTAGTGAGAGAAGAGTGAATTATAGCAGAAATGAGAGGGACCAGAGAGGGGAGGCAGGGGGTCCAGCTGACAAGTAGATGACTTAGATTTACAGATGAGATCTGAGATTTATGAGGAAGTGGGGAGCTGGAAAGAAGAAAAAGAGTAAATAGGCGAGTGTAGTTCAAAAGAAATACAGAGAGAATCTGGACTGAGGTGCTGATGTATCCTCTGGATTTTCTCATTAAAAAAGGACATAAGAGAATTACAGAAAGCAGTCGAGTACAGTTGAGATGGTAAAGAGTCTGGAGGTTGTGTAACATTATTAACACTAGAATTACCAGAGCCTACGAAAAAACTCGTAATTCCGTCCCACCTTAAACTGCTTCTTAAATCCCTTCACACCTCTCCGCCAGCGTCCTTTGTTCTCTAAATGTGCTGATAAAGAGAAGCTAGGAGCAGCCGGCTATTCCATCCCCCCACCAATTTAGAACGTGCACGAACTTCTCTCAGCTCATGCCTTGATTGAGTATCTGGGAGTGAAGTGGAGTTTTAGAGTGGAAATAATAGATCGTTGTTTGGAACACGCATTTCATGTCTGTTCCGTTTCTACAGTAATCTGTGTCAACACATTGTTAAAACAGAAACTTTTTATATTCTAGTAGTAGATGACAAAATGTAGGCATAAACTATATAATGTATGAAGCCTGAAGTCCAAATAGCAAAGAAACATTTTCACAAGAATAACACAATTGCACTTTTATTCAAACATATAACTGCAGAAAGAAAAGCCGCCTTAACATGCGACATTGACACCAGTTTACTATAACTGACTCCGTGGTTCAATAGATACAGCCCGCTTGGAATCAAGGTCACGGGTTCGATCCTGCACCCCTCCCTTTTGAGAAGTAAACTGCTCTTAGTCTTACTGTTTTAGAATAAAAACATACATTTGATTTCAGTCTGTAACAGCCGGTGCAATTTATGATCTTTGTAAAGGTTAGCTTTTTTTTTATTCACTTTTCACTCTCTCAGTCGCGTTCAGAATCAATCCATACAACCCCATCTGACACGGCTGTTTTCACTAAAGACGCGCTATAGCTCTGCAGTGTACCACGATGCATACTAACGCCCTGGTTCTGACACACAAACGCTGCTGAAGCTGCCTTCTTCGTATCTCACCGTCACTTGCTTTTCTTTTTATTCAGTTTTATTGAGTGTTCCTGCTGTATGCTTTTCTTTTGCACCCAGGACATGCAGAAGAAAGAATGGTAAAGACCAGTAACTTCGGCGCTATATGCAATCATCAGACACTCCCCATCTGCCCGTGTCGTTCAAACACAGGAACATATATTGGTGTAAAAGTATAACAAAAGTGCACTTTTATTCAATCAGAGAGGAGAAACAGTAACTGCTAGAGAGTGTTTGTTAGGATGAGACCCTAACTGATCTTTTCACAAGCTGTTCTTTCCAGCTCTAACCGCCTGCTTTTGCTGCCTAGCAACTCCAATTATGCAACCAATTCAACCAATTAGTTCCTGTTCACTGTCAAGCTATCTATTTTTGTGTTCATAAGAATTACTTGTGAACGCTTTGAAATTACAGTAAAGAGTTGGCCAAGTATATAATGAGATGTAATGATAACCATCTTCACCACTCTCTCTGTTTCTGTTTCTTTCAATTATATTCACTGATATTTATCATGTTTTCTTTTACAAGTTAACCAAGTTTTTTTTTTTCATATGATTTACTTATGAATGCCTTGAAATTGCTTATTTTGTGTTTTTTCTTGTTCTGCTCCTCTTGACTCAAAGAAATGAGAAAACTCCCACATATGATATGCCGTTTGACTCGGCTTCTTGTCTAATTATGCAAGACATTGAGCTTTCTAGAGCTGCCCCTTTATTTTTGGCTGTTCAGATACCAAAACCCTCTTATTTTTAAGCCATTGTACCATGTTTTGTGCAGAAAATGACACTGTTATGATAAAGAATAAACCAAGTCAGAAGGACTGAAGTTGTGCATGTCACCACTGACCCCAGAGGTTCACCCCGCTAATGGGATACAAGGTCTCAAAGTTACTTCTTTACAGAAAATTTTGAAAAAATGGGGATCAGTAATATAAACACACGTGGAGTGTATTTTTATGCTATTTCAAGGTTGCTGATCAGGATTATATTTCGGATATTTGATTCTTTACTGGTGGCCCTGCCCCTCTAACAGCCAATCTCAGAAGGTTAAAAACAACAGATTTCAAAGATAATAAAAATAGCAATAATACATTTTATTTATACAAGGCACCTTTCTGAGAACTCAAGGACACCGAACGAACAAACAATAAATAAATAAATAAAAGACACATTATAAACATCTTAAAACATCAGAAAAACCAGAAGATATAAAATTAAAAACAAACAAAGCCACTGTAATCATAAAGAAAAAGTCATTTTAAACAGATGTATTTTAAGTTTACATTTAAAGGTTGAAATGATTCGATATATTTATGAGCTCAGTAGGTAATGAATTCCAGAGCTTGGAGCAGAACAGCTGAATGCTCCTCTCCCCATGGAGGTTAGACGGGCGAGAGGGACGGTCAGGTGGGTGGAGAAAGAGGATCTAAGGTTACGGGAGGGAATGGCAACATGAAGAAGGTCAGATAGATATGGAGGGGAGGTAATGAATGGTCTTAAATGTTAATAGCAGAATTTTAAAATCAATTCGAAACTTAATTGGGAGCCAATGAAGCTGCTGCAAGACTGGAGTAATATGGTGAATAGATGAGGTTCGAGTAATGATGCAAGCTGCAGAATTCTGGACTAGCTGAAGCTTATGAAGAGATTTATTAGAGAGACCAAAGAGGAGTGAATTGCAGTAGTCTAGACGAGAAGTAACAAGACTATGAACAAGAATGGCAGTGGTATAAAGAGTGAAGGAGGGGTGGATGCGATTAATATTACGTAGGTGGAAATAAGCAGACCAGGTGATGTTATTAATGTGAGATTGGAAAGATAAAGTACTGTCAAGGATGACACCCAGACTCTTATCCTGAGGTGATGGGAAACAACGGAGTTATCAATCACAAGAGACAGACTATCAGCTTTGGATAATGATGATTTTGAGCCAATGAGGAGAACCTTAGTTTTGTCACTGTTTAATTTAAGAAAATTCAAAGAAAACCAGAATTTAATTTCAGCAATACAGACAATAAGCAAAGATGGTGGAAAGGAAGAGATGGGTTTAATAGCAAGGTAGAGCTGGGTGTCATCAGCATAACAGTGGAAATTAATGCTATGTTTACGAAAGATATTGCCAAGGGGAAGAAGGTAAATAATAAAAAGAAGTGGCCCCAGGACAGAGCCTTGGGGCACACCAGAAGTAACAGCGGTGGGTTGGGATGTGAAGGGTTTAAGCTGAATGAACTGAGTGCGGCCTGAGAGGTAGGATCTGAACCAATCAAGTGGAGTGTGGGTAATTCCAATCAAAGGTAATCTATTAAGGAGAGTGTTATGACAAATAGTATCAAAGGTCGCACTCAGATCAAGAAGGATGAGAATAGTAATTAAACCGAGTCAGCAGCCATAAGAAGGTCATTGGCAATTTTAACAAGTGCCGTTTCTGTACTATGAAGGGGGCGAAAACCAGACTGGAACTTTTCATATAGATTATTATGAGATAAGTGGGAGTGAAGTTGGATAGCTACTATTTTTTCAAGAATTTTGGAAATAAAGGGCAAATTAGAAATAGGGCAACAATTATTGAAGTTAGTAGGATCAGCCAGGTTTTTCAATATTGGGGTTATTGCAGCAATTTTAAAGGATGAAGGAATAATACCAGTAGTGAGAGAAGAGTGAATTATAGCAGAAATGAGAGGGACCAGAGAGGGGAGGCAGGGGGTCCAGCTGACATTAAGTAATGAAAACAAAGACTTGGTGTTACCTGTATTACAAGAAATTAACGGAGTGTAATAGTTAGGTTTGGTTTGTGCTATACAGTCCTTGTAATAAAGTAAATTATTTTTATGCATCTCTTTGTGGACAAAAACTCAGTTTTTTTTATATAACCGTTCAAATTGCCTGTCCTTTGCTTTCAGAAGCAGAAGTTCAGGCGTAAACCAGTGGGTAGAAAAAGAAAAAGATCTGTTTTTTAGCGGAGCAAGAGAATTACAAATACCATTGAGACCAATGTTATAATATGAGACCAATTCTTCGGGAGTGGATAAATTATAAAAGTCCATTTGGGAAACAATTCTAGAAGACAGACAATTCAAGCTAATGTTCTTAATGTTACGAAAAGATATGAGACGGGGGAGCTTAGTAATAGAAAAAGTAAGTTTAGCATTAAAAGAAAGGAGAAAATGATCAGTTATAGTGAGTTCATCTGCTGTAAGATCAAGAGGGACAACACCAGCGCAGCAGATCAGGTCCAAGATATGCTTGTGGAGTATAATTTTAGATGAATTGAAAGTTGGGGATTATGAATATGATGTCATTTATTTCATGTTTGATCGTTTACTAGGGATCATGTTATTTGTGATCCTTTACCCCTCTGTGGACCTCTATCAGAGGGTAAGAAGTGACAAATTTCTATTACAATAGAGAATATGTTCACTTGTACATTACTTTTACATTTACATTGAAACACAGATTTTATCATTTTAAATAGGCAGTTCTACCTCATGAAGTAAACCATTACATTTCTTATGAACAACCCCACATTAGGGTGTCTTACACTCATTCAGCCTTTTTCATACTTCCTTTAGATTTTAATTTTTTTATTGGCACTGTTTTACATTATACCGCTGGTACATTTTTCATATTACACCAAACTGCCAAGTTAAAATTTCAAATTTTGGACAAAGGTACAATTTTTTCAAAATTTCTTAAAATACAAACAATTAAAAGTAAGATATCCACAACCATGGAGGTATCCCAGGACTGAACTTGGGGAACCACTGGTACATGACATTGCTAAGCCATTAGAGCAATCTTTTACAAGAGCAGGCCATTTCAGCTCAACAAACCCTGCCAATCCTATCAATTTAATTCTTCCAAAATAACATCAGGTTGAGTCTGTCTATCAAACTACTTGTTGGCTTATTCCATTTGTTTGTGGTTCGTTAAGTAAAGAAAAATTTCCTGTTTGTGCGAAATTTACCCTTAACAACTTTCCAACTGTGTCCCTGTGTTCTTGACAAACTCATTTTTTATTGATTTTTATTGAAAGAAAACAACATTCCATGCAATCAAGTCAAACTTATCAGAACCAGAATTCAACTCCCACTCGAGAGAAAGGGGGGAGAGCCTAACAGCAAGAGAAAATCTTTAAAAAAACAACAAAGAAAGGAGAATGGCCTTTTTGTCGATATAAATGCTTATTCGAAAATTTGATTAATGAGATTTTGCCATATTTTAAAAAAGTATTGAAGTGATCCTCTGAGAATTATTTTTTTTCCAATTTCAAATAGTACAGAACATCAGTTACTCACGGACCTATAACAGGTAGGCAGGGTTTCTTCCAGTTGAACAAGATAAGTCTACGTGCTGGTAGTGTGATAAAGGCAATTACAATCAATTTGGCCTTCTCTACTTTAAGTCCATCCAGAAAAATACCAAACTTGGCAGTTAATCGGTTAGGAGTGAATGTGATATCAAGGCTGTCTGATAGGCTTTCAAAGATTTTTGCCCAAAATGATGTTAATCTTGTCGTGGGTACATTTTGGACAATTTTAAATGAGATTAATGTGCTCAATGAAAGATTTTAAGTTGAGTGACTGCTTTGTGCATATGGAGCTGGAGTTTATTCTGTGCATGGTTGCCTTCCACTCCTTTTCTGAAATGTTAAGTGAAATATCCTTTCCCCATCGTACCCTGGCATGTTTGACAAGAAGAGAATTTAAAATGTTCTTGTATATCATTGAGATGCTATCTGAGCCTTCAAGACTGATCAGTATAGAAATGGGTGGAGATGAGGAATATTGGGAAGGTTCCTTTTAGCAAAATTTCTGATTTGAAAGTAGTAGAAAAATTGTGTTGATGGGAAGTTAAATTTAAAGTGTAATTGTTCATGAGATGTGAAGACTTTATCTATATACAAGTCTCTAAGTGTTTTAATCCCGGATGTTTTCAAAGCATTAAATGCTGTGTAAGATTGAGAGAGTAGAAAAAGGTGATTATCATGTGCTTCCTGCATTGGTTTCATATTCTGAGTGATTGATGGGTAATTGGGTCATTACTACATTGATGATAATTTGCATTTATTAGGGCACAAAAAAGGGCATATAAAGAAGTACTGCAATGATATTATTTCAATTGCAGATCAGGCTTGTACTTTGTATATATTCAGTAATTTGTGTCAATGTCCAGGTCTTTATAACTTACATATTAGCTTCCCAGCAATCAAATTGAAAGTTAGAGAGTGCCATGCCCCCTTCTGCTTCATGAACTCACTGTAAAATAACAGACTCAATATACTGTACTGCTCCCTTCATAATTTTAAACACTGCAATCATGTCTCCTCTTAATTTTCTTTTGCTTTAACTGAAAAGGTTAAGCTCTTTTAATCTTTCCTCATAATGCATGCCCTGTAGCCCTGGAATCAAACAGGTTGCTCTTCTCTGATCTTTTTATATTGCTGCTATGTCCTTTTTGTAACTTGCAAGACTAAAACTGCACACAGTCCTACAGATAATGTCTCACCAGTGCATTTTAAAGCTTAAGCATAACCTTTTTGGACTAATACTCTACACATCAGGGCGCTATATAACCTAATATTCTGTTAAGCCTTCCTAATGGCTTCTGAACACTGCCTGGCAGTTAATAGTGTTGAATCCACCACAACTGATAATTGCTTCCCATAACGTGTACTTTTAATTTTTACACATTCTATTGTGTATTCAAACCTATTATTTTTCCTTCTGATGTGGAAAACTTTACATTTACTTACAATACGTTTCCTCTGCCACAAATCTGCCCAACCCTGTGTGCCATCCAAGTCCCTCTATAATGATTCAATGGGGATTCAAGATTATCTGGCAATCCCCCTAGCTTCATATCATCTGCTCCATTGGGAAGTGGATGGAGGTGTGCTGTGCTTTCAATAAACCAAAATGAGGTGTCAAACTGGCAATAAAAGAAAGATTAAAACACTGGCATGATCCCTGAATGTGAGTGATCCATCCAGGATAATGACGCTTTGTGGCCATTATGATGACACAGGCTATTATTGAGACTATGAGAGCTCATTAAAAACGCTGAGAAGGAAAGAAACAAGCTGTGCCATTTTACAACTAATTCCAGTAAACTTTGGGTATAAAAAGATAATACAACTAAAAGAGGTTTCAGGTAGCAGTGAAAAAACAGTCATTTTTAGTGGAGAAGCTAATGAGAATTTTCACTTTAGGACTCCTGACCAATAAGTCTCAGATCATCTTACATAAAGGAGAACTAGAGTCATGGGGAAGAAGGGTCCTTTCATCAGTTTGGCTGGCCCAGCACTTATAGTGGGGTCTCCAAGAATCTGACTGTGCCTGGCTTGTCTGACTCCTTTTTTACCATCTGGCCCCATTCTACAATTAGCCGATGGACAGATATTGTTGTTTTTCATTTATGGTAATTAGATTCTACTTTTTTATGTATTTGAACAAAGCTGTGTCCTTATATGTAACCATTCTGTATTTAGTAAGTGGTCTTATCCATTCTTGCATTTTGCCTTGCAGTTTCTACTACTGTATTGTATTTCTGAGGTGGCCGTGATAGATTCGCCATCTAGCTTTGTGAAGAGGATTACTTGTGTTCTCGTTTGTGTGTTGCATTTACCCCATTATTTCACACCCATTGCATGCCTGTCCTATTTGGAAGGGGGTCTCTCTCTTTCTCTGAATTTCCTTAAACAAGATTTCGTCCATTTTTTTCCCCAACAAAGTTTATGGGAGTTATTTTTGTCTTTTTAGAGAGTCAAAGCTAGGGTGGCTGTCAAAAAACAGGGTATGCTAAAGACTATTGAGATACACAAGAAATATATTTGTTGTTGTTGTTGTTGTTAAGTAAGTAAGACTTCACCACAGCCTCAATGAAGGCTTTCCCAATTCTAATCAGAAATGAAGCAAATGGTGAAATTCCTAGCATTTATTATTAGGAATATGGGTGTTAGAATTAGCACTTTAAATCTTGAACATGTGCTTTTTATTGCCATTATTTTCTTGGTAACTCTCAGGAGAGATGAATTAAAGTTGACATGGCTGTGTGGTGCACTAAAAGAACTCTTTCTGAATGTGTACAAATAAAAATACTACGTTCTTGTAAGACGCAAACAGGGGAAAACGTCAAATAATCTCCCAGGCGTCTCTCAAACATTTTCATACTCATAGATGTGCTAACTTCAAATTGAATGTACATGATGAAAAATGTCTGATTTATTCCCTGTCTGTTTAACAGCGCTCTGAGGGAATTCTTTTGGGAGTGGTGGGTTCTGACGTGCCTCTGAGAGAACTGATGAAGCTGGCCCCCAGATACAAGGTGAGTAGAAGGAGGACTTTTCTTTTTCCTCCAGATAGTTGCTGCAGTATGCTTTTAGAATGGCATACTGTGTCTATCATATAGTAAAAAACTGGTAGGTAGGGTTATTATTGGAAATGAAAGACATTATATTTGACCAAGACGTGGCAATGTAAAGTGATGTTATTTCTTTTCTTGCAGCTTGGAGTCCATGGCTATGCTTTTATAAACACCAACAATGGATACATTCTCTCGCACCCTGACTTGAGGCCTTTGGTAATCATGAATTCTGAAAATTATCAATTGTACCATCCATTGAAGATGAAATTATTTATTTTTGGGTTGTGATAATTAACCTTTGCTTGAGTCAAGGATCTTTTCACCATCCTTTTGACCACTCATAGAGCCAATGCTCTACTTTGTCCTTTTAATTTTACAAGCACCGCTCAACCCTAGCAATGTGTATTTAATGCAGTGAACCTTATATTAACCTTTCTGCGTGACTACAAATTGTATATTTTGCAAGGTTTAACTGTTATTTTTTATGGTTTTAGTACAAAGAAGGTAAAAAGCTGAAACCAAAGCCTAACTATAACAGTGTGGACCTGTCTGAAGTAGAGTGGGAGGATACAGAGGAGGTTGTAAGTATTTTTGGAAAAGAAAAAATGTTTTTGGCTCAAAATGAAATAATGTTCTTTGTTGACTTACTTCATGTATCTTAGTCAGTGTTTCAGGCCTTTCATCTTAAAATGCTTTTATTCATATTTAGCCTGCTTTTTTAAACACATCACTAAATTCAATAAATTCAATGATTTTTAGGCTTCTTTTTAACTATTATTTGTAAACATTAAGTGTCATTATTCAATGCATAATACATAGTGTTTTTTGCTTTTCCCTTACATTGTTAAATTAACACATTGTTGCATTTTTCACTTGAGGATTCCATTTCTGTGGTTTATTGTTTCATTTCAGGCGCCACGTTACTGCGACAATATATAAATACAGCATGTCAGTTCACTTCATGCACTTTCCCTTTAGTGTATTCAATTATTGACACGACCTTCTTTAACAGAATTAGTTACTGAATTCAAGAAGACCCCAGTGCTAGGTTTTAGCTTCTGGTTTTGAATTCAGTGCCTCTCTGTGCATTTGGATCTTGGAGTTTCTGACTGGCAGAGCACAGTATGGATCGGTAGACACATACTCTCTGTGCTGATTCTGGACTCTGGCACCCCCTCCAGTGTACTAAGTCTCCTTCTGTACTCTCTGTTCATCCCTGACTGTATGGCCAAATATATCAACAATACCATCTTAAAATTTGCTGATTTGCTGAGCCATCACAGGCTTGATCACAGATAATAATGAGACATCCTATTGAGAGCAGATTAGGCTCCTGTCAGTGTGGTGCCAGGAAAATAACCTCTCTCTGAACGTTGGCAAGACTAAGAAGATGATCATTGATTTCAGGAAGCTGCAGGTAAATCATACCGCCATTTACATTGGGGGCAAGGCTGTGAAAAGAGTCAACAGTTTATAAATTTCTTGGGGTTACCATCACCAATGATCTTAACTAGACAGAACGCACTACAGCGATCACCAAAAAGGCTAATTGGCAACTTTATGTTTCTCACACATCTGAGGAAGACCCGAATGTCTCCAGCAACCCTCATCAACTTTTATAAACATATTGCAGAGTCCATCCTGACAGGCTGCATGGTGTGCTGGTATGGCAGCAATTTGGTGAGGGAGCACAAAGCATTGCAGAGGGTAGTGAAAACACCACAGATCATCATAGGGATCTATTCCATGAAAACCCTAATTACAAAGAGGACTGTTTGATTTATTTTAGGTAGATTGCCCAGAGGGGACTGGGCGGTCTCGTGGTCTGGAACCCCTACAGATTTTATTTTTTTTTCTCCAGCTTTTGGAGGTTTTTTTTGTTTTTTCTGTCCACCCTGGCCATCGGACCTTACTCTTATTCTATGTTAATTAATGTTGACTTATGTTTATTTTTTATTGTGTCTTCTATTTTTCTATTAATTTTGTTAAGCACTTTGAGCTACATTTGTTTTGTATGAAAATGTGCTATATAAATAAATGTTGATTGATTGATTGATAGGCACCATCTGTGCAGGACATGCTTGTCAGATGATGTCTGGGAAAGGCAAAACAAATCATAAAGGAGCCCAGTCATTCAGCATGGACATTTTTCCCCCTCATTCCAATAAGTAGGCACCCTAGAATTATTAACACAAGAACTGTGAGATTTAGGATCTATTTTCCCCATATGTAATAAAGTTGTTCATCTATCATACTGTAAGTGATAAACTGTACATCAAGAACGGTATGTCCATTTAAATTCAGATTTTCTGGCAGTTTGCATCCAACAAGAATGACTGACTGTAAGTTATTAACTTTGGGACATTTTTCTAGTGTGCCAGAATATTTTTCTGTACAGAATTCTAGCGGGTGTTTAGTATTACAGGCAAATCGTAAAAGTCCAGGGGAGTATGGGGGGAAGCATACTAAATCGTTTTCCACAGGCTTTCTTATGTTCTAATACCAAAACTGCAATTATGTAATCAGCTCTTACTAAATGTAAGATTTCTTGAGGGAATGCAGTCTATGTGTGTCACTTGCTTTTTCGTTTTCTGCAGTGGCCTGATTTTAGCAGGGTTACTTGGCGTACGATCGCACAATAGCGGTTACGTACTTGGATAATTTCCAGTAAGTTTACAGACTTTATCATTAGCCATGGATGTCCAACTTAGAAACAAAATATCTTTAGCATCCTTAGTGCCAAGATATTTTAATAAAAGTAGTATTTACATAATAGCTGGATCATCCGACATTGTGACATATTATGAACGTCACAGAAATGGTAACTTTAAAGTCTTATAATTAATATACAATGGCAGATTCTGCCCTTTATAAAGTGATTTGAGATACAATCATTATTATCAACAGCAGATTACTGGCTATTTCAGGGTTTTCTCAGGGAAGCTGGTTGCCCCCAAATCTTTTTCTTCCACTTTCCCCAATTGCTGGCATGCTTTGGGGTAAGATGCATTCTTTTCATATCATGTAAACAAGATCATATAAAATGCGAAAGTAAGTAAAGACAGCATGTTTTTATATTTTCTTTTCTTTCAGCTGAGGACTGCTATGGTAAATGCAAAGATGGGCACTCTATCAATGGATGTCAAAGTGACTGTGGAAAAGGGGGTGAGTGAAATGACCTGAAGAGAATCAAAAGAATACCAATTAGCTGCTTAGAAAAGTGACTTGTTTTTTCAAAATAAAAGGTGTGCTGGCAGTGATGCATAGTATGAGTTGGGGATGAGTGAAAGGGAGAGCTCAGTTAACATCACCAGGAAATGGGCCGCTTTGCACACTTATGGCCTGGCACTGCGTGAACAATTAAAGCTCTCCTTTAGCTAATGCTTTAAGAAATGCTTCTGAGGGCCCCTGCAATCCAGATGTTGCAGGTTCACAGCTGCCCACCAGCAGTCACCACAGAACAAAATATGTGACCTAGGATGGATTGTGCTGTGATTCAACAACAATACACTTGGCATAGTCGGCAGGACACGGTGGATGGGTGGAGTGTGCTGGGGGTTTTGCACAGTATGGTGGAGACAGAGTGATGGAGAGAGAGAGCTCAGCTGAGATTTCCAGGTAGCACTCTGCTTTACACTGCAAATACCGTGTTCCTTCATGAACAGTTAATGGAGTTTTTCTTAGCTAATGTTTTAGGAAAGATACTTCTGAGTGCCCATGTAATCCAGATGTTGCAGGCTGACCACCAGCAGTTATCACAGAGGAAAGTATGCGCTTTGGGGATGGATTGTGGTGCGATTCCACAACAGTACACTTAGCATAGTGGGCAGGACTTGCACTGTGGTTGGGTGGAGTATGGTGAGAATGCTGCACAGTACGGAGAAGGCAGAGTGAGGGAGAGAGCTTGGATGATGTTACTAGAGAGCACTCTGCTTTACATTACTTACAGTGTGGTCCTGTGCAAAACGTTAATGGAGTTCTCCTTTAGCTAATAGTTTAGGTAAGTTGCGTTTGAGGACATTTATAATGCAGACATCGCAGGTTTGCAGCTGACCACCAGCAATTATCACAGAGCAAAATATGTGACCTGGGATGGATTGTGCTGTGATTTCACAAAAGTAAACTTGGCATTGTTGACAGGACTTGCACTTTATATAGGTGGAGTATGGTAGGAGTGCTGCATAGTATGGCGGAGGCTAAGTGAGAGAGAAAGAGAGAGAGCTCAGCTAATGTCACCAGGTAGCATTCTGTTTTACATTGCTTACAGCCTGTTCCTGTACAAACAATTAGTTGAATTCTCCTTTAGCTAATGCTTTAGGGAAGATGCTTCTTAAGATATTTGTAATCCAGACATTTACAGCTGACCAATAGCATTTAGCCCATTGCAAAATGTGCAGCCTGGAATGGATCATGGTGTGATTCCACAACAATACACATTACATAAGACATAAAATAATTGCTTCACTTAAATGGCAAATTATGTACTTGAGGACACCAGTAAAAATTAAAAAGACCACATTTAACATGACTGCAGTGGGCTGGCGCCCTGCCCGGGATTTGTTTCCTGCCTTGCGCCCTGTGTTGGCTGGAAATGGCTCCAGCAGACCCCTGTGACCCTGTGTTAGGATATAGCGGGTTGGATAATGGATGGATGGACATTTAACATGAAAACAGGACGTGTTTCTTCAAAGAAATGAACTTGAAAATTTTGAACAGACTTTTGAGTTTTTATAAAACTTTTAAAAGTTACCTAAGTAAGAGATTGGGGACAGCCTAGCCATTAGCTCACTAAGCTTGGTGGACTAAATGGTCTCCTCTTCTTTGATAACCTGCTTATGTTCTTATGAATTTGTTACTGACAAATGCACAATATGGTATGATATTTCAATTACTGTATACTCTGGTCAGCTCTACCCTATTCTTCATTAAAGGTAGGCCACCACTTTCTAGTCTATAGCTAATTCTAAATGAATGAAATGTTTCAATTTGGTTTGCACACTTAAGTACATCTCTGCTATGTCAAAATGCTCATTCCTGTGTGAATTAGTCACAGAGGTCAGAAACTGACTTTCAATGAGACTGTCAAAATTTATGCACAATATATGAACTACAGACAGCTCTGAACAGTGGTACCAAAAGGAGTTTAACAGAATGCACAACTTGTCAGGGATAGTATATGTAAGATAACAAGGTCACTAATTTTCTAAACTTGTGAAAAACAAGGCGGTATGATTAGAAGTCAGCTAAAGAATGTCTACTACTACTAAAGTATAGCTTTGAACCACACCAGAATTTATCATTTCCTCCTAAAGTGACTTCCCGTTTTCTTTCCTTTTTCTTAGAGAAGAGTGCTGTTCCTCACAAATGATTACTTTTATACTGGGATTAATGAGACTCCATTCAGGTGAGTAAATTAAAAGTATTTAGAGAAAATATTGCAGGGCCATGTCTTTACATAATTTATAATGTATATAGCCTTTTGATTATTGTGTGTGCCTACTTAGCAGTAAATGCTTATAAATTATTTCCACTCTTTATTACATATAATACCCCCAATTCATTTTTTCTTCATAATATATATATATATATATATATATATATATATATATATATATTTAGTGTGAATAATAATGACTTATAAACTTACAAATATTTGCCACAAATTAAAAATACATGGATACAAAATCAGGTGTACTGTATCATTTGAGCAAGAACAGTGTTTCTGAATCACAATCACAGAATTACATATTTTGGATGGGATTCAATCAGCACTTAGTTTATTAATAGTCTGTTGAATAAACATTTTCATTCTTCATTGATCTCACAACAAATTAACCACCAATTCCTTAGTAGTCATTTACACCTAAGTGTTTAGTGCTAGACAAGAATGCTCCTAAACCATATGTAAAGTTTTTTGCCTTTATTTGCAATGATACTATTCATGTCTAAATATTTTGGCAGGAATCAATTTAGAAAACTCCTTTTTGCAGCAGTTTTCAAGCAGTTTCATCTACATGCTTGCTCCATTGACATGAATAGTAACAATCATAAAATGCTGATAAAAATCAGGGAACAAAGAGTTTTTTTGCAGCGTTTCTGCAGGAAGTCACTGCATCTTCCTATGGAATCAGCAAACTAGAAAGAAAAAACACCCCTGTTGCTGTGCAGGCCCATGCTTTGGTTGTTGTCTGGTGACAGCTATTGATGGAAAGATTAGGAACACTGGTAGCTTGCAATCATGTTACAAGAATGGAACAAAAGCTGTAAGCATTCATTTGGTTTTAATCAGGTTAAAGATTAGTAAGCTTTTAGCTCAACAAATTCACAAGCAAGATGTTCGCAATGCAATCCCAGCAATTACCAACACAAACAGAGACATAATCATTGACCATAAAAATATAATGCACACATTTAGATACTACTATAAATCCTTATATTCTAATGAGTTTAAAGAAAACAAGACACAATTTAATGCATTTCTGGATGCATTAGAGATACCACAAATAGATACTTTTAGTGCAGAGGAATTGGATAAACCGTTGGAAATATCAGAATTATAAGATGCTATAAAGTTACTTCAGAGTGGGAAAGCAGCAGGCCCCGATGGCTACCCTGCCAAATTTTATAAGAAGTTCTCCACTCAGCTAGCTCCCCTCCTATTAGCAACACTCACAGAAGCTAAAGACAATAAAATTCTACCTCAAACTTTTCATCAAGCATTAATCACCGTCTTTCCTAAACAAAATAAGGATGTATTACAACGTGCATCATACAGACCAATTTCACTTCTGAATAATGATGTTAAGATACTCTCCAAAGTCCTAGCTAGAGGGATGGAGAAAGTACTGCCTTTAGTAATATCACAAGATCAAACTGGATTTATTAAAGGCGGACATTTAGCGTCCAATTTTCAATGCCTGTTTAATGTAATATACTTGCCTGCAAAGCCAAACATCCCAGAGATATTATCTTTGGATGCAGATAAAGCATTCAATATGATTGAATGGAGCTACCTTTTTACCACATTAGAGAAATTTGGGTTTAGCCCGAACATTTGTGCATGCATCAAACTACCATATACCAATCCAGAAGCTTCAGATTGTATTAACAAACTTAATTCAGACTACTTTAAACTAGAAGGTGGTACTAGACAAGGATGCCCCCACTACCTATTGCAATTGGCATTGTGCCACTGGCAGTTCACTGTCAAAATACTTATGAGATAAAGGGGATTATCAGAGAATGAGAATGACTAGAACAGAAAATTTCTCTATATGCAGATGATATGGTACGGTATATATCAGACCCACAAAATACTGTGCCTGCTGTCCTAACAGCACTAACAGAATTTCAAAAGATTTCTGGTCTCAGAATTAATTTGAATAAAAGTGTGCTCTTTCCAGTGAATTCTCAAACACACGATATTAGATTGGACACCTTCCCTTTTATCATCGCAGATCAGTTTAAATATCTAGTGGTACACATCACAAGTAAGCATAAAGCTCTTTATCAACAACATTTAGCTGTCTGTATGGAAGAAATCAAGCAGGACTTGCATAGATGGTCAACTCTTCATCTCACTTTAGCTGGAAGAATTAACATTGTTAAGATGAATATCCTCCCTAAGCTTCTCTTTTTATTTCAAAACATTCCAATATACATCAATAAATCATTCTTTAAGAAATTAGATTCAACCATAACCACATTTATTTGGAATTCAGAACATCCACATATCCAAAGAGCGACCCTACAAAGGCCAAAAGCAGAAGGTGGCATGGGCCTACCTACAGTAACTTTCAATTTTACTACTGGGCAACAAACATACAACAATATATAAAGATCTGGACATTGACACAAATAGATGAACATATACAGGCTTGGTCTGCAATAGAAATAAAATTGTGCAGTTTCTCTTTATATTCCTTGCTTTGCGCCCTAATAAATGCAATATACTAATAACCCAATAGTGCTTCACTCACTCAGAATATGGAACCAAGGTAGGAAGCATTTTAAGATAGAGAATCTTTTATCGGTGGCACCTCTGCATGAGAATCAGCTCTTTCAACCCTCACAAACATATGCAGTTTTTAATATCTGGAAAACATTTGGGATTAAATCACTTAGAGATGTATACATAGACAATGGTCTACGAACAATTACTTTGTAAATGTAACTTTCCAGCAACACATATCTTTCACTATCTTCAAATTAGAAACTTTGTTAAACAGAACCCGTCCAATTTTTCTCACCTCCCACCTCCCTCTATGCTAGATACAGTAAATATTGATCAGTTTTAAGGTATTAAACAGCATTCTGCAATTTATAAAACCATTTTACAGTCCCTCCCTTTCAAAGATCCAAGAGGACAATGGGAAAAGGATTTCTCCCTCAACATATCAGAAAAGGAGTGGAAGGTAGCAATGCAGAGAATTCATTCGAGCTCCATATGCGCAAAGCATTCAATTATTCAACTTAAAATTATATATCGAGCACATTTGTCTCGCTTAAAACTGTCCAAAATGTTTCCAGGGCAAGATCCAACCTGTGAACACAGCGATCAAGTCCCAGCCTCACTGGGTCACATGTTTTGGGCCTGCACCAAATGAACATCATTCTGTACCAAAAATTTTAAATGCCTTTCAGATAGCCTTGGTGTCCCAATCCCTCCTAACCCATTAACAGCTGTGTTTGGTGTACTCCAAGATGGGCTTAAAGTGGAGAAGGACAAACTGTAACTGCCTTTATTACACTATTGGCACGCAGACTTATCTTGCTTAGCTGGAAGAATCCTAACTCTCCCCTTTTAAGTCAGTGGGTGACTGATGTTATATATTATTTGAAATTGGAAAAAATCTAATTCTCACTTAGAGGATCTGTGCAGACATTTTTCAAAACCTGGCAGGGTCTAATCAGTAACATTTTAGAATAAGCTTTTAAAGCACTGAGGAAGCAGATTCTCTCCCTAATATTTTTTTTCTTCTCCATTCATCTATATTCACTTATAAATTTATCTGTTTATTTATTTTTACTAGGTTTAAGTTTTATTCTGCTGCCCATGCCCTCTTTCTCAAGAGTGGAGATTGATTTGTTTTCAATTCTATTCTTGTAAAATTTATCAATTTGTATGGAATGCTGTGTGATTTCAATAAAATAAATAAAAATTATGTGTTAAAAGGAGGATTTTGAAATCTGCCCTAAACGTAACTGGAAGCCAGTGTAAGGATCTAAGAACCGGAGTTATGTGCTCATAAATGAGTAATAGGTACATTTTTGCAGTACCTAATGTATTACCATAAATAAGTACAGAGCAATAAATATCAATATATAAGGGACCATTTAAAACTTTTAAATTAATTATTTAATATCAGATATGAACTTGTAACATGTATCAAACTAAAGAAATATAGCATTTACAGCATTACAAATTATGTAAAAATTGGCCAATGCCAGTATCTGAGTATCAGTGCTACACACAGCACTACAAGACTTTAGCTAATAGAATATATTTATGTGGGATCTGAAGGACGAAATCAAGCAACTTTTGTCTAAAAAATTTGTTTAATCAAAAACCTGTGTCTGCTTTCAAAAACTGATTTTTTTTCCTGGTTAGTTAATTGTGTTTTGCTGTTGCTTTATGAATAAGGAAAACTAATTCTTTCTTTATTGGAATTTTTTAAATTATTATTGTACATTTTTTAAACAAATATGTAGGCAAAAAATTTTACTTTACGTATAAATGATTTATTAGCCTGCCATTTCTTTTTCATGAGTAGACTTGTCAGGTTTTATCAAACCACATGCGTCCATCTTTTTTGGATCATTTTAATTATTCCCATAAGACAGATTACTTGAAAATGGTGTGTTGCATGACCATGACCCTCCTACGCAATGGCCTGCAGTCTTTCTGCCTTAAATCTGCTCGTTTCTAGTTTTGCTTCATTAATCCTAGTGTGACTCACTGTTTCCTAAAACACAAACTTGATTTTTTATTTTATTACTATCCCAAAAATTTTTTAAAAAATCCTGATTTTGCCAATCCTACAATCCAGCTCTGTAATCAGAAATCTTTAACTATAGTTGAGATCTCCCTCTTTATACACATTGACTGCCACAGTGATAACAGGCAAATGTGTTCCTGATCTCAGTGTAAAATGAGGGTGTTGTTTTAATATGCTAATCAAACACATTTTGTTATTGAGCAAAATTCACAATAAAAAGGTATTTTCTCTAAATTCTCTAAAAAAACAAAATCTATTTGAGTTACCGTTTAGTTGGCGCATGGAACAGAAATTTCTTTATGCATGCACACAGCGCAATAACTCAGCTGGGTCTATAAGTTAAGTTATATCTTGCAATCAAATGATGCATTTGCATTTTGTAATGGTGAGATACTAATTGTTAAGAAATATTCAGATGGTTGTGATTCTAATGTTATCCAAAATATCACTAATAAGAAAAAAAAAAACTGAAAATGTAATAATCTGTTCTGTGATGCCACACTGATTTTTCATTTTTATTTCAGATGCTATTAATCCTCTATTTACCTACGAATATGCTTTGTGATGATCTGAGGGAATAACAGGTGTGAAAAGAGAGAAATTTTAGGAGTGTCAACCTAACTGTCCCTGCTTACTTCTAAGTTCAAACCAAAATAAACACACAATGACATTAAAAGGACACAAAATAATTGCCATAAAAATAAAGTGGTTGCAGTTATTCAGACTCTCTGGTCTGCCTTGAAATATTCTTAGAGTTCCATAGCTCTCGTTGTTTTAGGTAGAAGTGACGCTTCCTTTCTGGTGGTCGCATTTTTATAGCCCAGGGACTGGAAGGGGGTGGAGTCAGTTGTCCTCACTGTGCGGTTTCTCTGTTTTGTGGAGGAAGGCAGTTAGTGGCAGCTCCCTCACTCTGCTTGGGGTGGTATCAAATACCTGGGAAGAACTCCGAGGGTGATACCCTGATGTGCATGCATGACAGCTTGTATTTACTATAACTGTGAAGATGGTTTATAAGATAATGCAGGTGGCACCTATCTACAGATCACTCACATATATCATTCGAGAAAATCGCCATGTCATCCACCCTCATATTTTTTGATTTTTTCATTGTCAGCACTTTTTTTTTACCATAATGGTGACCACATTCATTCCTTGCTCTCCAAGACAGACCCTAATATGATATTCATAATCCTTAGTATTTTTTCCTGAGGTTAAATAATTTGGCCATTCCAAATTAAATTAAAGTAAGGATACGCTTGTAACTATTCCATGTCAGTTTATAAAGCACAACATTTTTGTGGCAAAGTAAGACTGTAATAATCAATCTGCATTCACATTTATGTACGGTAGTCATGGCTAAAGAAAAGACTGACAAAGATAAAGTGTTGGGGCACCACCTGGGTGACCCCATGTAACTGAAGATTTTTAAAAACAAAAAAAATCACAATTGCAAAGATGTCTTCTCATACGTGAGTTCAGGATCAAACTAGAAACAAGATGACCTGTTCCCAGGTTATGTGGTAATGTGGCAGGAATGGGAGGGTCCAGGCGTACGGACAACAGAAGTGACATCAGCGATGGAGTGGCTGTCAGTTGTTCATTCTGCAAAGGGAGGAGAAGAGAAGGCATTAAAATGTACCGCCAACCCCTGGTTTGGCAGGTAATTACAGTTAACTAAAGCCCTTATGCTATGTCCCATGTACACGTGACACCATCCATCATTTACCACACATGCTTAATCCAAACAAAGGTCTGGAAGGTTGGAAGATCAAGCACAAGATAGGAATCATCCCTCATAGGGGTACCAGTCCATTGCAAGGTTTACTCACCCACATACACACTTTTAGTCACCTAGGGCCAAGTTATAGTCACCGATCAACGTCTTGGGCATAAGGGAGAAAATTGAAAATCTGGAAAATTAGTTACTGTATGTGCAATGACAGTTACAGTAAATAAACTGAAAATATCTGAGAATATATTGTACGTTACCAAAAATGCAAGGCTAAAGATTCCTTTAAAGTTTGGAGAGTTTTGTTTATTTGAAAATTATTTAATTTTAATTCTAATGTAATTTGATTCAGTGACTTGCCTTTAAAAGGAAAAACAAATGTTATTAAAGTAAAAGTGCAGATTCAATCTTGTACACAGAGGTAGTAAAAATTGAATAACAGACATTGCTCTTCTTCATTTAGCTTGGGGGTAGTTCTTTCAAGAGGACACGGTGAATACATCTTTTTTGGGAATATCTCCATAGAAGAAGGTAAGACAAGTGGTTCTACACTCATATAAAGTAGGAGAACAATCACAAAATCCAGCATACCAAATTAGCTGACTCTCTGAATTAGGTGGGCAATAATCCTCCTAGTATAGTGCAGCACACAAATAGAATAGAATGATAAGGAGATGGTGAATTGGATTATGTTAATAGGCGGTTACAAGGCACTTAGCTATGAACCTAACCTCACCTTTACTTAACGCAGCAATTGAATGTTACTGAGTGCACATATTGCTAGAATCAGCAATGGAATTCCAGTAGTTATGTGCTGAATTAGATGAGAATATATAGTGCTGGAAAATACAAGTGGGCCATCTTAAAGATGAAATGGTCATTACAAAATATGTTTATTACTGGAATCACATTTGTCAATTGTTTTGTGTGGGAAAGGAAAATTGAGGTTTAATATTTTTCTGTACTTTGTTCTAGGCTTGCATGACTTGATGCAACCAGATTTGTCATTAGCAAATGAATGGTAAGTTGACTTACTGAAAGGTAAATGACCATGGAAAATATGACCAAAGCAGGAATCATTTATATAGATACAATACAGATTATTATTATTATTATTATTATTATTATTTATACTAATAAAAGGCAAAGCCCTCACTGACTGACTGACTGACTGACTCACTCATCACTAAATCTCCAACTTCCCGTGTAGGTAGAAGGCTGAAATTTGGCAGGCTCATTCCTTACAGGTTACTTACAAAAGTTAAGCAGGTTTAATTTTGAAATTCTTTGGATTCATAACTGAATCCTACTTACGTACATATATATGTCCATAGCCTGCAGCTCGGTCGCCGTGTGAGGCGGAGTTGCATCCCGAATCACCACGCCTCCCATATAGTGGGCTGCCTGCCTATATTGTGTCCCCCATCTCCACGCCTCTCACGTAACTGACTGCCTGCCTGCCCATATAAGGCCGTCCGTCAGTAGCAATCCAAGCTGTGAGAAAACAGTAAAAAGGAGGCGTGTCAGACGTTGTGGTACATTTTCTGATGCAGCTAGATGGAAACAACTTTGTGAAGCTGCCGCCAAATACTCACAGAAAAATCCACAACTTAATAGAGACACTGCCGCTAAATACTCACAGGCAAATCCACAACTTCATAGAGATGCTGCCGCTAAATACTCACAGGCAAATCCACAAACTTCATAGAGACGCTGTCGCTAAATACTCGCAGGGGATTCCACAAGTTCATAGACACACTGCCGCTAAATATTCGCAGGCAAATCCACAAGTTAATACCAGGAATGCCTGTTAAACATGTTAGATTCACGAGTAGTGATTTGGGTAATGAACACTTCGATGAATGAAACCTGTTATCTTTACAACGGTTGACAAACACGGAATGTAACTTGAACACAACACGTCCTCCAAATACGAACCTGACTGAAAGAAATAATGATAATCAAATCCTTGATGACAGCAACACTCATAACAGTGACAAAACAATTACATTGACAATCATGTTACGTTATTTTTAAAATGTTTCCTTTTTTTTTCATAACTTCTTTAACACACTACTTCTTCGCTGCGAAGCGCGGGTATTTTGCTAGTCTATATATATAATTCACTAAGGGCACGCAAGACAGAGATCCACGCCCGCCAACTCACAGAGACCTGCCCACCAATTCTAACAAAGGGCAGCAAGACAGAGAGCTCATGCAAGACAGAGAGCCACGTCCGCCAACTCAAAGAGCCCCGCCCACCAACTCTAAGACCATGGGATACTCACGACAGAGTCCCGCCCACCATCTCTAATCCTACTTCCGTGTCCACTGTTGCTCTCGATCAAACAGCAATAATTAGCAAACAAGCAAAGATAACTGCCAGTAACATTGCAAAATTCACAATTGGTATGCCAGTTTGAAAAGATTTGAGGGTAGTTTTGAAATGTGTTATTGAATCGAGCTGATGTATATGAGAGAGAAGAGTTGAGGAGCACCAGGAGAGACGATCGAGCTCCCATAGCACAGAGTTTGATGTGTGGTACAGAAAGTAGAGCTGCAGATGAGAATCTGAGTGAGCGAGAGGAGTGTCAATCTGTAGGAGATCAGTGTGGTTGTGGAGAGCTTTAAATGTTAAGAGCAGTATTTAGTATTGTATTCTGTAGTTAACAGTGGGCCAGTGAAGTTAAGAGAGAATAGGTGTAATATGTTCAGTGGATTTAGAACAGCAGGTTATTATCCTGGCAGCAGAATTTTGAATAAATTGTAAGCGATGGATACGTTTTTGTGGGATGACAGATAGAATACCATTACAGTAATCTATACGTGAGGTGACTCGGGCATTAACCAATACTTTAGTACTGTGTTGCGTAAGAACAGGACGAAGTCTAGAAATGTTTCGGAGATGGAAGAAAGCAGTCCGAGAGATGTTACTTATATGGGAGAAATTATTTAATAATAATAATTATTATTATTATTTAATAATTGCCATTATTAGTGTATAAATGGATGTAAACGAATCTCCAAAATCTGTTGTATGTAAATGATACTGTTTAAAACGTTATTGTTTTTTCATCAGAAAACCCGGTTTCCACGTCTACCTGTATTAGTTTAAATGGCACTTTTACCACTTGCAATATGGTGGACGCGCTGACTTATCGTGTCGATTGGGCAACACAGTGAATGCAGCGTCTATCTATATATGTCTATGTTTTCCGTAGCTTGCTACAGGAAGGTACTCTCTCGACCATTGGCATTGGTTTCGATTCTTGCTATTTTCGTTATACTGCGATGGTGGTTTCCTAAGCCTTTGTTATACTGAATTCCTTTCTCACCGTTTTCCGTTCCTATTCTTACACCACCGTATGCTACGGCGGGCTTCGGCTAGTTATTATTATTTCAATTTTCTGGGCAAATAAATTTAATAAATATTTTGAAGGGTGTCATTCATCTGTTTTTTTTTTGAGATAATGATTACATTTTAATTACAATTTGGAAAATGCATATAAAGAGGTAGAAAACAATCAGTAAGTGAATGTATTCTGCTTGGATGATAAGTCGGACTTGGATCTACAAGGATCCCAAGATTTATTTTTAATTTCATTTCTTTCTTCAGTCTTCTAATAGGCATTTGTCAAATTCAAACTAAGTAAGCAAACAAAATCCATTGAATAACTGTGATCATCTCTCCTCTGGACAAGGCACAGGTTGCTCAAAAATGCCTAGCTTATTTTTAGGGAAGCTTTCGTGCCTACTCTGTTTTGTTTTCATAAATTTCCATTTCAACCTCATGTTTGTCAAGGTGTACAGCTTGTAAAAGAGGTGGTGCCACATGGAGACTCTGTCACCAAACAGAGCACCACTAGTCTTAAAAAGAACACTGATGTGGAAACACAGAGGCATATACTGAATAATAGTTTAGCCCAAAAATGGGCGATTTGAGTTAAAAATGACAAATCATAACATAATGCTCTTAGTTGTATTTGTCCACTGTTATAGGCAATTTAAAATATCTTTTAATATAATAAATACACATTGGGTACAATTGCGCTGGTCTCCCATAATCATGTTTCTTTTAGGATTCCTCCCCTGACTGGGGTTCAAATACCTGTTTTTTATTTTAACATTATTTAGTTTCTTTACGTCTATGCAACTTCTCTTTTGTACCTTGTGTTTTGTGGACGGGTCTCCAAGGTTCTGGGCCACCTGCCCATTACCATTAAGGGTCTAACCTTAGGTCTATAAAGGCAGATGAAAACCAACAGTCCCTTGCAGTTCATTCTGAATGCACTCATGATGGTGGTGAGTTTCTCTAGTGTTTGTCGTTATTGTTCTTCTTGTGATGTATTGGATTTTTCATCTCTGTGCTCTGTTTTTCTATTAGTGTTTGGATTTTTGTTTTGGGGCATTGTTTTCCTTGAATTACAACTCCATTTGCCTTTGGTATTCTTTGGGAGCTTTGATTATTCCAGATTTTTTTGTAAAAGAAATCTTTTATTTACAAAGGTTCTTCTATGACAGTTTCCTCCTCTAGTGGGCATTTTGAGCTATTTTGGGACTTGTTATGCTTCAGAACTCTTGAGTTCATAACACCTATTGGGTATAACAGCAAGTGTGTTCTGAACGTGTTCCCATTTCCAAGTTCCTTTTGAAGAAGTACTTATTCTCTCCAAAAAAGTATTCACTTGTATTCTTGAATCTCCATGGGCTTATAGAATGTACTACAAATCTTAATACTTGTAGAATTCAGTGCTCCTGCACCTGTTTAATGGGTTATTTCACTCCAACAATTAATCAGCTTCATTCCCAGGTTCACCTGTCTGTTATTGGGTTATCTCTGACAGAATCAAACTGGAGCAAAAGTCAATCAATCTTCTTCTTCTTCTGTTGGCTTCTCCTGTTAAGAGTTGCCACAGCAGGTCATCTTCTTCCATATCTTTCTGTCCTCTGCATCTTCTTCCGTTACACCCAGAACCTGCATGTCCTCTCTCACCACATCCATAAACCTTCTCTTTCGCCTTCCTCTTGCCTGGCAGCTCTATCCTTAATATCCTTCTCCCAGTATACCCAGCATCTCTCCTCAACACAAGTCCAAACCAATGCAATCTCACCTCTCTGACTTTGCCTCCCAACCGTCCAACTTGAGCTGACCCTCTAATGTACTCATTTCTAATCCTATCCATCCTCATCACACCCAGTGCAATTCTTAGCATCTTTAACTCTGCTACCTCCAGCTGTGTCTCCTGCTTTCTGGTCAGTCTCACCGTCTCCAACCCATATAACATAGCTGGTCTCACTTATGTCCTGTAGACCTTCCCTGTCACTCTTGCTGATATCCGTCTGTCACAAATTACTCCTGTCACTCTTCTCCACCCATTCCACCCTACCTGCACATTCTTTTTCACCTCTTCCACAATCCCCATTACTCTGTACTGTTGATCCCAAATATTTAAACTCATTCACTTTTGCCAACTGTACTCCTTGCATCCTCACCATTCCACTTACCTTCATTCCTCTCCTCTTGTAACATTATAGAAGGAAGCACTTTCGTTATAGTTTTGCTAATACCTTCTCCAGGATCTTGTTATTGTTACTCAGCAGAGAGACTGGTCTGATTGATGTCAGCTTGGTAGAAAGGGTTATACTTCTGGTTTCACTTAATTTTAGTAGAGGAACTGATCACTTTTGATTAAGTTTCAGCATTTCAGTGCTTGATGTGTTTTCTTCCTGGGAAAATAAAGTAAATAGTATCACTTGTTGCAGGATTTACTGTGTGACTGACATCGATCCTGATCATCGAAAGCTCTCACAAATGGAAGCTGTATCAAGATACCTTACAGGACAAGAGCCTGACCTGGAATGTGAGTATATATATTTGTACCTAAAGTAATAACATGTAGAGCAAATTTACATAGCATTACGTTGACAGCTAATCTATTAATTTAGATTAAAATAAATTACAAATTTAAACAAATTAATTCTAGACGAATGCAATTATTTGTGTTAATTGTTTTGCATTTTATAACCTGACAGCAAGGTAAAATAGTAAATTAAATGAGGTCTGTGGAATAAAACACCATTCATGAAGTTACTGAAGTTATTATAATGCTGTTGAGTGAATAGATGACTTAAGATGCAGTCTCTGATCTTAGTTGTGAAAGGCAAGGAAAGTCAACACATCAATAATTTAAACCTAGCATAAAATTTAAACCCACTTCATGAAGTATTAAAGAAAAAAATCAAAGTACAGAGCCCTCCATAATGTTTGGGACAAAGACACAATTTTCATTGATTTACCCCCTCTGGTCCACAAGTTAAAATTACAAATGAAACAATTTCAGATTTGCCTAAAATGCACTTTACAGTCTTTAATTTAAGAGGTTTTGCATACATTTCATTCACAGCATGTAGAAATGACAACACTTTTTCTACATGGTCCCTCCATTTCAGGAGGCCATATTATTTGGGACATTTCAAGTACATTAAAGCAGTCTTATTTAGGATTTTGTCGCTTATCCCTTGCACGCAAGGACAGCTTGAAGAATGCGATTTGTAGACATCATCAGGTGCCGAGGATCTTCTCTGGTGATGCTCTGCCAAGCCTCTAATGCAGCCATCTTCTGTTCCAGCTTGTTTCAGGGGCTTGTCCCCTTATGTTTTCTCTTCAGTATATGGAAGGCATGCTCAGTTGGATTTTAATTGGGTGTCTGTCTTAGCCTTTTTACATTTTAATTTTGAAAATCTTAGCGGTATGTTTGGATCATTATTTTGTTGTAGAATGAAATGCTGTCCACTGAGTTTTGAGACATTTACTGGAACTTGAGTAGATCAAATGTTTCTGTACACCTTAAAATTCATTGTGCCACTACTGCCAGCAGCTACATCATCAGTGAAGAGAAGTGTGCCACTGCCTATGGACACCATATATGTGAGGCTCTTTGCATCATTCTATTGCTGGTTCATCTTTGTGTCATCTGTCCACAATACCTTTTTCCTGAATTCTGCAGGCTCTTTTAAGTACCTGTAATCTGGCCATGTGGCTAACTAGTCGTTTGCATCTTACAATGTGGCTTCTGTATTTCTGTTCATGAAGTCCTCTGCAGATAGTTGTCTCTGACACACACACATCTACCTCCTGAAGACTGTTTCTGATCTGTCGGACAGGCATTTGGGGAATTATTTTAACTATAATGAGGATTCTTCAGTCAGCAGCAGAACAGGTCTTCCTTCGCCTACTTGTTTCTTTGCAATTACTGTGCTCACCAGTGCATTCTTGCTGCATTAATGATATTCCAGACAGTTGATTTAGGTAATCCCATGGTTTTAACAATGTCTCTAATGGTTTCATTCTTGTTTTACTGCCCCATAATGGCTTCTTTGAGTTTCATATTGCACAGTTCTTGTCCTCATGTTGAACAATTGCCACTATTTCTCCAAAGAGTAGGGGTAGCCGAAGTATCTTATGAATCAATGAAACACACCTGAGGAAACAGAAAAATATGTTATGCCAAACATTATGGTGCCCTAAAATAGGGGACCATATACAAAACGTATGTAATGAATGTCTGCAGTATGCTGTTTAATCATGTGTGAATTTTTTGATCTGTAAATTTTAATTGTGAAGGAGCGGGGTAAATCAAGGAAAAATGTGTCTTTGTCCCAACATTATGGAGGGCACTGTTTCTGGCTGTAATTGTAGTGTACCACAGGGTGACCACCAATGGCTACCTCCAACTTGATTTGTGAAAAAAAGTGTAGAAGGCAGTAGGCATTTAGGTTCTGAGCCTGTTCCAACTAGACTAAAGGAACAAGAGAGTCATTTAAATATAAAAGAGAGCAGTGTTAATTAAAAACATAATTTAAAAAAAGTATTTAGTTTGCCCAGTTAATCTGTTAATATTTAAATATTTAATATTGACATTTAAAATATTTAAACCTTTTTACTTTACTATGAGATGTTGACCTTGCCTAATACTTTGTGTCTCAACTAAACTTTGCATGCCCAAACTCATTTCTGGTTTTATCTTGCTTTCAGTCTCTAAGTTTTTGTAATATATGATATTCCACTTTGCACTTCTGAGTAATGCTTTTGTGCCCCTTTCTGTGCATTAATGAATCTGTTCTTCCAGTTTCTGCAGATAGCAACAAGATAACTAGGTCTTTCCAATAAATGATGGTGCACAGTGATTTAAAATCTACCATCTAAAAGCTCCTACAAATGGCTAAAGGAAGTAATAAGCACTAGATTTCTAAATTCCATTTGGAGATTAAATTAAATGCAGATTTGGCAAATCCAAAATGCAACAGAGAAAAAGTAGGGTTTCAGGCATGCATTTTATATTAATGACAGAACCTTAGTGAGAGAGTTACAGAGAGCTGCATGATGGAAGACTGGAAAAGGTTGCCTGGGCATTGGAATTTAAAGCTTTGAAAGTCAATAAAATATTTTGAAGAGAAGATCAACTAGAATATAATCCATCCATTTGGCGGGTGAAGTGTTTATAAAGTTAGGCATTTTGAATGCAGCATTTTTCATCCTTCCATGCACACTGTCACGCATGTGCACCAGAGAGAGTCACCTTCCAGGTTCACCAAAAGTAAGAAGTACCACCCTCGGACAAAAGGGGGTGCTGTCACTAATTGGTTTTGTCTCTTTTTTTCCCTCACAGCCTTGAGGGCAACTAAGCCAAGAAATCCCTGCCTCTTCAGGTCACTCCCGGAAGGTGGCATCTTGTTTTGGTGCTGACCTTGAAAATGTG
Organism: Polypterus senegalus; assembly: GCF_016835505.1. Taxonomy (NCBI): domain Eukaryota; kingdom Metazoa; phylum Chordata; class Cladistia; order Polypteriformes; family Polypteridae; genus Polypterus; species Polypterus senegalus. Next base: position 30,279,348 of record NC_053165.1, read on the forward strand.
CAGAGCTTGCTGTCAAGGGAAATTGTACCTCACAAACTCTGCACTCAAGTACATCCTTTTCATTGGTTTTCTTGATTTTTTTTTGTTCGAATTAAACAGGGTTTTGCCCCAAGCTTTTGGCTTTTTCCCCGTCTCTTCATTTGCCCTGCTACAACCCATTGTGGACTTGAACCCGGACACACACAGACAGACATCATAAGTTCACCACACACCCTTTATTTACAATGATTTACAGTTAGTTACTGCACTCCCCAGTGCCTCCTGCACCGTTCCTCCAAATATCCAGGCCTCACAGTCCTCATGCCTTTCTCCTGGCCGCCTCCAATCCTCTCTCCAGCTCCGTCTCTCTTCCACCCGACTTCCACTCCCGACTGAAGGGAGGCGGTCCCTTAAATAGGAACCCGGATGGGCTCCAGCTGCTTCCCGGCACTCCTCCATAGACACGTCCCAGCGTGGCGGAAATGCCGGCTGCGCACCCAGAAGCCCTCCGCGTGTCCCCTGTCTTCTTCCCCCCAGCACTTCCTGTTGTGGCGGAAGTGCTGGGCCCCAGACTTCTACAGGCACCGGGGCACCGCCTGGCAGTGGCCACGGGTCCCTACAGGGCTGGGCTTCCAAGCCCTTTACCCGTGGCCCCCAACATAACCAGGGCGGTCGACCATTCGCGGTCTGGAGGAGGTACAAGCCCTCCTCCGGTCCTCCTGGGCATCCCGGCCGGGGCTGCCACACCATTTGTAAACCATTTATCCAATTCAGCATTGCAGGTTACCAGTTCTGATTCTAAAATAATCGGGCAGTTAACTGGATTCAACCCTTGACAGGATGCCAGTTCATTGAAGGGCAGCAACCTTTTGAAAAGTGCTATAAAGCGATTCAAGCAAGAATACTATTGAGAATTGTATTAATCTGTTTTGTAAGGTAACAAACAAATGGCAGGTTTAATCCTGGAATGTGAATGGAGAGGGAGGATTGTTATGCAGTGTTTTGTATTAGACAGAAAAATGGTTTGTTTGTAGCTGATGTGGTACTCAAAGATCAGTGTGACATCATATGCAGGTTGTAGTTTCATAATTTGAGCTGGCAGTCCCACAAAAATCAGTTCACTTTCTGTAATTGTCATCTTTACCGTTATCCAACATCCATGTACTGATGTCAACACGACAGGCAGTGTAGGCTGAGGATTTGCTACATATCAGTGAGGAATGAGGTAGTTGTCATTGCAAACAAAGACTTCTCCAGCAAGTATTAAAAACATTTCATTGGTGTGTTCAATAGTTTTTTCCTGTGTCATTCCATTTTATTGCACATTCCCTTTTATGGATTTCAGTGTTACGATTTCTTTGGCTGTGTCTTTTTATTCAGTAAATATCAACATCTAGTTGAATGTCATGTGCATAGCTGTATTGGAAATATGCTTAATAAGAAAAATGTTGATGTTTTGAATACTTATTTCCACCCCTGTGAGAATTTTAGTGGCAGCTGTAGAAATGGACCAAAAACCTAACTTAAAGGAACTCTATATAGTAAAAAAAATGATTGATAGAACTTCTTAATTTAATAATGTGTAAAAATTCAATGTGAATCAATTGAGTGATTTAAACACAATTGTTCTTAATCGAATGCTAACCTCATTAGTTAACTTGATTGTAGTGAACCAATTTAACATGAATTATTTGAGTTACCCAAAAATGTTTTAGTTGATTAATCTTGAAACAAATGGTTTTGTTACACTGAATAAATGCATTTTAGCTGAACACAATTCAAATGAGCTGACTGCATAATTGTACATGACAAGGAACAAATTCAATTATGTTAACCTATAACACAAATTTTCATTTTTGTCTTTTACATATAAGGATTAACCATTCACATAATTTAGCATAATGTAACCCAGCAACCAGTTACAACAGATCAAAGTTTCGTGAACTACGTGTTGGTGCTTGTGGGTCGTGAGTCACTGTTGTATATGATGTGTATGGGTTGCCCATGATTTGTGAAGTTGGTTGTTGTGGGTCGCCGTGGGTAGTTTAGGAAATCAGTATTGCTCTGATATTCTACCTCAAAACTCTGACAAATGGCTGCGATTCTCCAAACGGGAGCCCCCTCCCCCCCTCCACCCATCGCTGTAACGATCAACCATGAAACTCTCAATGGTTGTGAAGAACTGGGTCTCGAAGACACTAAGAAAGACAAAATTAAGTTGTGATAAAAACAATTTTAAGAAACTAAAATTTTTAGATAACATAAGTTCCACATGTCACTTTGAGAAAAAAAAAAGTTGCTGTCGTGATGTAGGTAGGGTGTGTGACACGATTGCCAGATTCACAACGACATACTAGCCATTTTCAAAACCAAAAAAGGTCTTTCGTACTTAAGAAGGTCCTGTTATTTCCATTCTTTCCCTGGGTCTTAAAATTGTTTGAAATATTTGTCAGAAAGGGGTAATTCCTAATTTTGTATATTAGCTACATTTATGCTAATAAGGCACAATGGCATATATAATAAGTGTAATTGAAAAATAACTGGTTGTTAAGATATCAGGTCTGGTTCAGAGCTCATTATCTCCTGAGCGTTAGTGCAAAAATTGGTGACACCTTCTCTGAGTTCCTCGGATTTCTAGTCCTTTGTCAGGAAGGGGTGGAGTCAGTTGCCCTCCCTCGTTGTATTCCCCTGGTTGTGGGAAAAGAAAGAAACTATACCGTTGCAGTGGTCCAGTGCTGCTAATATTCACACCATCGATGAGATGGTGATTTATTTAATTTTTTGGTGGAGATTCTAGGGAAGCACCTGGCCTTGGCCCGACCCGCACACACTCACAAACAGAGACACAAAACGAACGAATGAATGAATAATATATTAAATGAAAACCCAATACACAACAACAACAACAACAACAATCAGACAAACCTCCCCTTTCCCCTACGTTGATACAGTTGTAACATAACAATGAACCACAACAATAAACACTCACAACAATTTCCTAATACAGTCCAATACAGCAAAAGCAGTTGAAATGGTATGGGGTGAAGATGAAAATCCCGAAAACAGCTTCCATAGAAAATGAGTGAAACAGTCCTACTGGTAGTCCTGAGAGGTGAGGGGTGAGAGTTGCAGGACTCCTTTTTAAGATTCACAATGATTAATCCACTACTATACACACGACAGGCAGGCACAAGACAGTTCATTCACATAAACACTGATCTCCTGTTGTTCCACCAGGCCCCACCTTTTCAACTTTCCCGCTGGCCTCTTTCGTCCCCAGCAGACCCTGCTTCTGGTTCAGTCATTCTATGTGGGTAATCCCCCTTGGGCTGCTGGGAAATGGAGTTCTTCCCACAGTAGCACTGCTACACTGTTATCAACAGCGCCCACTCTCATCCCAGGGTGGGATTGCTTACCCAAAATGTGTCAGGAGGGTGATCCACAGAAACACATGCGTGACAGTGCATTATTGGTCTGTGGGGTGTTGTTGTCTTCCTCACCTCATTGTTAGGCTCATTGCTGTGCCCTCTGCAACTTCATAGGGAAACCATCACTCTTTCTGGCACAAGAGTTTTTGGGTTGAAGTTCCCTTCTTGAAATAATACTGCTTCTCAGTCTTCTCAGACCCGACTCAATCACTGCCACAGAGCTTGGCGTGTAAGAATGGATCATAGAGCTAGTCAACAGTGTCCAGCTCCAAGGATCTACAGAGAGTGTAGCTTCCAGTTTCAAATAAAGTTTGTGAGCTTTTGTACCATACAGAGTGGGTGGCCTTCTACTCCAAACACACAGATGCACCCATTTAAAGGAATGTGTAGTCTTTGTTGATTATGCTGAGGTTCCTTTCTGTTAGAGATCAAGTGCCTTGTTACTTTGGCCTTCGGAGTCAGCCAGAGTTCTGTTTGAGTTAAGAAGCTTAAATGAATGTTCATGTGGCCACCATTCTTGTGAAGGAGTCTTTGCAGACAAGTCAACTCAACACTGATTTACACCTTTTTTATCACATAAAGTACAGTGCTGACCAAAATACATTGTGAAGCCCAGTGCGCATACAGCCGCCCTATACCCGACACAGGCAGGCAGGACACAGGTTTTGCCACACCGCACACACATTTATTCACAGTATAGGCAGTCCAGCACACAAGCACAACACAGTTCCTTCTTGTCACCAGTCCTTCTGCTTCCACTGCTCCTCAGGCTTTGTCCTCTTCCTCCCGACTCTGACCACTGAGTGGTGATGACTGGCTCTTTTTATAGGGTCCTCCAGGTGCCCAATGAGGTTCTTTCGGCCACACTTCTGGGTGTGGCAGAAGTGTGGCTTTAATAAGGGCCCTGTAAATGTCCATGCGCCCCCTGGCAGTGGCCCTGCTGGAAACTAAGGATGCTGCCCTATGTCAGTCTGGGGGAGAAACTGTCCTGGAAATACTCTCTCCACCATTCCTTTCATGCTCAGTGCTTCCACAACACCATTCACTTTAGTGGTCAGTCTGCTTTGCAAAAGGCTTTCTGTATCCCTGTGAAATCTGCCATTTTAACAAGCTTTGTGTGTAATTAAGAGCCTAGCAAAACGAGCAATGCATACTTTATCCTACAGTTTATAGGCTCACTATTGTTGCATGTACAGAGTAGAGGTAAACTCTAATTTGCTTTTGGTAATCAAAATACAAAACGATAACACTGTCCGGTGCCATCATTACATGTAGCGACAAAAACAAAAAAAGAAAGAACAAACCATACAATCCAGACACAACAAATCAAGTTAAGTTTATCCTGGACACTTTATGTGTGTAGATTCACCTAATGTCCACAGTGCTCTCTAACCGAAGTCCCAAACATGTGGTGATTGGTAATGCTAAATTGTCCCAGGGTAAGCAAGTGTCAATGTGTTAGTGAACCGAAAGTGGTGAGTACAGCACCTCTAACTGAAGGGAGTTCATAATGTGGATAGGTTGATGGTTGGATGTTTACCCAACATGAACTAAACAGCAAAACTAATTATATATTAATACACATTTTAATACTTTTAATTGATTAGCAATGATTTCATAAATTAATTTTATGTGATGGTAACTTGTCTGCAATTGCATGGTTATGTGTCAAATGTCTCATTAATTACTTTAAATGCCTAAGCTACTTTTATCCTGATAAAGTCATGGAATCAAAGATCTGCTTCTCCCCCTAGTGTTTCTGATGTAAATTATACCTTAAAATAAATTTGCAGATTTAACTCATTAATCAATAAGTTGTCTGGTTAATTAAAACAATCTAGATGAGAACAGGCCATTCAGCCTAACAAATCTCACTGGTCATATCCACTTAATTCTTCCAAAATAACATCAAGTCAAGTTTTGAAAGTCCCTAACGTCATACTGTCTACCACACTACTTGGTCTCTTATTCTAAGTGTCTTTCATTCTCTGTGTAAAGAAAAACTTCCTAATGCTTGTGTGAAATTTACCCTTAACCAGTTTCCAACTGTGTCCCCGTGTTCTTGATGAACTCATTTTAAAATAACAGTCTCGATCCACTGTACTAATTCCCTTCATAATTTTAAATACATCACTCCTGTCACCTCTTAATCTTCTTTTGTTTAAACTGTAAAGGCTCAGCTCTTTTAATCTTTCTTCAGAATTCAACCCCTGTAGCCCTAGAATCAGCCTAGTCGCTCTTCTCTGGACCTTTTCTAGTGCTGCTATGTCCTTTTTGTAGCCTGGATGACCAAAACTGCACAGTACTCAAGATGAGGCCTCACCAGTGTGTTATAAAGCTCAACCACAACCTCTTAGGACTTGTACCCCACACATTGTCCTATATAACCTAACATTCTGTTTGTCTTCTTAATGACTTCTGAACACTGTGGCAGTTGACAGTAATGGGTCCACTATGACTACTAAATCCTTCACATATGGTGGACTTTTGATTTTCAGACCTCCCAATGTGTATTCAAACCTAACATTTTTGCTTCTTACATGTACTACTTTACATTTACTTATATTTCATCTGCCAAAAATCTGCCCAAGCCTTTATGCCTTCCAAATCCCTCTGCAATGGTCAATGGATTCTAGATTATCTGCAGACCAAACCAGCTTGTTACTTACATTCCTATCCAGATCATTTATATATATTAAAAATGGCAACGGCCCTAGCACTGACCTCTGTGGAACACCACTGTTAACGTCAGCCATTTCACACCATAACCCTTTCCTTCCTGTGTCGGAGCCAATTTTGCACCCATCTACACATAACACCCTGAACTCCCACTTCTTTTAGTTGAATGCTGAGCACTCCCACATCCAGGTTTGGTTTGGGTTTCCTCTGGGTATTCTGATTTCCTTCCCCTGTCCAAACTTCTTTTAAGTGAATGTACTTTGTGTGCTTGTCGCACGCAATTGCAGGATGACCTGTTCAGTGCAGAGTTTCACTTTACATTTAATGATGTTAGCATTGGCTCTGGCTACCCATAGCCCCATGAAGCTCACAAAATGTTAATCTGGGTGCATCCTCTCAGTCTTAAGGACACAGCAGCAGTTGTTAGGTAAAGCCAGTTTTTTAAAGAAGCTTAGACAGGATGTTAAATCTAAACTTTATTAATTAAAATTGTTATTGTTATATTTTAAATTAGAGTTTAACACTTAAAAAACCTGTGCTGTGTTAAGCGAAAAAACTGTCAGGGATCATAAATGTTGACTGAAGAGTGCAGAAGAATGGAAACACTTGGAAATATATGATCATCCTGGTAAATGTATACAGAAGAATTGCTGTCTTGCAGAAGGTAATAATAATAAATAAATGTCTCCGCTGTGTTCATGCGTCTAGTCTACTTTGGTTAAAGAAAAAGCTAGTGCTTTACTCATAGCTGCCCACTCAGTATATGGCTGCCTCAACACTTCAGCTCTTACCTATTAGCTGCTACAGGAGACATGTGGCAGAGAAAATTACATCAATTTACTTTGTTTCACTATCCACTGTAATTTTTATATTCTTATAATGGAACCCTCCTTTAAAGTATAAAAATGTTGCCCTGGCAAAAGTATGACAATAGTATATATTTTTGTGTATTGCTAGCTGAAAATCATCCATCCATCCATTATCCCACCCGCTATATCCTAACTACAGTGTCACGGGGGTCTGCTGGAGCCAATCCTAGCCAACACTGGGCGCAAGGCAGGAAACAAACACCAGGCAGGGCGCCAGCCCACCGCAGGGCACACACACGGGACAATTTAGAATCGCCAATGTACCAAACCTGCATATCTTTGGACTGTGGGAGGAAACCCATGCAGACATGGGGAGAACATGCAAAATCCACGCAGGGAGGACCCGGGAAGCGACCGTGCCGTCTGAAAATCATCCTGTGCTAATTTAATATTAATATCTACTAATCTATCTGATCATCTCCTGTTGAAGAGAATGGCAAATAAATAATTACATTTCTTTTATTGCGGAGGGCTGGTGCCCTGCCTGGGGATTTGTTTCCTGCCTTGCACCCTGTGTTGGCTGGGACTGGCTCCAGCAGATCCCTGTGACCCTGTGTTAGGATACAGCGGGTTGGATAATGAGTGACTGACATTTCTTTTATAGTAATGTTTCAGTCATTTAATGAAGAGGTCAGTTGGGCCAAAATGTAATAGTGTCATAACCAAGTGCATTCAATCCTGTTATAATTCACCATTTGACGTTAGTGCAACCACTTTCTTGAATTCCATGATTTTTAACTGTATTTACAAAAGAACAGCAGAAAAGCAGAGGCCATAGCAGTAGTTTTTAGCTGCGATTTACTGTGCCTATAAAAAGTATCCACCTCCTTGGAAGTTTTCAGATTTTATTGTCATGGAACGCTAAATCAAAGTGGATCTATTTTGGCCTTTTGAAAATGATTAACGGAAAATGACTCAAAGTTAAAAAAAGATGTCTACAAGTAGTCTAGAATAATTACAAATGTTAAACACAAAATAAGTATTCACCTCCTTCAAGTCAGTATTTAGTAGATACACCTTTAGAAGCCATGACAGACTTTAGTCTATGCACACAGGTCTCTATCAGCTTTCCATAACTGGACACTAACACTTTTCCACACTCTTCTTTGGATACTGCTCAGGGGGTGTCAGGCTGCATGGAGATCGTGAGTGAATGCCTTTATCAAATCCAGCCACAAGCTGGACACTGACTCAGGCACTCCAGGATATTAATATTGTTGTTTTAAGCCACTCCTCTGTAGCTTAGACTTGATGCTTTCTGTCATTGTTTCCCAAGGTGCTGGTTTCTTGTATACTGCATCAGGGTTTCCTTCAGGATATTCCCATATTTTGCTATATTCATTTTGCCCTCCAACCTCAGAACCTTCCTTTGCGTGCAGCAGAGAAGCATCCCCATAGCATCAACACTGGAACCAGCATGTTTCACAGTGGGGATGGTGTGGTTTTGATAATGTGCAGGGTTCAAACATGGTGTTTATCCTGATGGACAAAAAGCTCTTTTTTCGGTCTCGTCAGGTCATAGAACCTTCCTTCAGCTAACTTCAGAGTCTTCTATGCACCATCTGGCAAATGCTAGCTGAGATGTGATGTGCATTTTTTTTCTTTGTCACACTCCCATAAAGCTGCGACTAGTGAAGAAACAGAGGAAGAGTTGTTGTCTGCACAGTCTCTCCAATCTCACCCAAAGTAGCTTGTAAATCCTTCAGAGTTTTCATTAGACTCTTGGTGGCCTGCCTCTCTAGTCGTCTTCATACATGATTACTCATCATTTGCGGACTGCTTGCTCTGGGCAGATTTATAGCTGTTCCATACTTTTTCCATTACTTAATGACTGATTTAACTGGACCCCAAGGGATATGCAGTGACCTGGATATTTCTTGTCTCCACCCCGGGACTTGTGCTTTTCACAGCGTTGCCTGGAGTGTTCTTTTGTCTTCATTGTGTTGTCTAGTGCACCATACTGACTCTCCACTAGCTGGAGTTTCCATCTATGGTGTATTTATACTACAATCAATTCAAACCCCTTAAATGCAGACAGGTGCTCTTTGTTGAAATAATGATGTGACTTATAAAACCGATTGGCTGTAACAGTGATGTTTTAAGTGTGGGGTTTGAATACTTATGTGATCAATTATTTTGTGTTTTATATTTGCAACTCAATTACACCATTTTGTAGAGACAATTGTATCTTCCTGCAATAAATTATATGGCATTTCCAAAGCTGACTGGACAGATTCCATCATTAAGGTTTACCAAGTTTTACACCCGAATGCCATTCCTGACACTGACTTTCTCTTATTTATCCGGGCTTGGGATTGGCACCGTTGGGCTGGTTTGCCCTCTCCAGGGTGGCTAGATCAATAAATTACATGGTAGTATTAATATTAAAAATGGCCTTTATTATCAGGTGTTCTTTGGTTAGTTTTACCTTGTTTAAAAATTTGTTTTAGAAGAAAAATGAGTAAAACCATATTTCTTGTGTTTACTAAGAAGTAGGTGACTTATTGAGAATACAGCCTTTTCACTAGTAAATGAATGTAAATTAAAGCATGTAATTTACTTTGACTAGGCATGGACTCTTATACAGTATTAAATCAAAACAAATATTCCTCAAATTCTCCAAGTGCAGAGAATAAAGATGAACTGCATCACAGAAACAAAGCTCAGGGTTAATAGGATCACATTATATATTCTGAAACTTAACGGAAGTCACAGACAAAATTATTTCTTCCTGTCTTAAATTCCAGCACTTTAGGCAATGAAATTTCTGTCTTCATTTATGGGTATGAGGTCACCAAGATCTATGAATTTCACCTTTAAATTCCAAAATGCAAGGCAAACTGTGGTCCCACGTTTTGCTGTGCAATTAAAAATGCATACATTGTGATTTTAACCAAATGCCTAATTATATATAATTTAGACTTTTGAAAGCTTTTCTTTGCTTCTCCAGTAGCTGCAGAATTGCTTGGAGATGTAATTAAGCTGTCAAAGCTTGCTGCTCTCGTAGGTTGGTGTTAAAGACTGCCTAAAGCTGTGAAAATAAATCCGCACACACTTCTTATTTTCTCGTTGCCTAGGTGACGAGGAGCTGGTGCAGGAAGTACTCTTTGATGCTGTAGTCACCGCCCCCCTTGAAGCCTACTGGACAGCCCTGGCGCTCAACCTTTCAAGGTGGGTTTAGTGGATGTTTGTTGACTTAAAATACATTTAGACATGAAATTCTAGGATTATACAAAGTTTTATTTATCAGCTATTTTTTTACATTAGTCTCAGTGTTTCTATTTGCAAATCTTACATCATCCTGGCCACTAAGAATGCACTAATAAACAACATGAAGAAAGCTTTATAATTTTATAGTTTTGCTTACTTTAGCATGGCAACTCTGATTATAACAATCATGCAAAAATTACTCAGTCAGTTGCCTGTGGGGTGACAAGGCATATCTAAAAAGATTAAGAAAGCTACAAGAAACCCTGAAGCTGCTTCTCTGTTCTTTTCCAAGAGTCTGTGTGATGCAAGTAAACTGGGCATAAATGGAGACATTTTTTTGACTTAATAACATCAGAATCTAGTGTGAGGGATTGCTGGCCGTGTATCCCGGCCAACACCCCCAAACTGCCAGATGGAGCCATCCCTGCAAAATGGAAGGGCCCCGAATTCCAGCAGGGCGTCATGGAAATTGGAGTCTTTCGTCACAGCCTTGCTGGATACCATGGGGGCCACTGGAGGATGCTGCAGGGAGGCCCAGGGACTTATAGTTTCCTTATAGCCCAGAAGTAATTCACAATTATGGAAATAGAAGAAATGATATACTTCGGGGCTGAAGAAAAGAGTTTTGATCTAACTCAGAAGTGCTAGGAATCACATGGACTGGGGAGATCAGAAGCACTTCCGGGTCATAGACTTTAAAAGGACTCTGGGAAATCTCAGCAGTGAGCTGAGTTGGGAGGCAGGGTGGTTAAGCATCTGGGAGTGGAGGATTGGATTATTATTTATGAGAATTATGGAGAGGAGCGTGCTTTGTGCACATTATTATTGTAATAAATAATTATTTGAACTTTTATCTGGTGTCTGACATGGGGTCTGAGGGTACAAGGGAGCGAGAGAGCCCTAATCTGTCATACTAGCTAATTCAACTACACCCCTAAAAAGACTGGAATACACAATTTGCCATTGGCTCTTCATGTACAAATTCAACAGTATTTTAAGTTTGTTCCTCTTCCTTGTAGGAAATGAGTGAGCAGTGGTTTGGCGAGAATTTTTGTCGCCCAGGTTGCTCTTTGAGTTTGCCGCAACATTTACAAAAAACATGATAAATATCATACAAAAAATGAAAATGATGAAAACGTAACATTTTTAATTATTATTTGCAATTGAGGTATTTCAATAATGCCCATTCATTCCTTGTTTAAACTTCTTCCCTTGCCTTTTTCTTTTTTCTAAAAGCAACACCACTCTCTTTTGTTCTCTTCATCTTCAGGTTGAGGGAATAATAAAATATTAATAATGAGATTGAATAGTTCATCCCATTCAATCAGAATATCTTTGTTCAGAATAAGTCAGCGAACTGGTCAAGATTTACATTTGTAAAATATAATTTATATATAATTTAAAATATATTTTAACACACATTGGCTTGCCATATCCCTATGAAATAAAACAAAATTGTCAAAAAAAGTCTAGTACTTAAGTTTATTAAACAGAGCCAAGTGGGCCATACAGCCCCCTTATCCTCACCCTACCTACGCCATTGTGAGTGAGGCATCTCTGTTTCATGTCCACCCAGGGACACTAAAAAAATATAATGAAATTGTGTTTGATGTGAGAAGAATTGATTGATTGATGTTAATCAATCAGTTAATTCCTTATGAGTTTTTCTTTTGGCAATTAATAAAATAATTTGGGAAGGCGCACAGTTATTTGCCTTATCTTTCTCTGGCCATTAGACTTATAGTCAAGGTAACGGAAGCAAACTAATTTTAAGAAACACAATAATACAGTTAATCGATAAAAGAAAAGGACTTTAGAATTATAACTGCATATATACTGACACAGAAGACAAGACACAAAACAAGGGAGACATATTAACATTTAACACTGAAGATGCTCGATGATAACTGGCTGTTTAGAGCTCTAATTTATCTTGGCACAGAGAAACAGTTTTACAATACTAAACCTTCATGATGTCTGATGCTGTGTGGAGTTGTGTGTTGTTGCTCTGCATTAAAATGGAGGACTCTTTTTGCGTTGGAGTGCACTCACTGTTTTGTTCTACATGGTCCTTTGTCCGAGGTGTGATGTGATGCTGCCCTTTTGGCACAAGAGTATAGGTGCTGATGTTCCCTTAAACTAATGCTGGCATTCAGTCTTCACAGACAGGGATGTCACTTACACAAATCTTGGCTTAGCAGAGTGGATCTTAGAGCTAGTCGATAGAATCCAGCTCCAAGCCTTTTTGGAGAATCAGGATCAAATAAAGTTTTGTGGGCTTTTTTGGTAAGAGATGTGACAAAGAACCCAATGGACACTCTGGCTGAGTTCCAGAGAACCTGTGTGGAGACAGGAGAAACGTCCAGATGGACAGACACCACTGCAACCCTCTACTGATCTGGGTTTTATGACAGAATGGCCAGAAAGAAGCTTGTTCACATAGAAGCCCCCCTTGGAATTTGAAAAAGGCGTTTACAGGACTCTCAGATTGCAATTTAAGGTACCTTAAACCAAGCTTAACACACAGAGTCATGGGAATAAGATGGGGAAATTATCGACTCTGAGTATTGCAGCTATTCAAAAGTTTCTGAATGAGATGTCAAGACAACTTAGCATTTAACTTGATGACCTGAGTGGACTCCTCTTGGGTGGTGAAATATTTTTTTAACCTGGAAGTGCAATGAGCTGTAGCTGTCAACTGACTTTACACATCTTCTGCTGCTTATTTTACATGGAAGGGAAAATAGCAGTCCTTAGGGAAATTCTCACAGGGGTCATTGTTACTTCCATTTACAGTATCATTGCTGTTCACATACAGGAGAACACTGCATGTACAAGAAAATGTTTTTGGTTATTCAACCCTGTGGACATTTTATATGTTTGTAAATGCCTAATGATTAAATTAAAACATGGAAATGAATAATAATAAATTTGTAAAAATCAAAAAAATGCTGATGAGATATTTAAAATATATACAACAAAGTAACAGATATAATGGAACCTTTTCCTTTTTCATCTGGCTAAGGTTACGAAACACAAACAGAAACTTTACAATAATGTACGGTATATTGTAAAACTAAGAACTGGTAGGAACCCATCACTTACTTAATGTCCTAATCAGATTTTCTTTGTGGGGAGCAGGTGCCTCATATATAAAACCATGTTAAGATCAGTCAGTCATAGTCTAACCCGCTATATCCTAAAACAGGGGTCTGCCGGAGCCAATCCCAGCCAGCACAGGGCACAAGGAAGGAACAAATCCTGGGCAGGGTGCCACCCCACTGCAGAGCGCACACACTAGGGACAATTTAGGATCGCCAATACACCAAACCTGCATGTCTTTGGACTGTGGGAGGAAACCCATGCAGACACGGGGAGAACATGCAAACTCCACGCAGGGTGGACCTGGGAAGCAAACCCAGGTCTCCTTACTGCGAGGCAGCAGCACTACCACTGCACCACCATGCTGCCCACCATGTTAAGATTCCATAATACAATTTTGTTTATGCTCAAAACAGCAAAAATGACTATGCCTCATGTCACGCTAAGTTCCTTTATAAATTTCAAATCAACTTAAAACTATATGCTTTGTACACATGCTTTTAGCCCCTTACAATAATTTCTCATCATAATGTCTTTTTTGAATAGTCATGATCTAATCATCACATAAATTTGTCCATGTTCCTGAGTGACATTTTTACTACAAACCATGAGAGAACATGGGAAAAGAAATGTCAGTGAATGTGAACTCGAGGTATCACCGACATGGCCCTCCAGTGGATGCACTATGTTACTGAAATAAGTCTCAAATAAAAGGTATTTTTTCTAAAGGTAACAGTTAATGTAAACATGTTAATAATCAATTAATTATGTGCACGATGATGCAGTGGTAGCACTGCTGCCTTGTGGTAAGGAGTCTGAAGTTCTGTGCATGGAGTTTGCATGTGGGTCTGTGTTGATTTATTCCAGTTTCCTTCCATAGTTCAAAGACATTCGAATTAGGTGAATTGGCAATGCTAAATGGTCCCTTGATATGTGTGTGTTCATTCTGAGATGGTGCCCTATTCAGGGGTTTTTCCTGCTTTTATCCATTGCTTGCCTGCTTGCTGGGCTAGACTCCAGTCAGAATACTATGATACCTCGGTGTTCCCAGTATGTGGATTCTAACACCTGGGGAAATAGGACTATTGACCTACTGTATGCAAACGACAAAGACGCATACAGCGCCATCCCCGCTGCCTGTACTTGGGAAAGCAGATCATAACCTGGTTCTGCTTCAGCTTCGCTACAAACCAAGAGTAAGGGAGCTACCTACAACCACACGCTCATTCAGAAAGTGGTCCCCTGAGGCAGAGCAGGCTCTGAGAGACTGCTTTGGAACTACGGACTGGGATATCCTGCAGGGATCACATAGTGAGAACATTGAGGAGGTTGTTGAATGCACTACTGACTACAGTACATTAACTTCTGTATGGACATTGTAGTTCCAGTAGCAACAGTACACTGCTATGCTAACAACAAGCATTGGATTACAAATGACATCAAGGGCCTTTTGAATCTGAAGAAAAGTGCTTTTAAAGGCGGTGATCAGCATGAGCTCAAGTGCATGCAGAAGGAACTCCGAGTCCAGCTCAGGGCAGCGAAGGAGCAGTACAGGAGAAAGCTGAAGCAGAAGTTGCAGAATAACGGCATGAAGGAAGTATGGGATGAGATGAAGATCATCACTGGCTGCAGCTCGAAGCAGGGTGCCACCATCAAGAGAGACATGGAGAGAGCAAACCAGATGAACAACTTCTTTAACAGGTTTGACCACCCTAACCCACTCTCATCTAGGAGTACTGCATCCTCCAACCATCCTTCTGCCGATACCAGCATAGGTGAGACATCCCCACCCACAATTACAGCAGCCCAGGTGAGCAGAGAGCTGAGGAGACTTTGTGCCAGCAAAGCAGCGGGTCCAGATGGAGTATCGCCACGACTGCTGAAGACCTGTGCGTTGGAGCTAGGGAGTCCTCTACAGCACATCTTCAACCTGAGCCGGAACAGGGGAGAGTCCCTGAGGCTTTGGAAAACATCTTACATCACCCCAGTCCCAAAGGTATCACGCCCTACTGTAGTGAGCTGAATGACTTCTGGCCTCTCACTCTGATGTCACATGTGATGAAAACCATGGAGTGGTTGTTGCTTCGTCCCCTGAGGCCAAAGGACCACCATGCCTTTGACCATCTGCAGTTTGCATACAAGGAGAAGGTGGAAGAGGATGCCATCATCTATTTGCTACACCGATCCCTCTCCCACTTGGACAGAGGTAGTGGTACTGTAAGAATTATGTTTCTGGACTTCTCTAGTGCCTTCAACACCATCCAACTTCTGCTGCTTAGGGACAAGCGGACAGAGATGGGAGTAGATTCACACCTGGTGGCATGGATCGTGGACTTACTTACAGACAGACCTCAGTATGTGCGTCTCGGGAACTGCAGGTCTGACATTGTGGTCAGCAACACAGGAGTGCCGCAGGGGACTGTACTTTCTCCGGTCCTGTTCAGCCTATATACATCGGACTTCCAATACAACTCAGAGTCCTGCCACGTGCAAACGTTCGCTGACGACACTGTTATCATGGGCTGCATCAGGAGTGGGCAGGAGGAGGAGTATAGGAACCTAATCAAGGACTTTGTTAAATGGTGCGACTCAAACCACCTACTACTGAACACCAGCAAAACCAAGGAGCTGGTGGTGGATTTTAGGAGGCCCAGGTCCCTCCTGGACCCCGTGATCATCAGAGGTGACTGTGGGCAGAGGGTACAGACATATAAATAAATATCTGGGAGTGCAGCTCGATGATAAATTGGACTGGACTGCCAATACTGATGCTCTGTGCAAGAAAGGACAGAGCCGACTACACTTCCTTAGAAGGCTGGCGTCCTTCAACATCTGCAATAAGATGCTGCAGATGTTCTATCAGACGGTTGTGGCAAGTGCCCTCTTCTACGTGGTGGTGTGCTGGGGAGGCAGCATAAGGAAGAAGGACGCCTCAAGCCTGGACAAACTGGTGAGGAATGCAGGCTCTATTGTAGGTATGGAGCTGGACAGTTTAACATCCGTGGCAGAGCAGGCTCCTGTCAGTCATGGAGAATTCACTGCATCTACTGAACAGGATCATCTCCAGACAGAGGAGCAGATTCAGCAACAGACTGCTGTCACTGTCCTGCTCCAGTGACAGACTGAGATCCCTTCCCCACACTATGCTACTCTTCAATTCCACCCGAGGGGGTAAACGTTAACATTATTCAAAGTTATTGTTTGTTTTACCTGCATTTTTATCACTCTTTAATTTAATATTGTTTATTTTTATCAGTATGCTGCTGCTGGAATATGTGAATTTCCCCTTGGGATTAATAAAGTATCTATCTATCTATCTATCTATCTATCTATCTATCTATCTATCTATCTATCTATCTATCTATCTATCTCTATCAGTGTCTACAGTGTTGTTTTTATTTTGTCATTCTGGGGTATTCAGTGTTGCTTCATGAAGGAAAATTGATTGATTTAATTAATCAATTAATTTAAATGATTTTAGCCAGTGAAACTAGATTTTATCAAAATATGTCCATCCAGCCATCCATTCTCTAACCCGCTGAATCCAAATACAGGGTCACGGGGGTCTGCTGGAGCCAATCCCAGCCAACACAGGGCACAAGGCAGGAACCATTCCTGGGCAGGGTGCCAACCCACCGCAGTATCAAAATATGCGTCTTCAGTAAAACATATGAAGGAAACAGCACAGGGAGTACCAATGCACAAAGGAACAGGCCGGACCGTAACCCACTGCTCCTCTAGAACCTAAGTGTCCAGTGAAGAGGCTTGTCCACTTACCCACCTGCCAAGTAGAACATTTTGTCCTCTTACCTTACTTGTTCTCTGTCTTTATCACACACTCACAAACTACTCGGAGGCTCTGTGCTGTTCAGATAGAGAATACAATTAACAATAATTCAACATTTAATTCTGCAAGTTATTTTTTAAAACATTTCTTAGTAATACATGCATAAAGAAGAAGCGACACTTAGAAAAACAAAGTCATCATTCATCTATTGTAGTATTCTCAACTCTTTAGTCAGATGGATTCAAAAAGCATTCAGACCCTTTCACTTTTTTCACAATTCCCTGTGTATGCCTTGTGCTAAAATTAGTTAAATTAATTATGCCTCGTCTAACAATACTCAGTTCCCCAAAAACAAAATTTTAAAACAACATTTTAAAAATTTTATTAAAAACAGAAAACTCAAATATCACATTTACACAAGAATTCAGACCCTTTGATAAGACAATGGAAATGTGGCTCAGGTACATCCACATCTATTGATCGTCTTTGGGATGTATCATCACCTTGTTTGGAGGACACCTTTGGTCAATTCAATTGATTGGATACAATTTGGAAAGGCACATGCCTGTCTATAAAAGGTCTGACAGATGACAATGACAAAAATCAAGCATTGAGGTTACTGGAGTAGTGTGAAGAGCTTAGAGACAGGGTTGTGTTCGAAGCACAGATCTGGGGAAGTCTAGAAAAAAATCCTACAGCACTGAAGGTTCCGAAGAGTACAGTGACCTCCATAATTCTTAAACAGAAGAAGTTTGGAACAACTATAACTCTTTCTATAGATGGCTACCCAACCAAACTGAGCAATCATGGCAGAATGGCCTTGGTAAGAGTTCAAGAACTCAATAGTCATTTTGGCTGAGCTTCAGAGAACCTGTGCAGAGACGGGAGAAACTTCCAGAAGGACAATCATTGATGCAACTCTCCATCAATCTGGGGTTTATGACAAAGTGGCCACAAAGAAGCCTGTTCTTAGTAAAATACACATACTGTAGAAGCCCTCTTGCAGTTTGCAAAAAGACATCTAAAGGACTCCCTAACTGCAAGAAATAAGATTCTCTTGTCTGATGAAACCAAGATTAGTGTCATGTCTGGAAAAAAACAAGAACCTCTCTTCAACTATGCAATACCATTCTAATGGTAAAAGATGGTGGTGCCAGCATCATGTTTTGTTGTTTTTTAGGGGTAGGGACAAAGAGATTAGACACAAGTGAGGGAAAACTGACTTGCACAAATATAACACAGGAGTGGCTTAGGAACGACTTTGGGAAAGTCCTTCATTTGTCCGGCCAGAGCCCAGACTTGAACCCAAGTGAACATTTCTAGGGAAACCTGAAAACAGCTGTCGAACTGATGGTTTCAAACCAATCTGACAGGTTTTGCAAGAGTTGGCAGAGAAGAATGGTAGAAAATCCTCAAATCCAGGTGTGCAAAGCTTGTAATGTCAGACCACAGAAGGCTCCAAGCTGTAATCGCTGTCAAAGTGGTTTGTACAAAGTACTTAAGTGAAGGGTCTGAATACTTGTGTGAATGTGATATTTCAGTGTTTTATTTTTAATAAATTTGCAAACATTTTTGCAATCTTTTTTTCACTTTGTCATTCTGAGGTACTGAGTGTTGCTTGTGCCGGGAAAAACATTAAATAATTTTAACATAATGCTGCAACATAACAAAATATGAAAAAGGTGAAGGGGCTGAATAGTGAAGACACTGTATATACTAAAACTAAAATTTAATTTCATTAAAGCAAATTTTTAGCAGATGATGCAATGCCTGAAAGAAATTTTAGGTATGGAGAGGAGCAATGTGGTCAGTTTAAACCTAAGCCTATGAAGCGTGAAGCAAATTTAATTGATGTACTTAATGGATGAATAAGAAATTGACAAAGAAATTACAGAGATAATTTATAAGCAAACAAATCCTGCATTATCCCTAGGCTAGCAGCACCTTCAGCTACTAAAAGTAATTCATACTAGTGTTCTGTTTTTATACAGAAAATAAAAATTATGTAATGTTTCTCACTTTTTTTATAATAATCAGATGTTCACACTATTAGCACACTATCAACTTCCAGTCAGCGTTCAGAAGCCATTATTAAGTCTAACAGAATATGTAAAATGAGGTGAAGCCTCATCTGGAGTACTGGGGGCAGTTTTGGTCTCTAGGGGAAAAAAGGACATAGCAGTTCCAAAAAAAAAGGTCCAGAGAAGAGCGACTAGGCTGATTCCAGGGCTACAGGGGGTGAATTATAAAGAAAGATTAAAAGGGCTGAGCCTATACAGTTTAAGCAGGCCATGACTGAAATGTTTAAAATTATAAAAGGAAATTAATACAGTGGATCAAGAGTGTAATTTTAAAATTAGTTCATCAAGAACACTTGGACAAAGTTGCAGACTTTTTAAGGGCAAATTTCGCACAAACATTAGGAAGTTTGCTTCACAGAGAACCATAGACACTGTGATCAGATAGATAGATACAGATCAAGTAGTGAAGTAGGCTGTAGGTCCTTCGAAACTCAACGCAATGTTATTTTGAAAGAATTAAGAGGATGGAACTGGTGAGCTTTGTTGGGCTGAATGGCCTGTTCTCATCTAGATTGTTCTAATGTTCTGTTAGGAGACTGGTATGCTAGCCATGTCTCCATTTATTGTATGAGAATGCAGGTGATGGATATTTTCTTGTCTGTCTTTTCCTCTTTCTCTTTCTCCCATTCTGTCATTGGGAGCCTATACTCACCCTGTCTTTGGAGTGAAGAACTCTTTTTTAACTTGTTACACTTCCCTCATAAGAGCACATTGGTGGTCACCTCCTTGAAATTGCCAAATAGTGTCAAAAAGCAACTCTGAACTTTATTAACTGCTCGTATTTCATTTCTTTTTTTAAATGCAGCTATGCAGCTGTTTTTGGAGTAATTAGCCCTGGTTAACATAATAAGGAACGTACCACTGTAAATGAGAGATTATTAAGAGTGGTAGTGCAAGAAATGTGTCAACAATTAGGTGCAGGTGGGCACAAAAATGTCCCTAATTCGTCAAGGTATGATAATTATGAAACAATTCTAAAACAGATCAAAGAGAACGATGCAGATTCAGTGGTACTCAGTCACACGTTTATTTTTATAATTTTCTGGGATACATTTTTACCTGAAATTATATTATGTTTTTCTCCCTTGTCATTCCTATTGAACATATCTAGTGTCATTAAATTGTTCACTGAATAATTGTTACATGAAAATAACAATATGTTTTGTTTGTGCAAAGATACATGTGAGGTATAGTTCACAGTAATGATGACACACAATAAATAACTAATACTGTATATGGTTAGAGAATTGCAAAGCATATTGCAGGTAAATTTGTCCAAGCTTATAAATTAAAGAATGGAGAAATCTTATTGATCAAATAGTCCATTGTCAAATGTACTTAATCCATTCATAGGGTCTTGGGAGGCTGCATCCTACCCTAACAGTATGAACAGAAGAAACATTTATACTGTGTGGCAGTAGGGGACGCTAGTGCTCCCTTGAACCCTCAGGTACAACTCCAGACACTGGATACAAGTTCAAGACTTTTTATTGTTTAATAATAATGTGCACAAAGCACCCTCCACACTACTCATAAACTAACCCAACAACACCAACACTATTCTCTCCTCCTCGCCCAGACACTTCGCCCCTCTACCTCCCAGCTCAGCTCAGTGTCTGGACTGGCCCGTAGTCCTTTTATAGCCTCTGACCCGGAGGTGTTCCTGCCCAATTAAGCCCATAGTTCTTTATTACTTCCAGGTCAGGGTAAGCAGTCCATTTCTTCAACCCGGGAGCACGTTGTTTCTTCCTGTCACGTGACCGTGACGTACTCCCGGGTTATAGGGCACACAAGAGCCCACGAGCCCACCTACAGCGACTCCCGGTGGCCCCCAAGGTATTCAGCAGGGCTGTGTAAAAACACTACATTGTCCATGAGGCCCTGCTGGAACTCGGGGCACGATCCTGCTGTCGGGAGAGCTCCTCCTGGCAGCCTGGGGTGAGGCCCGGAGCATGAAGCCGGCAGTCCTCCACAACTGCTATATTGTAAAAAGCAGAGTGGACCAGGAGATGAAATGTTAACCAAAAACAAAACTGAGAAACAACTGTGCATCAATCTCAAAAACATAAGTTAAATCAGCGTTTCTCAACCTTTAAGTATTTGCGTCCCGAGTTTTCATAACAGTTTTAATCACGTCCCCCCTAACATTTTTTTGAAATGTAGATGCATATTATATTATACCTACTTAACTTTTATCGACATTTATCTAACTCTATTGTTCTAGTATCAGAATGTAGTTTAAGTTAATTTGTTTTGGTTTCAATAGATGTTTTTTTCATATTTTTTATTCTTCTTTTCTTTTTTCACATCTTTGCGCCCCACTATGGGGTTCTGCCCCTCAGGTTGAGAACCACTGCCTAGCAAAAAAGTCAGTAACCAGATTATCAAAAACTTGAGCACTTGCAAAATGTTTAAGAGAGGTACCCACAAACACAAGATCCTTACACGTGGCTCTGTCTTCTAAATCATCACACATGTCATGAGGTGCGATATCCAGAGCGACACCCCTTAAAAACGATTCATCATGTAGAAACAGCAAATACCGAAACAGGCTAAAATATAAGATAGTAACATAGTATACTGACTCTAAAAAAGAGACAGAAGTTTAAAAGAGATGGACCAGGGATCTGTTTCAGGAAGAGAGGTTAGATAACCCCGGAACTCAAAATGAATCCTGACTTGCTTTAGCACGATTTAGCTTCAGTGGATTAGCCGGTACCAGAACACCGGATTTTGATGAGCTTGCACAATTCCAGACAGGCGCATCCAGAATAATATGGCATGTTCATGGAATTATTTACAAGCCTTTATGATTCGAGCACTGAAAAGCACTGAGAAGCTGATCGATCATGGACAAGTCTGAGAAGCAGAGGGGGATAACTTTCATACCAGCAGAGCGAAAAGAGCTGGTGGCACTGCATGAAGATTATAGGGATATCCTCCAAAAGAGGAGGAATAGAGCAGCAGCGGCTTCCAAAGAAAAGGGAGACAGTGTGGAGGAATATCACTGAAAAAGCAAATGCGTAAACAGTTAATTGATGAAATCTGTGTAAACTCTGTATGGTAAATTATTGAATTGTGCAAAATGTGTCACTGATGATTTTGGCTTACATGAAACATTATACTGCATGCCTTGAAGTAGGCATTGTTTTCCATTTTTGCATATTTATAATAAAGTTGACACATAATAAATAAAGACCACATTGACAATTTCATCCTCATTCTGTTTTTTGCGCTCTATAAAACAGAATGACACAATTGTTTCTTTCATTCAAAATCATGGCTTTGATAAAGATGTGTGTTCTATCTGCACAGCCAATTGCATTTGGAAATCCTGTAATGCATTCATTCATTTAGCAGACACTTCTATCCAAAGAAACTTATAATGGGTGAAATATAATTGAGTAATCTTCTGTTGGGATGAATATGGCTGCAAATACTGCACAGCTAACTACTTAAATAAGTGAAAGCAAGAAGGAAAGCAGGAACTAAGCTAGTAGTGAGAAGTGCTATAGTCCATAGTAAAAACCATCAGCCACCTGAACTAAAATGTAATACACATGTGATCTTCTTGCATTATTCCATTACAGAAACCATAATGAAGCTTATACCTGTAGTTATAAATGTTCATAGATAAGGTGAACATTCAGAGGTATTCTTTCAAAAGGCAGGGGACACCACAGAAAGGATGAAGGTAGGCAGCTTGTTCCACCAGCTAGTCTATTATCGGTTACTATTGCTAAGAAATGCTGCAGTTGTTTTAAGTTCGAATGTCCTATATGTGACTCTTTGCAAGTCCTTATCAATGGTAGCTATTTCTGTTCTGGGAAGTCTGTGTGTCTATGCATGTGTGCAGAAAACCCTTCAAAGTTAGGCACACTTTTGTGACCACTTTGCTCTGGCATCTGCTATTTTGTGGTGAAAGCTGCCAGCAAAAAAATACAATAAAATAAAATGACAGACTAAACAGGTAATAGAGGACGCCACAAACAGGTCCAATTTAACTTCTGCATAATTTAAAACCCCTGCAGTGGGGTGGCGCCCTGCCCGGGGTTTGTTCCCTGCCTTGCGTCCTGTGTTGGCTGGGATTGGCTCCAACAGACCCCTGTGACTCTGTAGTTAGGATATAGCGGGTTAGAAAATGGATGGATGGATGGATGGATGGAGGGTTGGATAATGATGGATGGATAATTTAAAACCCCTATCAGAAGGGATAACTAAAAAATGTGAATTCAAGTAATGAAAAAAAAAAAAATAGAAAATTCTATGTGACTGAAATCCCCAATAAAAAAAAAGTAACAACTCCAAAATAAGAATGTTTCAAATTCATGAAATGTTTGTATATATATATATATATATATATATATATATATATATATATATATATATATATATATATATATATATATACACACAGTAATCCCTCGCTATATCGAGCTTCGACTTTCGCGGATTCACTCTATCGCGGATTTTAAATGTAAGCATATCTAAATATATATCACCGATTTTTTGCTGGTTCGTGGATTTCTGCGGACAATGGGTCTTTTAATTCATGGTACATGCTTCCTCAATTTGTTTGCCCAGTTGATTTCATACAAGGGACGCTATTGGCGGATGGCTGAGAAGCTACCCAATCAGAGCATGTATTACATATTAACTAAAACTCCTCAATGATATACGATATGCTTCCCGCGCAGTGCTTGATTGTTTGCTTTTCTACGTCTCTCTCACTCTCTCTGCCTGATGGAGGGGGTGTGAGCAGAGGGGCTGTTTGCACAGAGGTTGTTTGCTTAGAAGATACTGACGCTCCTCTACAAAATGCCGCTTTATTGCGGTGCTTCGGCATACTTAAAAGCACAAAAACACGTATTAATTTTTTGATTGTTTGCCTTTCTTAGCGAGTGCTCACTCTCTCTCTCTGACATTCTCTGCTGCTGATGCGCACACTCCTTTGAAGAGAAGATCTATTTGCATTTTTTTAATTGTGAGAAAGAACTGTCATCTCTGTCTTGTCATGGAGCACAGTTTAAACGTTTGACTAAAGGGTGTTATTTCATGTCTAGAGGGCTCTAATAATGTTAACAGTGTGGGAGAGTTTATAAGGGCTTAAAATATATAAAAATAACCATACAAACATATGGTTTCTACTTCGCGGATTTTCATCTATCGCGGGGGGTTCTGGAACGCAACCCCCGCGATCGAGGAGGGATTACTGTATGTATATATAAAACAGGCACATCCACACTCACTCCTATGGCGCCAGTTAAATCGCAGCAGTTTGCCTAACCTGTGAATCAGCACATTTTGGTGAAGTGTAATTGAAAGCAAAGCATGTGGTTATCTGAATTCAACGTGTTTAACTGATTAGGAGCTGAATTACAACAAAAAAGCCAGAGAAAGGTTTATGCAATGAGGGCAATGATGGTTATAGTGAAACAGGATTTATTTTTTTAGTAAAAATTGCTTTTGAGAAATTGTTTTCATTCAATATACATGTATAAAGATTAATGATTGTGCCCACTTTTATCTTATTAGGGATGAAGATGGCATTCAGCTTGCATTCTTGGGTACTCGAGCTGGACTTGTTCGGCACAATTTATTTGTAGGAATTGAAAAGCAGGTTGATAAGTAAGTATCTACTATATAAAAATGTGCATTCAGAAATACAGAGATGTAGTATAAAAGCCATTTAATGAATGAAATTAAAAGGGATCTTGGTAATTCAGTTGTGAATTTACAATAATAGCTTTTGCAATCCGGACACACGGGTATGGATGTGAACATCAGTGCATCATTCAGTAGACTGGTACCCATTCAGATTTGTGCCTTTTACTTATGTGATGAATTCCAGTAATCCTGAATTGAATTACGCCAAGTTATTGATGGATGAACAGTCATTTCAGATCTACCTGACCAGACCTATAAAGCTAAAGAAAGCATTAAATGCAAAAATGTAGTCTTTTGATTACGTGTGAAATTATTCTACTTATAACAAAGTCAAATGTGTTCTTTTCATTTTTTTGGTCTCTATTTGTTATGCCAAAATATATTTTGTACTTTATACCATTTAAGTTACGTAAAAGTATTTAAAATGAGCCATGTGCCGATACAGTTCTTCAGAGCTATGCCATCAGGGAACAAGTTTTGGATCCCAAAAGACCCATCAATTTGAAGGTTTCAGAAGGAACCTTTTATTTATTTAGATCTGTAACAGGCTCCATAGAGTAAATAACCATGACTAAATTATAAAAGATTTGTGAAATACCACAGGCTCATGTATTTAAAAGGACTCTAGCTGCATACAATAACAGAGGCTCACTTCAGGTTTTCTTTATCGGTTAGCATCCTACAAGGCAGCCTATCAAACATTACAGCTTTCAGTTGTTTTTTTTCTACATATTGTGAAGTTTACTAAACCACAAAGAACCAACTTCACATACAAAGAACCCTTCCCAGAAAGAAATGGGAAATAGTCCTAAGAGAAACCATGCATCCCAGTAAAGAATCTTATAATGCCGTTAAAGAACCAGTATTTTTAAGAGTGTGGTATCTCAAAACAGGTTTAGATTTTCTGTTCTCTCTTTAGTGCCTGCAGCTAAGGAAAGCAAGAAAAAAATGATTACCTTGTGCTGCTATAGCCATCTATTAATTTTCTGAAAATGCTTATACATTTTAAGGTCAACGGGAGACAGGACCTATTCCACTAGGCTTGAAACAACCCTAGATTAGATGTCAGTTTATAAAAATAATAATATAACAATAATATGCATCTTTTTTGCAGCTCCCGTGGTAAGTATTCTCAAATACATTCTATGATGGCATTTTAATGCTAATATGTGTGCACTCTACGGCTTAGGAAATACCTGGTATATGATAAGCCAGTGTGCCATTGGAAAAATTCACTCATGTAGGACGTAGATGTGAGAAAACCCACATATTCTATAGGAAAGAGTTTGCAGACCACAATGCTCAGCTGTTGTATAATAACCAGGGTAGTTCACACTGTTAATAATAACAATTATTATTAGTAATTAATTACATTTATATAGCCCTTTACTTGCTACTCAAAGCAATTTGAATAGATACAAGACA
The DNA here is from genome assembly GCF_016835505.1 of Polypterus senegalus. Lineage (NCBI taxonomy): Eukaryota > Metazoa > Chordata > Cladistia > Polypteriformes > Polypteridae > Polypterus > Polypterus senegalus. The sequence continues at coordinate 30,305,575 of NC_053165.1, forward strand.
ACCACTTCAACCACCAATAATGTGTAGCACCCACCTAGAGGATGTGACGGCAGCCATTATCATGCCACTACACTCACCACAGATTAGCTCTTAGGTAGTGAAGGAGTGAGAGCGTTAGCCAGTTAGAGACAGGAGATCATTACAGGAGACAGAATGGACAATTTAGCCAAGATATTGGGATACACCCTGATTTTTTTGAAAGATGCCCAGGGGTCTTTAATGACCACTGAAAGTTAAGACCTCAGTTTTAAGTCTCATCTGCAGGATGGCACCAAATTTACAGTACAGTGTCCCAGTCACTGCACTGGGGCATTGGGATCCACACAAAGACCACAGGGTAAGTGCCCCAATCACCCTTACCCCCCTTTGGTATCATTAACACCTCTTCAAGCAGCAACCACAGTTTTTTCTTAGATCGTCTCCCATCTAAGTACTGGCCGGGCCCAAAAGTGCTCAACTTCAGGTGGATGATCTGTTCTGTAGTGCAGGTGGTATGACTTCTGTTAGAGGGCAGGCAAACAATCTATGTCCCCATTTATTGTAAGAGAAGGTAGATGGTTGAGATTTTCTCCACTGTCTTTGCCTCTTTCTCCTCTTCTGTCATTGTAAGCCTATACCCACTACCTCCTGGTTCAACAGATTAATGCTATTGTTCCATGGAGGTGTTTATGTTGTCACCCATGGGCTGAGTGGGAAGATGGAGTGCGGGCTTAAGTTTTGACATGGTTTTTTTTAACTCATCCTCTTTCTGTGCCACCTCAGAAACGTTCCTCATAAAAGCAGAATGGAGGTTGCTAAACAATGTCACAGAGCAACTCTGAACTTTATTGGTTGCTCTTATTATTTTTTATTTAATTATTGCCCTGTAATACTGGTATGGGTCTAATTAGCCAAGGTTAACAGGTTAAGGAATGTACCATTAAAAATGAAAGATTATTGAAAGTGCCTGGCGCAGGAAGTGTGCCAATTAGGTGCACGTGGCCACAAAAATGGCCTTAATTCCCCATGTTAAACATGGAGCAATACTAAAACAGATTGCAGAGAACAGTGCAGCTTCAAGTGGTACTCAATTACATTTCTATTTTTATAATTCTGTGGGATACAGTCTTTACTAAAATTGTTTAGTCTCCTTGTCATTCCTTTTGTACATATCTAGAGTCATTAAATTGTTGACTGAATCTTCTTCTTCTGTTAGGGGTGGCCACAGAAGATCATCTTCTTCCATATCTTTCTGTCCTCTGCATCTTGTTCTGTTACACCCATCACCTGTATGCCCTCTCTCATTAGTTCACAGCAATGGCAACACACAAAACATTAAATACAGTATATGACCACAGAATTGCAAACAATATTAATTGTAGGGCTGGGGAAGCTACCCTAACAGGATGAGGAGAAGTTTATTGTTGGGCACATTTACACTGCCATAATGTAAAAAAAAAACCTAAAAAAACAGCAGAATGGACCAGGAGATAAAATGCGAACCAAAAACAAAACCAAACAATCATGTGGCAGAGACTAAACATAAATTAAATTAAAAGTCAAAAATCTATCTATCTAATAGATAGTCCCTGCAGTCCTAAATCACAGCAGCTACTTAAAGGACCAGGTCATCCACAGGTCCCTTTTCCACCTCAATAGATAGCATTTAATTATATATTAGATGACAAGCCTCTCTTCTGTCACCAATCAGACCTAGGTTTCTTCCTTTGCCCTTCTGTATCTTCTAAACCCCAGGGGTGTTTACCTTGCGGGATTTTCTTACCTTCCCATTGAACAATGGATCAGCCAATTCTCGTAATTGAATACTGGGCTCTGGCATCCTGGGGGAATATAGTACTTCTCTTACCAGGATGCAAATTGTTCTTATATCTGTGGGCAAAATTTCTTAGGAATCCTATCAAATTAATGGTCATTGCACCCCATGCTTTTCTAGGAATTCAAATTAAATTATATATTTTAATATGTTTTTCTTCACCATAGCAATTGAAGTGATGACATGTTTGCTGCATATTAACTGGACATACAAGTATGACTTTCAGTGTGTTCTGTGGCAGAATTTCATTGTACATATGACAGTACTACTGCTACTATTGAGGAGTGTCCTTCAACACAAGAACAGAGGTTTTTAAAAGTGAGGAATTTCCTCCAAGGGCACCTTCTGGCCCATCCAGGTCTCCTGCCTCTCTTTGTAAAACATCTTTTGATGAAATATTGTTTGATAGTTCTGCTCTAATCAGGTGCACAGATTGGAAAGGATATTTTGCAAGAATTAAATTTTATGAGAGGAGATCCTGCAGGCTAGTTATTGAACATTTTTCAGGGATAAATACTCGGAAACACAGTTAAAACAAAAGAATATGTCAAACAGATTTATCCTTACTTCTTTGTTTAATTCTCATAATCTCTTCTAACGCACGAAATGCATGAGAAGGCATGGATTTTTTTTTTCTGGAACCAAAGCACACTCTTGTGGACATACTTGTCATGGGACAAGTGCAGCTAATCTAACATAAAAGCCACGTATGTAAATTGTATAAAATTAGCAGTGATTTCCATGACGCTTCCTTTTGTGAAGCACATTCTCACACATATGGCTATAAAAGCTACAGATGGATTAATGGTACAATTAAATTAAATTTCAATTTCATGTGTAATGTCATATGTACACATTACAATGAATTCTTTCTTACATTTTTCAGAACTGTAATAATAATACAATATCAACAGGCAGACACATAAGTATACATATATGCAATATATATATATATATATATATATATATATATATATACACACAGTACAGTATATAAAATATATATTTGTAAGTTTATTATATATACAGTACAGTTTGATTTTCGCCTTGCGCCCTGTGTTGGCTGGGATTGGCTCCAGCAGACCCCCGTGACCCTGTAGCTAGGATATAGCAGGTTGGATAATGGATGGATGGATGGATATTGTGGAGGATGGCCAGGACACCTTCATAAAGGAAGGACCAGGGGAGAACACAGGCACGGGGCATTATCTCCCCCTGAGCAGTAGATGGCAGGCCCCCTGGGTTGTAGCAGTAATTTGGATTCCATGGGATACCATGGCAGCTTGACTTCAGTGCAGCTCTATTGGGTTCAGTAGGTGCTGCAGGGACTGTGAAGCCCTTCTTTGTCAGGCTTCCACCTCACCCGCAAGTGCTTCTGGACCATGTTAATGGGCCACCGGAAGTACTCCCAGATGCAACATAAAATAGGCCTGCTACCACTGCTCCAGGAGTCAAAGTTGGGAGAAAGAGGAACACATTTTACCAGAGGAGGTGTTGAGGCAAAAGCAGAAACAGGGACAGAGATAGAGAATGAACATAAAGGCATTGCTGTGTGCTGCTTTTATTATTGTGCCTGATTGTGCTTTTGTAACTGTGCTGTGCAGGTGGGAAATGATTGAAAAGTGTTTCCTACTTAAGCAAAGCCTATGTGTGTTGCTAGACTTGTGCCTTGCATATGTCTGGGTTGGGTTGGAGAGCTGATGAATCCCCTGGTGTCCACAATATACTGTATACTGCATATATACACACATATTGTAATGCTACAATATGTTATTATTATTTGCTGTTCAGTAAATGTAAAACCGATGTCCCTGAATCTACTAGTGCAAGTGCCACTGGTCCTCTACCATTTACTAGAAGTAAGGCGTAACAAAAGCAGATTTGCAGGATGGCTGAGATCTTTAATGATCCTTTTTGCCTTTCTAAGGCAGTAAAATTGTTGCATGTATCCTGAACAGAAACTAGCAGTGTGATGATAATTTGCAGTGCAGCTTTCACCATCCTCTTCAGTGCTTTAAGTTCTGGAAACAAGGTGGTACTGTAGCAGAATGTTTTGCAGTGAGTACGGGTGGACTCAGAACTGGTGACCCCTCTTGATAAGAGCCAAAATGTGTTGTGCCCATCTCAGTTCATCAGTGACAGTCACTTAAAAAATTTAAACTGCTTACGCTATCAACAGCATGCCATCCAATTTAGATAACAGTGTGGTAGTCCTTTTGCTTTATGAAGTCTCTTTATGAAGTCTATGACCAAGTCCTTGGCTTTACTGACATTAGAGATGAGTCTTTTTTTTGTGGCACCACAGTATCAGTTGTTAGGCCTTTCCTCTGTAAAACAAGTTTCATCTCTGTTGGTGATCAGGATTATACTGGTGGTATAATTAACAAATTTAAAGATGGGACAGGAGCTATGTCTGTCCACAGAGAACAAGAAGTACTCAGTCATGCTGCCAATCCGCACCTACTATGATCTGTTAGTCAGTAAGTCCAAAATCCACTTGCAATATGTAGCGCTAAGTCTTAAATTGAGGAGTTTAGGTTTGATGGTACAATAGCATTAAAAGTTGAGCTATAATATATAAACAGGCTTGAAATGAAGAATTCTGAGGCTTTGAAAATCTTTGGGGTGCCATCCTGGCCACACCCATTTAATAACCAAATAAATATTTCAAACAAAAAATCAATCCCACTGGACACACAAGCTAATAGCTCCATAAAGCTTAATGTGCTCTTCATATATCGCTTTGCTGTTGGATAAGAACTCTCCATCTCCATGATCCTCAGCAGGTCAAAAGATGACCTAGTCAGGCACCCCACTTATATTCGTTGGTTTGTGGGGTGAGGCTAAGTGGCATCTTCTTGGCGACAGGTCAACACTGTGGAGGAAACCAGGGATAACATTAGCAGCAGCGACCCCCTCTGTTCAGCTTAACTGAGCCCTCTGGAGAGTTTCTAAGCGTGCATGTGTGTCACAGGACTATGGCATAATATTTTTTTTTTATTACCCAGATGTGCCATGATGGTATGTATGAAAACTGGGGGTGACCATGACTATCTATACTGTTTGTTTAATGTGTCTCAGCAACAGTCTCTCAAAGCATCACGGTTTGAGTGAGTTTCACCAGTATGTAGTCATTCTGATGGTTCAGTTTTTCTTTCTTGGGCACAAGAATAACTGTCCTTTTAAAGCAAAGGGGGACCACAGATCCTCTCAAACATTCTCTGAAATATTAAAGTTGCGTCTGAAGATGTCAACTAATTGGCCACTACAAATTTTGAAAACACACCCTGAAATTCATTCTGGATCAGGTGCTTTGTGGACATTTGTTAAAAGTCCTCCTTATAGCATGTACAGAACCAAAGAAGGATGAATCATGTGGTGCTGCAGGTAACTGAATGGCAAGCTGCTTTTTATCAAAATCAAAGCCGGAACAAAAGGCATTAAGTTCATCAAGGATAGAAAATATAGAATTAGACTCTGTAGAATGTTAACATCTCTAGAGCCTGCCAAAGTTTGTACACATGTATACAGCTGCTATTCTTGGCCTCTAGGTTACTCCCTTACTGACATTTAGCCACTTTGATTGCTTTATTGAACTTGGATCTGCCTTTCTAATATGCTTCCATATCACCATTTCAAAATGCAATGCTGTGTGCCTTCAGTAAATTCTGGATGTCACTGATGATCCACAGTCTCTTGTTGGGAAAACTGTGGATTGTTTTTGTAGGCACACAGTCGTTCACACATTTTCTGATTAATCCTTTTAATGATGTATTCATAATTATCCAGATCTGATGAGGAGTCTTTAAATATGTCCCAGTTTACACAATAACAGCAGTCCTGCAGCTTTTCCTCTGCTTCATTAGTTTAGCACTGAACCACTTTTCTTGCTGGCTCCTCATGTTTAAGATGGCAGCAGGATTATTGACTGGTGATTTTACTGTCTGAGGTGGGGATGCAGAAGCAGGTGTAAAGTATGTTTAATGGAGATGCTGGGTATAGGAGGTCAGTTGGCACATGTTTTGCTCTCACTTGGCAGCATGTATTCCCAGTCAATTCTTGTTATCTGCGGGGGATACATTCCTGAAAAACCCCATGGAAATGAAAACCACAGATACTTAACACTAGAATCCCTGAATCTTATGAAAAAAGTCATAATCCCAGGCCAGCAACTGTGGTCATTCCTGCTCTTGTGGAAAGAATGGAGATACAAACCATCATCTCAGAGAGGAAGAGGCAAGTTTGTTATACCACATGAATGTCACTGACAGAATTTAACTGAATAATAAAAAAAAAACGCCAACTTTTACAAGTAGCCGAAATTTACACCGGGTGTTACAGACTCAAATCAAATGTTTGTTTTTATTATATTATAGCAATAATAATACGAGAAGTACCTGGACTCAAACCCGCAGCCTTTTGGTTATAAGGCAGCAGTTCTTACCTTGGCACCATCTAGGAATACATATCAACTTTCTGTCGATTGACATTTGAGCTTGGGGTTTTAACTCATTACCAGCAACATGTAAATTGAATAATTTTTTTTTTCCTTGGTTATATTCTTAAATATAAGCATCTGTGTTTAATTGATATTTGGACTAAAGTCACACATTGTACACACTTCACGACATACAACTCCAGGCACCTCACACCGGGAGAAAGAAACTTGAGCTGGGAGAACTTCAGGTGCGTCGGTGGGGGGAGATGGGATAGCAGGCTGCTTGCTGCTTGTGCTGATTGACACATTTGCAAAACAAAGACGCTGATGAAGAGGCGCAAAGGAATTTAAGGTGGCCTGGGATTACAACTTTTTTCGTAGGCTTCAGGGAATCTAGTGTTAAAGATTGATCCTATGGGAAAAATGGGGTAAGGTTCTAATGGATGCTGTTCAGTATACACCTTTCCTACCCATTACCATAACCACATAATTTCATGTACTGAAAATCGGCTAAGGTCTGCACCACACGTTTGTGCTAAGGAACACAAAGCAAAACACTTTAATTAGCACTACACTTTGCTGCCATTATTGAAATTTAATATATTTATCTGAAAACAGTATAAAACACTAAGAAGACGTAGAATATTATCAGAACATGAAGATTTGTTGGAACAACAGAAGCTGCAGGAATGAAGTCATTCCATTTATTGAAGTAGAAATTTAGGTACCCAGGCCAAAGTGGCCAAAAACAGAGGAGGGAGTGCATTGTGGATATTCCAGCTTGCATTGGATGGACAAGTGGGGCAGCAGGTGCACATGGGTCCCATCCCATGTGCCCCCTTTCCAACAGAGAGGGGAGGTGGGCTGGTCAGGAATGGAGTTTAATGGCTTACCCATACCTCTAGACCTCAGAGAGACATATGTTAATCCATTCAGTGTAGTGTGCATGCAAGGGCACCACAGACCTATCATTGCTCAGTCTCATGTGTAGCTGCTATGCGACAGGGCGAGCAAGAAGTGGTGCAAGTAGGTATTGCAAAACAGGTTATACTTTTATAACAGCAAACAAGTGAATCTGCAGGAAAATAATCTGTAGACAGCAAGTTACAATATTTAATAGGCTAAAAGTCAAATTTTGAACACTTGCTTCAATGTTTCAAAGGGTTTGTCAATCATCATAATTAACAACCCATAACATTTCTAACACCCACTTCTTCTGGTCAAATGCTGTCTTTGGCTTTACTAAACATGTCTTCTGGTACTTCTGTGGCCAGCTATCTCTGTCTTTGTTTACTCTGTCCAGAATACATTGTTCCAGGAATTGTGGTCTTTGTCTAGGTGTTCATGGGCTAACTTTAGTCTTGTCCTGATGTGTTTTTCTCAACAGGAAAAAATTCCTCCTGGCACACCTCCCAAGTAGATCTATTTTGTGTAGCCTCATTTTAATGGTAGACTCGTACATTCTGAAGTTCTGGGCTACTCAGAGACTGTTTTAGCATCTTACATTCTACTCTTGGACTGAGCTTGCAGGGATGGCTTGGCCTGGACAAGTTGGCAGTTATTTGAAATGTTACCCTCTGGTAGATGATCTTTCAGAAAGTTGAACTATTGATTTCCAGATTTTTTGGGATCTTTTTAAGTTCTTACCCAGACTCCTACTCAACTATAACCTTATTTCTGAAGAGCTCTTTTGATCTGGGTATGATGATAATCCATACTTCAACAGCAAAGGGCAAACTAAACGTCTGAATTTTAAATAAGACAAATTTCTCCAAGATCCTCTATAATGATGTTTTAATCTTTTGCACCTTATTTTAATTTTAGGTATTTTAGGTAATAATAAATGTAGGGAAGGCCTTACTTTGTCCAGATGCAAAATTTGCATTTATGCTTATTTAATTTAAACAGTTGACTAAAAAATGTGGCATAATTGTTTGTTACATCACCTTTTATCTATTGGCACTGTTTAAATTGAGATCAAACATCAATATGATCCACATATGTTAAAAATGAAAAAAACATTTAATGGGGTGCATTTACTTTTTCATTTGACTGTCCCTGGAGAGAATATAGCAGCCCCTGCTCTGAGCTATAGATTGCAGGCAGCAGAACTGCTAAGGATGATTAGCTCTAGTGTCTATATAGGGACACAGAAATGCAGACATACCTGGGACCAAAAGCAGCTCCAACATATGTCTTTAAAGCTTCAGCCTACCAGCAGCACAATCAGTCTATCGTAATATGGACAGCATGGTAGAGTGTTTGTGGGTGTGTGTGTGTGTGAGAGAGAGATGGAGGGAGGGAGGTGAACAGAAAACTTAATTGTGGCATTGGAGAGATAGGCAAGTAGGCCACCTCACCATGAAGAATAGTGACATGACCCATACTCATCACTATTCACTTTTTGTAATAAATACACTTTTATATTACAACCTCCCCGGCATCATTGTAGGTCAGAGGTACTTACAATTACAGTAGTACAGCAGACTACCAAAAAACATTGTGCTCCGTAATTCACTTTCAAAATCATGGATTTGCTGTTTTAAAATTAAACTGTCTTAGGTTAAGTTTTGCAGGCTGGTATGCAAAATTGAATTAAATAATACTAATACTACTTAAAAAGGAAAGCATTAGATCCAACCATTTATGCAAACTAGGGAACCTACACAGTGAACACCAAGGCATTGCGTTACACTCTCTTTTATATATATCCATACTCCAGACTGTGCTCGAAACCTGTCCTTTTGTCTTGTTTGCCCAGTGGGGGCTGGGCACTCTTGTAGCCTCGGAACCTCTGCAGATTTTGTTTTTTCTCCAACCCTCTGGAGGTTTTTTTTTGTTTGTTTTTCCTGTCCTCCTGGTCATCAGACCTTACTTTATTCTTTGTTACTTAGTATTACCTAATATTATTTTTATTTATTATAAACTTTTCTTCATCTTGTTAAGCACTTTAAAAGTGGGGTTTCAAGCCTTCAGTGTCTTCTGTGATTCTGGGAAATGTGAACTCACTACCAAATAAGATTGACGAACTGGCCGTGCTGGTGAAAAATGTCAGAACCTACAGAGAATGCATTTTGTTGTGTTTTTGTGAAACATGGCTAACAACTACCATCCCAGATGCTAACATGGATCTACCCAGGTTTAGCACAGTTAGAGCGGACACAGACGCAAATACCTGCAGGAAGCGGAAAGGAGGAGGAGTTGCTGTCTATGTCAATACAAGATGGTGCAACTCTGGACATGTAAATGTCAAAATCTTCACTTGCTGCAGGGACATCGAACTGTTGGCCGTAAGTCTGCGTCTCTATTGCCCAGAGAGTTTGGACACGTCATTGTTGTAATTGTTTACATCCCTCCTTGGGCAGACATAGAGATAGCGAGTGACATCATCCATTCTGCTGTTGCTAAACTACACACACAGCACCCTGAGGCACTTGTGCTAATCTCTGGAGACTTTAACCATGTGACGCTGAAGAAAACATTGCCTGCCTTCTCCCAGTATGTGGATTGTAACACCCCGGGAAATAGGACTATCGACCTACTGTATGCAAACGTTAAAGACGCCTACAGCGCCACCCTGCTGCTGGCGCTTGGGAAAGCAGATCATAACCTGGTTCTGCTTCAGCCTCACTACAAACCAAGAGTGAGGGTGCCACCTACAACCACACGCTCATTCAGGAAGTGGTCCCCTGAGGCAGAGCAGGCTCTGAGAGACTGCTTTGAAACTATGGAGTGGAATATCCCGCAGGGGTCTCATAGTGAGAACATTGAGGAGGTTGTTGATTGCACTACTGACTACATCATCTTCTGTATGGACATTGTAGTTGCAGTAAGAACAGTATGCTGCTATGCTAACAACAAGCCATGGATTACAAGTGACATCAAGGGCCTTTTGAACCAGAAGAAAAGGGCTTTTAAAGGCGGTGATCAGCATGAGCTCAAGTGCGTGCAGAAGGAACTCTGAGTCAAGCTCAGGGCGGCAAAAGAGCCTTACAGGAGAAAGCTGGAGCAGAAGTTGCAGAATAACAGCATGAAGGAAGTGTAGGATGGGATGAAGATCATCACTGGCTGCAGCTTGAAGCGGGATGCCACCATCAAGAGAGACGTGGAAAGAGCAAACCAAGTGAACAACTTCTTTAACAGGTTTGACCATCCTAACCCACTCTCACCTCAGAGCACTGCACCCTCCACCCATCCTTCTGCTGATACCAGCATAGGAAAGACATCCCCACCCACAATTACAGCAGCCCAGGTGAGCAGAAAGCTGAGGAGACTTCGTGCCAGCAAAGCAGTGGGTCCAGATGGAGTATTGCCACAACTGCTGAAGACCTGTGTGCTGGAGCTGGGGAGTCCTCTACAGCACATCTTCAACCTGAGCCTGGAACAGGGGAGAGTCCTGAGGCTTTGGAAAACATCTTGCATCACCCCAGTCCCAAAGGTATCACATCCTAGTGAGCTGAATGACTTCCGGCCTGTTGCTCTGACGTCACATGTGATGAAGACCATGGAGCGGCTGCTGCTTCACCACCTGAGGCCACAGGTCCACCATGCCCTCGACCCTCTGCAGTTCACATACCAGGAGAAGGTGGGAGCGGAGGATGCCATCATCTATTTGCTACACTGATCCCTCTCCCACTTGGACAGAGGCAGTGGTGCTATAAGAATTATGTTTCTGGACTTCTCTAGCCTTCAGCACCATCCAACTTCTGCTCCTTAGAGACAAGCTGACAGAGATGGGAGTAGACTCACACCTGGTGGCATGGATCGTGGACTGTCTTACAGATAGACCTCAGTATGTGCGTCTTGGAAACTGCAGGTCTGACATTGTGGTCAGCAACACAGGAGCGCCGCAGGAGACTGTACTTTCTCTGGTCTTGTTCAGCCTATATACATCAGACTTCCAATACAACTTGGAATCATGCCATGTGCAAAAGTTCGCTGACGACACTGCTATCGTGGACTGCATCAGGAGTGGGCAGGAGTAGTATAAGAAACTAATGAAGGACTTTGATAAATGGTGCGGCTCAAACCACTTACACCTGAACACCAGCAAAACCAAGGAGCTAGTGGTGGATTTTAGGAGGCCCAGGCCCCTCATGGACCCCATGATCATCAGAGGAGACTGTGTGCAGAGGGTACAGACCTATAAATACCTGGGAGTGGAGCTGGATGATAAATTGGACTGGACTGGCAATACTGATGCTCTGTGCAAGAGAGGACAAAGCCGACTATACTTCCTTAGAAGGCTGGCATCCTTAAACATCTGCAATAAGATGCTGCAGATGTTCTATCAGACAGCTGTGGCGAGTGCCCTCTTCTACACGGTGGTGTGTTGGGGAGGCAGCATAAAGAAGAGGGACACCTCACTCCTGGAGAACCTGGTGAGGAAGGCAGACTCTATTGTAGGCATGGAGCTGGACAGTTTGACATCCATGGCAGAGTGATGGGCGCTGAGCAGGCTCCTGTCAATCATGGAGAATCCACTACATCCACTGAACAGGATCATCTCCAGGCAGAGGAGCAGCTTCAGCGACAGACTGCTGTCACTATCCTGCTCCACTGACAGACTGAGGAGATCGTTCCTCCCCCACACCATGCAACTCTTCAATTCCCCCATGGGTTGGACTGGAGAGGAGGGGGGTACGGTGGGGGTGTTGGGGGCGAGGTAAACATTAATATTATTCAAAGTTATTATTGCCAATTTTGCCTGCATTTTTATCAATCTTTAATTTAATATTGTTTTCTATCAGTATGCTGCTGCTGGAGTATGTGAATTTCCCCTTGGGATTAATAAAATATCTATCTATCTATCTATCTATCTATCTATCTATCTATCTATCTATCTATCTATCTATCTATCTATCTATCTATCTATCTATCTATCTATCTATCTATCTGTATGTATGAAAACATGCTATTTAAACAAATGTTGTTGTTGATGTTTGCATGGGTCTGACTTGTACTATTCAAACCTCCATTATCAATGAGCTTAGGACAGAACTGCCAAAGTCTGTGGCCATTTCAGACAGAGCAGAATTTTTGACCACAGCTCCAAGCTACAGTAGAAACTGATGAAGAAGTAATACTGGTAAACAACATTTTAAGAAACATGTCTCCTGCCTGCTTAGTTCCAATTTGGCTAAGATATTCTGTAAGGGTATTAATTAGACGATTGGAGATCACTATTAGTCTGAGAGTGTGTAGGTGTATTTATTCTTCAGCACCACAATGATTCAACAATGAATGGTTCAAAAGAACTAAAACTAAAAATTAAAAAAAGTATCAATCTATCAGTTTTGAAATGACTTATCTCCAGTAATGATTTCATTGGTAACAGGTTAAGCAGTGTAAATCAGACATCCTTTGTTTGACAATTAATTCTAACCATGCTTGAACATTTCCCAGAGTTGCACGCTGGTAGCATTGGGCATACAACAGGAATCCAATCTGGATATGTCACCAATCAGGCTCAGGATACACTCTTTTACATGGCCACATGCTGTTGAGCCATAGTACTGGTAATGGGATACAGTAAAAATAAAAAGATTTTTAATTCATTACTAGGTTAGGGGTAGGAAAAGGATTGTTTCAGTTCAAAAATTTTTTAAAGGACAAAATACAAAAAGCAAAGCACAATCCAATAATACAAATAAACAGCCAACATAAACATTTCAAAGACAGTCCATGAAACACAACACTTTTCTCCCATCTGAGATTTATAAAACAAGAGAGGTTTATCTGAGATGGTTCTTCATTTCTATATATATAAAAGACAACGTCTGTCTCTCTCTATGTCTTTTCATGAGAGAACAACTTAATGGATTTAGGTTGGGTTTTTTTTTCCCATAATTTCCTTGAACATTCCGGTTGATTTTGTGACCTCTCTCATCATGCTAAGAATCATAGTTTGCTTGCAGGAAAGATATATTAGTGCTAATCCGAGACAGAGGCTGCAGGCTGAGGGGAGGGGAGGCGTGACATCAGGAGTGGGGAGTCAGTCTACCTCTGCTTGCCTCCGCTAAGCTAGCGATACCTTTTTGTTTATTGATTTTTAAAGTTTGTCCGGTTTCACTTCTATGCAGGCGGAGCTGCGGGGGATGGCTAGTATAAAATAAAACAGCAAATAAAACAAAAGGGATCAGCACAGCTTACTTTATAATTACATTAATAAACTCTTGCCAAATTCTGAACAATTCCCCACAGAAAGATTGAGATTTTATTTTAAGTTTAGATAACACAGAACATAACTTTCCCACCAACTTGTAGAAGGTGGATGGGAATCTCCCACCTCAGCAAACTTGTGCCAGTAATACAGTATAGGATATTACCACAGATTGTTTTTATAGCACTATATTATCCCATCTGGGGTTACTCCAAATATTGCTGTTAAAGCATTAAGAGTGATTTTACATTTAAGGCTATCCGAGAGCTACATAAACATATTTTCCCAAAATGGTTTGAATGTAGAACAGTTTCTGTGACCTAGCAATGTGGGTGCTTGATGACATCACCTACAAGTTAGACCTTCTCCTGGGTACATTTTAGAGAAGCTTAATTTGACTGATTAACAATTTTAGTTGAATGATGGTGTGCTTTGCATATATTGGGCTTGAATGTGTTGTAATAATGGCTTAATTCCATCCTATTTCTAATATTTTATTTGAAAGATCGCTTTTAAAGTGTTGGCTAGGATCACTAAAGGTCAGATTTCTTGAAATTTTTCAATCTAATCTAGAGATGCTATCTATATTTTCATCCAGACTAGCCAACATCAACTCAGGTATAAATATAGGTGAAAGATGAAGAAAGGATAGGTTGCAATATTTCACAATGACAACCATAGGTTAAAGAAGGCTGAAATAAGTTATTGTCAAGTATAAAGACAACACATTCAAACATTTCTGCCTTAAAATGTGCCTTGGCATTGGTTCCATATCCTTATAAATAAAATCATACTGTAGTATCATTTGTCTTTTGAATTTACATTTAAATTACATTCATTTGCTTAACAAACAGTTTTACCCAAAGTGAATTACGAAGGAGATCAACAAAATTGAGTAACACCTAGGGACTGTTTTGAACAAGTGTAGCAGGAGAGATTACAAAAGTTGATCACCTTAAGAGAAAAGCTATAAAGCAAGCATAACAAAATTATCAATTAACAATTTGACAGATATCCACAGAGCAAAAAACATTAATGCAAAATTTGACAGATATTCACAGAATAGCTAGGTTTTCAATTGCTTCTTAAAAACATTAAGGGAGTCAGCAGTTGGAGGTGAACAGTTCATTCCGTAAATTAGGAACTACATGTGAAAAGAGTCTGGACTGAGATTTGATACCACACAGAGGTGGCATCACCAGTCACTGTTCACTGGCAGACCCAAGTGGGCAAGAAGGAGCCTAGCACCTCACCAGAGCCTCCATATGTACAGGTGCTGACTCAATGATTACTCTGTAGGCAAGCATCAGGGATTTGAACTTAATGCATGTTTCTACAGGTAGTCAATGTAGCTGCTGCATTTTGGACCATGTGTAGTGTCTTAATAGCACATGTGCATCCTACTGCAAGTTGTGAGTTGCAGTAATCCACATGTGACAAGGCCAAAACCTGGGCAAGTAGTAGTGCTGCTTACTTAGTCAGATAAGGTCACATTTTGTGGATGCTACAAAGAGTGAATCTGCATGAATGACAGACATCTGGAAGGTAGTCCCATCAAAACAGTTCAGCACCCTTATGGCACCATTAAAAGCTTCATTCTTTTACTAACAACTGACTAACCAATCAATATCTTACTTTTAAAACAGCAGTTTTAATTCTTGAGAAGTGATCTTACAACCTTTATTAACCCTGTGTGCAAGAAAGCAGCACCATTCCCACACTAGGTGCTTTTTATCTATTTCAGTCACTCTAGATAAAAGACAAAGTATAGAAAATATAAAACTAACGTGACACTTATTAACTTTATAACAATACTAAATAGAAGAAAATCTAATACAAAATAAAACAGACAACAAAAACTGGATTTGAACAGTCTTAGAAAAGCTTACTAAAAATCAGAAATGTAAAGGAGTGGATGTTGTCCTTTTGATTTAGCAATTGGTGTTACTTATAGGTTATATTTTCTGACATCCAAATCAGTGGGTAACACATATCTTGATCTCTAACATTGATTCCTATGCCATTGCTCTTCTGTCATTGTCTTCTATTGTCTTTCGGACAAACTGCATGTACAGTATATTAAAATGCACACTTAGGGTTTTGTAACATGTGACATTATGTACTTTTGATTGGCTATCTTGTCCTTGAGATAAAGAATCCTGCTCAGGGCCTTCTTTTTATGCACCTCATACTTTTTTCCTTTCCCAGGTTATAAACTAACTGAAAGAGATTCTAGCCCTGTGGTGTCCATAGTTTTTTTTTTTTTTCCATTCCCAGGTTATAAACGAATTAAAATAGCTTTTAGTTCTGTGGTGTTTTTACTTAAATTAATTGAAACAGATGCAGTTATAAACCAACTGAAACACAGGAACAATACATGAGAGAGAAATGCTTTCAATGTGAATTGCCTCTGTAGCCAAATTGTTTTTAATAGTTCTTTTAATTCAGTTCATCCTGGTTTGTTTGAGAAAAATATTACAATTTAATATAAGCAGACTGCAGTTCACAAATAGAAGATTTTCCACTCCAGGGCATTATTCTTGCTTCCAAACCAGAAAGAAGTTACTGTAATTATGGTATCCAATCATACACAAAAAGAACAAATTCTCCACACATAAGAAGGAACAAATTGATAGTGAGTTAGTGTAGATGAGAGAGGAGACATCTGCATTTCTGCCAGCAATGACAACAGGGTCAACAATGAAAAAAACAAAAGCATCAAAAAGACACGTAAATATTTGCTTTCATACCTTAACCCATTATACAGATAAACTGGGGCAATGCCAGGTAATCTGGGTCTTTAATAAATGCCAAGTCACTGGATTTCTTGTAAATTTATGTTAATGCTGACTAGTGAACAGAGCAAAGCTAGCAGAATTGGTAATATAGATATACAGAATAACATAATACAGTACAGTGTATATGGGCCTTTAGGAGGATATTAATTTTGAAGATGCTACTTCAAAGGCTAAAGTGGCAATGGAAGGAGAGCCATCTATAAACACCTTATTTGATGCTTTCCATTATATTACTGAAATTATGTTTAAATAAATCTTTTTATTTTCTTGTAATAATGATTCCCAGGTATCTCAGTTAAAAAAAGGAATAATATGTAAATGAGAATGGTGTAATTTCCTGTTTGTTAAATTATGTTTAAAGAGATTTCTTTGTTGTCTTGTAATATAATTCCCAGCTATTTAAATTGAAAGCACCAATATGTAAATGAGAATGGCACACTGTCTTATCATTTATTGAGTCACAATGGCAAGGGCGATTCTGGTCTAGTTTTAGGCTCCACAGGAAGGAAGAGGAAACAGCAATCAAACAAAGAATACAAGGAGAAAGAGAAAAAAGACATGAAAAGCTGATGTAACTTCATGAAAACAATGCATGGGGAATTTGCCAAAAAAGAGAGGGATGTGCCATCCCAGAGAGCTGCCCAAAAATAAGAGACACAGTAGCAAAAATTAAATAGATAGGAAAACAAGACCTGTGGCTGCACTAATAAGATGATCTAAACCAGCGGTTCTCAAACTTTCGTATTTCTCGCCCCCCCTTTTCTACCTGGAATAATTCTGCGCCCCCAGCATAATATAAGATAGATGAGAATAACCGATGATACAACTAACAAAAGTATGATACTTGTGTGGTGTCACGGTATCGTATCATTTTTACTTCCATAAGATTTGCATGTGTTTCCACTAACTTCGATGAAATATCTGCAATGTTTTTTTTTAAAGTGCTTTAATAACTGTTTAAATGTCTTGTGTGGTTTTTGGTAGTATTGCTAATCCCAACAAAAAAGAATAAATAATTTTTTCTTATTTAATTATTTTTTTATGTAAGGAAAAGATTAAATATATTTTAATTTTTTAAAATCTTGTAAACGAGGGCACCGCTGAAGTCAATCTGCACGAGACGAACATATTTTCGTCTGATAAATATTATACCGCTCTTAGTTGTATCATGAAAATAACCCAATTCGCAGTAAATTATTTAACTGAGAATTTGGCAATATTGGCTACACTGCCAATGTGGTGCAGTTGCGCCACATTATCACCTGATCTACTGTTACCCGAATGTTCGCGACAGATACCGATATGTCTCGAGCTTTCTGGATTGAAAATACGCGACTATAAAGCAGCAGCAGCGCCGCTCGTCATAGAAACAAACTTCAAATAGAAAAGGAGTTCAGGGTGTCTATCTTGAATATCAAACCAAACCTGGACAGGCTGTGTACTTTAAAGCAGGCACATATTAGTCATCAGATCTATGCCTTAGAAATATTTTATTTTAATTTTAGTTATAATGCATTCGTTGTGATTATATGCTTGCAAATTTAAATTTTAAATAAAAATGTAAAAAATTAATTTTGATGTCTTGTTAATTTATTCGATGCCCCCCTTATACAGCTTCAGCGCCCCCCCGGGGGGCATGCCCCACAGTTTGAGAACCGCTGATCTAAACATACTTTCTAATATTGACTGAACAATATACTATAACATAACCTTCCTAATTCTGCTTAATCCAGTTCTGGGCCATAGGAGGCTGGAGTCTTTTCTGGCAGCAGGTGGAAAGTGGGAAACATCATTTGACATACACACATATCCTCACTGGGCTAATTTGTAATTATTAATTTAACTAATATGCACACTGTTTGGACACTTCTCAGGACACTGAGAAGATAAAGACCATTAAAAAGCAGCATGAAACAGCTTAATCAGCAGCTGAAATAAGTATACTGTACTTGGTTGCTAAATTATTGAAGTAAACCCCTAGTATAATGGGGCCTCTCTACTACTGAGAGGTAGAGGAATCCAGAGTTTGGTGGCCGTACATATCCATAGG
The DNA here is from genome assembly GCF_016835505.1 of Polypterus senegalus. Lineage (NCBI taxonomy): Eukaryota > Metazoa > Chordata > Cladistia > Polypteriformes > Polypteridae > Polypterus > Polypterus senegalus. The sequence goes on from NC_053165.1 coordinate 30,323,836, forward strand.
CCATGTCCCCTACAGTAGTTTTAATTCCTTCAGAAATTGTAAGTAGACCTACATGTTAAGATCACACACTCTGGATTGTGGGAAGAAGGTCATCTATTTATGACTTTAGGACTTTGAAATGAACTCTAAACTTAACTCAGTGTTTATATTAAATAATTATAGTTTTATTATTTTAATTTTCATTATAGTCATGATATTTGTTGATACAGTATGTTCTCAAGTGCCTGTAATTAGCAATGAGGTAAAGATGAGCAATTTGTGGGAAACTGACAAAAGAATTTTATTTACATTTGTGGTTCTGAAGAGCAAAAAGGTTAGGAACTGAAGTGTAATGTATTATTTAGTATTCATTCAATCTTATACAGTAACTTACTACAAATAGAAAGGTCAGGCAGTTATGCTAAGATGAAAAGTAATAATAGAAGAAATGCATAATGGTATAGTTTTGATTTTGAAGTTTCTGAGTCATCTATTTGTCCATTTGTAAGATCAGTAGATACATGTCCTCAAGGCTTATTTACCAGAATGTTAGAGCCTTGGAATTATATGCTGAAATTGCCTTCTTCTGTTCTAAAAAGTCTTGCTCCAATGTCATCAAGGGGCATACCCTTGCTATTGTGACTTGTGACACTAGAGGGCACTATAGCTTCTCCAAACCCACAGACAACAAGTCCAGACACCAGGTAAAAGTACTAGAAATAATTTTAATTTCTTCAATAATGTGCACATAGCACCTCCCAATACGTGTAGCCACTCCAAGTCTCGTCTTACACGCAGGCACCATTGAGTGCTTGACTTCCCCCTGCATTGCTGGTCTGCTTCACTTTCTTCTTTCTCATGATGGACTGGTGAATGGGTTTGGCGGGTGCCTGCGTGTCATGACGCTGTCTTGCGGGTTGTGTACACAAAAAATTTTCTCAGGTTTTCTGCCAACCAGACGGCCAGAAATTCCTGCCGGCTATGCCACTGTGATACTAGAGGGTGCTATCGCTCCTCCAAACCCACAGACAACATGTCCAGATACTAGGTAAAAGTACCAGAAATAATTTAAATTTCTTCAATAATGTGCACAAAGCACCTCCACAATACACAATAAATCACAATAATCAATACAATAAATCTCTCCTCCCAGCATCTCTGTCACACTCCCTCCCATCTCTGGCTCAACTTGCTGGGTTTCCCAAAGTCCTTTAAATAGTCAGTGACCCGGAAATGCTTCTGTCCTTCAGTCCACGTGATTCAATAGCACTACCATGTCAGATGAAGCCTTATATTTTTCTTTAGCCCAGAAATACTTCTGTTCTTCCGTCCCTGTGACTTGGGAGTACTTCTGGGCTATAGGGAAAATAGAAGTCCCTATGTCTCCCTGCAGCATCACCTGATGGTACCCACGGCACCCAGCAGGGCTGTGAAGTCGAACTCCATCTCCCATGATGCCCTGTGGGAATCCGGGGCACCTCCATGCTGCAGGGAGAACTCTATCCACCAGCCTGGATGTATTGGCCAGGGCAGTCTCTCACTATATATATATATATATATATATATATATATATATATATATATATATATATATATATATATATATATATATGTGAACCTTGACCCGGACACAGACAGGCGGACAACAGTTTCTCACCCAACACATCCATTTATTATATTTACAATATTTACAGTTCAGTGCACTTCCCAGTGCCTCCAGCACCGATCCTCCAAAGTCCAGGTCTCACAGTCAAAATGCCTTTCCCTGCTCCTCTTCCACCCAGCACTTCCTGTTGTTCAAACCCCTCCTCCTGGGCGTTGCGGCTGGGCTCCACCCCAGCCACCTGCGACTATATATATATATATATATATATATATATATATATACAGTATATATATAAGTAGTGCATGGATGAATCACAAAACACAGTAAAAAGTTTTTGAGCGGTTTAAATGTTTTTTTTTTTAATACTGCTCATTAAATGCCTCATTCACATTGTTTACCAACGTTCTTGTAGTATATGAATATTAAACTAATACTTATAGCAATTTATATGGAATAATCTATTAATGACAGTCAAGTACAAATACTGTTAATTCCTTTTCTTTACAATGCAGAAAATTCCTCACCAAAGCAGATAAAGAGAGTATATTCACTATGGATCACTTTCCTCTGTGGTACCGGCGAGCAGCAGAACATCCAGTCGGCAGTTTTATCTACTATATTCCATACGAGGAAGGACAAGGTATTATTACTTTCCAGGGGGGTTGGGATTAAACTCAGTTCATTGTACTTAATACCAAGAGTGGAATATTTTTCTCCTGGAGATGCCTGATATTCCCTACTTTTCATTTTAATTAAACGTTATTAGCAATGGCCTTCTTGTATTGTTTTTATGAGAGAGGTTACAGTTCTTTTCTATACATACCTGCAGCAACATATAAGATCGTTGACTGATAAGGGGAGCAGAATGTTGTTTCATATTCAGTTTGTTCCTGACAGGGCAGAAATGGGATTTTTTGTAAAGAAAATTGCACATAATCTGTAAAGCATTTTAATAAGCTTAGATAATTTATTCAATTCTGGACTTAATTAAATAAAAATAGAAATGCTTTTTAAGAGAAAAAATATATATTGTTAACCTACACGATTCTTCTAGATCTTTTTAGTTGTTTTAATTGTATCTCACTGTTTCTTCCCTTTCTAGTATTTAGATGCAATATCACAGTTATTTTAGTCCAAGACTAGTAACCTGGAAACAAAACCAGCATGAACTACAAGTGTTCACTCTATTTGAGACATTATGTATGAACAAATTCTACTAAACTCCTAACCCATTAACGATTTATCCATGTATCAGTTTTTTTTCACAGCAACTGCCCTCTTGAAGGTAGTAGAAGCAGTACTATTACATGAGCAGAGTAAGGCAAAATTCTTAGTTGATTCTCCATCCAACATGCCACTCTTCACCAATTTCCAACTCCATGTTAAACAAGAATATATTAAAATACAGAACTTTGTTGCATTTAATGGAAAACACCAATCTGATCTGCTCTTTACCCCTGTTTCCATACAACATGTTCAATGACATTTTCAGTTCCTGAAACATCTTGCACTGCAGCAGTAAAGCTGATGAGGTTGATGAAATCTGACTGAAAATGTTGAAAGTAGAGGGTAATGATGCAGTACAGTATTTTGGCTAACATACCTCTTCAGTGTTATGTGGAAGGGAGGAGCAGAGGTCATACTCCTGAGAACAGCCTGTGCAATGGTACTGGAGTAAAGACTTCACACAGTATTTGAAACTTAGGCTTAAGAGGAGAAGTGCAGATTCTGGCATACCTAGCAAACAATTGACTAACTCTGTTTCTCTGCACATATACTTGAGGGGTCCTGTCTGTATGAGCTGTGCAGACTTAGAAAAAAGCTTATTGCCATATTGATATCCTGATTAACATGCTTTAAGAGTGTGAGGTTACAAGTCCACTGCTACAAGTTCTTTGGTCTTCATATGTATTAAACAAATACCATATTTGGTATCAAGAGAAGAGACCTGCATCGTGAGGGTCACCACCAACAATTTGTTTTCGGTTTTGTCCTGCTCATGATTTTCATTGATAGGAATAACATGGAGCAGCCATGATTTGGAGGTCTGTAAACATGAATGTTGCTTTGCTGATGTTTGCAGATGATGTTGTTGTATTAACCTCCAGAGTGTACTGGAACAGTTCACATATGTGGCTGGAATGGTATTTAGTACCTCCAACTGTGAGAACATTGTTCTCAAAACGGAATATAGTGACATGTTACCTGCAGATAATCTACTCCCAGGGGTTCAGCCCAAGTATCTCAGGGATGCTCAGCAGCAGTTAAAAAAACAGAATTGGACTAAAGTAAGGAAATATGTTTGCACTTGTTCATTAAACATCATGCTACAAAATGAAATACAATTTTTTGCACAATTTCCTGTTCTTCAGTGCTTACAAAGATGACTTAACTCTAACATGTGTGATGTATGGCCGGCTGTTCATCCCGGCCAATACCCCCACGCCGCCAGGTGGAGTCCTCCCTGCAGTATGGAGGTGCCCCAAAGACCAGCAGGGCATTATGGACATTGGAGTCTTTATTCACAGCCCTGCTGGATACCATGGGGGCCGCCAGGAGTCGGTGAAGGGAGGCCCAGAGACTATTTGCCTTATGCCCAGGAAGTATGTCTTAGTTACATGGACAAAGAGAACGATGTGCTTCCTGGGTGAAGAAAAAAGGATTTTTTCAATTGGCAATTGGCGTAGTCTCGGCAGGATTCTCTGGCCGTCAGTTTGGCAGAGAACCTGAATTTAAAAATTTTATTGTGGACAGAATACCCCAAGAAGACAGCATCAAGACACGCAGAAAAATCGGCAACAACCCTATTTTCAAGTCCGTAATGGGGAAGAAGAAGACAAAGCAGAGCGCCAGCAACAGCGGAGGTCTACCGCTTGAAATTGCCTGCGCTCAAGACGAGCCATGGAGCAGCTACGCGTTTCAGGAGAGATTTCTGGAGGTGGACGTCTCCGACGAGGTATGTGCCGGGAATGTACTTGACAATCTTTTTAAATTAACACATGATGCCCCATGTACATACCTCCCAGATGTCCATCCGAAGGCTCTGCGGAAGGCAGAAGACAAACCCGAAGGCGATGGCACGCTCTCGTTCAGGCAAACGAGTAACCCGAAGGACTTCCGCATTACAGGTGCTGGCGAGGGACACGGGACGTACCACGAGGGATTCCAGGAAGGTGACGTTCCATGTTCAGCTGTTTGTGGCTTCACCCAAGAAAAGACGGACTTGTTTTTTCCGAAGGGGAAAAGGGAGGCGAGCCAAGCACAACTCTCCCTACAAAAAGGTAAGGAGGTCCAGGAAACGACTGATCGGTCCGTCGATAAATTGAGACAGACGGATCACAGTCAGCCAAAAGCGGCACCGTGGACCTCCGAAAATAACAGTATGGCTTTTATACAAATTAATCTACTGTATATTTGCTTTTATTTATTTTTCTGTTGTCTGGTTTTCTGAGGTTTTGACAACAGACAGTTGACCTTATGAGTTACTATTCAGTTCCTTTCCTGTAACATGTTACACCAGTCTTTAAAGCTCAGCTTTAAATCTAAAGATCCTGTCCACCATTTTTATGATGATTCCTTATACTGATGACTTTTTTTATGCTGCCTTACCTGATCTTTATGTTTAGCAGCTTCTCCAAAAAGAAAGCTCTTTCAGCTAAGTATGAAATAATTCCTTTTTGAAAAGGAAATTGGAAAATTTCAGTTAAACTGACAGCTGTATACATTTCTGAAGCAGTTACTATGGCTCAAATAGAAATGTGGAATGAGGAAATTAATCCTGGAATTATGAATGTGGTTGCATTATATTGAACATCTCCTTCTATCGGCTATTAAAATTAAGATGGAACAGCTTTTAGCTCGTCCACCCAGAGGTATTTCCTCCTTAATTTTCTTTGACTCAGAAATAAAATATGTTGCTTTCACACAAACATGGATTCAAGGTGATACCCAAACAACACCTATTTATGCAGCAGTAGCTACAGTGGTTTAAACTTTTAGAAACAGCTCATGTCATTAAACTATCCTGCCATGAACATGTTAGACATCAATGTTTTAATCCTGTGCAAATTCCAAGTAATATATGAGGACTCAGTCAGTCAGAGAAAGTAAAATCAAGCACTGCAATATAAAAGTACAATCTGCACATACAGTAAGCACATACACATATCTTCTTCTTTAATCTAATATATATAAAGCAGAGTCAATGTATGTTTGTTTGTCTGCCATACAAATCTGCACCGGGCGTCCAATCGACATCAAACTGGGCATGGGGCTCCTTTGTGACCACAAGGAGGTCATGGGGTATGTTTGGTTGGGAGAAAAGTCTGATGCAAGAGTGGATAAAACATTTCAAGAAAGGGAAACCAATGCTGTCTGCCAACAGGGAAAGGGCTGCTGATGCAACATGTGGACAAATGCAGCACAATTTAAAAAATATGGCTTTCACATATAACCGACAGGTTGCATATCATGAACATCCTGTCGCTGTTATTGGCCAAATGGATCATATCTGTGTTCATTGTAGAACTGTAAAATGAAAAGGAGAGTCACCAGGATTGTGTTGCTAAAATGGGAAGGTGAAACTGCCATCTCTACTTCGTCCACCTGATGTCAGGATCAACGCCAGTTTCAAAGCATTTCTTGAACAACATCAGGAAATACAATTCCTGTTTTCAAATTACTTCTTTTGGTGCAACTAAACAAATACGAGAGGATGGGTTAATGCCCACATTTAAAGTGCAAGGTCAAGTTTACCATACAATAGGATCATTACTTCCATTAACTGATGGGACAATTAAGTTCCTTCAGATCTACTTCACAGGAGATTTTTCCACAACAGCGCATCATAGACACAGCAGAATACCAAACGTGAGACTGGACACGATGTGATGGATTTAGAATGATTCCTTCATGAGAACAATGCATATGTCACACTTTTCAAGACTGCACTTCAACATATGTCAACAGATGATTATAAAGTTGTCATAAGAGCTGACACAATGCCACACAGAGAGCATCACAAACGATTCAATGCTCCAACACTTGATGAGGTTGCCATTGTAATGGTCGGCAATGACTTTGGGAAGGTATCATTGAGAAAAGGAACAAAAGTCTTCAGTGTGTGGCAGACACACACAGTTCATATGATGCCCTTCAGTATCCACTAATCTTTTGGCAAGGCGAAGATGGGTATTACTTTGGAATTCCACAAACAAATCCATCTATGGGCAACTCTGTTGCTGGCAAGAAACTCAGTGCTCAGTAATGGACTTTTATGCTTACCGACTAATGAGTAGAGTTTCTGAAGAGAATCACATCTTGAAATGCCAGCAAATTTTCCATCAATACATATTATTTAAGCAACTATCATAACAGGTTGCGCAAGATATGAAAATGTTTTCATACCAAGAATGCCACTGATTCCGAATGATTTACCCTTTGATTTCAAACGGATACAATTTCCTGTTTGTGTAGCTTTTGCTATGTCAATTAATAAGGCTCAAGGGCAATCACTGCAAGTTGCAGGTATCAATTTGGAAAATCCATGCTTTTAACACGGACAACTCTACGTAGCATGTTCTAGAGTGGGCAATCCTCAGAATTTGTTCATTTTCACACCACAAGGGAAAAAAATCTAGTGTATCCAAAGGCTCTGGAATATCCACTTGTATTACCTATCACAATAAAATGTGAATCAGAAAAATGTTTGTTCTATTTCTATGTTGTGTTTCTTTCATTTGGGAAATTCATTATACATTCCCGGGCAACGCTGGGTACTCCTATCTGTGTATGTATGTTTTTTTGTCCGCCATACAAATCTGCACAGGGCGTCCGATCGGCACCAAACTGGGCATGGGGCTCCTTTGTGACCAGGAGAAGGTCATGGGGTATGTTTGGTTTGGAAAAATGTTTGTGGTGAACCGCAGGACACCTTTTCATGGACACAACCTTTGGCGCAAGTCCCCGTACTTATCATCGACAAGATGGCCACATGTTCCAACAGACGTGTACCGCAGCATCATCTAGCGGCACCTTTGGTCTCTGTGCGTCGCTCTTTACCCATGTTTCTTTAAATTGCCAACAGATGGCAGGAGTGTCCAACTGTGTGAAGTCCGACTACTTTGATCGGGTGAACAGGAACTGCCGTATGGATGTAAAACGTGAACGACCCAGTGCGTGTGACCGGCTGACACACTCGCGTTTCAACACATCACACTCCCACACGCACTGATACTGCTGTATTTCATTCACCAACGTCCGTTATATGCAATCACGTTTGAACAGAGACACGCCTTAAAAAGACAGCGTCCTTCCCCCACCATTTTCCTGAAATGCAGCACCGGTTGTATGTCACTTCTCTCTGTAGTTACCATCACCAACATCCGTTAGATAGCATCTCGGTTCAACACAGATGCTCCTTACAAACAGAACACCCCTCCCCGCCATTTTTCCCAGTATGGTTTCAGTGCTACTCTTTCTCACTGGCTTTCTATATTTTTAATGCAATTTGCTCCCTTTTTGACTGACAGCACGATTTCAGTGTTGCTCTTTCTGACTGACTGCTGCTATTTGTTCGCTTTCCGTCGTATTGTAAATAACGTAAATTCATCTCACTGAGGTGCTTATTCCGTACATAATACCATGTAACACATTATAATTGTCCTGCTTTTCGCTAATATACCCATGCCACCGAAAAAAAGACATAGAATTGGAATGTCCACTTCAGATACCACCACAAAGTCTATTTCAAGCCCGTCTCAACCGCCACACCACACAGAATCCAGAGTAGAGGAACTTACAATAAAATGTTGATAATAAAAATGTTTGTTCTATTTCTATGTTCTGTTTCTTTCATTTGGGAAATTCAACCGGTTTTAGATTCCTGGGCAACGCTGGGTACTCCTGCTATTTATTTATATTGCTAATTTGAGAAAAATACTCCTGTTTGTATTTCATGTCATATTTGGGTTTGTTTATCCTATGACCAGGTATGGTGTATTATCATTTTTAACTGTATATGCTCGTTCTGCCTTATAATATTATGTTTTATGTTCCTATTTATGCTGCAATTGATTCATTAATCAAAGCAATTATGCTTATATTACCAATTTAAAACAATAAAGAGTGAGCATATAAAAAAATTACTTGTTATTTGTGATTAAAATGTATAATGAATATATACCTAACCAGGGAAAGAACGGTGCTCCAGGTCCTAAAATTAGAATTAAAGGGTACAGTGAATGGATGGATGGATTAATACACACAATAAACAACAGTTCTGTTGAAAAGTTGTGGTACAAGTCACAACTTCTGTTCAATGCAGAACAGTACAATTTGTAATTGCATAATAAGGTGCAGTATTCATAAAAAAGTGTGTTACCTTTGCAGAACCACAACAAGGTTTATATTAATTAGCAACTCTCAGACTCCTGTAATTGTGCTTTATATGTAAATTACCATGAAACAAGTCCTTTAAAATAAAAAAATAATTACTACACATCTTGCAGAAAGATTTATTTTGCTTAACTGGAACAATCTATAACTCGGTGGGAAAGGGATGTGCTATATTATCACAAATTTGAAAAAATTTAATTCTCTCAAACAGCATTTGTACAGAATTTCTTCAGATCTTGGCAAGATGTCATTAATGTAATTCTAAAGTAAAATATGCCGGGACTGCGCTTAACATCTTTTAACTTACTTGCTGCTGTATTCTGTGGCAGTCAGGTTGATTTTGGATTTTAATAGGGTGTTACTGGAACATAGTATTGTGCTTACTATGCTGATTTCACTTGATTGCGTTATACTTTATTATTATGATGTGTTTATTAAATAACATATATCAAAATGTACCTTTACTAAAAGAAAATACTTTTTTAAGTTATTAAAAAATAGAAAGTTATTAGTGGATTGTGCATTATCAAAGTGTTAAATGCTGCAGAAAAATGTACTAAGTAACCCTGATTCTTTAGATGTTTTCAGAGATTATGAATATGACTACTCAGATTCACCAGACCCGGAGGAATTATATGAAGACTATGATGAGGGTACCTGAGTAACAATCTGTCTGCTTAAGGGAATGCTGATTTTGCATGTGATATATTGCACATACACAATACATATCGAGTGGTACCTCGGAACACGAACTTGATTCGTTCCAGAAGGTTGGTCGAGTTTGGATTTGAATTTCTCCATAAGAAATAATATAAACTGGACTGATTCATTCCAGACCCCTAAATGATTGCTTATTTATACCTATATGCACACATAACTACTTATAAATACCATTGAAATTAATGCACAGAAGAGATAAACACATAAACCAAATAGAAATGACAATTTAACTTAACTGAGGCACACAGATTTACAAATCACTGCCTTGGAAATATTGTTTTCCACTAATTGTTTCTGGTGAATCCATGCTAACAGTAACTTTTGTATTTCTTCAATAATTGGCCCTCTCTGTTTCAATAATGTTTAATACATTTTGAAACATTAGCACCCTTAATTGCGACTTTATTTTTCAAAAATGTGCTTATCGACTTTGACTTGGCCATCCCATACTCTTCTGCAAGATTTGACAAATGTAAACCACTCTCATGTTCTTTAATTATTTCATTTTTAGCTTAATTGTAACATGTAAGAGCTTCCTCTTTGCTTTGCTACTCTCACTGCTAACTTTCTTAGAGGCCATGGCAATTACTTCCAACAGGAAAAAAACCCTCAAAAAAGGAAAAATAAAACACATTCACAGAAAACACTGTCTCAGCACATCATTTCAACAGGAGATTTGTGTCAATGCTGAATCTGAGTCATAGGCATATGCCGCATTAATAGGCTCCTCCCAGCCTCATCTTGATCCGTACAAGTTTTGTATGTGTTCTGAGATTTTGTTCAAGGTTGGGGACAAAAAAATAATTAAATGAACCATTTTTGTTCTGAATTGTTTGAGTCTGGAGATGTTCGTGTTCTGAGGTTCTACTGTTTATACTGTATATACCTCCCTGTTTTCTTTGTCTGCATGTTATCTATAGCATGTCATCAGCTTTATGGGTTGGTGCATTCATGCTGTTCTCTACTACATACATCTGCTTACTATCTCCACATTGGAGTCACATTGGCATGCTTGTCTAGCTTAAGTAACTGAGAAAAGAATCATGTGTGCCTGCCAAGGTCAGTGTTTGTTTCATTCTATGGAAAATGCATTTGTTGATATCGACTCTCAGCAAATAGTGAAAAAACGTATTAAAACACACATGCTGCACAGTAAGCTGCAGAAAGAAAAACCTCAAATATACATAGTAAGAATGGTAATCTGTTCTTCAATGTGTGATGGACACCTAGGCGTCAGCAAGCCCAAACCCCGACACAAACACAGAATCCCAGTCCAAGGTTCAAATAAAGGTTGTTTATTAACCAAAAATATTTCCAATATGTTACAAAAAGTACAACTCACAAGTCTTCCTCTCCTCCCTAATAATTCTCTCTCCACCACACTGTCCACCTCCAGTCAAGTGTTGCCTCTCTACCACCCACCTCCGACTCGTCTGAATAAGGGAGGGAGGTCCTTTTTATTACTTCCGGTTCCAGGGCGATTGCCTGATGGAAGCACTTCCAGGTCGCATGAAAGTCCATAATAGGGAGCTTGTCTCCCTACAGTGCCCCCTCGTGGTGCCCAGAGACCCCAGCAGGGCTGCTCTGCCAGACTACATATCCCGGCATGCTGGTTCCTTACGGTGCAATGAATTTCAAGACTGCTGCTATCTAGTGTGTTGGGGGAATAAAAAACATTCATCTACATTTTCTCTTTAATGGGCTGTCCGTCCACAATTTCCGATTCTTCCTTCCAGGTCTATCCCCATCCCTGGCCATGTGGCATATACAAGTGTTAAACAGTTATGATGTGCAAATGAAGGAGAGTAGAACAAAATAAATTAGCTCTCTCGAGGAGGTCTGGGCAGGGGAGCTCCACCATCTAAAACCGAGTTGTCATCTTCCAGGAGCCCTTGAATTTATATTATCCCAACTGGAAGAGGCATGGATTTCGTGCCCTCTCTGGGTGGCTACTTGAAGCTACGGATGAGAAAAGAGACAGATATTATTAGTGTTGCCACCCTCTCTGGCCTTGGCCGGGTATTGTATACCTTGTCTGAGCCTGGAAGGTGGTCCTTAGGTGCCCATGAATGACACAGTCTAATTCCTCCAGGTACAAATGATAGTTTTTATTCTGTACTGGACTATTCTGCCCTTTACTAAGAATACCTTTGAAGAGGACAATTTGAGAAGGAAGATTAAGGACTTTGCTTAGTGTTTTTTGAAATAGTCTACATATAACCATTTTTACTTAGATTTTGGATCAAGTCTGAAGCTGTAATCATGTGTTTCATTTTTAAGTTTATCAAAAAAAAAAAAATGGGCACATATCTTGTGCAGTAACACTATAGTTTCTTCCTGGCGAGTCCCCGCAAGATCCATTAGATTAGATGGCATGCATCTCTATAATGCGGTCTTTAAGTCTCTCTCTCCTCAGATGCTCTAAGGGGTTTAAGTCTAGGCTTTGGCTAGTAAACTCAAGGATAAACAGAGACTTTTTGGAAGTCACTTCAGTGTTGTTCTGGATTTATGCATGAGGCTGTTGTTCTGCTAAAAGTGAGCCATCACTCCAGTCTGAGTTTGTGTGCACTCTAGAGCAAAATTTATTATAGACTTATCTGTATTTACTACATTCATCCATCACTGAATTTCGACCAGTCCCCCTGTCCTTGCCACTAAGAACCACCCCATAGCATGAGGTTACCACCACCATATTTCACTGTGGGGATGATATTAGGCAGATGATGAGTAGTGCCTCGTCTTAACAAGACATAGTGCTTGAAGTTCTGCCTAAAGAGTTCACTTTTTGTCTCATCAGACTAGAAAATAATTTTCCTCATGCTTTCAGAGTCCTAAAAGTCCTTAAAATGCCATCATATTGCCTTTTACTTTACCATAACCAATAGATTAATGAAGCACTGCCGAGATGGTCATCCTTCCCACAGGTTCTCCCATCATAGCAGAGGACTTTCGAAGCACTGTTAGCATGGTTATTTGGTTCTTGGTGATCCCTCTGACCAAGGGTCTTCTTGAAGAGTCCTGGTAATGTCAAAAGTCTTTGAATCCACAATTATTGAAGCCATTCTGTCTCTGGGAACACTCAAACCTTTACAAATGGTTTTAAACCTTCCTCTTGATCTATTTCTCATCACAATTTGATCACAAGGTCTAAATTGAGTTATGTGGACTTCATGGGTTGGTTTTTGGTGCTGACATGCAGTGTGAATTGTGGGACTTTCTATACACAGATATGTGCCTTTTTCAATGATGTCCAGTCAAATGAATTTTCCACGGGATGACTCCAAATAATTTTAGACACACCTCAATTAGAGTGAACAGGATATACCTGACCTCAATTTCGGAGTGCCACTGCAAAGGGTCTGAATACTTATATGAATGAGAGACTTCAGTTTTTGATGTTTAATAAATTTGCAAAATTTCTGAAAATATGCTTTTATGTTGCTATGGGTTATTCACTGCAGATTGTTGGGCAAAAATTGGAAATTTAGCAATTTAAAATAAAATCTATAACACAATAAAGTGTGCAGAAACTGAAAGGGTGTGAATGCCTTTTGAATCCACTTTACAACCATGTAAAATATATTGCAGCTCTGACAGCTAGTATTATAGTTATCTTTGTGTGCCATCCATTTATTGCAACATTTATAGCATCCTCTTGTAAGTCTTAATAGATAATCTTCTACTTTGACTCCTATCATGAAAATATTGGCTCAGTAAACAGCATAAAGTGAAAATTTTATAAGGTTCACTTTTAGCATTAATTTGCAATTTGCTGTATTAACAAGAGATAAAACAATTTGAAATTTTGGAGCATCTTGAAGGTGAACCCCATATAATTGGTTGGAAAATAAATAAACAAAAGTTGACAAAATGGAAAAATAGTGATTATCGTTGGAAGGAAACGTCTTTGTAGACCGCTGAATGACAGGTCACAGTGGTGCTGGTCTATTTAAGGTTTCCTTGGCATAAGGGGAGGGTCCAAGGCGCCAGGGCCAAAAGTGACATCATTGCTCCTCATGCTGTCGATCTTCACTCCAGAGGACAAAAGGACAGGAGAGACAGTATGTGACAGCGCTAACCTGGGGCCGGAGGCAAAATCCCAATTAGTTGTTGCAGTGCATATAGGTGTGCTCATATATTGTTGAGACAGGGCCTTAACTAAGACCTAAGTCATGTTCTGAATGGCTGGTAATAATTTTGTTATTGTTCTCTTTTTTTTCAGAAGCAAAATCAAAGAATGAACTTGTAATTGCAAGCACGGCTGTCTCCGTTACCATCAACAAAAAAATGGCAATTGCTGCAGGTAGGGCAGTTGCAAGTATTTTTTTCACCCTTTTAATTTTGACTTGATTTACCCTAAATTTCAGAGACTTGAATTTTTTGGTTTGTACAAATGCTTAGTTAGCAATTTCTAAATATGTGGTCAATGAAGATTGAGAATTTGATGAATGTTGCAGTTATGTTGTTCACGGTCAGTATTGTGATTTGGATTTCAGAAAATTATTTAAAATATGAAATTGATTTTTACGTGTACAGTGTTATTTCCGTGTGTTACGTATTGTCTGATTTATAGCTGCAGGCTCATATTAGTAGACAACAAATGGTATTATTCCACCAACCTGGTGTGTGTTTTTCAATTTTTGTTGATACAGTAATTTAATGGCTACTTGTCTGCTGATCTCATAAATTTCTTGGATATAGCTGCCATGGAATTCCTGTTTGTTGCCTTCAATAATTAATGACTGATGTGCTGTTAGGGTGTATGATATTTTCTGCTTTAAATGTCAACATTGGCTTCATCAATCATTGATGATTGTGAATCATTTGAGCAGCTCCGGTCAAGAAAAACTTATGTCTGGTTTTATGTTGTCAGTTTTGTTGTTTCTTTGTTTTGCTACTTATATATATATATATTTTTAATGTTCAAAATATTGCTTAACCTAGTAGTTCGTTGTTGTAGCATTCATAAAATGCAGATTAAATAATTGCACAGAAATGTATTGATTTTATCAAAACAATAGTGGAAATAAGACATCTGAAACCAAAGTGAACTGTAATCCTAAGTGAATTTTTGTGTTTGATTGTGCATTGTATTAAGACATGCTAATACAGACACAGGTATATACTGTAGTGTATTACTGATTTTATGACAAGTTATAAATGTAACAAGTGCCGGTGTAAAGAGTTTTAAATTGCCACTCAAGAGAAATTGAAATATGCAAGTCAAAGTAATTGATTTTCTTATGCATGTCTGGTTGTGTGAGTGAGATGTACCTTGAAGAACTATTAACATGTGATAGGACCTTCTCTTTTATCATCCTTTGATTTAGGAAACATAAAAAATAGACAAACACAACCCAAAATAACATAGCAAGTACAACAGAATTCTTCAAAGACAATCCGTGAAACTCAGTTTCTCAGAGCTTAATTTTAGTTCTCAAATATCACTTCAGTGCATATGTTTTTCATGGTCTAGACATACAGTAGGCCCATAGATTCCTCATAGGTTGTTTTTTTCCCACAAGGTACTATGAAATGTGATTGTGTGAAGCATTAATATTTTGTCTACTAGCTGTTAATACTTGCAGGATGGAGTTGCCTAAGAGACAGCAAGCAGGAGCAGTGAGACTATAATTCAGAAACCTGACAGAAGTAGCTCTTCCACCCATTACATTGTCATAGTAAACCTTTATAAAGTTGTTGGAAGAGCAAAGACAAGGCCAGCCAAGTTCACAGACTTTTTCAAGCTCATCTGAAAACGTTAGTGACTTCTCTATAGAAAAAAAGACCTGACACCTGTCTGACGGATGGATAAATGTTTTAGTGTAAAAGAATGTATTTTCTGCTGAGAACAGGGGATTATAAAGGTAGAGCTAAATGGCACGCTAGTCTTATGTTTAACATCTAGCCATTTCTACCATTTCTACCTCTGGTGAGAGCAAAATTTAAATTTTTTCCCAGAAAACCACGAGTTTGAGAGCAACTCTGCCATCTGTTGCAGATGTGAACAAATGTGCTCGTATCCCTCCATGAAAAAGAAGAACCCGCAATTGTCTAACTTGAAACTGACAAAAGTAATTGGCACCCATCATTATTTATTTTGTATTTAACAAAAGGCAGACTTTGCTTTTGATTTTTGATTGAAAAGAATATTTCATATAATAACACAAATGAAAAGGGCATGAACAAAAATGATGGAACCAAACCTGATATTTCGTTGCACAACATTAAGAGGCAAACAAGCAATTCCTGGAGCTCTCAATGACTCTTCCTGATCAAGCTGCTCCAGCTGTGTCAGGTTTAAAGGGGATCTTCTACAGACTGCATGTTTCAGTTATTTCCATAGATGTTAGGATGCAAATCAGGGCTCATAGAAGGCCACTTCAGAATAGTCCAATGTTTTGTTCTTTGCCATTCTTGGGTGCTTTTAGACTGACCTTTCTGACACTAGGCAGAATATTTCGTTCCAGAAAGTCTTGATAGTCTTGAGATTTCATTGTTCCATGCACAGACTCAAGGAACTTAGTGTCAGATACAGAAAAGCAGCCCCAAAATATAGTCCAGCCTCCTCCATGCTTCACAGTAGGTTTGGTGTCCTTTTCTTTGAAAGCTTCATTTATCCGTCTGTGGACATAGAGTTGTTATGATGTTATCTGCCAAAAATTTCTAGTTTTATGTCTCATCTGTCCAAAGGACATTCTCCCAGAAGCACTGTGGCTTATCCAGTCTGTCTGTTTCATGCTTTTCTTTCAACATTAACATCCTTCTGGGTCGTCTCCCATTGAGCTCATTGTCAATCAAAAAGCGATCAGACACTGATGGACCTTGACCTTGGAGTTCAGCTTGTATCTCTTTGGAAAATGTCCTTCGCTTTTTGCATGACATGCTTACTATCCTTCTGCCCATTCTGGAGTCAGTTTTCTCTGGCATTTGTGTTGAGGGAGTTTGGCTACAGTCCCATGGACCATAAGCATCCTAATAATATTTGCAACTGCTGCCACCGGGACATTAAGCTTCTTGGCGATGGTCACATTGCAATTCCTTTAACATGCTTGACTAAAATTTTCTTTCAGTTCTCCTCAGACAACTCTCTGGTTTGCTTTCTCTGGTCCAAACTGATAAAACTAGTCATTCATAATTATCTTCTCTTGCACAATGTAATTCTTATTTACTAAGTACTTCTAGTTTTAGGACTCATTGATTCCCTGAATGAACCTCTGGATGGTCCATATGAGAGCCAGAATTTACATCAGACATTTACTTGGCAATTTCAATACCCTGCACATGTTGTCAGGGTTCTGAGTGTGTGCAATATTATAATATGAACTTGCAGTCTCACGTGGGAGGAGTCCTGTCTGGTGTCCACCGTTGCCAACCCTGGTGGTTTAAGAGGATTAGAAAATGAACAGATGGGTAGTAGAACACTGATGACTGACTGGAAGGACTATCATGTAAATTATGCGAGTTTGATGTTGATAACTAAATAAACCCTTTTTATTAGTAATACTTTTGATAGTTCTGCAAATTACCATACATGGTGTTATACTGATACAGCATCTAGTCACTGGGCTGATCTTTCATGGTATATTAAACACTAGCAGGCATCCGAATGTGATTCTGTTTCCCTTTTCTGCCAGTTTAACATAAAGGAAAGGTTACATGGCATGAGTTAACTGCTGGACCCTAGAAAGTCGCACTAAAATCCTTCAATCCCTTCTACCCTATTGAGCAGCATCTGTCCTTTAATCTACATCGTGGTACAGGCTGCACTGTTGTTGCCATAGTTCCAGAGACAGAGCATTTTTAAATCTCAAGGCATCATTGAAATCTATAAATAGCCAATTTGTTTTTCTTTTCTGTTGGTAAATAATTGCTTCAGAAACCAGCTTTAGAAAGGCTTTTGCTCAAATAGACCCTTTCATCAGTGTTCCTAGTTAAACTGAAAACATAATGAAGGTCAGAAGAAATTCAAGAACATCTGTCTTTTTTATATTTTTATTTCTTAAGAGTATACACTGATAGATATTTGATTTTGAAAGCTGTTTTTAGATAAATGATACCATAATGTAAGGAGTGTGTAATATATACAGGGGACCTATAGCAAATTAAAAAGTTTAGGTTTTGTTTGCTTTTAATTAAAGCATAACTACAGAAGGGCAGCACGGTGGCGCAGTGGTAGCGCTGCTGCCTCACAGTTAGGAGACCTCGCTTCGCTTCCCGGGTCCTCCCAGCGTGGAGTTTGCATGTTCTCCCCGTGTCTGCGTGGGTTTCCTCCGGGCACTCCGGTTTCCTCCCACAGTCCAAACACATGCAGGTTAGGTGGATTGGCGATTGTAAATTGGCCCTGGTGTGTGCTTGGTGTGTGGGTGTGTTTGTGTGTGTCCTGCAGTGGGTTGGCACCCTGCCCGGGATTGGTTCCTGCCTTGTGCCCTGTGTTGGCTGGGATTGGCTCCAGCAGACCCCCGTGACCCTGTATTCGGATTCAGCAGGTTAGAAAATGGATGGATGGATAACTACAGAAGATCTGAAGAATGCATTTGGTATAAGGCGACTTACATCACATACACTTTTGTCTGAATTTTTTTTTATGATTTAAAAATTTGAAAAATCACTGATGCAAAACCCCCTCAATTCATAATACAACATGGAAAAAAATAGAAACGATACATTGTGTGTGTGTAAGAGTGGGCCCTGCAATTGCAGGGCACCTCATCCAGCATGGCTTCCTGCTTTGTACATAGTTCTACCGAAACAGGCTCTGGCTCTGTATTCACACTGAGTGGGCTTGAGAATGCTATGATTCAGTATTAAACACCAGTGTATTGAGTTATTTTTGGATGAGTACCGTCCACATTTCATCTATTAAGTACACTGTATTTAAATATTGCACATGCATTTAAATATGCATTTGATTTTATTTTTTATCGGTGTCATTCAGGGAAAATGTTGGCTAATTTCAATTAAAATCACTGAACAAATATAAATAAAACTGAGACCCAGGGCCAAAAATCTGACAACCCCAGTTCTAGTGAGTGATTTAGCATTAGGCAATTTTCATTTTGCTCTTTTGAGGTTTCTCCTCTTGGTGTTTATAGAATTGCTTTGTTGTTATTGAATTGCCTTTTTGATTTACTTAGTATTTAGTTTGGTTATTTTCAAAAAATCATTCTATGTTCTTGAATTTTTGCATTTTAAGCTTTGCTTTTTGACATTATTTGAGTTCTTTGGTCTGTTTTGATTTTTTTTGTTTGATTCAACAGATATTAAATATTTATAGTATTTTTAGGCCAGGAATTTTAATGTTTGTGGGCCTACTTGTAGTATTCAGGCTTTTTTTTGTAATTATGTGCCCAAAAATTGCCAACACTCAGGTCATCCGTAAGTCATGATCTCTGCTCTCTTTCTTGTCATCTTGTGCTGTGTCTGGTAATCTTTTCTTAGGTACCCCTGGGACCTCCTCAATAAATTCAAAGGCCACATCTGCTTGCTCCCTTCTATCCTAAAGAACAGCAGCTCTGTTCTGAAGACTTCCTGGATGGTCAAACTCATGACTCTGTTACAAAATGAATCTGTCAATCCTGAGTAGTAATCTTACTTCATCTGCTTCCTCTTGCAGTGTCATGTTTTTGGGCACTACCCAACGTTTATGATCATAGATGAGCATTGGGAAAATAGACAGACCAGTTCATTTCTTTTGAGAAATTACATCTTTCAAATTTTCACTTTACAAAAAAAAAAATTAAACTCATGAGAACTCTTGATGACACTGTCTGAGAGTATTACTTTAAGTTCCACTAAACGTAGACAGTTGTTCTAGTCAAGTGCAAAGTAAGAGCTGCTACTTCAGATGTTTGCACGCCACTTTCTCAAGGTAATCTGTAGCCATAAGCTATAGAACTCCTGATTAAGACAGCATTGTATGAAGAGGTGCTCTTCGAAAATATATAGAAATAGTGAAATTAAAATAACCTGGTTTTGCTGTATACTTAAGTAATTGATATGTATGATGTGTAGATGAATACAAGGTGAAATACAGAGTATGTACTTTTACCTGTGCATCTCTCTCTCACACACACATATATACTGTACATTTACACATACATAAAGTAAATAGTGGCCCACCTTCAATTTAGATAGTGAAAAGTCTCTGCTGTGCACATTTTAATTTTCTTTGTTGTGTTATCTGTGTGTATTGGTAGAAAGAAGAGATTCTGTATTCATTGGCACAGCGTATTTCAACTGTGGAGTTGTATCTTAGTTCAGGCTCCTTAAAGTTGAGGAATTTGTATAACTGCATCCAATTGTACAGGGTGAATCAAAATGAAGTACCACATTTCTTAAGGTCATTGCGTGAGGTAGAGGCAGCTGAGTGGGTTGGGGCGAGGGTCTTTTGATAGTGATCCCTTGTAATTTTCAGTGGGCAAAATGCCTTAGTCCGGTGTGCACCGTGCTTTCGCTGTCTAAGTGTTCTTCAAAAACAACAAATCCATCATCATTACACAATGTTCCTTCCAAACCAAGTTCTGAATTCCTCCTAATGGTGATGTCCCAAACCAGAAAACAATTCTTCAGTGGGTGGCTAAATTTAGAAAGACTGGTACAACATTGAAGGTAAAATCTCCAGGCTGTCCCCAGACTGTACGAATGCCTGAAAACATCCAAGCTGTAAGGTCATCAATTTTGCAGTCTCTTAGATGTTCAGCGCGCAAACATGCTTCTGCCTTAGGCATTTTCAACACGTCTTTGAGGAGGATTTTGGATGAGGACCTTAATTTCCACCCATACAAAATGATGGTAGTGCAGAAACTCACTGAAAGGCGATGGGAGAGCCGTAGAGAGTTGTGCATGAACATTCTGCAAAACATTCATTGAGATGCCATCATCATGTGCAGTGACGAGGCACATTTCCATTTGAGTGTTTGTGTAAATAAGCAAAACGTCCGCTATTGGGCTGAAATCAACCCTTGTGAACTTCAGCTGAGACACCTGCACAGTGAGCGTGTTACAGTTTGGTGTGCCATTGCAGAATTTGGCATTGTAGGCCCAAGAGGAGGAGGAGGAGGAGCAATGGTCACCGTCACTACAGAACGTTACATTGAAATTCTAGTGAACTTTTTCCAGCCCCAACTGGAAGAAATGGATGTGGTGGAGGCCTGGTTTCAGCAGGATGGAGCAGCAGCTCATATAGAGCAGAGATCCATGTAGGCTCCCTTCACGGCGATGTCGGGCAGCCTTCACGTTCGCCTGATCTCGTTCCGTGCAATTTCTTTTTGTGGGGCTATCTCAAGTAGAAGGCACATACACAACAACCTCAAAATACTGAAGCCCTCAAGGACACTATTCACCACGAAATCACCGCTATTCCACTTGAAATGGCTGAACAACTCATGCAGGCATTCAGAAATCATCTCGAAGAGTGTATCGTTAATAATGGCCACCATCTTGAAGACATCACAGTGAAAAAGATCTATTTTATATACCCTTTATTGTGTCATAATGAAATTTATTTTATCTTGTAGCATTTTGTAGAATAAATGTTTGAAATGTGGTACTTCTTTTTGTCTCACCTTGTAATTGCCATTGGGAAATGCACAATTCAGAAATTGATGAAAAAGTGGCATACTACTGGTTCTGCGAACAATGCACCAAAGCCAAGAAACCCCACTATCAGTATTCCAGAAACTGATGCTGACAGCAAGTGTTCATTAAATTATCACAACATACGGTTGTGTCAAAAAGGCCATGTTTTCCAAGATTTGTGGATTACTTTTCCCGTGCCCACTCAGTAGAAACAGTATACAGTATATGTTTTAGAATAATGCATATAATAACAATGATATATACTGTACACATAGAATCCATCACATGACACAAGAGGACTACTACACAATGGATTCTCTGATGCCTGTTAAACAGTAAGGTGCTTTTAAGCTCTCCTCTTGTTTACAAGTGGATTGTGTACAAATCTGTAAATAATTTCAGTTAAAGCTTTAATCATGTTTGGTTTGTGATTAGGACCTTCTTCTTTATGACACATATGAAGAACACAGAAAGCCAGTAGATTTGCTATGAAACTCTCATATTTCTCCATGACTTTCACCAGCCATTGTGAGCTTTGGGCTTGGTACTCCATGTTAGACTCAGGAAAGGCTTAGGTATCTTGTCTTCCATTGTTAAGGTCACTATGTACTTTAACTAATTTATTAGTGACTTTCAGCAAGTTCTCTTGAGCCCAGCATGGTGCATTCACAGTATCTGAATGCAGAGTACTTCCTAAACTATTACTTTTACCAAATGTTTTAATAAATTAATGATCCAAAAGACAATTGTTATATAAGGAAATGCTGAACTTTGTTTCCAGAACCATAGAAAACATTTTGAATATACATTATTCATACTTAACAGTTATTTAGTTTCCATGTAAAAAGCTTCCATTTTAAAATGTAGATTATGAATAACTTTGATTTTATTTTTAATGTTGCTTGCTTGCATATGACTGTCTCCTCTTGCAATAAACAAGGGGTTAATTTAATCATCTCAAGCAGTGAAGGTTCAGATTACAATGTGTTCATAATACCGATAAAAATTCAAAAGGAAAATAACTATGGATGATTGCTATTGTGTTAATGAGGATTGCTATGCATGCAACAAATTATTAGACTTGTTATATTGAAAAAAATGATGGGTAAATCAATGAATTCTTAGTATTAAATATTACATACAAATATATTTATTTAAATATAATCTGTGTGCATTGAAAAAGTTAAACTTCTTTAAATGTATTTTTCATTTTCATTTCTCAGACTTGCTCAGAAAAAATACTGTACTTTCATGATTCATGTTACCTTAAATTTAATCACAAACATTCTTGCAAGTTTCTAGTGTTAATTTTATCATAGTTATTAAAAGTAAATTAAAGATGCCCAGATGACTAAGGCAGTTTCTGTACAATCTCTGAATGTCTATTTACTGAGCGTATTCTTCAAATGAACTGTATCCATGGAAACAGACATTCTGTATACTGACTGTATGCAATATTGTGCCAACAATATGTTTTTCATATTTTAATGGTTTATTATAAATACCTCAATATATTGTATGTCACAACTTGAAAGTTTGATTCTGAAACTTACAATTATTACATACTGTATATTTTAAAAAAGTTGTCAAAGAGTCAAAACCAATTGTTCATGCACTTCCATAAAAATGAACAAACTTCATACTGTCTTTAGTAATCATCAAAAGTGTTTCAAGAACTAAACTATAGTGTGCAGTGTCAATATTTCATTTTTATAAATGGTGCACATACATATTAAATGACTTGTTTAGAGCTGCAAATAGAGGTAATGGTGATGATTAAATCATCCATCTTAGCCACTAGATCACTTTGTCTGGCCAAAGGGTTAAAAGTTCTTAATCTTAAATTCCTAGTTAAGTACAAAATTCAGTATTACAGCACAATAAAAACAGAACAGATTAATTGTAAAGCCTCTTAATCTATTTACATTATTAATAAAATATTTTCAGTTAATTTTCATTAAAAAATGTAAAACCTTTTCTTTAAACACTGTTAAGTTGTGCCAGTTCTATTCAGTAGAGCTGGAATTGCAAACCTTATTCTTAGGAAAATAAAATCCTGCTATAAAAATAAAGATACTGATGATTTGAGAAATAGAGAAAGAGTGAGAGACTATGCCTACCAGCAGAGGGCAACAATCTGCTGTTGCTAAGATGAACAGTGGAAAACACACTCGTACAGTTGGGAAGTGGGTAAAAAAAAGGTCATAACCTAAATACAGGACAAAAAGGGCCATTCCAAAAAGGACACGGCCTCATCCTTATCTATCTCAGTCAAGCAGTGTGTATGTTGAACTGCAACTTTCATCAAAGAAATAGGAAAACACAGAGAATGCAGCAAAGGAAGTAGCAAAAAGTTATTTTTAATATTTAAAAATTAAAATGATTCACTATTTACACATTTATTAACCAATATGAATTGCACTCTTGGGTCTGCATCCTGCATTTAGAAATAACAGTTCTTACAGGGATATTATCCTGTATTTAATAGATAGATAGATAGATAGATAGATAGATAGATAGATAGATAGATAGATAGATAGATAGATAGATAGATAGTGGATTCAGAAAGTATTCTTATCCCTTCATTATTTTACACATTTTGTTATGTTACATCTTTGTGCTTAAGTCATTTACATCCCTTTTTATCCTCAACATTGAGAACACTCAATTACCCAGAACAACAAAGTGAAAATGGGATTTTAGAGATTTTTTGCAAATTTATGAAAAATAAAAAACTGAAATACTGCATTGACAGAAGTTTTCGGACCTTTTGCTATGACACTTGAAATGTGGCTCAGGTGCATCCCATTCTATTGATCACTGTTGAGATGTTTCAACACGTTGTTGGAGGTTCTCTTGTGGTCAATTCAATTGATTGAAAATGATTAAGAAAGGGACACACTTGCCTATAATAGGCAAACAGTTGACAGTGTGTATCAGAGCAAAACCCAAGACATGAGGTTTGAAGAAACTGCCTACAGAGCTTAGAGACAGGACTATGTCAAGGCACATATCTGGGGAAGACTACAAAATGCTGAAAGTTTCTAAGAGGACAGTGGCCTTCATAATTTTTAAATGGAAAAGCTTGGACATATCATGACTCTTCCTAAAGAAGGTCACCTGAACAAAGAGAGCAATTGTCGGAGAAGGGCCTTGGTAAAAGAGGTAACCAAGAACCTAATGATCATTTTGGCTGAGGAACTAACAGAAGGTCAACCATCACTTCAACAGTCCACTAGACCTGTAAAAAACACTTAGAAGCCCACTTGGAGTTTGCAAAAAGGCAGCTAAAGGACTCTTAGACTGTGAGAAACAAGATTCTCTGGCCTGATAAATTAAGATTAGTGTCATGTTTAGGGAAAACCAGGCACCACACATCACCTGCACAATACAATTTCAATGGTGAAGCATTATGGTGCAGATTCATACTGTAGTGTCGTTTTTTAGCGTCAGCATCTGGGAGAGAAATTTTTACAGAAAATCCAATTGTGCAACACCTAAGCACTAAGTAAAGGGTTTGAATACTTATGTCAATTGGATATTTCATCCATCCATTATCCAACCCGCTATATCCTAACTACAGGGTCACAAGGGTTTGCTGGAGCCAATCCCAGCTAACGCAGTGCGCAAGGCAGGAGACAAACTTTGGGCAGGATGCCAGCCCACCGCAGGGCACACACACCCACCCACCAAGCACACACACACTAGGGACAATTTTAGAATCACCAATGCACCTAACTTGCATGTCTTTGGACTGTGGGAGGAAGCCGGAGTACCTGGAGAAAACCCACACAGACACGGGGAGAACATGCAAATTCCACGCAGGGAGGACCCAGGAAGCAAACCCGGGTCTCCTATCTGCAAGGCAGCAGCGCTACCCACTGTGCCACCATGCCGCCACTTGAATATTTCAGTTATTGGTAATAAATGTGCAAAATATATAAGATATTAAGTGTCTGATGAGGGGGAAAAATTAATTTAAATGATTTTAGCACAAGGCTGCAAAATAGCAAAATGTGAAAAAAGTGAAGTGGTCTGAATACTTTCTGAATCCACTGTATATATACAGTAGACAAGCCATAACAGCACACCCTGCTGTCTGTGAAAAGAAGGCTGTAATATTTGACAGGTGCACAGAACTCATATGAAAGTAAGCACAAAAGATGGATGAGAAACTGGATAAATAATCCTGTGCATTTACATGCTTCTATATATACATGCACATCCTTTAAATACTTATTGTACATATACTTGTATGCTTTAGTAACTCCTTATTGAATTTTATTTTAGTTTTCTTCACTTTATGAGGAACTTTAACTTTTGGTCTTGGGGTTTTTACAGGCCAAGTTTACTGTAGAATTATTAGTATTGTAATGTGCTCAGAGTACAGTGAAATTCCCACTTTCATGACCAACCAACATGCAACGTGCTGACACTCTCCAGCACCATGATAAGAAAAAATGAACTAAAACACAGATCTCCATTTTATTTAATGGAAAACACAAGTCAGCTTACCAGATATACACCTTACTCATTTATATACATCTTATTTACATTGTACCACTTTTGAAAAATTATGTACTGTGGCGCTTGGCCCGGACACAGACAGGTGGATACGCTAATGTCACCCAACACACGTTTATTTAAGTCCATTATTTTGAGTGCAGCAACCCCAAAAGTCCCCCAAAGTCTTGGCCACAACACACTACCTTCCTTTCTTCAGGCCGCCTCTTTGCCTCCTCCAAGACCTTGACACTCCCGACTCCAGCCATCACATGAAGGGAGGTGGCCCTTTTTATATGCACCCAGATGTGCTCCAGGTGTGTTCTGGC
The DNA here is from genome assembly GCF_016835505.1 of Polypterus senegalus. Lineage (NCBI taxonomy): Eukaryota > Metazoa > Chordata > Cladistia > Polypteriformes > Polypteridae > Polypterus > Polypterus senegalus. The sequence continues at coordinate 30,349,948 of NC_053165.1, forward strand.
AATCCCCCACCAACACACCCCAGTGTGGCGGAAGTGCTGGCTGTGTCCTTACTCCTCTTCCCCCCAGCACTTCCGGGTGTGGCAGAAGTGCTGAGGTCCAGAGCTCCAAAGGCACAGAGGCGCCCCCTGGCGGTGACCATGGGCCCCTACATGGTAGAGCTTCAAAGGAACCAGGGCGGTCACCCCAACATGGTCTGGGGAAGTCATAAGCTCACCTTCGGTCCTCCTGGGCGTCCCGGACGGGTCGCCAACCCCAGCCATCTGTGACAGTACTATTTTAACTGTATTAGACATTGTTATAGACAGCTGAAGTCATTTTTGCTTCATACATTTCAAGATTGGAACTGTCTCCAGTACAAAAATATTTTGTATGCAAAAATGTATGGTATATATATATATATATATATATATATATATATATATATATATATATATATATATATATATATATATATATATATATATATATATATATATACACTAGGGGTCTCTGCCCCCTGCTTGCTTGACTCGCAGACTCCCGGGTTTGGTTTACCAGATACACAATTTAAAGAGATTATTATTTTCATGGGAATTGTTACATATGCATTATTTACACTTTTACTTTAAAACTTTTGTAAAAGCAATACTGTACTTATCCATTATTTCCGGCCCCGGGCGTGGTTAAATCTCTTTCTCGCAGGACGTATAACGCTGCTTGCGTTGTGAAGGTGGGCTGAATGCACACTAAGAAGAAGCAGTTGGATCATCTGCTGGCTTGTTGCTGCTGCTGCTACTGAGCTGCGTATTCTGCTTGTTGCGCTGCATGTCGATCATTTAAAAGCCTGTACAGCAGCTGTTCTTTTGCTACTTCACGTCTCTAACACTCACTCACATTGTGAATGCGGGGGGTTTGGGGGATTTTGAATGAATGCTGAGGAGTAGCAGTCGGATCATCTGCTTGCTTGATGCGTGTTCTGCTTGTTGCTTGTCGTTGTTTTAAATGCTGGGAGCACATGAAGCGTGTCTGCCTAAAGTATTCCAACAACTGCTAGGTTAGATGTCCGTGAACTTGTTTTAAATGTTGTCTCACTGCCTTGTCTCAAGTGATATTACAGTGTCTCTCGCTGGACATCAAATTGTCTTCTGAGAAAATTACTTCTTGTCTCCTTAATCTCCCTTCCAAGATTTTTTTATATATATATATGTATGTATATATATATATATATATATATATATATATATATATATATATATATATATATATATATATATATATATATATATATATATATATATAAATACACATATATACATACATACATATACAGTAGCAGGCTTTGCCCCCTGCTCACTTCACTCACCAACCCCCATGCCTGCACTACGCACTAACTTCATTGCGGTTCTGTATATGGATGCGTTTGTACAATTTAAACAGATTTTTATTTTCATTGAAATTGTTTCATATGCATAATATAACTATTTTACATTACAGCAAGTAATTAAATATATTATAAAAAATTAAAACTTAGTAATTTGAAAGTAAATTATGTTTCATGTTGCGTTAAGAGTTATTCATTGCATAATACGGTTTTGTTCTGTTTGGCTTTGAAATTAACACACAAATACTTTTATATCTTACACTTTTACTGTAAAACTTCAGTAAAAACATTTTTTTGAATTAAGTTTTTGTCAATGTCGTATTGAATTGAGATTCTGTGTTTGAACTTTCATCCTGACAACGTAACATATAACTGCCCGTTATTGAATTTCGTTTCTTTCTCTCTAATAAATGAAAGAACTTTTTCGAATGTTTGGCTCTGAGATTTGTTAATTGTCTTTGCAAAAGCTATTCTAATGGGAAACTGTAAATGTTTTAATATGAATGGCATATCAAGATCTCCTTTGGTGTCTTAATGTTATCCGCGGAAGATGTACTACATTACCTTTCTTGGATACATCCTTCTTTCTACAGTAATTTGTGCAGTGGAAGACAAGAAGGTGTTAACAGTTGTAGATATTCTTCGGGATATTGTAAGTTGGTTAATCGGTTAAATGATTCACAGTAAATACATCATGTACAATTAGAACTACCTACATAAAAGAATTGCCATACCTATATTTTTAGAACTATCTATTTGGTCTCGGCTATCGGTGGTTTCATCAACTACAACATATATTTTCTTACCACGAATCTTTCAAAGAACGGTGTCCATATGTTGTTCAAAGACATGGGGCAAATGAGTTTGACAGACTGCTCTCATTTTCTGGCAGCGCGCCTCCTTGTTTAAAATGCCTAATAAAGAAAGGACACATCCTCGTCATTTTTACGAGCGGTATGTCTGACTCACATTGCTACAAACTGCCGTCTTGCATCTGACGATTTTGTTGTTCCCTCTGTTGTTACCTGAAGGGGAACACTTTTTGATCTTAATTTCTCCTTGTTCTTGAGATGGGTTTTAGATTTGATGTGGTCATTTCAAATATGATTTTGTGTCCACTCTATGGTATGCTGGCAAAACTTGCAGAAAAGTTGTTGTGCCCTCAATTTTTCAGTTAAGCTTGTGTTTCTTTGTTTTTTCGACGTAGTTAGGGTATCTGATACTGCTCGCTTCGACATTTCCGTCTCGTGCAGCAAGCTAATTCACATGTTTTTAACGAGAAAACATACAGGAAACACACACACAAACAGAGAGAGGCACGACTGAATTTTAACGAAGAATTGCATTAGCTTGAAAAACAACAAACTAGAAAATAGTATATGAATGATAGAACTACACATTATTCAATCGCTTAATTTATTGGGAAGTTTTGTAACAGTCATCCTCTTCAGTCCCTAAATTCCGCACATTTCCATTTTTAAACCTAAAATCTGTTTTTAAGCGTTAATTCCGTCCGTGTTTTCCACATCGGGCCCTATATACAGTATATGGATATATATGGATAATTTATATTTATACTGTATATTCAGTTCATGATTTGTTCAGAAACAGGAAAAGTTAACAGGCATGAGCACAAGAAGCAAGAGAAAGCTTATAGCTAAAAACTGCAAAGAGAATAAAGCTTGGGTAGGTGTGGTAGAAGGTTGAATCCTGTCTGTTACAGCTTCAGGAAGAGGTGCTGAACGCTTGTAAGGTCAAAGACTTTTTAATATCGAAGTAGGCAGCTCATCCAGCATAGAAGTTGGAGGTCTTCTTTGGCAGTCAAGTGACAAACGCACATTTGTCAGCCACCTTCTCCGTCTTATGTATCTGATATGAACTCAGAAATACCATATGTGACATTTAGCTGAACCCTGTGGTAAGAATGGCAGCAGTCCTTCAACTTGTAAGTCTGAGTAAAAGAACCTGAACAGCACTAGAATTAGATCAAAACAAAGTACAGACTGCAGCATGCATTGCAGCAGTTGACAATAAGTATACATAATGTAAAAGCAAATGTCACAGTTTTTCTTTTGTAACTTGTGATTATACATTATTGGCATGTTTTTGCTGTTTATTATGATGGCTAGTATCATCTTCATGCTTAAGGCTGTTCAATATTATCCCTACACATAGCACACTCATTATGGCTGAAGAAAGACGCACACACAAATAAGGAAATACATTATTTTATTCTTTTTTGTTCCACAAACTAAAAAGGGCATCTTAATAGACAAAAAATAGTATTATCATATATAATGACATTTCATTTCAAACAATGAAGCAGAAATAAAAAAGCAAAACAAGCCCATAGAGCAAATGTTGTAACACACATGAAAAGAACAACCAATTGATAATCAAGATGTTTTTACAAAGACTTTATTGCATTGATACCTTTTTTGATGCTTAGAGTTGTATTTAGTGGTCAGAGCAGGTAAGTAATAAACCCAAACAAGGAATAAGGCTGAAGGTTAACTGGAATGAATCCTTTTTCAAGACAAGAAACATGATGGAAAAGACAGAACTATCGTGTGAAGGCATTTAGGGAGAAGGGAGTGTGGTGAGTCTCAGGGTTGCCTGGTGGCTCGCACACATTTCTGAACATACAGATCTTTCACTCCAGCTTTGATTGCATATGATGAGTGCTCCAAATTTGCATATTTCCTAATTTAAATATCAATCAGAACTGAAGCTTGATATATTAACCCCACTGTGATTTCCATAAGATGTTTGCTAAGTTCCTAGGTGATTACTTTAATGGTATAACTTGCTATAGAAATAAAAAAAAAATCAAAAGCAGCAGAAAAATAAATTAACAGTTTGTTTTCTTAAAATAATTCATAAATAACAAATGATAAAATATATCTTAAATCTAGTCCTAGGTGATAAGAAGAAAAATGCACAATCTCACATCTTCTGGTTTAGTTGCACTATTCATATAAACTAAATGATCTTGACAAATGAAAATAAATGTCACTTATTAAACTTTCCTGATATATGCAGAACCTTGATTTGCCTAAGAGCACATCCAATTTTCCTAGTTTGTACTTGCAGGCTTAGAAAATTCCATTTCAAAGAACACATCCCAAGATGCACTGTCATTTTTTTATCCCACCAGTTAAAAGAACAGTCATTTGACAGAGTTTAATTACCAAGTCTTTCCATGCAAATATCATTCAAGAATTATACGGGGACTTTCAAACCAGTTTATTTCAAATCATTTGTCAATGCATATAGTAGGGGGAAGCAGCATCTCGTGTGAGTACCTTGCCTAGTTGGTGCCTGTGTGGTATTTGCATGGTCTGCCCATGTTGATGTGGGTATTTTGGATTTCTTCCCTTGCCCTCAAAGATGTTCATGTTAAGTAAATTAAAAATTATTTTAATAGCAAGCTTGTTATAGTGTTCTGAGGCTGCACTCAGAGAAGCAGACTACACAAAGGCAAACTGAATTGAATGCGAGTTGGACCCATAATAGACTAGAACCCCATCCGGGCAGGGTAATGCCTTCTGCTGAATACTGTTATGACAGGTTCCATCCCCTATCCATAAACTGGATAACGTGCCCACCTCACACAATCAAACTCATACAATTCAATTTAGAGTTGGAGGAAGGAAACATCCATTCTGGTAACATAAGAAGCAAGGGAGGAACCAGACTTGGACAGGCATTCAGTCCCTTGCAGGTACTCATACACACACGGAATCAATTTAGAATCACCTGTTTAAGAAAACACACACACATTTTTACACTGTGGAAGGAAAAACATTGCCATGAGAAAAAGGACATAAGCCATACAGCCAGTGACCAAGTATGAGATTCAAACCCAGGCTGCTGGATCCGTGAAGCAACAGTGTGATCAGTTGCGCTACACAGTGCTTTCAGAATTGTTTGCTATGGATGGTCTATTGTTAATCCCCTCCAAAGAGTGCAAATCCCAAAAATAACAAGTAAATATAGCTCATTGATCCAGAATCTTCAAACAACTGTGTCATTCAGCATAGAGAGAAAAAAGCAAGAGCTCAACTTGCCACACCCAAGGAAGGATCTAACCTTTAAATCTGCCCCTCATTTGAGTTTGCACATGTGTACCAGGACAATTTGACATAATTTATGAACCTAAAAAAATGTTTACTGAAATGCAAAAAACACTGAAACCTATCCTGACAGCAGCTGGAGGCCACCTTGACACAGTGAGGCGATTTACACAGGCAACATGGCAGAGTGCCTTTTGACCAAGCGAAAAAACTGAGGCAGCAATGCTAAATGCCACACGATGTCACCATTTCAATATTTGGGATTCCAGGCAAAGATTCAATACTGCAAATGAAATTATTTGTCAGCATAGCCAACAAATTAAAGATACAATCCCATAATAAATGTAAAGTAATATAGTTGTATTTTAATGAATTAGAATTTCATTTAAAAGTAAAATGCTACCATTAAAATAATTCTCTTTTTGTCAACAATGCTAAAGGACTACTAATAAAGCTATTAAGGAAGATGCAACCAAATGATGTATTATGCTTGAAATACAGATACAAATATCTAGGTATTTGTGTCATCAAAACAACTATACTGTGAATATTGATATTTTAAAATAAATATGTTTTAAACATTTTAATGTCTTGCTCTTTTGAATATTTCACTTTCTGGTTTACCCTTATCTGTATACTTTACCTCTTCATTATGTGATTTGAAGTCCTAGCAGTTGTTTGGGAGATTAGCTATGCAGAAGTGATTTAATTAGGCACTAGGCTATTTTAGCTCACTCGGCTATAAAATTGCAAATGCTGCTTTGCGAAGTGGACATGATTCTTTCAGGAGTTCCTTTTTTAGGGTGTATTTAGGATTTGTAATTTGTTTTGTTTTCTTGTGTATTTCTATGCACCGCTGGGGTATGTGTGCTACCACAGTATTTGGTTTAAATGCTTTACAGCATTTAATGAAGCTCATTAACTTCTCAATATGTGATTGTGCCTCATAAACGACTGGAAATGAAACAGGTCACTGCGTTTTAAATGAATGAAGAGGAACTCCAAAACGTTCTTTAATCAAGCATGTGTGGATTTTTATTCTAACTCACACAAACATACGCACACATGGTTCCTGTTGCAATTACCATGTATTCTCTCTAGAGGGCAATGTTGCACATTTAACTATACCAAGAAATTAAAGGCTACATTCTACCACTGATCCAGCTTGCACTGTTGACCTGATTAGTTTGATTGAAGAGGCGCATGCTGTGCATTGGTATGTTTTTATTGGCTCTGAACTTCACCTTAGCCTAAAGTGGCACAGCATCAATCCTCAAGAACTATACATTAGTTGAATTAAACATAATCCATGTACTATGTCTGTGCTCACCAGATGTCATAAGAATGTCAGTTTGAAAAAGTAAAAATTATACAACTCTAAAGGATTTCCAAACAATGTTGCACATATACACATTTAAATTGAAGACGTTATACAACACTTTTGGTATTCCTTGTATAATACACAGTATGTACCGGTCTGAGAACCGTCCCCGGCTCACTTACTGATAAGGGTGAGCTGAAAAAGCGGGGGCATATTGAGAAGGAGCGCGTTACTACAACGAAAGTTTTTAATATTGTAATTAAAAGGTGCCTTTGGTTTTGTCCATGCAACATTCAGAATATTTTTCATGTGACGCTAATTTTTAGAACAATGATGGTTTTACTAACATAGTTTTACACTTATACTGGTCTACCGTACTCTCAGTTTATGTGCAACTCGGCCTAAGCACATCTATCCCACCTTTTCCCAACTATATTCGGTGGTTTCAGCTTCAAACATGACATGTTAGGGAAGGGAGGCATAAAGTTTAAAATATATATTGTATGTTTCACTGAGAATGTAAAATTTTCATTTTATTTTAGCATAGACAGTAAAATATCTAATTACCCATGGGGCAATGACAGACAGAAGATGTAAATGTGTTTATGTGTAAGTGTGTGGCTGCTGGTCCATTGGACTCCCCTACTTTGAACTTGGGATATTCTAGTCTGGAATGAGTCGCGGCATAGGAGTTTAAATGCCTTTGTCTCCTTTTTGGGTTTGGTGATGGTTCTAAATATCCAGACTTTGGGCAAGTAGGAGTATCAGTGTATGTTCCTAATTTCAATATAACTATCATGAAGAGAAACTTAAACCATTTATCAGTCTTTTCAGTGGAATTAGTAGGTATACTTTTGGCATTAGTTTGGGTAGAAAAAAAGTATTTTATATGATGGTGGCAGTTTTGTTCAGATTCAGTGGCTGGTTTGTTATCAATTTAAATCAAGACCTGATTTGATTATGAAAATCCTGCATATGTTATGGGTTCTATACAACCAGGGTGTTACAGTAGGATTTTTGTGGGTTCCAGCACATGTAGATATAATTGAAAAAGAAGTGGTTGATAGGATCTGAAGGAAAGCTTCAAATAAAACAGATAATAGCTATCACAGTAACAGTGAGATGTAGAATTCTTTGTTGTCATTATGCATACACATAACGAAATTTTTTGTTGGTAGGACTGAGTGTAACTTAAATAAAAAGTCTCTTCTTCTTCTTTCAGCTGCTCTCGTTAGGGGTCACCACAGCAGATCATCTTAATCCATATCTTTTTTCTTCTTCTTCAGCCAACTGTAGCCCAATTTCTGCCAGCACCCTGTTGACTAACATTACTGGTGGCGGTCGTTGTTAACCTGGGGCTCGACTGATTCGGTATGGAAATTTGTATTGTTGTTCACATACTGATTTGGTAAAATATTACACCGGATGCCCTTCCTGATGTAACCCTCCCCATTTCTCCGGGCTTGGGACTGGCATGAAGAAATACACTGGTTTCGTGGGAACTGGTAAATACGCCTAAGCATCTGTTCCAGATTCAGAATTCAGCTTATGGAAATATCTTTATAGAGAAGCACAGAAGGGATTTTAGTGTTAGAAACAGATTAATGATAGGTCACTGTGGGTTAAATGGTAATCTAAAATTAATTGGGAAAATACCAGATGGGAACTGTAGGGAATGTTTAACAACAGAGTCCGTTACACATGTCTTATTGCCATGTAAAAAATATGAAGTAGAGAGTCTGACTGAAAAGAACGATAATGTCTTTAGGTATTCTAGACCTAAGTTATATATATATATATATATATACTGCACAATAATGTATCTTGGATTTTTTTTCTGTAAGAGTTTTTGTGTTTAAAAGGGCCAAATATCTGCCTAGCTTTATTGTTTGTAGTAGTAGTAGAGCCAATATAATGACACTGTGATCTGGCCACACAGTGCTTTGTGCAGATATCTTTCTTATTCATATTAATGAACATTGACATTCATGCTTTTAAAACAACAGAGACTAACCAGTTTATTTTATTTATCCATTCATTCATCCATGAGCAGTCACGATAGGCTCAAGTCCTGTATGACCCTAAATTGGATTAAGCAGGTTTGAAAATGTTACGCTATGTCATGTACTTTACAACATAGGCTTGCTATAGTGTATACATTAGTCATCCATCCATCCATTACCCAACCCGCTATATCCTAAAAACAGGGTCACGGGGTCTGCTGGAGCCAGTCTCAGCCAACACAGGGCGCAAGGCAGGAAACAAACCCTGGGCAGGGCACCAGCCAACCACAGTATGCATTAATAAATGTATCTATAGTTACAGTATGTATTCACTACATAATGCAAATTGATAATTGTAAATTGCACAACAGGTAGGTCAATAGTAGTGTTTCTAATTGTGCCTTCCTTGTAGGTTCTAGTAAATCCAAAGTGTTTGTTACATATCAGTATGATTGAAAGAATAGCTTACCTATTCTGAAGTATTACCAAGTAATATGTATTTTGGGAGCCAAATATATATAAAATAGTGCATTTACTTTTTGCTATTCTGTCTGCCTTTGAGCCAAATTCTGTCTCTGCCAGTCTTGGCAAGAAAGAAATTCTATTCTGTGAATCCTAACAGACAAAATAAGAAAACCAACAAAGTTTCTGAGCACAAAAACCTTTGAATGAATATTGTTGACAAGAAGCAGAAAGAATGTGAAAAACATTCAAAACAAAACTAAATAATAATAATTACTTGTCTTGTTTACACTCCGTATCTCTTGTGCCATGTTTTCAAGTTAATGGTTATTAAAAGCACCAATTAAAATTAAAGTAGGATCTATTATATATTAAAAACTAAGTTAATTATACAAATGACAATGTGACTGCCAATAAGTAATCTCTTCTCAGAAATCTGAATAAAAAGATTATTAAAAATATGATTGTTACTATTTTGAATGTATTACAGAACTTTACATACAGTATGGACGAATGAAACTGAATTCCTCTTTTTTGGTTTATACATATTTCAAAGCTTGAATTGTTGTCCGCAATGCTGATTTAAAATAGAAACATTTCAAGCCATGCCTATCACTCATTTTAAAAGCATCACATTTTATTTTAAAGTTATTCATGTAGAATTACACTAGCACTTTTCTACATTCTCTAACCGCAATTTTTCCTCCTTACTTGAATGCAAATTTATTTTACATCCTTCAAGTATAATTGAAACACTAGATTTCCACCAAAGATTCATTACTGCTCTAAATAGTACACCACTATAGCCTGACTGCTTGATTTTATTTTAATGGTAAATTGTGTGGTAATAATAGTTTTCCACATTCTTCTAAGATTTTGTTGCAGAGTACACACACCATTTAATGCTGAATGATTGCCTTTTACTTTAATTTAAGTATTTCTGCTTAAAATTGAAATGAAAATTTGCCTTCTATTGGACTGGTGTATTGGTGCCCATATTGCAACTAAAGTTGCCAAATAGGCAGAAGCTCCTTGCAATCCTGAAGTGGTTGAGAAAGTTAGAAAATGTACAAAGATGAAAAATCTGCTTTGCAAATGGGTGAAGGATGTCCTGGTGCTGTCACTGGTAGACAAGGAAGGCTCTGTTCTGCTGTAGGATCTTTGTAGCAGCAGGTTTATGTAACTTTCAGATGTAACACTTTTCATGTTTTGTTTTATGCTATTTTGTCCAATTCTGTTTTGTTCTATGCCAATCTATGCACTATAGTCGATTATTAACAAACTCGCTCCATCAGGCAAAACTGTAGGCGGCTAGAACGTAAATGGAGGAAAGATGGTCTCACTGTTACCTTCGACTGCATGAGTGACGCGTGGTCCCAATACCAGAGAGCAGTCAGAGGTGCAAGGAACCGTTTTTTCGCTGACATCATCTCAAAAAACTCTGGCAATCAACATGTCTTATACAAAACACTTAATGCTGTCCTCTCTCCAGCCGTAACTGTTTTCTCTTCTGCCTCCACTGCTCTTTGTAATCAGATCCTCACGTTTTTTCTGGATAAGGTCACGAACATTAGATCCCAGATCTCCATTTCTTCTTCTGGTTCTGTTGATTTAGCCGCTCCTGCGCACGGTTCCCTCACCAGCTTTGAACCCATTTCGCTCCCCCATCTGGAAAAACTCGTCGCCTCAATGAAGCCTTCGGGCTCTCCGGACGATGTGGTGCCGTCCAGACTGCTGAAAGATGTGTTTCCTGTGATTCGATATGATGTCCTAAAGATCATAACTAGTAGTCTATCCTCGGCTATAGTTCCTCGTGCTTTCAAACACGCAGTTGTACATCCAATTGTGAAAAAACCTGATCTTGACCCTGCCGTTCTTTCCAATCTTTGTCCAATCTCCAAACTACCTTTCTTGTCAAAAATACTAGAAAAAATAGTTTATGAGCAATTAACTCATCACCTACAGGACCATCAGGTAATGGATCTTTTCAGTCAGGCTTTAGGCCCCAACACAGCACAGAAACCGCGCATTTACGTGTCCTAAATGACGTCCTTTTGGCATTGGACTCAGGACTCCACGTGGTTATGGTTCTTCTCGACTTATCTGCTGCTTTCACACAATCGACCACGACATCATGATCTCCCGACTCGCTGGTGTATCTGGCTTAGACCTCGACTGGTTCAGGTCATATTTCTGCAACAGGACTCTCAGAGTCATGCTAGACGATTTTTCATCTGAATCAGTCCCACTCCCATGTGGGGTCCTCCACTGTTCCATTTTAGGGCCACTACTTTTTTCAATTTATATCCTGCCTTTAGGTACAATTTTTAGAAAACATGCAATTTCATATCACCTATATGCTGACGACTGCCAAATTTATTTTTCCCTCAAGCCAACTGACTCCACCAAACCTCTCCTCGACTGTCTATCTGACATTAAGGACTGGCTGGCTGTAAACTTCCTTCACCTGAATGATTCAAAAACCGAGGCCATTGTTTTTAGTCCCGACTGCAAACAGACTCCACCCCTTGGCCTCGACTCTCTTCCCATTCCAGTAACTTCGTCTGTCTCCAATCTTGGAATCAAAATGGATACGGTCCTGAAAATGGATGCTCAAGTCAATAGCACAGTAAAATCCTGCTTTTTCCATCTTAGGCGAATCGCCAAACTCAAGCCTCTTCTGTCTAACCACCTCCTGGAATCAGTAATTCATGCATTCATTACATCCCGGCTTGACTACTCTAATTCCTGCCTTTTTGGTATCAGTAAAGCCACTCTTTCTAGACTCCAACTGGCTCAAAATGTGGCTGCAAGGCTTCCAACTGGAAGTAGCAGAATCCAACACATTTCACCGATTTTAAAAACCCTACACTGGCTGCCGGTTAGTTTCAGAATTGATTTTAAGATACTCCTCTTAACCTATAAGGCACTAAACGGTCTAGCCCCCGCCTATTTGAGTGTCTTGCTCCATTGTCACAATCCCCCTCGTGTTCTTAGATCCGCAGATCAGTTGCTCCTAACTGTTCCCAAGACACGTTTTAAAGCTCGTGGTGAAAGGGCTTTCTCTGTCTGTGCACCCAGGCTCTGGAACTCCCTGCCCTTAGTGGTTAGAAAAGCCGCTTCAGTCGCCACATTCAAATCTCGCCTAAAAACGCATTTCTTCACATTGGCTTTTAATTCTTAACCTGTTTCATTTTGCACTTGCCTTTTGCTATTTTCTCTATTTTATTTGGTCCCCTGACCTGCTTTTATTATCTCTGTTTTAATTCTCTCTTAATGTTTGTTTTTAATATTTTGCTTTTAGTCCTGCTTGTTGTAACTGTACAGCGCTTCGGTCAGTTGTAATGCTGTGTTTTTAAGCGCTCAACAAATAAATATGGTATGGTATTTATCCTGGGTAAGTTTGTGAGGGGAATATAAAGTATGAAGTAGCTGGTTGTTTGGTATTGAACATATTGAAATTTTCTGCTTGTTATTCTACATATGGATTTAGGATATATCGGATTAACTTCGTTTCAGTTAATTTCCTCCATTCTTCTGTTTTAACAAATTCACTTTGTTTCTATATTAGGTCACAGAGAGCCCAGCAGCAAATAATGTAGGACAGGAAACATCTCAAAGCCAGTTTTTACATTTTATCGTTTTGCTGAATATTATGATTTTATCATACGGTGCGGTAAAACTGTGGTCTTTCTAGTTGAAATAATGACTTTAGTTACCTAAGCATGCTTTTTTCTTTATGCTGTGGAGGCATAAGTGGACATTTTTTAGAAAGCTAAATTGAATTGAACTGCATGAGACCATACAGATTTTTTTATAAAATTTATCCTAAAGTTGGTTCATGTGTCACCAAAGTAAACCTCTACATTAGCAGTGCATATGATATGCTTATATACATCCTCATCAAAATTTTGAAATTTCCCTTTGTTTGTTGCTTTACTTGTTATCTGGTATTGTGCCTGGGCATGTATGCTTTTATTGAGCTAAATATTTTAGATCAAACTTTCTCTGAAGGCCATTATAAATATCCATGTTATGCATGAAAGTTACCATAATTGATTCCAAATCTTACATTTGCATTTATTTTCTGTTCTGCCATTTTATTACATCATGGTGCCCATTTACCTTTTTGTTTTTATCCAAATTCTATTACTAGGTTTGTAGTGATGAGAGAATGTGTAATTTCTTGTGACAAATTAAGTAAATTAAAATGCAGCAAATGATTATGTCTATGAGAAGAACATTAGTTTTCGCTTTCCCACTGGAGTCTTGAGTATTCCCTGATTATTGTGCTCATTGCCAAAAACAGCAATAGTGGATTAAAAGAAAAAAATTCTGACTGTATTAAATCAACATGGTCATGACGACAAGAATAAGACTAGTCATGTTATGTAACCTTTCTTCTTAGAGGATGAACTATTTGTTTATTCCACATTGATGGAGTTGATGTATGGTAGGTAGTAAGTATTATTTTCTATGCCTTCTAATTAAGCACTTCAAAGCGGTTTTTGAGCTTTGTTAAATTTTGACCTCTTGGCTTTTATAGTACATCTGTTAAACTGTATTTTAGCTTTTCCAGTAGACTTAAGCAAAAAAATGAAAAAATAGCAAACTTTGTTTAATGCAAATGCACATTTCTTGAGAGAGAAGTTAGGAGCATGTGATGATCCAGCGCATTGCTGCACCCACCACATGACAAACCAACTCAGCATCCCAGATTAGGATTATGCGATGGGTGACACCTCAGCACCACACTACGTCAGATGGAATGGAACAGTGTGAGGTTTTTTTATGGTGACTGGAGTGCCAATTCTGCAACCAATCCCCAGGGTTTTTCCCTGCAGGTTGGAGGGCCTGATGAGCAGTGATTTTGGCTGTCATCTTAAACCTATGAATCTGTACTTTATATTTGTTACAATTGATTTTTCTTCATTTATACCACTTTATTTTGGCCTTTGGTGAGGTCATTTTCATCACTGTGTCATTATGTTTGCCGTTTGAATGTCCATTTTCAGTTATTCAATTCTGTTGTCATGGTGCATGTTGTCATTGCCACAAAGATGGTGGGGCAGCTCTTTTGGAGTCCTAGTTTTTTGTTGAACAACAAAAGAATCTCCTACTTGTGCTTAGGAATTGTGTTAGAGCTCCTGATTTTTTTGTGGGATTTTTCACCATTCTTTTTTAAACTCAACATTTGCTTTCCCTATACTGGTATTTTGACCTCAGCTAATTTTTTAATTGAGATTTTTTCCTGGTCACTCCAAGCTGCAAGGCTTTTTTTTCTTTCTTCCAATGTACTTAATACAAAACCTCTACTTTGAGGTATTCATTTGTGGGGAGGGCAAAACCCGGCAGTATGTATAGACTATATCAAATAAATATTTAACAATTTTGAGATTTGAATTTTGAAGAATGTAAAGTACTAATGAGATTACAAAAGGCTACAAGTAAATACACCAACTACAAAACATTTACTCAGAAAGTGGTAAAAAGCACTAGTGATAACTTGTATAAGCCATTAATGAATAAAAAATAAAATACTGGGGGATTTGCTAAAGATTGCAAACTAGAAAAAAATTTCCACTATATAAACAAGTAGTTGTTCTGACTGGTAATTTTACTCCAGATAGCTTTATGTCTTTCAAAGGCAAATTAACAGAAATAATTCTAAATAATGGAAAACCATCTGCATAGACCATGTGTGTTGGTAAACACTGCATTTCACTAACATGCTTGTTTTATGAGAAAAGAACAAAAGAACCTCATTCTTGCTACAGGACACTAAGATATACCGTAACTCAACATTTATTAAGCTATTTCTGCTCTATCAAGATGTTTGTCAGTGTGGTGTCAGTGGGAGTTGGGGCTGCGTAACAGAGACAGGGAGAGACTGACATCACCACAAACAGTCCACTGTGCCCTGCTTATAGTCTGTCCTTATGCCAAGAGATAATGGAGTTACTCATTTAGCTCACACTGTCAGTGAAGCAGATTCTAAAGGCCTTTAAAATCCAGAGGTTGTGCCTTTGAAATTAGCCGTCGACAGTTACAATGCAAATCTGTGAGAAGGCCCAAGCTGCTTGTGTGAAGATTATCTTTGAAGTTTATAAACTTTTGAATAGTAATTTATTGCAGTGTGTGTGAAGTGTTCAGCGTTTTGTTATAGTCATTGTTGAGTGCTTTATTTACAGTAGTTAATGTCATGCTTCTCTTTTGTCTATGACTTTTGTCATCTACACTATGATGTTTCCACATTGCCACAATTTGTTCAGCCTCTCACTGTATGATTATGATTTATTAATATATTTTTGTCCAGTTTATGCATTTTTTTGTGTGAACTTTTCTGAAATTATGAAATATTGTTTCTTTAGTAAGCCTTTGTTCTTACATAGTGGGAATTCTTTACTATTTTGCTTTAAAATATTGGCAATTCCATTTTATTTTTAATAGAAACTGCCGGGGCCATGTCCCCAGAAATTCCATGAATTATGTCATTAGTGTGACCCTATTTAAGCAGGTGTTGTGAGTACCTCATTTTCTAACTTTGTGGATATTTTCTGAAAGTGTAATCGTGTCAACAGCTTGTGTGATAGCTGCCTTGCAGGTCAACAGCTTCAAGCACAGCTTAACAACTGTGCAGTATCCATATCTTTAATTCTTGATTTGTTATATGCCTTTTTTTCAGAGTTCATTGAGACGGATGGTGATTACTGGCTCAGGCATATCTTTTTTTTTCTTATTTTGCAGATTTAGCAATGGCTTTCTTACTGCCACGTGACCGGTCAAACCCGCGGCTCAAAGTCTTCACTTCATAATTGAAAGTGACTTTGACAACTGTCCTGTGAAGCACCTACCACACAAGCTGTCTTCTGATGCTGTTGTGGCTGTGGGTCGCCAGACCTGTTTCTGGACCTACACTTTGAACAGTTATGTTTTTTTTTTTTTTGGCCAGTATGATAGCAATATACAGTGCAATATTAACTAAATAATACTTCTGAGTGTGTAGTACACAATTAGTTCCAGCACTTATTTTATATAGATAGAGAGGTTTATAAGTAATCAGCAAAACTTGGGACACCTATGGGAATTGTTTGAAGGCTTTCAAAGTTTTAGCAACTTTCATTGCTGCAGAAAAGCTGTAAGTTTTTGATCCATAACTCGTTCCCCAAAAAAGGCCTTTGTGGATTAGATTAAGTGGATTTGGATTGACGCTCTAAGTGGATGGATATCCTAACCAGAATGGTTGTTGCTCCCTTTCTCTGGAGGAATACTGTAGTGGAAGGTCAGGGGGAGTTTGCCTATCACTGCTACATAATCCCCCAAAGGTGCTAAGTGGCAGCATCCCTTTATTGAAGTGCCCATGTGCACGCCCGTAGGGCAACTTTGGAAATGTAGTCCATTTGGGCATCCCAGTTGGGTGCCATAGACGCTGCCAGAGGGAGCTGGCAAGAGTAAGTATCCCTTTTTTGAGGTGCTTCCAACTGACCATGAAGGACTTCCGCTACATAGTGCTGGGTCTCCAGAAGTACTCTCAGGTCTGGCATAAAAGGAGACACCTCAACTCAATTAGGGATCGGAGTCGGGTGTGGAGAAGACACCAAGCTTGCTGGGGTGGAGTGGAGGACAAAAAATAAGATGGAAAAGAAAGGTAAAGTACTTTGTTTTGGGTAAGAAGCCTATTTAATACAAGGGGTGATTTGAAGCCAGGCCTTTTGCATGTGTAGTGCTTTCAAGTTGTTGGGGCTGAGTTACTCTCCCAAGTATCCACAGTGCGTGTGCATATGTGTATGCAGATGTGCCCTGTGGTGGTCTCCACAATGTAGAAATATGTCTTAATTTATTAATTGCCTTCAGAGTGTATATAAAATGAACATTGCAAACTGAGTTGAACTCACAGACACGGATACAGTTGCACACTACAAATTTTTATCACTATATTTATGTTATTAAGCTCTGAAAGAAAAATTTGTGCTGCAAACATGTTGTCAAAATAGTTTAATAAATGAGCCTGTACTGAGGCAGTCATGAATGATGTTATATTCCTGCCCTATGTCAGTGAGCCCTTGCATTGATTTATTTATTCTCCTTACAATCCTTTTTGCAATAGAGAACGAAAGCTGAATACCTCAGAAAACTAAATCCTAATGCTGCCTTTTGTTAGCTTTGAGAGTGCAAAACTTCTCCATAGGGACTGTGATAGTCAGCTGCCACACTGAGTTCTGTTCAGATGGCTCAATGGGATTAGGGGGCACAGCTTTTTGGTACAATAGCCGTCTCTTTCAGTCTGGTCTGCACAAAAAAAAGAAGCTTGAATTTAAAGTGTGTTAACAGAAACAGTGCAGTGGAGAAGCCATTTGACACACAGGATATCCATATGCTCTGCCTTATTTATACAACCTTTATAAATTTAGAGCAAAAAATGTGCAGCTTTTGTAATGTGCTGCTGGCTTATATGATGATATACATAACAGAATTAATACTAAGTTAATGTTACCACCACTGTTCATTTCTTCACAGTCTGTGTCCCTTCCCTAACCCAAAACCATTAAATAACTGGGGTTTCCGGTATGACGGTTCATGGAAGACTAATATCAGATTCATTTAAAAATGTAAACAGTGATACTGTTTGGTTTTTTGATGAAATCAGCTCAGTAAAAATGTACACTCACTCACTGATTAATATAGATAGCCCTTAAGTTGACCAATGCAGTGGTATTTAACACATGTAACTTTTGGTTACAATCAGGTCACCACCCTCCCTAAGTAAGAAAGTGCACGTGCTTCCACTTTTTACATAAAACTGAATTTGACTGACTGAAATAGCATCACATTTTGTTGCATGAAATCGTACCTTTTATTTGTTAGGCAATCTGAATCCAGTAAATTTAGAGGAAAATGTCTGAAATCCTAAAGATAAGTTGTCTGTCCATCTCATGATTTACCAAAAAATAGTTCAAAGCTCATAAGACACTAGATATTGTTCTCCACTTTAGACGATACCCGCCTAACCAAGTGTTAGAATCAGTGGGACCTGGAGCACATCACAGGAGAATCAAAATCTGGATGGAGTGCAGGAGGCGGTTCCTCACACATCCACATTCACTCATTAGTGTTGCCAATTAATCAAGCAAACACAACCAGAGTACTTGGATTAAAAGACAAAACAAACGCAGGTTAATATGCAGTATTCACACAGATTGTGACTGAGCTTAGAAGTGAACCCAATGTCCTGTAGTCAGGAGGCTGTAGTCCTAACTATTGTGCCACACTTGATTACTGTTCTGCTAAAGAGGAATACTATTTTATTGGATTACAGTGAATACTGAATTTCTAATGAGCAATGCTAACGTGTTACTGTCTCAGATATGGGACTCAGTCTTAAAAGTGGCAACTCACAAACTGATTTTCTCACATCAAAACAAAATTCTTATTGCATCGTGTAGCACCTTGCATTGCATTCACCTTTCTTTTTCACAATTTTTCACCTTCTGCAATGTAGGCAACCATCACCGCTGCGTTGTGGAGCTGAGTTACTTAATGACTAAGCAGTTAGGATGCTTCTTGATAATACTTATATCTGCCTGCTGAGCTTTCCCTCCCCCACTGACAAGGCTACTGCTGCTACTTCCACTGGGTGCTCCTAAGGCAAGACTCCAAAGGCAAGTTGCAGCACTCACCTATTACATAATATAGCATAAAATTGTACAAGTTAACTATATTCATTCCAAAGGCTTGTATTTGTAAAATGCTTAAGCTGCTGTCTTAAAGTATCCATAGCCTTAAATGTATTTAGACAGTTTTACACAATTGAAATGTGTTACATTTTAATTAGGGGTCTTGAATTTATGTCTGTTCTGTGTTAATTAATTTATATTTAAGTTCTATATTCAATGTCAGAAGTCAAGAGATTCCATCTGAAAAATACTGGATGTTAAAATAAATTATTTCACATTGCTAGGAAACTACCAAGCCAATTAGAAATATTAAATATTTGCCCTTTCTTATTTTGTATTATTTCAATGACTGGCAGTGTTAATATGTAAACAATATACAGTATATTATATAATATGTGTACCTGTATAGTTTTTATTTATATATCAGCGTTTCTCAACCTTTAACATTTGTGAAACCAAGTTTTCAAAGCAGTTTTAATCACACCCCCCCTAACATTTTTTTGAAATGTAGATGCATATTTTATTATACCTACTTAACTTTCATCGACATTTATCTAACTCTATATTTATTGTTCTAGTATCAGAATGTAGTTTAAGTTCATTTGTTTTGGTTTCAACAGATGTTTTTTTCATATTTTTGATTTTTGTTTTCTTTTTTTCTTTTCTTCGCGCCCGCTTTTTTGTTACTTCGTGCCCTCCTAGGGGGGCCTGCCCCACAGGTTGAGAACTACTGTTATATATAATACATTTTTCCTTGATTTCCCCCTCTGCTCCACAGTTTGAAGTTACAAACCAAACAATTCAGACATGGTGACTGAAGTACACATTGCAGGCTTTCATTTAAGGGTATTTGAATACATTTTGGTCACAACATATAGAAATGACAGCACTTTTTATACATGCTCCCCCATATCAGGGCACCCTAATGTTTGTGACAATTGGTGTCACGGGTGTTTGTGATGACTCAGGTGGGTTTCATTGCTTCATAAGATACCTTAGCTTGCTTCTACCCTTTGTCTGTGGTTGCCATTTTTGAACATGTAGACAAGAGCTGTGCCAATGAAAGTCAAAGCAGCCATTATGAGGCTAAAAAACAAGAATAAAACCATTAGAGACATTGGTAAAACCTTAGGGTTACAAAATTCAACTGTATGGAATATAAGTAAGAAAAAATAATGCATTGGTGAGTTCAGTAAGTGCAAATGGACTGGTAGGCCAAGGAAGGCTTCCACTGCTGATGACAGACAAATCCTCACTACGGTAAAGAAAAAGCCCCCAGTGCCTGCCTGATAGATCAGAAACAGTCTTCAGGAGGCAGATGTGTGTGTCAGAAATGACTATCTGCGGAGGACTTCAGAAATACAGAGGCCACACTGCAAGATACAAACCACTAGTTAGCCATAAAAAGATGATGGCCAGATTACAGTTTGAGAAAAATGTGTTTAATAGACCCGGCAGAATTAAAAAAAAAAAAAAAAAGGTCTTGTGGACAGATGAGACAAGGATGAACCTGCATCAGAGTGATGGCAAGAGCAAAGTCTGGAATGAAAAGGAACTGCCCAAGATCCAAAGCATACCATCTCATCTGTTAAACATGGTGGATGATATGGTTGGGGCATGTGTGGCTGCCTCAGGTACTGGCACACTTATTTTCATTGATGATGTAACTGCTGACGGCAGTGGCACAATGAATTCTGAGGTGTTTAGAAACATCTCATCTAGTCAGGTTCTAGTAAATGCCTCCAAACTCATTGGATAACACTTCATCCTACAAAAAGATAATGATCCCAAATATACAGTGGAACCTCGGTTTACGAGTAACTTGGTTTACAAGTGTTTTACAAGACGAGCTAAATTTTTAAATAAATTTTGACTTGATAAACGAGCAATGTCTTGCAATTTGAGTAGTATGGATACACTTTGTCTGCTGAGCGTCATGTGATCACAACTGAGCTGATGGTTCTTCTCTCTCCTTATCTCGCTTGCTCACGTGCGTCTCTCTCTCCTGAGTGTCTCTCTCTCTAGCATCTCTCTTTCTCTCTCTCTCTTCCTCTCTCTCTTCTCTTGAGGGCAATCGTCTCCTATTCTCCGTCTGAGTCTGTGTGCCTCACTCATATAGTCAACATCCGTACGAGCGTATACTGTTTACTACAGCATTGTGACTGTGTGTGTGTGTGTGTGTGCTGTGAAGTGCGAGTCCCCATCTTGTGCCCCAAAACACAAAGCTGAGTCTCAGTACTTTAACAACACCAGCTTTATTCAGCTTGTAACAGCAACAGCGCAGTTATTTATTGTAGCGGGATCTTTATAATGTTCCTTGTATCACCCATCGACGGCAGGCACTTATAGCATGTCTACGATCTTTTTGGATACGCTTATATGGCAAACTGCTACAGCGCAGGCAGCCTGCGATTGCCTTGGGACACTCTTCCACGTGTCGTCCCGTTGGGTGGAATCCCACAAGAGTTTAGAAACTCACCCGCACCAGCTATGATTCTTTTTAAAGGTAAAGTGCAGGTTAATTTGTTTTATGTATTTTTACTTTATATTTTGTATTAATCATTTTTAAATGAATAGTTTTGGGTTGTGGAACGAATCATCTGAGTTTACATTATTTCTTATGGAGAAATTCACTTTGATATACAAGTGCTTTGGACTGTGAGCACGTTTCCGGAATGAATTATGCTCGCAAACCGAGGTTCCACTGTACTACTAAGTTTTTCAAAGCTAATAAATGGAAACTTCTTGATTGGCCAAGCCAGTCACCCAGTTTAAATCCAATTGAGCATGCCTTCCATATGCTGAAGACAAAACAAGTCCCTGAAACACACAGGAGCTGAAGATGACTGCATTAGAGGCTTTGCAGAACATCACCAGAGGAGATTTGCAGCACCTGGTGATGTCAATGAGTTGTAGACTTTGAGAAGTCATTGCATGCAAGGTACATGCAACAAAGGACTAAATATGAATGCTTTAATATACCTGCCATTGCTATGTCTCAAACATTACAGTGCCATGAAATGACGGGACCATGTAGAAAAAGTATTGTCATTTCTATATTGGGTGACTGAAATGTATACAAATACTCTTAAATGAAAGTCTGGAATGTGCACTTTAATCACATCTGAATTTTTTGATGTGTAATTTTAAACTGTGCAGCAGAGGGGAATATCAAGAAAAAATGTGTTCTAAACATTGTGGAGGGTACTATATATACAGATAGACCTTATGTGTAAGTATGTCTATATATATATATATATATATGCATATAAACACTCCATGAGTAGGCTGACTGTTGCCTTTTTTTTAAAGCCACCACTGCAAACTTCATTCAGTGAATGTGTGAACATTGACACATTTTGACTACATTAAAGAAGTATAAATTTAAAAAGACCTCCAAAAAAAGCATAAAAGACAATCATACACATATAACTATTTAGTTGCATATATTTATAAATTAATCATATTCTAATATTTTTTACGAAACATTTGTTAGGTCAATCCTAAACAGTATTCAATTTCAAAAAGTAAAAAAAGGAAATCAAGATAACATTGAGTCATTTAACTGTATTGTTGTTTTCTAATTAGAAAGTCAAAGGTTCAGTTAATCTGTAACCTCACCAGTTTTACTCTCCAGATTTATGTTATGGAAGAAAAAAAAAGTTGAGACCTTGTATGGCAGTGCTGCACATTTATACAGAAAAGGAAAGAAAGACTGACATGTTGCACATCTTACCAAAGGAAGCCAGAAAGAACTGAATGACAGCTCTCGGGTCACAATGCTTGAGCCAGCAGCTCAGTCTCATAGGAGCTAAGATGTGATACCCAAGAACAGGCTTCTCCTTAGGTAGCACCTTGTCCTCAACACTTGATGTCCAGAAATATGTCAAAAGCAACGCCTTTCAAACAAGGCTAATTGGGCTTGAGTCCACTAGAGAATCCTGCAACCAGAATCCACAAAGACAGCTGATCATTTACCAAGCATTGCTGTTGCAAAGTGTTACAGATGCGCCATCATCATCGAGAGCACCAATTACATGATTGGCTTCCCAAAGACATTCATTACTGTGCAAAAGCAGGAAACCTGTACAAAAAGTTCCATTCGTTCCAAGCAGTCTGATTAGACGCCAGGAACATCACAGTTCCAATAGCTGCCAGATAACAGTGGAGCACGCGTTCAAAATATGTTCACATTAAGCAAAGTTCTTCAGGCTATAGAAAAATAAGAAAAGGAAAATGATTAAAGATGTCATGCTGCTTCCAGATGAATGGTTTTTACGTACATAACGGGCCACCACTGCATCCCAAAGCTCTTGGAAAAGGGGCCATAAATTGTGGAAGCTGGGACACATTTTGAAAGGGAACTACCACATGACAAAGAGATGTTCAGTTTGCTGTATTTTCTACTTCGATTTGTCTCTTCAAATAAAAATTCAGACTTTTTAACTAAAGTTAGTTCAAATTGAATTAAAGATTGGTTGCTAAGCCACAGAAGAAATCTGTTTCTCCTCCTGATCGCCTTCTCCGTCTCCATCCCCCATAAGAGGTTGACGTTTCTTCAGCTCACGCTGATACTTGGCCATGAGAGAGGCATAGATACAGCCGTAAGCTGCTGCGACAACCATCATGATGCACACAATGCCACAGACAACCCCTGCGATAATGACAGTGCCAATAGCTCGTCTCACACTAACCGGCCGGTATTTCTGCCTAGCACAGTCTGAGGTCTGCACGACAGCTATAGTTGGGGGAATCTCGGGAGAAACAATTACAACAGGTTCCTCTCCTCGGTTGCACGGAGGCCCTCCAACAACAACTCCGCCTGATACAACTGAGCCGTTCTCGTCCTCTAGCTGTAAACAATAATTAAACATTTCCACTGGAACTCTGCGGATGTCTCTGCCTCGCAGATCCTTGGGAAGTGTACATTCCACACCATCAATGTTGCCACCTGCAAAGAAAAGAGAAAGAAGAAGATGCCATTAAGAGTAAAAGAATTGTCAAAAGATTCTGAGATTCTTATTGATAGATAGGAACTGATTAAATCACCAATGTTTCCGTCCACATCCCAAAGATGTTTAGTTTAGTCTCTAAATTTAATTTAGGAAAATGCGGAAATGGGTGGAAATGATGGGCTGAGTTTGAATTTGAGGCCCAGTCACTCAGTGTAGAGTTCTGGTTCTTTTTTAGGACTCCTTTTTGCTTCAGGTTCCCAAAGATGTGCATTTTAGGCTGAATGGTAAGTGAATGGAATGAGTGTAGGTGTTTGTGTGAGCATGACCTATGATGGAGAGAGTACCCCTAACTGTTGCCCCCTCTTGTTATGTTTAGGTCTGATCACAGTCCTATTTTCTAATAAGTAGTTTTGAATTATTAAATAAGCAAGTGAAAGACATGGACCTACAGTTTTAAATTAAAATACTATATAACATAGTTGTTATGTTTTCTAAATCGGTACCTCATTCAGTTCCTATTATAATGTATTTTATTACTTGTGGTCAGAAGTTTCTAATATGTGATGATCTAATTTGTCTCTCTTGTTCTTGTTCTTCCATTATGTATCCTAGAATTTGCATTGCATGCCTTATGAGCTATCATGTTTGACTGCTGCTCAGCTGCTTTATATTCAGGATTACCTCTTGCTTGGCTATGCGCTTCAGTGTCTTGTCTTCTTATTGTCTTAACCTTCTCCATCACTAAAGTGTCTTTTGGGTTTTGCTTGGTGGTCAGCAGATGTCGCTGCCCTTTTTCTGATTCCTTCCATTCTGATGGTTAGCAGTTTGTTTCACAATCACTTTGCCATAAACACACAAGCGTAAGTCACTTTACTTTCCTTTATTCACATTTTGATCAAAAAATGTAATAGATTCCAAAGCATAATGTTGTTTTTAGAAGTAAAGTGCTCTGTCAGTTAGGGAGTGGCACGCGTGTCAGAATCAAAGGCTAGATATAAAGCACAATAAACATTCTGCCAGTTGTTTACACCCGTAAGAACTTCTGAACAGGTATTTGACCATCATTTTGATTATCGGCATGCATTCCCTTTTTATTGTCTTCTTCCCATTACAGACTTCCTCTTCACATCATCACCCACTGAAATTTGCTTGATACTCAGCAGATTTCGCTGGTTGTTTTTCTTTCCATTATGTCACTTGGTTTTGCCATCACTTTGCTCTAATAAACACACAAGCACAAAAAACTTTGCCAAGGTTGCCGTGACTTTTTTTGCATTTTCAGAAAAAAATACTGTATGTCTTAAGCTTTTGATTAAGACCAATATCAAGGTTCAAACCTCAGTAGTTTGAAAATAATAACATGACACATTTTATTATTTACTAGTCACAGTACCTGTCAATGACAGGTAATAAAATACTTTAAACTATTTGTTCATTCTTTATCTGCGTGTACCGTCAGCACCTTTCCTCTATATTCACATGTGTCTGAATTTGTATTTACCGGTGCTCCCGTTCTCAAATGTGTTTACATAAGGCCTGCTTCTCAGAGTCATTATTTTTTTGGTGCCTTTCTCGCCCCCTTTCTCAGTTTTATACCTTCCGTCTTTGAAAGCGACTCTCTCAACATGTGCCTTTAATCCTCCTTGTGCATCTCACACTTGTCACGTCACAAAACTAACCAATCAGCCTGCTCTGAGGTACTAGCCACACAGACCATAGCATTTTATTACAGTATATAGTAGATGTCTGAAGAATGAAAAAAAATTTCAAAACCCATCCATCCTTCCTTTGACAGAACCCACTAAATTTGATTTGATGTGTGGAGCCTGGAGGTAATCCCAGCTAAATCACAAAGCAGAGTCAGCCCAGAGCTGTGGTTTATCAACATAATGGGGAAAATATGTTTCATGTTGCTCTTTGGGTTATCTATAATTAATGCATACACAGTATCAAATCCTTTGTTTTCTTGAATGTCTTATTTTTCTATTAATACACATCATTTATGATATCACTCATAACTTGTTTTACTGCAGGAATATGGATAGATATAACCTAAAGAAATTATCTTCTTCCCCATTAGACTTCAAGATAATGTACAAATGTGTGTACAAAATACAAAATCATTATCTTAGGAGAGCAAAATCTATTGGAGTAACTTTGATTATAATTAGTAGACTTAAAGTATTTTAACTTGCTAAAAACATCCTTGTTTCACACAAACTGAGTGATTCTTTATTATGTTTTCAAATCTACAGATTTACTCACTGCCACATAGACATACTGACTTTGCTCCAACATTGGTCAATTCATGCTCACCGATGCCTAAAATGTTTAAATCTGTAAAAGGATCTAAACTGAAAACTTCTCAACTTGCATACCTACATAAAAATGACACTGTGTAACTAAATGTGGTAAATATGGTTACCTTAGTTGCTGGTCATACAATATGGCACACCAATGCCATTTGATTTGACATTGCCAAGAATCACTTAAACATTTGTGTAGTACTAATGTCTATAGAGAGGCAGACCAGGCCCTGGGGTCACACATCATTCATCTTATTCAAATCCCCATTCATATTTTCTTCTTATTTTCATATGTAACCTCTAGTTATCTTTCTCTCTCTCTGTCTTACTATCCACAAGAATGAGCAGATGTACTTTTCCTGTTTATCTTTTACACTGAGTTTTCAGGACTTTAGCATTACTGATATTTTAGCAGAAAATGCATGTAATGTATTGTGCATGCTCTGAGAACACAAATGGACAACGGCAAGTGATATGAAAAAAAATTCCTGCATTACTCATGTCACATAATCCATATGTCTATTATGCATTCATGTTTTCAGAACATGCAAAATACATACTTTTTTGTGATGAAATATTAATGCTTGCTTCTGTAAAACTCGGCATAAAAGATAACAGAAAAGATGCATTTCCTCAGTACTATGGGAACTGAAGACAGGATAGCTGGCCAATGACTGGGGGGAGAAGCAGATCTTAAATTGAGATGCAGTATTGTGTGGATGTGCCATTCCTGTTTTTTATTTCACGCCAGGTTTTATGGAAGTAAGTATTCACAGCCTTTTTAGCAAACAAAATGCCTGTATGTTGAACATTTTGAGAATACATATGGATAGTTGTCATGTGGAAAATGTAACACAAGTTACGTGGAATTGTTTTTGTTTCCCTTTGCTGAGAGTTGGTCACCATTGAGTCCTGCTCAATTTGAATCTTTGTTATGTCTTTTTTCCACGAAAACCTGCAATTAAATTTTTTTTGGCCACCATTACAAATGACATGGCGTAAACATATTAAAAAATATATGTTTTTTTGGATGGAGTATTGCCTTAACATGTTTGTGCAGAGCCAAACTGTTCACAGCCAAAACAAAAATCAAGACTGGATAAGTAATGTGCCAGTCATAGTATATATCAAGTGGTCTGAATTCACACCAAGTGTTACTGTTTCAGTAATAAAAATATTTAGTCATATTAGCTCTTAAAATGTTTTGTAATATACAAGTAAAATATTATACACGGTGTGTGTATATATATTGTCAGGGATGACCCGGCCGGGACGATATGAAGGACCGGATGTGGGTCTGCACCCACCCTGGATTACGTGGGGGTTGCCTTCCGGGTTGCTTTGGGGGCCACGGGTACAGGGCATGGAAGCTCCACCCTGTAGGGGCCCGTGGTCACCGCCAGGAGGCGCCCCAATGCCTTGGGGACCTGTTACCCCAGCACTTCCACCACACCAGGAAGTGCTGGGGGGAAGATTTATGACGGCGCCCGGAGAGCAGCCGGGAGGACCGCCGGCACTTCCGCCACGCTGGGGCGTGGCCAGAGGAGGAATGCCGGGAACACCTGGTGCTCATCTGG
The DNA here is from genome assembly GCF_016835505.1 of Polypterus senegalus. Taxonomy (NCBI): domain Eukaryota; kingdom Metazoa; phylum Chordata; class Cladistia; order Polypteriformes; family Polypteridae; genus Polypterus; species Polypterus senegalus. Next base: position 30,377,683 of record NC_053165.1, read on the forward strand.
GTACCATATAAAAGGGGCCGTCTCCATTCATTCGAGGCTAGAGTCGGGTGGAAGGAGGACGAGGCAAGAGGAGCTGTGGAGGCGGCCCGAAGACAGGCATTTGTGGCCAGGACTGTGATTGTTTTGGGGTATTGTGCACGTGACTGAGGTCTGAGTGACCATTGGCTGGGGTCTTAGCGACCATTATTGTAAATAATTAGTGTAAATAAACGTGTGGTGTTTTAAACAACATGTCCGCCTGTCTGTGTCTGGGCCAGGTTTACAATATATATATGGTTTATTCCATATTTCCTGCAACTCCTTCTATGAAAAAATAGCTTTATTATTATTATTATTATTTTAATTATTTATCAGTACTGATCACTAGCTCACAATTAATTATTAGTTTCAAAAAATGTAACCCTTTGCCTGTTAGAAACACATCTTTAGGTCTTAACCTTGCCTGAACAATCTGCAGCTTCATAGCATCCACATGTGTAGTATTAAGTACTATACCTCGATACAGGAACCATTCAAGCCAGTGCTTAAAGTCTCTCAGGTTGCAGTCACATTCCCAGGGGTTGCCTCGAAGCAGAAGATGTTGAAGGTTGGAGAGGGGCTCAAAGGTTGCCCGCTCCAGAGCATGCAGCCTGTTGTCTGACAAGGAAAGCCATGTGACCTCCTGTAATCCATCAAAAACTCCCAGGGGTACCTGGGAGAGACCATTTATGGATAAGTCAAGCCGGTGCAGTCCAGCACAACTCTGCAGCAAGCCTTTGTCCAGCGAAGTGATGCTGTTGTTGCGCAGGATGAGCTCTGAAAGGTTTCCTAATTGCCTAAATAGTGAGCTTGGTAAGTTGTCCAAAAAATTGTTGGAGAGATCTAGATTTTCCAAGGAGCTGAGATTGGAGAAAGCCCAGGGAGGCAGAAGACTGAGTTTATTGTTCAAGAGAAGTAATGTTTTTGTGTTTGAGGGAAGGTTAGCAGGGAGAGAAAGCAGCCCATTGTCACTGCAATCCACTGTCATATTACTGCATCTGCAAAGGCTGGGGCAGGCCCACACTGCCTCCATTAGAAGGGTCATCACACCCATCAAGCAGAGGAAAACTGGGAAAAAGTAACAAAAAAGAAAATATTAGTGAACATGGCAAGTTATATTCCTCAAGTGTCAATACACTGACTGCACTTAAAGAGATGAGTCACAATTTCCCTTAAAATACTCTTCATCCATGCATCCATTTTCCAATCTGCTTATCTAGTTGTGATGCATTTGGCAGGGCCGGTTCTTATCCCTGGCAGCACTCAGCACAAACTGAGAAACAATCCTAGGTAGGGCACCATTTCACCACTGGGCACGCTCAATCACGTACTCAGGGTAAATTTGATTTTGCCAAGTAGCCTAACACACTTGTTTGAGATGTGGAGTGGAAAATGTGCAAACTGTATCCAAGCAATGCTGGAAGCTGAGATGCAAGCACAAGGTTCTATGAGGCAGCAGCAGCAACACTGCATTTATATCCTGCCTGAGTGTCCACTATATCTTAAATGCTCAGCATGCCTAATTCAAAACCTTTCCCCAACGTCCTTCTCACTTCAGTGGCTTGCCACATGACTTTGTAAAGCACATTAACAATCATTCTTTTTGATTATCACTGCTTTACTTTCATTAATTTTTCTAAAGTTGTACATTTATGCTTAATGGCTGTATAATTTATTAGGTGTTAGAAAGGTCAAGATACCATTAAATCAAATTAAACAAGTAAATAAGAAATATAAATTCTAACAAATATCATGACTTCTACACAGTTATGGCTATCTAGACAACTGAGCAATGGCATCCCATCATGAAGTGTTGAGCACAAAAAGAAGACCCAGTTGTTCTCATTATGGCAGCTTAAACATCTTCAAGATGAGGTCTCAGGGACAAAAAGGGAGTTCTTATTGTTTGGCCATGTTTAGAAGATACGTTAGTGGTTAGTATGAACTATCACACTGATGGTGGCATGAAAAAAAGCAAAAGCATACTGATCATCTGTGCATTGATTTCAATTTGCAATAAAAAAACATGACACGTTAGTCAGGGTCTTTTGATTGCTGGGAGTGAGGCATTTAATCCACAACAGTCTGCCAAGTATGTCACAGAGAGGCATAACAGAGTATTGTAATGCTACATAAACACTTTATTACACCAAAACATTTGGGTGAAGTGATGCTAGTGTTGAAACGTTATCTGGTCAGATGAGTGACACATCACCTTATTTTTATTAATTAGATGAGGACCTGTGTGACACATACCAAAAAAAAAAAACCTACAAGATGAAATGATTGCATCTAACATTGAAGGGTTTTAGTCTCTCTGTTATGGTGTGGACTGCATTTTTCTGGCATGGTTTGCACTGATTTCCTTACATGACAAGGTAAATGCCAATTAACAGAGCAGTTCTCAGTGATCGATTTAGTTCAGTCCTGTTGATTTCCTTCAGTTTGACATTGCCACCATTTATATGGCTTCAGTGTTCAAGAAGAATTTGCAGAGCATGACAACATAACCGTATACCATTTCCATCTCTGTCATCTATTCTCAGAGCAACTTAGTACTTATGTGAGATACTGGGGCTGCTATCACCATTAACATTCAAATGACAAATAATGTAATTTCTCATTTAATAATGGTGTTGTATCCTTACAGTGCTGTTTGAAACACTGAAGCTGTTCTGAGCACTAATGGTGGCTTAACATCCTATTAAGACAATTCAGTTAGGTTTATCTTTGAGTTTACCTGTTGCATGTGTGTATTGATTTTTGAAATGTTTCAGTAATGCTTTAGTTTAGACCCTGCAAAAACGCATCTATTACTCCTTTACTCTTACATTACAATACTTTAACAAAGGATTCATTTGGTATTATGTTTATAAAGCATCAGTAAAGTGATTATTCATCTCTGTGTAGCATGGCATATGAACAGCCTGTGATACATTGGTAAAATTACTGACAAATATGAAAGATTCATACATCTTATACTGAAGTATGCAATATCAAGAGGAATATGTCTGACTTAGGCCACTTGTAACCATTCCAAAGTCACACTATTTATGTAAGCCACCTTGCAGAGATGAATAAACAATTTAATGATGTTTTGTAAGTGTAATTATCATCAAAAATGCTTTTATTCATGTTTTGTTATATAACAGTATATGAGTGATAGATGTATTTTTGAAGTACCTAAACTTTAAATTAAGTTTTACCAGTGTTTCAAATAATGGGCTTAAGGAATTAAATTTAAATAGTCATAATTCAATCCAATAATACAGTATATCTGTTTATGGCAAATATGTTCTTAAGATTTCTCGGGGAATAAAGACAGGATTTACAAGGTAAGGTAATCATAGTGCCGGAGAGTGGTTGCATGTAAGAATTTCACTGGACTCTTGATAGTAATGACCCTATAAACTCTCTAAACCTTATAAAATAGTCATCATCGTCCAACCCGCTATATCCTATAACAGGGTCATGGGGTCTGCTGGAGCCAATCCCAGCTAGCACAGTGCGCAAGGCAGGATCAAATCTCGGGCAGGATGCCAGTCCAATGCAGGACACACACACGGCCACACACAAGGGACAATTTAGGATCGCCAATGCACCTAACTTGCATGTCTTTGGACTGTGGGAGGAAACTGGAGCACCCAGAGCAAACCCACGCAGACACGGGGAGAACATGCAAACTCCATGAAGAGAGAACCTGGGAAGTGAACCTGGGTCTCCTAACTGTGAGGCAACCGGTGCCGCCCCCTTATAAAATAAATAATCATTAATTCTTAATAATGCACACTTGTACTGCAGTTTTGTTGGAAGATGAGTAAATAAGTCTCATGATGCTAATTTGAGATTTTTAACTCAAAATGTGCAATAATGCTAATAGGAGACCAGCTCAAATGCATACACTAGGGCAGGGGTCCTCAATCACGGTCCTGGAGAGCCGCAGTGGCTGCAGGTTTTTGCTCCAACCCAGTTGCTTAATAAAAAGCACTTATTGCTAAAGTAACACTTCTGCTTCACTTTAGTGATTTTGAGCCCTTATTGCTTAATTTTGTCTTAACTATTTTAATTGCTCCTTATTATCAATAACACGCAAATGACAAGAGAGAGCAGCATTTCTCCATTTAGCTTATTTACATTTACACCTGTGTGTATTTATCTGCACTATTGGGTTTAATTAAAGACTTGGAAGAAAAATGAAGAGAAAAAAGTGAAGGACTGAGAATTACTCGTCCATTTTAGCCTTCAAATCGTTTGCATGATAGAAAGGGAAAGAAAATCTAGGATATGAGAATGACCTGACATAGCAGAGTTAATTTCATTTCATAGCTTGTTAGTGCTTTATTGGCAAGAATTGCTTTCTAATTAAGCAACCAGGTCAGAACAAAAACCTGCAGCCACTGCGGCTCTTCAGGACTGGGATTGAGGACCCCTGCACTAGGGTGATTGTTTAAGCTAAATGGTCTACCATTTTTTAAACATGATTCACATAACATAAACAATTACTGCTTACAACTTGTGAAAACCATCATGTGATACCTTTCAACTCTCATAAACTAAGAGTCTCAAAGCATGTAAATCTAAAAATTATTTCCAAAAATGCCTCACAGAGGAGGAAATCTCATCAAAAATTCTGGCTAGATACAACAAGGGCTGCATAGAATCTTTTTTAAAATAAAAAGGTTTATTTCTGCAAAACCACCTGGAGGCTTCCCAGGCAGTGAATTATATTTCTTATGTACAGAAGCAATATGATATATACAGCATTTGAAATTGAGTTGTATGAAGATAAACAAATGACATGACCCAGTAGAGATAACAGCCGTTAGACTGGAATGCCTAATGTGGCAGAGTCACATACTGTACTAAACCGTCACAACAACTCAGAGTGCTCAGAGCCAGTAAAACATACCACTAAGCAACTTTCTAAAACATTTTTATAAAGCGCACACCATAACATAACTGACAATGTTGAACTCATTAAGCCTAGAACTTAACAGCCAAAAGTGATGGAAGAAACAAAAAGGTATAAAGATAGCATCTTATCAAAACGACTCCAACACTGGTAAGGCACTCCTCTTGTAGCACTTCTGAGCTGTGGATCATCACTTTACAGTAATTTAACACAAAACTTTCTAAAATTTGTGCATTCTGAAAAAGAAGTGTTGAGCTTAATGGGCTAAAGCAGTTCTTTGTTAATGAGCGACACTTCTATTGGTGCTCAGTGAAGTGTGGTTGCATTGGTATACTGCATGTAATTTAGTTCTGGTACAATAAATTCAGTTTAATAGATGTTTTCACGCTTTGTGGTATTAATCAGTGCTAGAAACAAGGTGTGTTATGATGCAATAGTTATCTTAAAAAGAAATTCATTTACAGCCGCAGATACACACTTTTATTATATGTGTAATATCGCAAATAATAAAACTTATCAATGGAAAGAAAAGTCAGGAATGCATTTTTCATGTGAATTCAAATAGAAAACACAAAAATAAAACTAATAAAGTGCAGTGTAAGAGATTGCAATATATCAAACTGATTTTGTTTAATATGCCAAAGCTGCAAAAAATACATTACATAGTAATTTAGTAAAGTATAATAAAACACAAATATCTACTGTATGTAAAATAATATGCACATTGTAAGCATAAAAAGCCTTCTGAAAAAACATCTGTTTATTCTTTATGCTATTAATCGTGACATCCATCCATCCATCCATTATCCAACCCGCTATATCCTAACTACAGGGTCACGGGGGTCTGCTGGAGCCAATCCCAGCCAACCGAGGGTGCAAGGCAGGAAACAAACCCCGGGCAGGGCGCCAGCCCACCACAGGGCACACCCACACACCAAGCACACACTAGGGACAATTTAGAATCACCAATGCACCTAACCTGCATGTCTTTGGACTGTGGGAGAAAACCAGAGCACCCAGAGGAAACCCATGCAGACACGGGGAGAACATGCAAACTCCACTCAGAGAGGACCCAGGGTCTCCAAACTGCGAGGCAGCAGCGCTACCCACTGCTCCACCGTGCCGCTAATCATGACATACTGTCCATTATTCAGTTTGTATTTAGTAATCATGTAATGTATGTAATAATTTTCTGGTAAATGCAGTGTTGACAGAATTCTGGGAAATCACTGGTATATTCCTACAAGCAATTTGTTCCTCTTTTAATGGACAATTGGAAGACAGTAATCCCAGAATTAATTAGAAAGTTTCAGACAATTCAGTCATGACTCTTGAGAAAACAGGAATGGCTTATCGCTGATGTATCTTTATGTAACAAACAAGCAAAAATAATTAAAGAGTTATATACTTCTTGGAATACAGTGAGGATAACGATTAAAAAATGGTGGAAACACAGCAACACTAAAATATTGCAAAGATCAGGATGTCCCACCAAAATTGATGATTAGAAAGGGAAAAGCTAAGAAAGTAATGGCAAACACAAGAAAGCTGCAGGAATTTATGTTGGTTTCATGGTAGTTGCATATTACAGTCATTTTAAATATTCCTTACACTCCAGTGCTGTGGAGTTTGAACTCTTATTCAAAGATACAAGTGAGATGTATTTCTAACACCTGGTCGACTAAGTTGGTGGGCTCACCCCATTGAATGAACTTTATTACTTCAATTTCAAGTAATGCAACATAATATAATCATAGGGTGTTGCCATTTAGGATGGTCATCCAGGACGGGAGAAATCCAATGTGGGCAATATTGTCATACAGGACGGTCATCCAGAAAGCGAGAACTAACACTCTGGGCAATGTTGTCATTCAGGTTGGCCATCCAATGAAGGAGAGCTCCAATTCGGGTAATAAAAGGTTAACGATGTGCTAAATTGCCTGAAGACCTTCAACAGCATAGCAGAAATTAATGTCCAATAGACCCTAAAATGAGAATAAAAGCTTCTTTCATAGCACAGACTGAGCAGCAATAAATATGCCCGAATGGTATAGCTCAGGACAGATACCATCTAGAATATTACAAAGCAGTAGCCTAAACTGCCAGCTCATGATGCCTACACGAGTCATTACATAACCTGAGCTTGATTAGCACATCTGAATGTAGGAATGAATGATTTTTAATTATATGCGGCTAAATAAAAGGCAGGTATAAGTGACAGAGTTCAGCAACCTAACAGATACTACTGGGCTCCATTTATGATAATCAGTTCCAAAGTACTTTTTTTCTGTCTGTTTAAACAAATTTGTGTCTTTATGTGTACTTGTTATGTAATTAGTAACTTGTAAAGTTTGTTTTTGAATCTACAGTACCTGTGTACTTATTACAAAGCTCTGTGCCTGTACTCAATGAAGAGCACGATATGAAACAAAGTGAAGTAACTTGAATTGAAGCTACGCATTGAACATTTTAATTAGTACAGTAGAAAAGCCTGCAAGGTTTCAACTTGTAGAGTGGGACGATGTTTCATTATTTGTCATTTTTCAGAATCAGTTATTATTTATTTGTTTAGCAGACTCCTTTATCCAAGGCAACATTTTTTTTTAAAAATTGATATACTTTATCAATTCCTGAGGGGATTCTTTTTGTGTGACCTTTGGGATTCAAAAGAAAGGGTCAGCCATTGAACAGCTCCCCTGGAGCAATTTTCAGTTTAAGGGCCTTGCTCAAGTACGATCTCTTCTGGCAGTAACGGATTTTCAACCAGAATCCTTCCAGATACCAGCACCAATCCTTAGCCTTGAAGCCACCACTCCACCCATCGGAGAATAGCAAGTTATAATATGCAAGAGTAATTGTAAGGTACGAGCATCAAAAGCAACAGAGAACAATAAAAGACTGAGCAACAGGGAGTAGTCCTACTACTATTATACTGTATAACTAGACTAGCAGTGAGACTAATTTTGCTTTCCTTTTAAACTGGGAATTTAGAATTTCCAAGTTCCTAGTTGGAATTTTCAACTGGAATGCCCCCATAAATTGGATTTCCCATTAAGAAACTTCGGCCTGGTCTGTTAAGTCTGAGTTTTTCTGACTTAAGATTATGACATCGATCCAAAATGATGAAGTACACCGTCCATTTTAGTTGTATTTTTAGACTGTTTATTAGCACTTCTGTCTATTTCTATCTCATTAAATCAGTTGTACATCCAGTACTACTCAACCTCTATCTGCGGACATGCTACTGCAGTATTTGGATGCTCTAAATACTATGCAATGTATTTTTATCAACTGGTATTTATTCAAAAAAAGCAAGCACAACAAAGGTTTTCCTGGAGGCGTCCATATTGGTTCTCTGAATGTTTTACTGGAAAGCACATGCATTATGGTGTCAAAACCAGTTCCTCAGTCATTGCAGTGATGCCTCCTTCCAGGCAATTGTGCTTTTATTGCCCAAGAACTAGAAGAAACAGAGTGAGTGGCCCTCACTAAGATGTTTCTCAGTACTGTGGGGGACAACATAGTTAGTGGCAGTGCCCCCTTCTCAGTCCAGGGTGAAATTACATACCTGGGAGGAACTCTGAGGGTAACCTTTTATCACATGTACGTGCCAATGGAGTGCAGCATTCATTACACACACATCAGGGATGTTAAGCAGTTCTAAAATATATAATGAAATGGTGTGCCTTCAAAAGACTCCCAAACATGAGGAAATTGGGTGCAGTTGGAATAAACAATGGGAGATCATTCAACAGCTTGGTAGTAAGAGCAGTTTTACACAACAAGACTTTTTACATTAAAAATGGATAGCCGAATACACAATGCAACTCTCGGGCAGGGGTCATGCACACTTAGTTATATGCGTGTCCATTTTCTACTACCTTGAATGAATTCAACAAAACCTATTTTGTTCCATCAAAATAATTTTCCATATGCTATATTAAATACTAGACTTTCATTCTAAAAAGTACTGTATGTATACTGTATATAAATTAAAAATAAATGTAAAACACAGTTTTTTCTTTCTCAATTTACAAAACATTTTTGAAAAACATAGTTTTGAAAGTGTTTTCTTTTGCAAAAAGTTCTCAAAAGCCTGCAAAGAAAATCTAATATGCTAGAAGCATCTAGAAAATCTTGTTATGAAATTCCAAATCCTCCATCCATCCATCTTCAAACCCAGTTATTCTGAGCAGGGCTGCAGGAGCCTGTCCCAGAAAACAAAATTGGCAAGGCAGGAACAAGTCTTGGACAGGGTGCCAGACTATCACACACTGGGTGAACACACACACTCACAGTAAAGACAATGTAGCATGGCCAGTCCACCTATCCTGTTGGCCATTGCACTCTGAGAGGAAAACGGAACACCTCAAGGAAATCCACAAAGTTCATGCAGGCAGTACTCAGAATGCGACTATATTTTCAGTATTATTGTGAACAAGCACAAACTGGAATCATTCTGCCCATTTCCTGCTGGTTTACTTTAATTCATTCTGTTTCCCCTACGCCTCAGTAGTTCAACATGCACGTTCTACATTTAAAGGAATGAAAATTTTAAAAAAAATCAGAACAGCTGAAGTCATACAAATGAATAAGGATATCTCCTAAATGCCACAGTATCACCAAAGAAAACAATAAAATTAATATGAACAAAAGGATCAACGCCTTTAAACAAGGAAACACATGTGGCTTTCCACTACTAGTGGGAATTTACTCCAACTACGGTGGCAGTTTCTGTTTCTGAATAAAAATATGTGATTCCAAGAATCATTGGCACCGTCATGTAATGTGACAGTCAAAGCCTCTTCAATCTTTTTATACCAAATTACACTTCTATTTCCTATTATAGATCCAAATGAAGTGTATCGTTCTGTAAATTCAAGACAGTGCATGCTCATATCTATGTATTCAAACAAGAACACAATCATTAATGTAGCCTGTCAATTCAGAGAATTCATGGCTCTAGTCTAAACATGAAGAATGGATAGGTGTGATACCAGTAGAATATTACCTCACTTCTAGCTGATTAAAGTATTACAAATGGTGTCTGAAAATAGAACTTGACTCAGAATTGTAATCCCAATTTACAGTTGTGCTAAGTCAAAATGGCTACCTGTATGAGAATGGGATGGATACAGTTCTACATCTTTTTCCACTTCTATGTGCTTGATCAGTCTTCTCCAAACAGCTTGGTCCTGCACCTCCTTGCCAGTCAAGCTGTTTTCCTTCAGATCTTCTTCTACATTATCCATCCACCACCGCTTTGGCCTCCCTCGCTTTCTTTTCTCCTTTACCTTCATTTCCCATCACTCTTTTGCCCACATATTCCTTGTCTCTCCTCATCTCATGTCCATACAACTTTACTGTACTTTCTTGTACTTTCTTAGATATCTCACTTTTGTTGTACCCCTGATTGTCTCATTTCTTATTCTGTCTTTTGTTTGTAGCTACACACATCCATCTCCACATTCTCATTTCTGCCACATCTTCTCCTGCACTCCCTTTACTGCCCTTGTCTCAGCTATATACATCATTGCTGGTTTTAAGAACTTAACTATTAATCTTTGTTTTAAGTTTTCAATCACACAATACTCCTGATACCTTCTTTCAATTGTTCCATCCACACTGTACTCTATGGTTATCACTGGATCCAATTTTCCATCTTGGGCTACCACTGATCCTAGATATTTAGATGTATCTACTATTTTTAGTAGTTCTCCCTGAACACTAACTACTGAAACCTTATCATCATTAAAACTCCTATATTCTGTTGACTTCTTTTTTATCTTCAATCATCTATCTTCCAAAGCTCTACTCCATTCTTCCAAAATCCTCTCTATTTCCTCTTTTCTGGTGCTACACAATATAGTCTCATCAGCATAAAGCATGCACCAGAGGGATACATTTAATTATGATATAAGTTCTGATTGGTGAGCAATAGAGGAAACCTTCCCTAGCAAGTGTCAGAAGAAAAGGCAGGAAGTGATTAGGGAGCAGCTGAGGCATGCAGATGTGTTATGGTTTATCCTCCTGGTGTTCTAGATAGATAGATAGATAGATAGATAGATAGATAGATAGATAGATAGATAGATAGATAGATAGATAGATAGATAGATAGATAGATAGATAGATAGATAGATAGATAGATAGATACTTTATTAATCCCAAGGGGAAATTCACAGTTCTTGGAGCTAACTGGCTTTAGTTTGTATTAACAGAGATAAACTGAAATGAAAATTCATGATTCCTGACTGCAAGTTACCACAGTTACAAAATATAACATTTCAGAGAATAAACATGTCTCCATAATGTCATGAAATAAATATGTGCTATATTATAGTGGTTCAAACATTATTTTAAGTTTGTTACATTTTGCCTAAGGATAGATTTACGGTACAGTCACCTTGCTGATGTCATGCTGAGGAAGTTAATTTCCTTTAGAGGATACAGTGATAAGGAACCCTTTTGAAGCTCAGCTGTATTCTGTGTGAGTTTAAAAATGGCAAAAAGAAAGAAAGAGATTGTGTAAAGCCATCATTCTTTAATGAGTTGTAGCGTGTACATTTTGTGTGCATTTATCAGATGTCTTAGAATTATTTAATAACCAGCTGAAGTAATTCTTATGGCTTACATTGTTGTACTTCCAATCTGATTTTAGTGTCTCTATACTGTTTTTAAACTTATACAGTATGTTCTCTAACAGTGCTAATATTTTCTTGTAGATACATCAAAATCACTTGGCACATTAGTCATATCCTTCTCCTTGAGCTACAGTACAGTAAGGCCATGTCATCCATCCATTCATTTTTCTATCTATATCTATATCTATAGCAAAATAACCGCGCTTGGTAGTGGAGAAATAAAAAGAAAAGTAAACATTTTAATAATAACGTAACATGATTGACAATGTAATTGTTTGGTCATTGTCATGAGTGTTGCCTGCATATATAAATATATATATGTATATATATATACATACACACATATACTATGGGGTGCCAAACAGGCAAATACATTGATTTTCTGAATATATAAAGTCAGCATCAGAATATATAAAGTCAAAACTTGAACATATAAAGTCAGCGTCGGAATTTATAAAGTCATTCCTGATTATATAAAGTCAACATCGGAGTATATAAACTCATTCCTGAATATATAAAGTCAAAGTCAAAATCTATTGATTGAAACAACTCTGAACTGAACTAAGTTAACAAAAAGCGCTGACTTTGTATATTCCGACGCTGACTTTATATATTCAAGTTTTGACTTTATATATACCGACGCTGACTTTATATATTCAAGTTTTGACTTTATTTATTCCGACAGTGACTTTATATAATCAAGTTTTGACTTTATATATTCGGGAATGACTTTATATATACAAGTTTTGACTTTATATAGTTAAATTTAGTCATCATTGCATAACTTTTTCTTTACCATAGAAATTTAAAGACTAAATTCAACTTCCATTCCTAACAAAGATATTTCTGGCGACTAAATAGAATCTACTTATATCCAAAGTCGAGCTATTGAGCTGTCGCCTGCCTGCCTGAATAAGTCACCCTCGCTTCGCGCTTACTTTTTTACCGTTTATTTAATCATGGCTAGTGGTGGAAAAATTATAAAATGAAAGGAGGATTACACTGAGTATGGCTTTACCAAAACAATTATTGATGGCGAATCGATTATTCATAAAGCTTCAATTGGTGATCTGTTTTTCTGTGTTAACCTCATATTTTTTCATACTTCTTCTCAAACCAAGGTGGTGCAAGGGTAAAATGAATCGGGATGCGCTGATGTAATCGGTGTACCAGGAAATCATGCATTGACAGAAGTTCCCCTTTGTTTGGAATGCAAAGTGTGATTAAATGCATTATTTTTTAACGCGTTATGGAGCACATGCATCGAAGCTTCTCAGCTGTGCTTGTGCTAAGAAAAGGAAAGATTTTAAAAATAACGTAACACGATTGTCAATGTAACCTTTTGTAAGTAGTGCCTGGAGGATTCAGTGTGGAGAAGCTGCAGAGACATTGTGTGTATTAACTTGTGGATTTTTCTGTGAGTATTTGGTGTCAGCGTCACAAAGTTGGTTCCTCAAGATGACGTTAGCTGCAGAGCTCAGCTCACAGCGAAATGAGGTGAATGGGAGGGGAGATGATGACGTGACTCCACCACCCGCCTTAACTGTCAATCCCCCACAAACACAGTCTCTCAGAATTTGCATAAGCACAGCCCTTCACCTGCAATTTTAACTTAGTTACAAAGTGATCAAAACTCTTGTTTACATCCTGCGTCCTCTCATTAAACTTGTATCCCGCATTACCTGTGGGCATGAGAAACGCCAGCGGCAGCCTGTCTATGAACTTAATTTAAACTTTAGGTTTACACCGTGCTTTGTTTCCGAAGTAGCAGCACTCATGAATATGGTTGTATATGTCACTCGCTCGGTTCTTATTGTTTCGCTGCCTTCTCAATTATATAATGCATGTTTTCTTCAGCGCTTTTTGGAGCTCTTCCTGGTTTTCTATGTACCGCGTTGATAGTCAGTTCACGTGATTACGTGGGAGGCGTGATGATGTCACACGAAACTCCGTCCCCCATGGCTTTCGAGCTCAACTCCATTACAGTATATGGAGAAAAATAGCTTCCAGTTATGACCATTATGCGTAGAATTTCGAAATGAAACCTGCCCAACTTTTGTAAGTAAGCTGTAGGGAATGAGCCCGCCAAATTTCAGCCTTCTAACTACACGGGAAGTTGGAGAATTAGTGATGAGTCAGTCAGTCAGTCAGTCAGTCAGTGAGTCAGTCAGTGAGGGCTTTGCCTTTTATTAGTATAGATTCTTTTAACATTGGTGTTGTTGTTTTATTTTCATTTCTGTTTTTATTTGCTTGCTTTATATCTTGTGCCTTGTATTCTTCATATTTGTATGGTGTATTGGGACTATGCTTCATGGTGATTCTACACTTTAAATAAAGTTGATTGATTGATTAATTGACATACAGTACAACAGCAAACATTTTTTTGTCCACTGCTATAATTACTCTGATCTCACTCAGCAAAATAAATAAGGTTGATTAAGACCAGCACATGCCCCCTTGAGTGGTTTGATGAATAGAACTCCTTGACAGATAGTTGATCTCACTTTTACTTATATATTCATCATTTGGACACCCAGTCATTTCATGCAACAAGTTTCCACTCTTGATGTTGTCACGTAGACACTAGATTGTTTAATCAAGCATTGGGGGGATTTCCTTGATGATTTCAACTTGTCAACACTCGTCATTTCATTGAAAAAGGGAATAGGGTCCTCCTTTGTGGTTTCTGCATTTTGACACTCAGTTTTTTCATGCATCACAGTTGTTCCTACTCTTGATTTCAGCATGAAGACACTAGATCATTTAGTTGAGTAGGAGAGGGCTATGATGAGCTCAGTATATCCTTACTTGTCAATTCATTGAATGGGGTAGTGTGGTCCCTTTGGATGATTTTGGCTTAGTTGTTTCATGCAGAACAGATGTTCTCATTCCTGATTTCATCATGCAGATACTAGGTTGTTTAATCGAGCAGTGGGGACAGGGCCTTCATGATTTCAGAGTGTGGACACTCGTATGTTTTATCGAGCAGGGTGAGCGGGGTAGCCCTTGATGATTTTGGAGTGCAGACATTCAGTTGTTTTATACAGCATGGTTGTTCCCACTCTTGATTTTGGCATGCAGACAACAGATCATTTAATCAAGTGCACGGGGGGAACTTTTGGCATATGGACACTCAAGCAGAGTTGGGGGTGCAAGATGAAAAGGCCCCCTGCCATCAAAGGTCCCTGCATGCACCTGGAACACTCATGGTTGTTACACTCTAGTAATCAAGGCACTAGAGAGTAAAAACGTGTTTTATGTTGATTAGCACATGCAAGTCAGAATTTCACTATACTCCTTATATGTGACAATACTGGCCCTATACTTATATTTCAAATATGGTTAATAATAATAGCAATTCAGAATTTTAGGGGAAAAGGGTATATCTTGGCAACACTGGATGCAGGGAAGAATCCAACACACCACCTCGCCAGGTCAATTTAGAGTTGCCTGAGGTGTGGGAAGAAATAAGGATGCTTAAAGAAAACCCCAATAAGCACAGCCTCAACTGAGACTCAAACCTGATCTCTTGTTGTGAGGTTTTAATGACAACCACTGAGCTACCATACTTAAGTTATTTTTATTGTCGTTAGAAAAAATATTATCGACAATCATTGGCTAGATTCCTATGTACTTTTCCCTATATACATGCAAGCGATTGCAAAATATTAAATATTAAAGTTCTTAGCCATGAAATTCTAACAGAACACTTTGAAATGTATATATCTATCTATACTAATAAAATGCAAAGCCCTCACTCACTCACTCACTCACTCACTCACTCACTCACTCATCACTAATTCTCCAACTTCCCGCGTGGGTGGAAAGCTGAAATTTGGCAGGCTCATTCCTTACAGCTTCCTTACAAAAGTTGGGCAGGTTTCATTTCGAAATTCTATGTGTAATGGTCATAACTGGAAGCTATTTTTCTCCATATAATGGAGTTGAGCTTGATGGCCGTGGGGGACGAGGTTTCGTGTGACATCATCACGCCTCCCACGTAATCACGTGAAATGACTGTCAATGCAGTACGTAGAAAACAAGGAAGAGCTCCAAAAAGCGCTGAAGAAAACATGCATTATACAATTGAGAAGGCAGCGAAACAATAAGAAGCGAGCGAGTGACATATACAACCATATTCATGAGTGCAGCTACTTCGGAAACAAAGCACGGTGTAAACCTAAAGTTTAAATTAAGTTCATAGACAGGCTGCCGCTGGCGTTTGTCATGCCCACGGCTAGAGGATGCAGGATATAAACGAGAGTTTTTATCACTTTGTAACTAAGTTAAAATTGCAGGTGAAGGGCTGTGCTTATGCAAATTCTGAGAGACTGTGTTTGTAGGGGGATTGACAATTAAGGCGGGTGTGGGAGTCACGTCATCATCTCCCCTGCCATTCACCTCATTTCGCTCTGAGCTGAGCTCCGCAGCTAACGCAGTCTTGCGGAAGCAACTTTGTGACGCTGCTACCAAATACTCACAGAAAAATCCACAAGTTAATACACACGCTGTCTCTAGAGTTTCTCCCCATTCTGAATCCTCCAGGCACTACTTACAAAAATTTACATTGACAATCGTGTTACGTTATTTTTAAAATGTTTCCTTTTCTTAGCACAAGCACAGCTGAGAAGCTTCGATGCATGTGGTCCATAACACATTAAAAAATAACGCATTTAATCACACTTTGCATTCCAAGCAAAGGGGAACTTCTGTCAATGCATGATTTCCCGGTACACCGATTACATTGATGCACACATCAGAGCTACAAAAATGTTAGAGTCGGAAGAAAGCGCGTTGCTAGGACTGATTTGAGGAAAATTTCGTTTCAAAAGACTACCCAACGGAAGCCTTGATAAAAGCGTGGTTTTGTGCAAACTGTGCAAAAAGGAGTTTCCATACCACCCAAGCACTTCAACCTTACAGTACCATCTAAATGCAAAACATGTTACAGCGAACACAGAAACTGTGTATGCTGTTAGCACTAGCAGTAGCGGTTCGAGTACCAACAAAAGGTGTCGGCAGCCCAAACCTGATGAAATGACTGGCTTCAGGACCAAAATTAGTAAGTCAACATCGGTCAAACACTTACATGCATATTCATGAGTGCAGCTACTTTGAAAACAAAGCACGGTGTAAACCTAAAGTTTAAATTAAGTTCATAGACAGGCTGCTGCTGGCGTTTCTCATGCCCATGGTTAATGCGGGATACAAGTTTAATGAGAGGACGCAGGATATAAACGAGAGTTTTGATCACTTTGTAACTAAGTTCACATTGATGGTGAAGGGCTGTGCTTATACAAATTCCGAAAGACTGTCTTTTTGGGGGGGTTGACAGTTAAGGCGGGTGGGGGAGTCACGTCATCATCTCCCCTCCCATTCACCTCATTTCGCTCTGAGCTGAGCTCTGCAGCTAATGCCGTCTTGCGGAACCAACTTTGTCAGGCTGCCACCAAATACTCACAGAAAAATCCACAAGTTAATACACACGCTGTCTCTAGAGTTTCTCCACACTCTGAATCCTCCAGGCACTACTTACAAAAGGTTACATTGACAATCGTGTTACGTTATTTTTAAAATGTTTAATTTTCTTAGCACAAGCACAGCTGAGAAGCTTCGATGCATGTGCTCCATAACGCGTTAAAAAATAACGTATATTTAATCACACTTTGCATTCCAAACAAAGGGGAACTTCTGTCAATGCATGATTTCCTGGTACACCGATTACATTGATGCACACATCAGAGCTACAAAAATGTAAAAGTCGGAAGAAAGCGCGTTGCTACAACTGATTGGAGGAAAATTTCATTTCAAAAGACTACCCGACGGAAGCCTTGATAAAAGCGTGGTTTTTTGCACATATATATATATATATGTATATATATGTGGATGTATATGTATATATACTGTATATATGTGTGTATATGTATATATATATGTTTATATGTGTGTGTGTATACATATGTATATGTATATATATATATATATATATATTGTGGCAGTAGGGGGTGCTAGTGCTCCCTTGAACCCTCAGGTACAACTCCAGACACCAGGTAAAAGTCCAAGACTCTTTATTGTATACTAACAATGTGCACAAAGCACCCTCCACACTACTCATTCAATAAATCAATTCAACACAACACTATAATCACTCTTCCTCGCCCAGACACTTTGCTCCTCTACCTCCCAGCACAGCTCGTTGTCTGGAGTGAGGCACCGCCCTTTTATAGCCCCTGACCCGGAGGTGTTTCTGTCCCAACAGTCCACAGTTCCTTTTTCCTTCCGGGTCAGGGCAAACAGCCCTGTTCTTCACCCCGGGAGCACGTTGTTTCTTCCCGTCACGTGACCGTGACGTACTCCCGGGTTATAGGGCACACAAGGGCCTACAGCGACTCCGGTGGTCCCCAAGGTATCCAGCAGGGCTGTGTAAAAACACTACATAGTCCATAAGGCCCTGCTGGAACTCGGGGCACGATCCTGCTGTCGGGAGAGCTCCTCCTGGCGGCCTGGGGGTGAGGGCCGGAGCACGAAGCCGGCAGTCCTCCACAATATATATATGTATATATATATATATATATATATATGACAGCAACACTCATGACAATGAGAATGTCAATCATGTTACGTTATTATTAAAATGTTTCCTTTTCTTTTTAATTACTTCTTTAACACACTACTCCGCAACAGGCACAGTTGCTGTTAAACCCAGCAGGTCTGGCAGGCCAAGAAAAATACAGGAGCGGCATATGCAAAGGATTGTGAGACTGGTTACAGACAACCCACAGATCACCTCCAAAGACCTGCAAGAACATCTTGCTGCAGATGGTGTATCTGTACATCGTTCTACAATACAGCACAATTTGCACAAAGAACATCTGTATGACAGGGTGATGATAAAGAAGCCCTTTCTACACTCACGCCACAAACAGAGTCGCTTGTTGTATGCAAATGCTCGTTTAGACAAGCCTGATTCATTTTGGAACAAAGTGCTTTGGACTGATGAGACAAAAATTTAGTTATTTGGTCATAACAAAAAGCGCTTTGCATGGTGGAAGAAGAACACCGCATTCCAAGAAAAACACCTGCTACTTCCTGTCAAATTTGGTGGAGGTTCCATCATGCTGTGGGACTGTGTGGCTAGTTCAGGGACTGGGGCCCTTGTTAGAGTCGAGGGCCGGATGAATTCAACCCAATTTGAACAAATTCTTCAGGATAATGTTCAAGCATCAGTCACAAAGTTAAAGTTACACAGGGGCTGGATATTTCAACAAGACAATTACCCAAAACACAGTTCGAAATCTACAAAGGCATTCGTGCAGAGGGAGAAGTACAATGTTCTGGAATGGCCGGCACAGTCCCCTGACTTGAATATCATCGAAAATCTATGGGATGATTTGAAGCAGGCTGTCCATGCTCGGCAGCCATCAAATTTAATTGAACTGGAGAGATTTTGTATGGAAGAATGGTCAGAAATATCTCCATCCAGAATCCAGACACAAAGAATCAAAGGCTATAGGAGGCTGTTATATTTGCACAAAGAAGGCTCAACTAAGTATTGATGTAATATCTCTGTTGGTGTGCCCAAATTTATGCACCTGTCTAATTTTGTTATGATGCATATTGCATATTTTCTATTAATCCAATAATCTTAATGTCACTGTTGAAATACTACTGTTTCCATAAGGCATGTCATATATTAAAAGGAAGTTGCTATTTTGAAAGCTCAGCCAATGAGAAACAAAAATCCAAACGATTAAGAGGGGTTCCCAAACTTTTTCATATGACTGTATATATATATATATATATATATATATATATATATATATATATATATATATATATATATATATATATATATATATATATATACTGCTCAAAAAATTAAAGGAACACTTTGAAAACACATCAGATCTCAATGGGAAAAAGAAATCCTCCTGGATATCTATACTGATATAGACTGGGTCATGTGTTAGGAACGAAAGGATGCCACATCGTTTGATGGAAATGAAAATGATCAACCTACAGAGCCCTGAATTCAAAGACGCCCAAAAATCAGAGTGAAAAAATTATGTGGCAGGCTAGTCCATTTTGCCAAAATTTAATTGCAGCAACTCAAAATTGTACGCAGCACTTTGTATGGCCCCTGTGTTCTTGTATACATGCCTGACAACATCGGTCCATGCTTCTAATGAGATGACAGATGGTGTTATGGGGGATCTCCTCCCAGATCTGGACCAGGGCATCACTGAGCTCCTGGACAGTCTGAGGTGCAACCTGGTGGCATTTGATGGACCAAAACATAATGTCCCAGAGGTGTTCTATTGGATTTAGGTCAGGAAAGTGTGGTGGCCAGTCAATGGTATCAATTCCTTCATCCTCCAGGAACTGCCTGCATACTCTCACCACATGAGGCCAGGAATTGTCGTGCACCAGGAGCCACTGTACCAGCATAGGGTCTGACAATGGGTCCAAGGATTTCATCCTGATACCTAATGGCAGCCAAGGTGCCTTTGTCAAGCCTGTAGCGGTCTGTGTGACCCTCCATGGATATGCCTCCCCAGACAATCATTAACCCACCACCAAACTGCTCATGCTGAATGATGTTACAGGCAGCATAATGTTCTCCATGGCTTCTCCAGACCCTTTCACTTCTGTCACGTGCTCAGGGTGAACCTGCTCTCATCTGTAAAAAGCACAGGGCACCAGTGGTGCATCTGCCAATTCTGGTATTCTATGGCGAATGCCAATCGAGCTGCATGCTGCTGGGCAGTGAGCTCAGGGCCCATTAGAGGACATTCACCCCCATGAAGTCTTTCTGGTTGTTTGGTCAGAGACATTCACACCAGTGGCCTGCTGGAGGTCATTTTGTAGGGCTCTGGCAGTGCTCATCCTGTTCCTCCTTGCCCAAAGGAGCAGATACTGGTCCTGCTGATGGGTTATGGACCTTCTATGGCCCTCTCCAGCTCTCCTAGAGTAACTGCTTGTCTCCTAGAATCTCCTCCATGCCCTTGAGACTGTGCAGGGAGACACAGCAAACCTTCTGGCAATGACACGTATTGATGTGCCATCCTGGAGAAGTTGGACTACCTGTGCAACCTCTGTAGGGTCCAGGTATCGCCTCATGCTACCAGTAGTGACACTGACTGTAGCCAAATGCAAAACTAGTGAAGAAACAGTCAGAAAAGATGAGGAGGGAAAAATGTCAGTGGCCTCCACCTGTTAAACCATTCCTGTTTTGGGGGTC
This sequence comes from Polypterus senegalus, assembly GCF_016835505.1. NCBI lineage: Eukaryota > Metazoa > Chordata > Cladistia > Polypteriformes > Polypteridae > Polypterus > Polypterus senegalus. The sequence continues at coordinate 30,398,495 of NC_053165.1, forward strand.
ATCTAATTGTTGCCCCTCTAGTGCATCTGTTGTTAATTTCATTAACACCACAGCAGCTGAAACTGATTAACAACCCCCTCTGCTACTTAACTGACCAGATTAATATCCCATAAGTTTCATTGACTTTATGCTATACTCTGATTAAAAAGTGTTCCTTTAATTCTTTTGAGCAGTATACATAGATAGATAGATAGATAGATAGATAGATAGATAGATAGATAGATAGATAGATAGATAGATACTTTATTAATCCCAAGGGGAAATTATATATATATTAGTGTGTGAGAAATAATTTATTTTATCCTATAAATTTGAAGTCATCAACTTATATGCTATGCTTTGCATTATGGTCTTATTGATATTAATCTATGCAATGTCATTCCTGTCTTTTTGAAAAAAAGGCAAAATTTTCAAGTAGTATTTAATTTATGAATCATTTGCATATTGCTTGGCTGATACATTTTTTCAAGGCAAATTACAACATCTGAGACACTTAGAAATGGTTACTTTTCTTTTGTTTTTCCAGTCGGAGCACAGGCAGGTGAAGTAACTTACTTATGATTATAAGTTGTCAGTGGTTGGATTTGAACCTATTATCTCAAACTTTGAGGTCCACTGCCTTAACCACTACACCACATTTCAGGCGTACGCTTAGTTTCTGAAGTATGATTTATTAATATATATTGTGACCACCCGGGGGGCATTGCTGCATCCCTAACCCCAGACACAATCTCACAGACACTAGCTCTAGTACAGTATAAGTAAAATGTTTATTCAAACCAAATGCCTTATACAAAACCAACACAATTCTTCTTTTTCCTCTCTCCTTCCACTCCTCAAGGTGAGCTTTCTTCTTCTTTCGATTCGACTCCAACTCACCTGGATGAGGTTGAGCAGCCTCTTTTATCATAGACCTGGGAATACCTCTGGTGCTAGGGCATAGCCAAAAAGTAGGGATTGTGAATCCCATCAGCCCCCCTTGACAGCCTCCACAAAATCCAACAAGAGGGCCTCATGGCACTACAGGCCCCAGCATGCTCTGCAGGTGTCCATGTGGGGATTCTAACCTTAGGAGGCTGCCACCTAGCGTATTAGAGAAAAAATATTTATCATTGCTCTTCTCCCTTGGTCCTTCCTATACAGGACCCGGCCAGGAAAGGGTCCTTGTTCAGTCCTGGCCAGGATGCCAATCTGAGCATGCCATATGTTGCAATGTAAATTAAAGGTAATATTACTTTATGTTTGCAATAAATTAACTCCTATCATTATGCTCCCTAGTATACTAAGTAAAGCCCTAACATTTTTGGATATAGTGACCTGCCACTACTTTGTTTCGTTTTTTTTCAGCATTGATAACTCCTTGTCACATTATTAACATTTTGTACTCTCTATTGTATAAACATATATGCACTAATACAAAGACTATAAATTGAATGGGTACAATTTGTGTACTTAATTTGTGTACTTAAAAGATTTTTTACAATTAAGATTTTTTTTGTTCCACACCATACATTACAGAAGAAGTTTTATAATATGACAATCAAACATAGGTTACAGTAAAAAAATACAAGATTTAACAAAATGACAATGATGGATACAATCGATCCCATGCATCGCAGAAAAAAAATGACTATTTGTTATCAAAGACCACTCTACAAATCCCACCCTCTTCCAAAACAGAGAGCTAATTAGTAACAAAAAAGTAGCTCACCATGTCATACAACATCCTATTAATTAAAACAGTAGAGGTACAGGCTGGGGCCCAGCAAACTTATTTTAGAGTAACATTTAGGAAATCTTGCCAAATTCTAAAGAAGCTCTGTATGGTTCCACACTATGAAAATTAGATTTTTTATAGTTTTAGATATTACAAAATAAAATTTCTGTAATGAGCTATGGGGGGTATATTAGAATTCTTCCAACTTAATAGAATTTGTTGTTGACGTTCAGCAATGTAGCGCAGGCAAGAATGGACATAGATTTATGCATTTATACATTTATGTTCCCTGTTCTTCCCTTTTGCCTTTTGGAGTTGGAGGGAACATGAAGTTATTTTAATGCAAAAATGGTACATGGCAAAACATCACAATAAGGCACATGCTCATCACTCTCCATCTTCTTATTTTAATAAGAGATATGGTGGCAACATGTAGCGTTTGTAGCTACTGCTGGTAAATCCCCAGATGCACTGGCCAGCCAAGAGATATACAGAAGTTCCTCAGGCATCTGTTTGAATCTTCTTCTATTAAGATGGACATTCACACCTCTATGCAAGGTAGCTGGTGAACATTCACACCTCAACTGATTCCATTCGAGCAAAAGGATCAGCAGTTCTAGAGTGGTGGATACCCGTGTCATGATTTGGTATGATTTTGGATCCTCAAAGGCTGCCAGTGTTTATTTCTATCAATCAGGGGCGTGGCCTCTGAGGTCGGGACCCATACGTAATTGACATATCAGGGTGAAAGGTTGACTATCAGTTCAAATCCTTTTCGGATCTGGGGATACCAAATCTCTAAAGAATTCAAAGTTTATCATTGTGCTCTTTTTTCATGTGTACTTTCAGTATCGATCCTCTTGTTCTCTCGACCACGATTATTGTCCCTGATCTTGGGCTTTGGCTTTGATCGCTTTCTACCTTTTTTTTTGTTTTTTATGTGCATCTCCCAGTTTTTGTTCACTCATTTCCTCACACACTTCGAGATGTATAAAAACTAAACTTGGCATAAAGCTACGCACATTTTCACTGTAGTCCCCTACCTTGTGTACGCTGTTTCTGCTCGGTTTTACAAACTGGCGGCACCCACCGTTAAAGCAGTGCTACTGTTTCTGTGAAACTTACCTTTCTTTTTCATATTTGCATCAATGATGTGGCATACAATACAAATACAACGAAATTAACTGCATATCATTTACGAATGTAATTCACTTGATTGTAATCAGTCTGTAACAATGTAATGGTGTATGGAATGGCCAAACTATTCCAACTACCATAGCTGCTTTAGTGTTGTTAGAAGACATTGCAAATGGAAGAATTAGGAGAGAGCGTGTATTTACAGATGATGACCATTGGCTACTAAGTCGATTTCTATTTCCAAGAGCTTTTCCCTTGGACCGATATGGTGAACTGACGCCGGCTTTACAAAGACAGACTTTGAAGAATTGTGCTGTACCTGCTCTGTTGCCGCTCTCGGGTTTTTAACCACAGGAGCTTGCTCAGATGACTGATCAGATATTTCACAATCATCACCAGGTCGCGCCATGCCAGCTGTATAGGATGGTATTATCCATTTGTCATCCAGATAGATAAGATTTCTTTACACTGTAGTAGAACTGCGAAACATCAAAGCACAATTTGCAGCAACGTCTGGTTTTTCAAAGTCAGCTGCACACACATTGCTATTGCAACGACGCTGGACAAGTTACATCAGCCAGGGATGAATTGCCAAAAGAATGAGCTGGCATTACATATATAGCTGGAGAACCGTAAAACTGGTAGCTTCGTACAGTTGCAGGTGCTTTTTCCAACTAGTGAAGCAAAAGACAAGCAGTCGTTTTAAGGATAGAGTGTCACCTCAAAGTATATAGCAGAGAGTCTATTGTGGCAGTTGGTGCTAGCGCTATACTATAAGATAGATAGATAGATAGATAGATAGATAGATAGATAGATAGATAGATAGATAGATAGATAGATACTTAATTAATCCCAAGGGGAAATTCACATAATCCAGCAGCAGTATACTGATATAAAGAAACAATATTAAATTAAATAGTAATAAAAATGAAAAAAATTAAAATAAAATTAATGTTAGCATTTACTCCCCCGAGTGGAATTGAAGAGTCGCATAGTGTGGGGGAGGAACGATCTCCTCAGTCTGTCACTGAAGCTACTCCTCTGCCTGGAGATGACACTGTTCAGTGGATGCAGTGGATTCTTCATGATTGACAGGAGTTTGCTTAATGCCCGTCGCTCTGCCACAGATGTTAAACTGTCCAACTTTATTCCTACAATAGAGCCTGCCTTCTTAACAAGTTTGTCCAGGCGTGAGGCGTCTTTCATCTTTATGCTGCCACCCCAGCACACCACTGCGTAGAAGAGGACACTTGCCACAACTGTCTGGTAGAACATCTGCAGCATCTTATTGCAGATGTTGAAGGATGCCAACCTTCTCAGATAGTATAGTCGGCTCTGACCTTTCTTACATAGAGCATCAGTATTGGCAGTCCAGTCCAATTTGTCATCCAGCTGCACTCCCAGATATTTAAAGGTCTGCACCCTCTGCACACAGTCACCTCTGATGATCACAGGGTCCATGAGGGGCCTGGGCCTCCTAAAATCCAATGGTTTGAGTCGCACCATTTAACAAAGTCTTTGATTAACTTTATGTACTCCTCCTCCTGCCCACTCCTGATGCAGCCCACAATAGCAGTGTCATCAGCGAACTTTTGCACGTGGCAGGACTCCGAGTCATATTGGAAGTCTGATGTATATAGATTGAACAGGACCAGAGAAAGTACAGTCCCCTGCGGCGCCCCTGTATTGCTGCACACAATGTCAGACCTGCAGTTCCCAAGACGCACATATTGAGGTCTGTTTGTGAGATAGTCCACAATCCATGCCACCAGGTGTGAGTCTACTCCCATCTACATCCCATATAAAGGCACCTTAAGAGAATTAATTTGTTATGTAAATAGAAAGCATCTCCACTCTATTAATGCGCTACTCTATAGTGCATAGAAAGTGTGTCACATTGTGTAATTATGTACCGGAAGAAATGCGCTATGATGAACCTGATTCTGACCCACCAAATGATTTGCTAAGTCGGACAGCATTATAACTTCATTTGAATGTAATTAGCAGAACATACAAACAGGTAATCAGATGCAGCATTTATTTTTTAAACAGTTCATTTAATTTGTGGTCAGTGTCACATAGTACAGCCTTTGTATTCCTTAGTTCATTGGCCACATCTCTTACAGCATCCACTATTGCATTTTGTGACTCCAGAACTCCATCAGCACACAGCCAGTTGGCCTCCCAGCAGTTTCTAAGGCAGAGGTGTATGTGTTGCCAGCGCCCGAAGATGTGCTCAGCACAGCAGCACCATCACCGCCTGAGCATCGCACGGGGTTCATTTTTTATAATATTGTCTGAAACAGAATAAACAGACAACGGGGAGCAAGTATCCTTTTCATGTCAACTGTGATATCTAACCACTTAATTTTTCTTTTGGGCACTGTGCGACTTTCTGAACTTTCTGAACCACACTTTTGTTGCTTATACCACTGTGTGAGCCAAGAAATAGTACGTTTTTCCTTGCCTCTACGTCACATTCTCCGAAAATCTTTTTTTTTTTTCACATGCCTTTTCCATTTTTTTTTAACCAAGCACTGAACAGAAGGTGATATTTATGTTGATTTGCATATTAAAATATGCAAAATTCTGAGAGGAGTCAGGGTGGGGCTGTGGGCGCATGCACATTCATTAAATTTCACGTTCATTGGGATTTGTAATGGGGACTTGTGTGGAACTTGCATCTGAATATTTTTGTGCATACGCATATATCCACTTTTGTCAATACACCATGTTTTAGTGTTAATTCTACACACAGCATTATTATTAAGGCCCCTGGTGCTTATGTCTTTTCTAACCCATTTTATCCAGACCAGGAACACAGAAGGGGGACTTCTAGAGCCTCTTGCAGCTAGCATAGCGTGCAAGGCAGGAACAAACCATGTACAAGGTGCCAGTCCATCACAGGCTGAACACACCAAACACACTCTAGGGCCAATTTTGTGTCACCAATTCGTCTAACCAGAATGTCTTTAGGAAATGGGAGGACACCAGAGCACAAGGAGGAAACCCATGCAGACATACATTGTGATCTCCTTATTGCAAGGCAGCAGCACTACTGTGCCACCCAACATATACAAAAGTCCATTTAAATATGCTAGCTATTTTAAAATATGTGCTGAAAAACATCAGGAATTTTACCTAATTAAGAAAAAATAGGAAACATCATTTTCACTAGTACACCTTACATAAATAACTTGATAAATTCAATCTCTTAGCAAATCATTTTATAATTTAACTATATATGAAAAAATGAACTAAGGGACATTCCCTAAGAAATAAGTTGATGGGCAACAACCCCTTAGTCTACCTCAGTCACTTTTCCTTTGAATTTATTTTTAGGTTGTTATAATCTTTTATGACATTCTGTCAGGCAAATGGCAATACAAGTAAATAGGAAGTGTAGTAAGAAGATTAAGATCACGCAAGGAGACGTTGGAAGGCCACAAGTCACTGTGAGCACATGCCAATTGAGTTCAGAGGAAGTAAAGGGAATCAAATTGGTAAAGAACTAAATATGGAAAAGACAGAAAACACAATGAGACAAGAGGAGCAGATAAGAAAAATAACTGGAGACACACATTTAGAGTATGCTAGGGAGATAATCCTTAATAGTTTTAAAGAAGACACAAAAAGGTTCATCTTGTATAGATAGAACTTTATTTGGCTTTTTACAGAAATTATTTCTTCAAATAAATAGATAGACAGATATACTATGTTCTCAACACACACCAAAATGACTAAAATGGCACAGCTGCAGTGAGACATTATACAGGTAGATTGCAATTTGTATGAAGGAGCCCCAGTGGCATTTCTGGACACACTTCTGCTGAATAATTAACATTATTCGTTAATGTTAACATTGTACAAAGTTATTGTCTGTCTGTTATACCTTCATTGTGTCACTCTTTAATATTGTTCTTTATCTGTATGCTCCTGCTGGAGTATGTCAATTTCTCCTTGGAATTAATAAAGTATATATATATATATATTGTGGCACCCGGCCGGGCTCCTGCCCAGGAGGACCAGAGGAGGGCTTGTACCTCCTCCAGACCGCGAGGGGGCGTCCGTCCTGGTTACGCTGGTGGCCTCGGGTAGAGGGCATGGAAGCCCAGCCCTGTAGGGGCCCGTGGTCACCGCCAGGCGGCGCACCACTTCCAGACCATCATCTGCCACATCCGGCCGAGGCAGGAGCCCGGTCGGGACACCCAGGAGGACCGGAGGAGGGCCTGTAACTCCACCAGACCACGAGGGGGTGTCCGCCCTGGTTATGTTGGTGGCCTCGGGTAAGGGCCATTGAAGCCCAGCCCTGTAGGGGCCCGTGGCCACCGCCAGGTGGCGCCCGCTGCCTGAACAGCCCTGGAGCCCAGCACTTCCGCCACACCAGGAAGTGCTGGGGGGAAGATGACAGGGGACACCCGGACAGCTTCCGGGTGCGCAGCCAGCACTTCCGCCACACAAGGGCGTGTCTGCGGAGGAGTGCCGGGAAGCAGCTGGAGCCCATCTGGGTTCCCAGAAAAGGGGCCGCCTCCCAGCAGTCGAGGCGAGAGTCGGGAGGAAGCAAGATGGAGCTGGAGTGAGGACTGGATGCGGCCTGGAGAGAAAGACTAAAGGACTGTGTGGCCTGGACTGTGGGAGATCGGTGCAGTAAGGCACTGGGGTTGGTAGTGCACGAAAACTGTAAATATTGTATATAATAAAGGGTGTGTGGTGAAACTATGTTGTCCGTCTGCCTGTGTCCGGGCCACCGTTCACTATATATATATATATATATATATATATATATATATATAATATATATATATCTATCTATCTATCTATCTATCTATCTATCTATCTATCTATCTATCTATCTATCTATCTAATGTAATGTCTAAAAGTCCTCAGTTTTAGTGTGTCAGAGAGAGGATGTGCATCATTATTCATAATGGCACTCAGTTTTGTTTTCATTCTCTCCTTTGCGGTGACCTGCAGGAGGTCCAGAATGTGTCCTAGAACCAAATCTGCCATTTTAATCAGCTTGCTGATTCAGTGTTCCTTTCTTGAAGTGATGTTACCAGCTCAGCACACTGCAGCATAGAAAATTACGCTGTCCATCAGAGAGTTGTACAAAATATAAAGGATGTTACATTCCACATTAGAGTAACACAGTCTCCTAAGGGAAAAGCCTGCTCTGCCATTTCTTCTATAGTTCCTCTGTGCTGGGAGACCAGTCCAACCTGATATTGATATGGACCCCCAAGTACTTGTAGGAGCTGAACCCCTCTACATGCACTCCCTGAATAGTGACTGGACATACTGTAGACGTTCTTTGGTGCATCAAAACTCAATAACCAGTTCCTTGTTTTTGCTGATGTTAAGGTGCAGACAATTCTCTTTGCACCTAGAAGCAAAGTTCTCCACCTGATAACTCTACTCTGTCTCATCCCCTTTATCAATACACCTTATGAGGGCAGAATCAGAGAATTTCTGCAAGTGACATAAGATGTTGTTATAGTTATAGTCCGAGGTGAAGAGTAAAGGAGACAGGACTGTTCCTTGTGGTGTTCCGGTGTTGTCTCAAATTCATATCAGAAACACAGCCTGTGGTCTGCCCAACAGATAGTACCTCATCCAGGACACCATAATCCATTATCCGTTCTTACTGTATTTACCGTTTTATTTGTATATTTGCATTTTCCTTTCTATTTATTTCCTTTTCTTATTAATCAAAGAACTAGCACGACTAAAGATTCTAAGGTATCATTGGTATAATTACAAATAGTAAATAAAAACTGAACCGGATTTAAATGAGTTTGAGAATGTTATTGTGTGTGAAATTGAACTTGAATGGATTACTACCTGAAGTGCTCACACTGCAAATTTTCCAGCATAGCAATAACTTTACTTTCCTGAGTTAAAAGGAAAATATTTTTTAAGGAAAATTATTAGCCTGATATTTAACTGCCACACACATAAAGTAGCTCTGCGTGCTAAGTGACCCAGATTAAAATAATAAGGCACATGTCACAGTAATTTGAGCACACGGTGTCAATCATATCTGAAATGCTGCAAAGTAAATCATCCCTCCTTTCCCACTATGCAGACATCACATCAAGCTTTTTGTTTCAGTAATTTGAGAAACGGAAAATGCAGAATGATGAGATTGCATTTCACATTTTCATTACCTGGGGACAATTGGAATGTTATACCGTGAAGGGCAAAATAGGTTAAGTGTGACAAGAGAGGCAAAACACCTTCTTCACATTTTAGGAATCACACACAAAGGGCGATGAATGCATTTGCAATTAATGTACACTGCATCTCGCCCTAACTTAGTGTTCAAATTATCCACCAAGGGGATGTTTGGAAGCATAATAAAGTGCGTAAATGCCTCATGTTAAAATGCAAAGGATGTTTGGCTCTACTGATGAATGCACAAATTCTTTTCTGTTTCAGTAGGGCACAGCTTGATAAAAATGGAAATTGCACAATTTCATGTCTTCACTAATTAGTATGTAGATAAAGAAAATGTGGCTTCTACTTCCCAAAATTTAGTTGTAAGCTGTAAATTTATAATTACTCATGCCAGCAGAGCTGACACCAGGCAATTATGGAGACTATTCATCCAACACGTCTTCCACCTTAGCCAAACATCAACAAGCTATTTTTCTCATCTTACATGTTATCATGAAGAGCTAAAGTAATTGTTCAGAAGGCATGCATTGTTCTTACTCATTTTTCATTTTTGTATAGCAATATATAAAGGTTCAAATATACTGATTTGTGCTTTTTGTTAGCCAGTCACTGTAGTGCAAGTAAAAAGTCATTATATTGTTTCTTTAGAGCTTGTTAGATTGGATTATACAACAGTCATATTATTAGTGAAAGCAGTGAAAGATTAATTATGTGATGTAAATGTAATATACAGTGCCCTCCATAATGGGTGGGACAAAGACACGGTTTTCCTTAATTTACCTCTCTGCTCCACAGTTAACAATTACATATCAAACAAATCAGACCTGATCAAAGTACACATACATGGTCCATCATTTCAGAGAACCATAATGTCTGTGACATTTTAATGGCAGGTCTATTAAAGCCACCATATTTAGTCCTTTGTCACATATCCCTTGCATTCAGTGTCTGCTTGAAGTCTGCAATTCGTAGACATCATCAGGTGCTGAGGATCTTCTCTGGTGATGCTATGCCAAGCCTCTAATGTAGCCATCTTCAGCTGTTAATTGTTTCAGGGGCTTATCCAGCATATGGAAGGCCTGCTCAGTTGTATTTAAATTGGGTGACTGGCTTGGCCATTCAAGAATTTTCCATTTTTTAGCTTTGTGTTGCCTTAGCAGTATGTTTGGATCATTATCTTGTTGTAGGATGAGACACTGTTCAATGAGCTTGAAGGAATTTAATGGAATTTGAGCAGATGAGATGTTTCTACACATCTCAGTATTCATTGTGTCCCTGCCATTAGCAGTTCCATCATCAATGAGGAGAAGTTTGCCAGTACATGTAACAGCCATGCATATAGCTATAACATTACCCCCACCCCAAAACCACCATGTTTAACAGATGAGGCGGTCTGCTTTGGATTTTGGGCAGCTCCCTTTTGTCTCCACACTTTTCTCTTGCCATCACTCTGATACAGGTTCATCTTTGTCTTATCTATCCACAAGATCTGAATTCTCTTGGCTCTGTTATACTTTTTCACAAACTGTATTCTGGCCATCCTGTTTTTGTGGATTGTATCTTGCAGTGTGGCCTCTGTATTTCTGTTCATGAAGTCTTCTGTGAATAATTGTCTCTGGCACATCCACATCTGCCTCCTGAAGACTGTTTCTGATCTGTTGGATGAGTGTTGGGGCTTTTTCTTTACCATAGTGAGGATTCTTCCGCCATCAGCAGTGGAGATCTTCTATGGCCTGCCAGTCCTGTTGTGATTATTGAGCTCACCAGTTTGTTCTTTGTTCTTAATGATATTCCAAACAGTTGATTTAGGCCATCATAAGGATTTAACGATGTCTCTAATGGTTTTATTCTTGTTGTTCAGCCTCATAATGGTTTTTTTGACTTTCAATGGCACAGCTCTTGTTCTCATATTGATCAATGGCAACTATAGACTCCTAAGGGTAGAAGCAAGTAAATATAATCCTCCTCCATGTTAGACCCTGTAACTTTTTTAGTTTTTGTGTCCTCTTTTTTGGCTTGGGAAATATGGAACCCTAGATAAGACCAAAGCCGGGACCAGGAGTGGTGCTGCATGCTCTGTCAGATAAGGTCTGATCTTGTGAATATTGTATAAAGTGAATCTGCAGAACTGAGAGACCATTGCAACATGGTTAGTGAAGGATAATTAGTCATTAATCACTACCCCAAGCTTGCGTACAGACTTGGTGGGTGTCAGCAATAATAAGCGCAGCTGAAAAGATAGACTAACTGAGATAACAAAAAGTTCCATCTTTGCCAGGCTGAGATGGAGATGGCGCTTCTTAATCCAATTTACAATATCAGTGAAACATGCATAGATCCAAGCTGATTTTAGACTACTGCTCCCCGTGTTGAATGCTGATTTTGTAATTCCGTTTTGATTTTAATTCCTAGATGGTTTTTGGTCTTGTTTTCTGAATTTTGACTCCAATTTTTGCCTGCTTCATTGAATTCAACTGATTTCCATTGTTTCACTCCTTTTTCAAGTTTACACATTTTTTTTATTCCAATAGTGAACCACACACTTTTATATTCTTAAATTTTAACAAAGATACAACCCAAATTTAATTATCAGCATTGCTTTATAACAAAACTAATGTTTTATTCTCCACCAAAAATTGCACAAAAATACAAACTGCATGGCCTAGCAAACAATACAGCTTCTAAACAGACAAGTCAATTGCACTTTTAAAAAGGTCCAATAGAACTTTATTTTGTTGGTTTTTGTTGTGTTCTTGTGTGCTTTGCAATGCACCTTATGATGGTGGCCTTTGTAAAGTCATATAACCTTCTCAGACCTGCTAACTCCGTTGCAGGGCCTTCTCACAGACACTCATTCACAGTAACTGTTGGCAATGCAGCATGTCTTTGGGATGTATGAGGAAAACTGGGGTACCCACAGTGGCACAGAGAGAATATTCAAAGTGCATAATGACAGAAACAACAACACACAAGACGTAAATCCGTGTCACTGGATCCATGAGACTACAGTGTTAACCGCCACTCGCCTTCTTATAAAATATGAAATATAATTTGAAGATGAATTAGCTGCCTGAAGGCTTTTCCAATAGTTTCACACAGAATGAATGTCCATGAAGTGGAAACAGTTTAAAAAGAAACCTAGATTGATACACAGAATTTAAAAATGAGTGTTAATGAATATTCATTGTAATTTTAAATATTAATATTTAGGAATATTCTGTTGACTGATTTTTTAAATTTAATTATTTTTTATTTATTGTGATTTGATCTTTAAGCTTAACAAACCTCTGAGGAAAATGATTTAATAACAGACTGCATGCTATGATTCTAATTAAATAATAATATGAAATTGTTTCATTTAGAGGAGAGATAATTACATTTTGAATATGAACATCATGAGTAATAATTTAGTGTAATGTATAATTATGAAACCCTTTACAGCCTCATGTTACCCTACCAAGTTACAGTAAGCAGGGAGAAAGAATACTTTAGCTTGTGCAATCACTCAATACTAAAATAAAAGTTTAATTAAATAGTTGCTCTATCCATTATAAATAAAGAGTATGGCATAGAAGTACGATAATTGTAACACTGCAATTCTATTTTATTTTGTTCTGTAGTAATATTAATAGCAAAATAATGCATGCTCAAGTACACTTTCTGAAGTGATTTACAGTTAACTTTCTTTGAAAGTAATTTCAATGCTGCTTCCTTGATTAATATTTCCTTATTTTTATAATAAAAATAAAACCAAACAGCACAGCCTCAACTTACTGTAGGAATGGGATCTGTGTCACTAAGCAAATTTTGGTTACTGTAAGTAAACTGAGGTTAGACTTTGTGCTTACAATAATAAAATTATTAAAACAACTTTATTTCTGAAAAGTCAAAAAATTTAACAAGAAATCTTTATATATCAATGGGAAGAATGTGGATAGACTAGTTTAGAGTCTAGAGAGTGTTACAAAATTCTGACTCAGTCACAGGTCATGGATCCTCCAACAGGAGGATCACAGCTAAAAGTACCCAAGAATGGCTAAGAACAAAACATTTAAATATTCTGAAGTTATATAAGCCCTGATTTGAAAATTATCAAACATCAATGGAAAGAACTGAAACATGCAGTCTGGAGAAGACCCCCTTCAAGCCTGACACAGCTGGAGCCATTTGCTCAGGACGAGTGGGCCAAAGTACCTGTTGGCAGGTCTCATTGAAAGCTGTAGGAATCACTTGTTTGTAGTGATTGCCTCTAAAGGTCAGTCAGTCATTTTCCAACCCACTATATCCTAACACAGGAGCCAACCCCAGCCAGCACAGGGTGCAAGGCAGGAACAAATCCCGGCCAGGGTGCCAGCCCACTGCAGGGCACACACACACCAAGCACAATTTAGGATTGCCAATGCACCTAACCGGCATGTCTTTGGACTGTGGGAGGAAACCCACACAGACACGGTGAGAACATGCAAACTCCACACAGGGAGAACCCGGGAAGTGAACCCAGGTATCCTAACTGTAGGGCAGCAGCGCTACCCACTGCGCCACCATTGGCCATCCATCTAAAGGTTCTGTAACAAAATATTAGTTTAAGGGTCCCATCATTTTTCTCCATGCCATTTCCATTGCTGTTACTATTTGAAATGTTCTGTTGAATCAAAACTCTAAATTAAAGTCTGATTTTTCTTAAATATCAAATAAACAATGACAGGTGCCAATTACTTTTGTCAATTTCAAGTTATTTCAGAGACAATTGTGGGTTGTTCTTTTTCTTCGAGGGGTAGCAACACATTTATTCATGTCTGTTGTAGTCCGTAATGGGTGACAAATTAGAATATTTTTCTCCCACCATCATTTTTTTTGTATGTTTTGTATTATTTAGCTTTATTGCCTGTTTGCACCCGTCCTGCTCAGGTAAAATACTAGAGACACTGTGCTATCCCAGTGGGCACAGGACCACTCTATTTACAGCGAATCACTCCTACAAAATGCTCCTATAATCATAAGGAAGCACACAAGTGATAAAAGCAACTGACTGGTTAAGACAAAAACGTGTTCACTGTGATTACAATGCAGGTAACAAGGAAAATTGCAGGCATGTTGTAAAGAGATTTTGCAGGGGCAGGGAGGAGTCCACATTAGCACAATGTGTTAAAACTAAAAAGATGAACAGGAGCAGTGGGATTACCAAAAATAAATAAATAAAATGTAATTAGAAACATGTACAATCTCAGTTTCATCAATGGGTGTGTGTGTGTGTGAGGACTCAAAATGTGACATGGAGTCAGACTGTGCTTGCAGAGTCATGAGCTGGAATGGTAAACCAAGAAAAATAGATTTTTGTCTGTATAAATTAACTAATTCTGCATTTTTTTTTAAATAGGGCGTGTAAAAATGTTCCTCGATTATTTTAACATATAGATATGTCCCAATGAAGATAATTGAAAAGAAGTTTTTACTTGCTTTGTGCACCTAATGTCTTACCATCATTGTATTATTTCTCTCTACTGCAGTTTAAATGCAGTTAAGTCTATCGTTCTTCACTTTATAGCCGTTTTTTGCATTTAATAGATATCCTCTTTCAGCTTTATTATCTGCTTGTTTCATTTGGAATGCTTTGCCTAATACATTGGATCATTGTAAGCACTTGAAATAAACAGAGTTCTTAAAACAGTTATTAAATTGTCAGCGTTAGAAGTCTAATGGGGAAAGATGCAAACAAAAGGCGTTTTAAAAGTTGATCCACTGTGAAAAATGACCATAGTCGCCTGTTCCTTTCTTAATTTAATTTTGGATGAAAATGGCAGAGTAATGAAATTCAAAGTAATAACTGAATGAAGTGCCTGACCTTTGACAGAAACACTAAAGGTCCATGAAGCCTATCAATGATACAATGCTCCCTACAACCACTCAAAGTGCTGTACATGAAGTTGATATTGCAGATTGAACACATTTTTTTTTCACCAATTATATAGTCTGATTTTACAGATTACTTCATAATTTTATATATACTCATGAATTTATATGTACTTTATAACCAGTGTAGGAATGCCTTCTGTTATAAAATTTGATACAGAATAAACTGAAACTGTACAGGAAAAGGATTGTCATTGAAGATTTTATGAGAAAAAAACAAAAGAAAAGTTGTAGTCCATTAAACAAAGTGAAGATCAAAACAAAAGAAAAGATGTAGTCTGAAAAACAGTGAAGGTCAAAAGCAGAAGTCATAAGCACAATTCCCCAACCTACTAACACTAACCTAAAACTTAAATAATCATAGCTAAGTATCAAAGAAAATTCCACACAATTATTAAGGGTTTTCATCCAGTCTTGGATAAACGAGGACTGTGAGAGGTGACCTTCATATAGTCATACCAATGATATCCTTGTTGTACCGACTCAGAAGATTGCAGAATGATTCACCAAGGCAACAAGGGCAGAGATACTCATACCAGCAGAGGAAAAACTGTGACCTGGGAGGAAATGATATCTGCTCCTCCAGGACACCAAATGACAGGCAGTCTTTTTAGTCCCAAGGAGGCCTTGCTCTTCTTATAAAGAAATGGAAAAAACATTTAGGACTTGCAGGAGGGCAAAACACTTCCTGTCCAAGAAATGGCAGTACATGGTCCCAACTAAGGAGTAGGACCACGTCCACTTTTAAAGTTGGTATGTGGAAGGACTGGCCAGAGGCCACTTGCTACTCTCCATTCTTTAATTAAGCACCTTTGAAGTAAGAAGAAGAACTCTGTGTGGGGAGTTTTATGTAAGACAACTCTGAGGCTATCTAACACTCCCATCACACTACATGACTTTCCAGTGATTCCACTGGCTTCACTGATTTAAATATTGCAAGTCAGGGGCAGTCACAATGTACTCCCATGACTGCCACTTGTTCATTTTAACATCCCCAGAAATTCAGTCAAAATGGTCTGCAGCTCACCTGTGATTTGGCTTTATCTTAAGTTGTAGAGTGAAACTTATGTGTGCAAGAGCTAACAACCTGTGAGCACTCAGCTAGAAGTATAATGCCTACAATGAGGAGGAACGTGAGTATTTTGGTCTGCCCAAACAAAAGATAGGCCTGACTATTCGATGTCTCATTCGATGTTTGTCATACCACAATAGCCTGGAAAACAGAAAAAAAAAGAGCACAGATTTTGGCTGGAATCGCCATACCTAGAAAGCCTTCGTACAGGCACTTGAGTGGTCAGGCAACACTTCATTGGCTGTCAGAATCCAGCGAGCTCACAGTACTTTGGAAATGTGAAACTGTTCTGAGACGTCTACATGGACTCATGTAGTTTATCATCCCCTGCCATTCCTACTCATGTAATCCAACACACTTAAGCCGATGAGATCCAGAAATTGCAGTCTTTAAGCTTGACTAGTAATATCATGTGGCTATAAGAATCCTTGACATGTAGGTGCTACAAATGGCATATAGTGGATTTGATCAGCCTTCGATGACACTTACACTTGATGACCTTGAGACTTTGTAAACCAGAAGCAATTTTGCTCTCGTTAGAAGTGAGTTCAGAAAAATCACCTCAAGTCCTATGATCTCTAAATTCAAAAGATGAACTGGATGAATTCTTTAAGTGATGCCAGGACTGTGTGAGACTTGGAAGCAGTTTACACATCTGGCCAGGTGGGGGAGGCATCCCAGTGTTCATGACCTGTACAGGTGGACTGTAGATTTGTTATTTTCTCCTACTTATTTGGTTGCTTTGTTCATCAATTGTGTTTATTCATTAAACAAACACCCACTAGTTTTATATGTTTGGGCCTCCATGGAATCAGTCTGGGGTGAGAGGATTCCTTCAACAGTATTTCCTCCTGTTACAAAAATTAGTTAACAAAACTTTTGTTGAAATCAGTTTTTTTTTTCTACACTACAACATAAAGTGTTTTATTTTAATATGTCAATAGGCTAAGGCAATCTAATTAATCCAAATGGCACTGAAATGTATCATTGTACATTAATCTTTAATGCTCTGTTAAATACTTTGTTGGCCTCTCATGGAACCCAATCATTAAAAGTATCAAAATGAGATCTCCTTGCTAGGATATGTTGTACATAATCGAGTGCAATGAAAACATTCTAAATCAAATTTTAGGCACTGGGAAACTAAAGGTTTGTGAAAATAATTATTATTGATCCTACAATATGTAATGAACACTATTTTTCAAATGCTATTTTGTCCATTAGTATGATTAGCATTTGTGTTTGAAATCTGATTTTGTGAACTGTGTGCTTTAATGGATCAAATATTGTATACGCACCCTCTCTCCCTCAACAAACCTAGCTGCTCCACAATGCCACCTGAATGTTTGAAGGTAATATTTGTGTTATTTGTGAACTGATTTCTTCAACAAGCAGGGGCTAGCCTCCACCATAATGAGCTAGATGGGACAGTGGCTTGAGGTAGGGCTGAACTGGGATCCATTGCGATTTTTCATATCACCACTTTAGGTGGGAAGGAGAGGCACCAACTGGCTCAGGAGAAAGTAAGAACAGCTAAATTAATGAAAGCACACATCTAGAACGGGAGTGTTAGCAAATACTCAACATGGGCTCAGACAAGAAAGGTTGCAGTGCTGCCCCTAGCCAAACTGGGGCCCTAAGTGGAATCTTCTTGGGGCACCCCCCACTCCCACTTCAGCCCTCCCTGAATACACTACATTAGTATTCCTTATAACAGCTTTAATCTGAACAATAAATAAATAATAAAGAAACAAAGAAGCACGCATCACAAACTTAACTATAACTTTTAGCATCAACTAAAAATCCTTGAAAGTGAATGTTAAGGGGTTATGTTGTTATCCATATCACAATAGCACACATTGACATTTTCTGAAGGCTAAGTAATCTGTGAGGTAATTATATGAGAGCGCCTCTGCAATGTTTGAGTAGATGCTGGTGATATGATGGTAGCCAAGCTGCTTATATGTTGTGTCATGGATGACCTCAGTTTGTCGTGATGAGCTGGCGTTTTGAAAAACTGGTAGCTGGAAGGGTTGCTGCTGTCTTGAGGGCAACGTATAGATTTGGACTCAAATGGTATTTAATAGCAATGATATTACCAATGGAATCTTTTTTCTTTATAAATGAATGATTGATTAATGAAATAATAATAACTAGCCAACCCACGGCGTACCATACGCCGCATAATCAGGCCAGTTTTTTAATGATTTTTAAGCACAGGAAGAAAATTAACATTTAAAAAATCGGTAATGTAATAAATCAACAAGAAAAGCAACATTGTAACAATGCACGGAACGAACCAACACACAATCGTCCGTGACTGAAAACTGGCGGACCGCCATCGCGCCCTGCCTGTGCATGTGCCCACCTCCAACTCGTCACTTGAGTTGTTGTTGTCTTTGCACAGTCCACATGCACCTGTGACTCACATAGACTTTTCATTGCTCTGTGCGGTTTTGGTTGCTTTTTTATATATAATCCACCAAGACACCCGACCACGGTAGTAGCGTGAATTGCTGTATGTAGCGTGTAAAACAGTTTGCTATGGTGCACGCGGTTGTGCGTCGTAACCGAAAACTCAGTTTTTAAAGACTGCTTACTTCTTTGTGTTTTAACCTCAGTTGTAAAGGATTGTTTTAAGGATCCCATGGCATACCCCTCGCAAACCGTTTTACACACTGCATATGGCGATTCACCTCCGCGAGAAACATGCCTCTATGAACAGTCAACGTGGCTCGGAGGTGCATATGGCCTCTACGACAGACGAATATAAACGACGCCATTTTTTCTGTGTCGTCGCGTCTGAGTTGGTGGCCGTGGCTCTGCGAGTTGTCGTCGTATCCAATGGTCTTGGAGTTGGTGGGCGTGGCTCCTTCCTGAGTGCGCCATAGGTGCTTTCCATGGGTGTTTTGCCTTAGTGAATTATATATATAGAAGATAATAATAATAATAATATTAATAATAATAATAATAATAATGGTCCAGGGTATCAATGTGCAGTTCCATCCATCCATTTTCCAACCTGCTGAATCCGAACACAGAGTCACGGGGGTCTGCTGGAGCCAATCTCAGCCAACACAAGGCACAAGGCAGGAACCAATCCTGAGCAGGGTGCCAACCCACCGCAGGACACACACAAACACCAAGCACACACTAGGGCTAATTTAGAATCGCCTGCATGTGTTTGGACTGTGGGAGGAAACCGGAGTACCCAGAGGAAACCCACACAGACACAGGGAGAACATGCAAGCTCCAAGCAGAGGACCCGGGAAGCGAACCCGAGTGCGCTAACTGTGAGGCAGCAGCGCTACCCACTGTGCCACCGTGTCGCCTGACATAATACAGCACAGTACTACTACTAATAATAATAATAAAAATACTAAAGATATTAATAGAAAATACAACCACTACTACTAATATATAAAATACTACTACTAATAATAATAAAATAAAAATTATGTTTAATAAAATTACTTAATACAGTAAATGCAGGGTCAAAATTAAGTTGAATATTTACATATTTAAATAATAATAATAATAATACATTTTATTTATTTGTAGGTGCCTTTCTAAACACTCAAGGACACGAACAATAGACAAAACACAGATTATAAACAAAAGTAAAATACAAAAATTAAAATCAGACAGAGCAATTGTAATCAAAGAGAAAATGCAGTCTTAAACAAATGAGTTTTAAGTTTAGATATGAAAAGTAAAAATGATTCATTGTTTTTAAGCTCAGATGGTAGTGAATTCCAGAGAGCAACTGAATGCTCTGCTCCCCATGGTGGTAAGATGGATGAAGGGGACAGTCAAGTGGATGGAGGAGGAGGATCTAAGGGTACAGGAGGGAATGGCAACATGGAGGAGGTTAGACAGATATGGAGGGGCAAGGCTGTGGAGAGCCTTAAAAGTTAACCAAAGAATTTTGAAATGAAGGCAAAACTTAACTGGAAGCCAGTGAAGCTGCTGCAAAACGGGAGTGATATGGTGAATAGAGGGGGTTCTAGTAATGATGCGGGCAGCTGAATTCTGGACCAGTTGAAGCTTATAAAGAGATTAACGAGAAACACCAAAGAAAAGGGAATTGCAATAATCCAGACGAGAAGTGACAAGGCTATGAACGAGGACAGCAGTGGTGTGGGGAGTGAGGGAAGGGCAAATAAAATTAATGTTACGCAAGTGGAAATATGCAGACCGGGAGATGTTATTGATGTGGGACTGAAAGAATAAAGTACTGTCAAGGATGACACCCAGACTCTTAACCTGTGGGGAAGGGGCTGACAAAGGAATTATCAGTAACAAATGAAAAATGATCAGTTTTGGATAATGTTGACTTTGTACCAATGAGGAGAACCTCAGTTTTGTCACTATTTAGTTTAAGAAAATTTGTAGAAAAAAAGGATTTGATTTCTGCTATGCAATCAATAAGCAAGGAGGGTGGAAAGGAAACAGTAGGTTTGCTAGTGAGATAGAGCTGGGTGCCATCAGCATAACAGTGGAAGCTAATGTTATATTTAAGAAAGATATTTCCAAGGGGAAGGATGTAAATAATGAAAAGGAGGGGCCCCATGAACATGTGAATATAGCACCTACACTTATAAATTTATCTAAACTTCATTTTGTCCTTTCAGTGACAGCAGTTAGCAATAAGGCACTAACTAAATTAGTAATGTTAGCTGCCAATAAGATCAACCAACAATTGAAGCTCATCTGAGCTCATTGCTCTTTTTTTGTCACTGTTGCTTGCCATGTGCTTTCCCACACTTCAGCCAATGACTAACTAGTTACCTAAAGAGCCCGTGTGTGTTGGTGAAATTTACAAACGTGTCATCATTGCAACAACCTTCACAGCACTCCATATGTCGACTAACATTAGCAGCTTTAACAGTGTGTCTAGTTCCTGAGGTCTGTACGGAAGTAATAAATGATCCACAACCACGTGTCAGCTAGGTGCTGTAACATCAGATAATATCTGTCACACACTCGATATCAAAACTATTAAACATAATGCTGGTCCATTACTCCAGTAAACCAGTAGCTCTAGTACAGTGACATCTGATGTAATGTTAGCGGACTTACTGGAAGTTGTGCAAATGTAGATTTCTAAACACAACTGTAAGTGCAGCATGAGCTGCTTCTTCATACTTTCATTTTTTCTTCTTTTTTTGTTTCTGCTCTCCTGACTGGTATTGACTTGAAGCCATCTCTCTGCTCGTTAATGGAAAAATGATCATAACAGATGACAGTCAATAACGTTAATTTGGTGATTTATGAAACAGCACTAACCCTCATAGAGTCAAGCTGTGGACCTCCAGAGCCCCGCTGTCTTGAGGTGGTTGTCGCTTTATATTAAACTTGAGTAATGTTACGTGATACACCCAGTTACACTATGGTTATGATTAGGGTTGTGGGAGGAGTTACCTGACTCAAGCTTAACTTAACTGACTGAGCAACAAAAACATGCAATCCAATTGGCTGTTCAGTGGAGCTCTGAATCACAGACGTCTGAAATAGGCTCCCCAATACATGTCCAATGATCATAGGCCCAATGCACAGTGCCTGATCTAAATATAGGAAAGGGTGGCTGTGGTCATGTTTCACTAATATGCTGGAATTCTATGAGGAAGCAACAAAAGAATACCATTAGAGATGCCCATAAGGTATTATTTATCTTGATTTGCAGAAGGCTTTTAATATGATACCAGATCAAAGGTGAGTTAACAAATAAAGAAGTGGGAATTCAGGGCAAGGTAGGTGGATATAAAAATTTTCTTAAACACAGGAAGCAAAGGTTATAATGATGGGACCTTGTTCAGCATTAAGTGATGTTAAATGTGGTGTCCCTCAAGTGTCAGTGGTGATGTATTGTACATAAATAATCTAGATAGGAATATAAACAACAAGCTAGTTAAGTTTTCAGATGATACCAAGCTAGGTGGAGTGCAGACTATGTTGAATTGGCTAAACTGTTACAAAGGGACATTGGACAACATACAGACTTGGGCAAATTTGTGGTAGATTTAATGTCTGTAAATGTTACACATAGCAAATGAAAAAATATTAGATTTTAATATACAATGGGCAGTCTGAAACTCGAAAGTACACCTTATGAGAAGGATCTAGGAGTCAAGGTGTAATCGTCCAGAAAGTGTTCAGAAGCAATAAAAAAATCTAACAGGATGTTAGTGCCATATCACAATGAGCAGTACAAGTTAAAAGGTGGATATGCTTAAGTTATACAGTATAACGCACTAGTGACGCTTCAGCTGGATTTGCTTGGAGTTCTTAAGGTGTTACCTTCATCTACATGTAACCTGATCTACGTATTTTGAATTTTTGCGTTGGAAGATGTTTTTTGATTTTTTTGTACAAAATGTACACTTAAACATCTTTCATCTGTGCCCCTGTGTCTTTAAATTAACAGTACTTCATAATTTTAGATATTGCTTCTTGTTTCTTTTTCATCTACATTTGCTTGAGCCAAAAGGATCTTGTTCAAACCTTCTTTGTAGTTCAGATATTGCAATTCTGCTTGCTCTTTAGTAGATCTTCTCTAGCTCTTTTACTCCTTTGTTTGAAAATGGAAAACAATCCAGTGTAGCGTATTCCAGATGACACCTAGCAAGTTCATTATATACCTTAAGTCTAAAATATGGTGCACCCACATACGGTACTGTGTTCATAGATAAACCTCAACATCTTTGCAGTCTTGTTTTCACTTATGTTATGAGTCCACAGGAATTCTCAAGTCTTGTCGTGATGTAACTTCTTAAAGAAGACATCCCTTTTGATATTTACATTACATAAATCCTATATTTAAATATTTAGCTGTTGTGTATGTAAAATTTTACCTCTAGGGCTCAAATCTATATTCTGCCCAGGCAATTTTGATTTTCCAACTCAATGGCATCTGATGATATATCTGATTTAGGGTCAATTCCAGCTAGTTTTGTATCTTCAGGAAGAATTAATTAAGATATGCTATTTGACTTCATATACTTTCAAAGAAAGTGCCCACCTCAGAGGAGCCCTTGTGTTTGGTTCCGCTGTCAAGTACATACAGAATACATATTCAGTAAAAGTAAAACACTTGATCACCTGTAATATAAACACTCTGTCCATATAATCCATTGGCAACTACCAGGGGCAATATGTAGGTTCAAAAACCACAAGAATACGGTAAAACAAAATGGCATAATCCCACCATTTGGCCACTGGCATCAATGAAGCTTGTAAAAGTAGAAGCAATAGACATTCAAATTATCCTTTAAACAGCCTGATACAAACTGCAGTATGTCAGAATCTCATTTAAAGCCCCCGTTCCTTCTTTATTCTTCTTTTGTCTTTCCCTTTAATTGTTTTCCTGTGCCTTGTTTTCTAGTTAACTTAATTGTTTTCTGGTTTAGTTTACTTCCCTCAGGTGTATGTGACAATTAGGAACACAGGCAATTTAGGAAGATATAAGGAATGGCCTTGGCCACAGTTCCTTGGTGTGACATTTTGCCTTGGCGTCCTTCTCTTTTTTTTTTTTTTTTTGAGGTTTGAGATTATTGGTCAGGCTCTTCTTTAGTTATAATTTTCTTATTGTTACTATTTTACTTAATGTAATAGCTCCCTTATATCATTTCAGATAAGTTTAAAATATTCTTGCTACTGATGCTAAGCTGTTCTAGTTAATTCACTTATATGCCCAAGAATAATGCCTTTTAGATTTAATTTCGGCTCAGCCAAAATCGTGTTGTTTTTGAGTTCAAAATTCCTTTAATTAATTCTCGGTTTCTGCTTCTTTTCTTGTTTCTGTTCAGCTTTAAGGAATGTATTAATTCTTTACTCAGTTTAATTGAATCAGTCAGTCAGTTCTTAACCCACTCAGTCCTGAACAGGGTTAGTGGTGCTGGAGCCAATTCCACCCAACACAGGCTGCAAGGCAGGAGCAAACCCTGGACAGGGTGCCAGTCTATCGCAGGGCATTTAATTGAATAATTAGTTCTGAAATTTTTACATGTCTTTTTTCTAATTTAATGTCTAGTTAATATAATTTATTATGTCATGTATTATTGTAATTATTGTTTGTTTTATATATGGAGCAGATTCAGAACACTTTGCAGTCAAATTAAATATTTTTTAATTCAATGTACAAAGGGGTGAATACCTTTCATAGGCACAAAAGTTCTTGTTTATTAATTGGTTTAAAGTCAAATTCAAATTTATTTATAAAGCACATTTAACAACAGCAAACAGTAACAAACAGTAATAGTAAACAGTATCACTTCCAAAACGTCCACTACCAAACCCAAAAAGGTGATTCTGTATTCTTTAGACGGGTTATAAATGTCATGACCATGGAGGAAGTTCTGACATATAAAGGTAACTCACTCCGAAGTTTTGGGCCATCAACTGCTAAAGCCAGGAGGATGATCTAAGTGACCTAGAGAAGGAATATCTGCTAAGGAGCTTTAAAGTGTTTTAAAGACAAAAAAACGAGTACTTTAAACTTTACCCTGAACCTAACAGGCAACCAGTGGAGAGATACTAGGAGTAATATGTTAGTTTTTTTTCTGGAGCCTGTTAACAGCCTGGCAGCTGCATTTTGAATTGCTGGAGATGAGATAGGGAGCCCTGATTAACTCTGAGGTGTAGAACATTAGAGTAATGCAACCTATTGGAAACAAAAGCATGCATAACACTCTCCAGGACTTTGGCTGATTAAAAATGGCCTCATTTTAGCCTAGATGATAGAAGCTACCCTTGATCACTGAATTAAGTTATCAGTCAAAACAGAGGTTAGAATCAAAAATTAGATTTTTTACATATGTCTTAATATGGGCGGTACCAGTGGATGCAGAAGAGCCAAATGACAACAGCTCTTATTTTCATCTAACTGGAAGAAGTTATTAGCCATCCTGCATTTAAAAACCTTGATGACGGTCAAGCAAGTTTAAAATAATTCTTTAATACATTAAAACTCAATCAATGGCATTTTCTTGCCTTCTTTGGCAGTCAAGGCTGGTGGAAGGGTGGGTGTCAAAAAAGTGGGGCTGTTAAAGACCATCAAGGAATTCCTTCTGTGATTTTGGACTATACAAGAAATAAGTTGTTGTTGTTGTTGTTATATTTCAGTTCCCATGTAAGAAATGAGAAAGTATAGCACACTTTTTTACTCTTCAGTCTGTATCAAACTCTTGTGCGAAACCTCAAATGACCACGCACCCATTCATTTATGCACCACATCTTCAAAAACAGGAAGGACCTGAAATGTAACCAGCTTATATAATAAAATACTAATGTCTGTGTTTGCCCAGTCCCTCTGAGCAATCTGTTTGTTCAGTTTCACTTTGGTCACTCATTCAGACATGATCAAGACAGACGGGGCAAACAAAAGGTTGACACACACATGGATACCAAGAAAAGGCGTCGGAGGAATGTTGAGAGCCACCTTCTAACACAGTAACTATTCACAAGAATGCAAATCATGTTTTTACAACAGGTAATGAGGACTTGTCTACCATCGGTGGTAGTCAAAGTGGACAGGAGGCAAGCAATGAGCCTCAAAATGACAAAAGGCTTTGGGAGGAACGTGACAGACAGAGAAAATGCTGGCCAGTAAAGGTTGAGATACACGAGGAAAAGCATCAAATGAATGCCTAGGGTAAACATAAGGCAGAAGATATCAAATATTTTCAAATGTATTCTATTTCCTGTCTTCAATAGGTAACAAAGCTAGGGTTATTACAATACATTGCATAAACTTTCAGGATCCCAGTACAGACCGATTCAGATCAGTTATGAGTGGGTTTATAGCATAGTGGTCTTTGGAAAAGCATGGGGGATTTTAAGAGGTAACCAAAAAAGATGTGGTCAAAAAACAGAGATGGGTTAAATTACTAGGAGATAAAAATTATAGCAATTAAAACCAAACCAACAACTTTATCTGAGTATAAAATAAATGTATCTAACTTGTGTGGTCATCTGGTAATAATGGGTTGATAGCTGTGGTAAAGTTTATGGTACAAAATAAAACTGCACTCAATGCCGCGATTACAAACAGAAATGTCACCCTCTGGCATTCTAACAAAAAACTGCTACCTATCAGGGCTTCTAGTATGGCTTCTTATCACAGCTTGAAAGAACGCCATCTTTCCAGCTCTCTCATCAAACAGTGACACCTCCTTCTGGCAGGCTGGGCTTTAATGGTCCAGGGGCTAGAAGGGATGGAGTCAGTTGACGTCACTGAACCGTTTCATGGTACAGTTGAGGCAAAGGAACACTTTACAGTTAGAGGCTGCACCTGCATGGGCATTACATACCTGGGAGGGACTTGGATGGTGACACATGCATGACACAAGCAAATTGTCAACAAAGCTAATAGCAAGACTTTTTTTTAACCTGTGAACTTGAATGCGATGAATATGACGTCTTTTATTGATGTTTCACGACCTCAAAGGATATGCTCCCAAAACTGGGAGCTCAAAAAAGGGCATTGGAAATTGTCCAAAATATTTTATAAAAACAAAACTAAGTCATAAAGCGAAAAACTAATGACATCATTAAAACTTTGGGAAACAGAACCCCCCCAATTAAGTGCACATTTTTGCCAAAAAAATGAGCTAAAACAAAATACCCAACATATAGGGAGTAGCACCTGTGTTGGCCATGCATGACTTATCTGAAAGCATAATGTCTGAGATTACTAAGATCTGAAGATACAAATATAGGAGCTGGATTTCCATTCTTGAACCTGCTGCAAAGATGTCTCTTTGAAAAAGCTGTTTAGAATTGCTTGCTAGCTTCTCAATGAGTGCAACGGAATCTGGAGTTTTTCAGTGTGATAAGCAGGAGGACTTCAAATCCCT
Source organism: Polypterus senegalus (assembly GCF_016835505.1). Taxonomy (NCBI): domain Eukaryota; kingdom Metazoa; phylum Chordata; class Cladistia; order Polypteriformes; family Polypteridae; genus Polypterus; species Polypterus senegalus. The sequence goes on from NC_053165.1 coordinate 30,425,364, forward strand.
ACAGATTTTATTTTTTCTCCAGCCGTCTGGAGTTTTTTTGTTTTTTCTGTCCCCCCTGGCCATTGAACCTTACTCTTATTCGATGTTAATTAATGTTGATTTATTTTGTTTTATAATTGTGTCTTTCATTTTTCTATTCTTTAATATGTAAAGCACTTTGAGCTACTGTTTGTATGAAAATGTGCTATATAAATAAATGTTGTTGTTGTTGTTGTTGTTGACTTAACATCACTCCCATCACTTCCTTACCGACAACCAAAGGTACAGACATGTGTAAGATTCAAAAATTGTACAAAGCTGTAATATGTCAAAAGGGAGTCTGATGTCCTACATATTTTTAAAACCAGCACCTCACCCCCTTGTGATGTGTGTTTGTCTTAAGTCATTTGTGCTTTCTCAAGTTCCATGGTACCCATCTAATTGGCTTGCAACTGCCTAGCTTTTATTTTCTAGCGTTAGCAGGAATCCTAACCTGTCTGAGTAACTTCAATAATAGAAAGAAAATTCCCTGAAATACCAGGAAATATTTCACTTGCAAGTCTTTAAACCATCAGACCTCCAACGCCTTTCCTTTCAGCAATTCCTTATTTCACAAAGGTCCCCCGCTGCTGTGTTTTTCTTGAGTGTGTCAGAATGTTTTACTGAGCTCTGCACTAGGGGAGCAGCCAACAAATCTCAATTTGATTCAGACTTTCATATCAGACTTCTTCACGCAAAGTATCAGTCCATCTTTCAATCAGTTTCAAAGATATTGTACACAATTACCCTTCTTTGTGGGCACTTTCACAAAGAGCTTTACAAAGCTATTATGAAAAATGACAGAGCTTGGAAACAAGTAGGGAAACACAGCATCTCTTCAAGCTCTAAGGCATTATGCCAACAATATGTCACAGTAACAAGGCTGAAGAGAGACCAAATAAAATATATACTATATAAAGGAAACAAGTGCAGTGGTGTTCAAGAGTAATAAGGAACGAGGGCTTGAATGAAACTGAAATCGATCATTTGCGTGATGACATGGTCAAAGGGAGTTAATTTCTATGGATTGTAGCAGAAGGAGATATTTGAGTATATTCTGGAGAACAATGTCTGCAACATTCTGCTTCATTTTGCGAATACATTACATTCACTTACTTAGAAGACATTTATCCAAAGAGGTCAACATAATCAAGTAAACATCAACCTGTGGGACTGTTTGTTACAGGGCAATGATACTAATTGGTCATCACAAGTGAAGAGCTCAGAAAGAAACACAAGTAAGTTCAATTCTTACACACAAAAAGAGTTTGAATTGAGATTTGATGCCACACAAAGACAAAGTGAATGAGAAGTAGCATAGGACCTCACAATATTCTGTAAGCAAGAATTGTGATTTGAACTTAATACGTTCTGCTACAGAGAGCCAATGTAATAATCTGAAAAGAAGACTAACATGTTTTTGCTCCGGCTGGTTGAACATCAGGCATGCTGCTGCATTCTGAATCATCTGCAGTGGCTTGATACTTCTGCCAGCAGAGAGCTGCAATAGTCTAGATACAACAAGATCAAAGCCTGGACCAGGACTCCTGCTGCATACTCCGACATGGTCTGATCTTGCAGATGTTGTATAGAGTGAATCTGCAAGACCAAAAGATCATTGCAACATGGTCAGTGAAGGACAATTGGTAAGTGATCACCACCCCAAGGTTGTGTACTGACTTGGCGGGTCTGATGAGCCGACCTAAATAGAGATTTATTGCTGAATAGACAGGCGAGCTGGGATAATAAGGAGGTCAGTCTTTTCCAGGTTTAGATGGAGACAGTGCTTCTTCATCCAGGTTGCAATATCAGTGAAACATGCAGAAATTCTAGGTGATGCCTTTTGGTCCTCTTGAGGGAATGACGCATATAGATGTTGTATCATCAGTATAGTACTTACAGTATGAGAGAATCCATGAGACTGGATTATAGGACCTAGTTAGGTAGTGTATACAGAGAAGAAGAAAGGGCTTAACACTGATTCTTGGAGCATCCTCCTGTGCTTACTGTTGCACCCTTGACGTTTGTCCAAGACGTAAGACTCAAACGACCTGATAGCTGCCCCAGTGATGCCAAAATCAGAGAGGGTGGCAGGAAGAATCTAATGGTTGACCATGTTAAAAGTAGAGGAGATATCAAGAAGGATGAGAATAGATGACATGTTTGTAGCTCTAGGTAGCTGTAATATCTTAGGAACAGTAAGTTTTGGTAGAATGGCTTTTCTTGAAGCCTGACTGATTAGGATAAAAGAAGGGAGATGCAGGTTATTAGGACTGAACTTGCGTCTAATGTTTGGCTCATTTGTACACTGATCTCTCTAAAATGCTGTTATATTGCTAGAAGGAGACCACCCTTGTACACACTATTTCAGAAGTGAGCTCCTGGTCTGGAAGTTTCAATTGTAAGCTGAGCTAGTTAAAACTGCATGCAATTTCCTGTATCCATTGCTTCTGTTATAAATCATTTTGTAAAGGGTAGTTAGTTTATCTAATTAAGGTTAACCATTATAATCATGTCATGTTACTTTTCCATAATATTAAGGGTGACACAGTGGTGCAATTGATAGCACAGCTCCACCACAGCTGTGTTTGAATAACAGTCTAGTCACTGTCTGTGGAGTTTAGATGTTCTGACATGTTAATGTAGGTATTTGTTTCTGGTACTTCAGTTTTACTCCCAGATCATGAGGGATAGAGTAACTAGTCACTCTAGAGAAGACCTGTGAAAGTGTGTGTAAGTTTGTGAATAAAGTCTGCAGAAGACTGGAATCCTGTCTTTACTCCTGCCTTTCACTGGGATAAGTGCTAGTAGCTCACAATCTTGCTTTGTTCTAAGCAATGCAGTATGACTGGTCAAGACCATAAGGTGGCGCTGACCGAATTATCCTTTTTTACCTGACAATATATTTATTGTTCAGTTTTATTTGATACTAGCTGAAATACCCAGCGTTGCCCTGGAGGAAAACAAAGTGTTTTTTTTTAATTGTTCGAGAAAAATAAAAATAAATTAACTAACAATGAAAACTCACTAATGTACTTGTCTAGCGGTCTTGTATGTATGTTATCATCCAGTTGACACTCGGAACTGGCCAACTCTATTTAATTTCAAAAGCAACAGGGGAGCGGTGCTGCTCAAACATAAAAGAATGCTGGCAGTCACTTCCACTTCGCCCTCTGGTGGTCGTTCCGAGTGTCAACTGGATGATAACATGCATACAGTGGAGCATCCATGTTCATTTGACTTTCATGTTCATTTTGCTTCAACTAGACTAATGGGTGTGCGCTATGTTGTGTGTGTTTGAATTACCTATAAGCCACCACAAATGTGCCATATGGCATCAGCTCTCATGTATTGAAGTTAGTGTGTAATTTATAAATTGCCTTTAGTTTTTAATTTTCCCTAATCGCAAGATCTCTAGAGGTCCACAAACCAAATGTAATCCAGTCTTTAATAAATAATATAAATCCACTTGTCTTATTTTCACATACTTTATAACCTTTTCTTTTTTGATGTTTCTTTATTTATGGATGCTTGTTTATTATGCTGATATTGTATGTGCTCATATTTATTATTTATCTCTCAAGTTCAGGTCCTCCCTCTTCCCAAGGAGCCCTAAAATAAGCACTGTTCTATATACATTTAAGACACACACAGTAGATTCAAAAAGCAAATGTTTTAATCAATCTAATTTTTCAGTATCACCTCTTTTACTAGTATGGTACAGGTGGTATCTCAGGAAAAAAAGATTTTAGAACTAACCTATTGTTAAAAAAAAGCTTCATATGCTATTAGAAATTTCAAGAGCTTTGTTTTTTTGTAAACATAGATTAAAATAAGGGGTTAATTTTTGTTTAATTTACCACCTCCTCTGAGTTATAATTGAATCAATAACTTCTTAGGCTTTCTGCATGCTGACCTGCAAGAGCTTCCATCTGTCATGAATTGTTAAAAACTGGATCAGATGCTTTATCTTAATCATGTTTAGATGCATGCCATGGAACAGGCCATCTTATCCTCAGTATATTTTGAATAAATCATGTGCTCTAAGTAAAATGAAAGTGACACTGGTGGGACATGTTATTCTGACTACACTGTAGCCCAGAATGTTTTGTGTGCCAGCTGGCGCTGTATGTGTTTGAGACAGGAGAGAATCACATTAGCAAATGAGAGGTACAAAAATGAAATGTTTAGCTGCGTCTGATCATCATGTTCACTTTGAACAACATATATTAAAAAAACACCAATAATATATATTTAATATAATGTAAAGTAAACTGAACCCATGTGAGTGTATGAGTATCTGTGTGTACACACAAGTGGACTTTATGATGGCCTGCCACACTTATCCAAGGTCAGTTCTTGCTTAGCACTCAATGCAGCTGAGATACTATATAATATATATCCTGTTTTATCTAATTTAGGGGCAAGGGCAGCCACAGCCTGCCCTGGGGCATTAGGTACAAAATTGGAAGAAGCTTTGCATGGGTCACCACCAACAACAACATTTATTTCAATAGCACATTTTCATAAAAATGATTTAGTTTAAAGTGCTTTACAACAGGACATGCAAACACCCTCACTGGACAACATTGTGCCTCCAATTAATCTCATGTGCATGTTTTTGAAAAAGAGGGAAGAAAATCAAAGTACAAAGAGAAAACCCATGCCGACTAGAAGGAGAATAGACAAACTCCGCAAAGACAACGACCATTTTGTAAACTGAATTAAAGCTGACAGTGACAAAGAAGAGACTATAATAGGACCGGGAAATGAATCAAAGTCATGGACAGAATAAGGATTGTAACCAGGAGGATGAGATGAACCAAACAACAATATACAAAACACAAAACAAACAGTCAAAAAAGGCATACAAAGATTCAGAGTACCAAAAGAATGAGAAACAGAGTGATGGTTTAGTTGCTTGTTTTTAAATGAATTGAATTCAATCATCAATATTGGATGCTGCATCGCACTGCTATTTATGGCATAGAGCTAATAATATAAATTATTATGCACCCCCCTAAGACCCCCCCTTCCACACACAACTGGGACAGTTGTCAGAGACAGAAACACATAAATGTGGTAAATGTTATAATAATATTAATTAACTATTTCCAAGAGACAAATAAAAATCTCTAAACCCATCCAGAAAGATGCATGATTCCCTCAGTCAAAATTAATATTAATCTCAAGAGGAATAAGAAATACATTTTACAAAATAATAATTCATAACAATTAGGAATCACCAATTAACCTACTTCCATGTTTTGAGGGTATGGGAGGAAACCACAGAATAAACAGCCTGCATATAATGACAAAAAATATATAGAACATTAAATCAGGCTAGATGAGAACAGGCCATTCAGTCCAGCAAAGCTCATCAGTCCTATCAATTTAATTCTCCTTAAATGGCATCAAGTCGAGCTTGGAAAGTCCCCAAAGTCCTACTGTCCACCACACTACTTGGTTAGTTATTCCATGTGTTGGTAGTTCTCTGTGTAAAGATAAAGTTTCTAATGTTTGTGAGAAGTTTACCCTCAATAAGGTTCCAAATGTGTCCCCGTGTTCTCGATTAACTAATTTTAAAATAAAAGTCTTGATCCACAGGACTAATTCCCTTCATAATTTTAAACACTTCAATCATGTCTCGCCTTAATCTCCTTTTGCTTAAACAGAAAAGGCTCAGCTCTTTTAGTCTTTCTAAATAATTCATCCCCTGTAACCCTGGAATCAGCCTAGTCGCTTTTCTCAGGACTTTTTCTAGTGCTGCTATATCCTATTTGTAACCCAGAGACCAAAACTGCACACAGTACTCCAGATGAGGCCTCACCAGTGTATTATAAAACTTGAGCAGAACCTCCTGTGACTTGTACTCCACACATCGGGGTGCTGTATAACCTGACATTCTGTTAGCCTTCTTAATGGCTTCTGTACCCATGCAGTAGGTAGTGAAGAGTCTACTATGACTCCTAGGTCCTTTGCATATGGCATAATTTTAAGGTTCAGACCTCACTTTGTGTATTCAGATCTAACACGTTTACTTCTTACATGCAATACCACACTTACACTAAATTCATCTTCTACAAACAAGCCCAAGCCTGCATTGTGTCTAAGTCCCCCTGTAATGATTCAATAGATTCTAGTTTAGCTGCATTTCTATCTAGCTTGGTATCATCTGCAAACGTAATCAGTTTGTAATTTATATTCCCATTTGGATCTCTTATATACATTAAAAATCATAGCACCTACCCCTATGGGGCACCTCTTTTAACATAATTTTTGACATCTGCGTAAGACACATCTATGACAATATAAAGGAACATAACATGGAGTATGTCTCTGTGCCAGATTATGAATCACAGTGTGTCAGTAGAGCAAAAATAATCTTATATTCACACTATATTTTATAGTGTCTTTATTTGTTCCTATATAATCTGTTCACAGTGTATTTTATAAAATGCCTTTATTTGTTCCACCCTCAAAAAAGACAATAAAGACATTTGGATGATATGGCAAAATTAATGGTTCAATGCACCAATACCTGCATTGTAATCCAGTAAACCAAATAAACCTCTATATTTAGTGCTCATATCTAACAACCGTATCCTTGACTCTGTAATTGAAAGACAGCAAGTGTGCTTAGCAGATGTATTAAAAGATATTGCAATAAAACTATAAGGGCTTACAATGACTGAGCATGTTGACTGATTGCCATAAATTCTGCTAATAAAAGGTTGTCACAAGCTGGAAAGGTTTGGAACTGTTCCTTGTAGTGTAAATTTAATTTTCTGTAATTTTAAGGAAAGCCGAACATCATCTTCCCATTGTACAATAGTAGGCGGATTTGGATTCTTCAAGCTGAGCAAAATAACACGGTGGGCAAGTCGTGTAGTGTTCTTTATCGTGGCAGAGTGATCATTAAGCTGTGAAAAAGCACTGTTAAAGGATGAGGATTTATAATGATCCTGAGGCTGCCTGATACGTAAATAAAAACTCAAGTACCAGTTGGGCTTGCATACATACAGTAGCTAAAATGAAATCCAGGGAGATGTGAGCTTCTAAAAAAAATCTTTCACTGCTAAGGCTTAATCCAGGGTGTATTTTTGTATTCTAAATCTCGGGAAACTGTTCCTGGCTGTGCTGCCTTCACCATGAAATCTGTACAGTTTTTTCAGGTCCAAGTACGCGCCTCCTTCAGTCTGAGTGTGAATTTGTGTGACCCAATTTGGACTAGTATCCTGCCATAAACTATCGCTATTGGAAGGATAAACGGATAAATTGCATAGCATCAAACTGTATTTACAAGTAAATAATAAGAAAATAAAAATGAACCAACACCCATAAACATATTAGCTTGTTATTATGCAACACTTCTTTGTCAGCAGCCTAAAATTGTTTTAAAAGCATTTGTAAGATGGTTTACAAGCGTCATAAACTATTTTCATGGCCAAACCAAAACATTGCAACCTATTAGGAATCCATCAGAACAAACAATATGCTTAGGTAACTGAGCTGCATGTTTATTTGAACTGCTTCTATTTTGTATCACCAATGAAGAATGACTACTTATGAATATCACACTCTGGAACGCAGAAGCTCATTGACAATGCTTATTGCAGTACAAAAGATTTCTGCTGCATGTGGTCACAGCTATTCACTCCATCTGAGGCTGACAGTTTTCGGTGATACAGTATGCCAGGTACCCATGTGGAGTCAATTTCACTTATGGTTGATTTTGAATGATGATGCCTTGCTGTGAATTTCCATGCTGATATTATCCTCAAGGAACTTCTTCCTCAAGTAATACAGATTTTGCAGCCTTTCTTGCCACGATGCATGTAACTTTACCCAACAATTACATCCCTTTCATCATCTTTGGATCCAGCTAATAATACTTTGTAAAAGAAGGAGTTGCTTTTCTATCTGCATGAAAGTATTTGCTCTATGTAGATCTGCCTGAAAAACAGATCTTTCTATTCATATGGCAATCTCCTAGGTACTGTATTGACCTGACTGCACTGAGCAGCAGTCACTTTGAAGAGAGATGGATTCAGAAGATGGATCATAAAAAAATAACTACCCAAGGTTAAACTGTTATGGCAAGATTTAATAAAACAGCCTTGGACATGAGACTAAAATCATAATTTCAGAATTGTAGTGATAATGTTGTGTGGTGGATTGCCGGCATTTTACTCCGGCCCTCACCCCCTGGCCGCTAGGAGGAGCTCTCCCGAGAGCATATACGGGCCCCGAATTCCAGCAGGGCCTCATGGACTATGTAGTTTTTATACAGAGCCCTGCTGGATACCTTGGGGGCCACTGGGAGTCGCTGTTGGGAGGCCAATGGACTCATTTGGGCACCATGACCCGGAGGTTCGTCACAGGAAGAGCGACGGGTCAGGAGGAATAAAAAGACTCTGAGAACTCCCAGACAATGAGCTGAGCTGGGTGGTAGGAGGGCAACGCGTCTGGGAGTGGAGGATTGTGATTATTATTGGTTATTATTGTGATTTATGAATATAGTGGAATGGAGGGTGCTTGGTGCACATTATTATAATAAATATAATTATTGTGGCAATTTTACCAGGTGTTTGGCGTGGTACCTGAGGGTTCAAGGGAGCACTACTGCCCTCTACTGCGACAGTTGGCAACCCAAAATTGTGAATACAGCCAAAGCAAAAACGCTAGATGGAAACCTTAGTTGAAGGGCAGAAAAAAACATCAGGTATTATGTTGTATCCATGAACTTGGAAGATGAACACCACATGCTGCTAATACAGGTGTTCCAAATTATGACACATATACACTTCGTATTGTAAAATCCAACCATTTCTTTTCTGAACCAGCTATTTTCCCAATTACGGGGTTAAAGTAGAGCCTATCCCTAAAACATTCCTCAAAAACAGGAACCCAGCTCATTCATTTGCAAAACACTTCATCATGAGCAAAAAAAAAAAAAATTCAAAGTTAAGCAAATCTCACTAAAGTTTATGCAGTGAAGTTCCTCATTCAGTACCCTTTTTGGCATCCAAACAATTCTGGTGGGGCGTAGCATACTGCAAGAAGGAGCGAAGCTATTCTGAGAATTCAGCCATAAAATTGGTCATGCAAAGGGTGTGTATGTGTGTGTGAGAATGAGAGGGCAAGCAAGAGATATGAGAGAAGTACTTGGGACTTCCACGAGCTCTGCACCTCTGCTTAAATCCAGGTTTATGGCCTGCAGCAAGTCTCAGAAAGTTACAATATACAAAATGAATGTCTACAAACATTGTATTTTGTCTTTTGTTTAGCCACCAAAACATAATATTAAAATGTACAGTACTTCAACATAAATCAGATATTGAACACTGAAAGCAGAAATTTAGTAAATATATGTTACTGTATGATTAATAATTAACAGTCAACACCCAACACATTCACAATTTCAATCCATGGATGTGGAATATAATTTTCCAAGTGGATGTGGTACCAAATGTTTAATTTCCAACTTTTGTTCAATAAGCAAAATTGTAAATTGTACTATACACCTCACCAGTGGATGAGATCTGAACAGAAGTGATGAGAACACTGGAAAATCTGGGAGTTGTATTGCTTAGCGCTGCATCTTCAATGTTGAGTGGAAGATATAGAAAGTGCATTGACTCTAACAGATTAAGGTGGTGGTGTCCACTTTTTTTACAATGAGAAATGAGAAGCTGTGTTCCATTTATGGTGGGGTTTTGCTTCTCAGCCTTTCTGGAACAGCTAATCTCACAGATCATTGATTCATGAATAGCATTGTGGATTATGTTCTAGTTGTGGAAGAATAGACCAACTCTTTGTCCTTGCAGCAATGCTTTATGGGATGTAAGAGTCTGCCAATCCAACCTGCTCTGTGGATTTATAAAAAATGTATAACTCTGTAATCCAAGATATAATTTGGAAGGTGGTTTAAGATTATGCTACTCTGGGGCCACTGTATGCACATACAAGAGTTCTTTCAGCTTTCTCGGTATTAAGTCAATTAATGGACAGATAATTAAGGTGCAGCAGAGCCTTGGAGAATATTTTGTTTAGGCATCAAAAGGTTGCATCTATACTGCTTACAGGAAATATTGTCACGTTGGGCACATTATCCTATGATACAATACAATACAATTTATTTTTGTATAGCCCAAAATCACACAAGGAGTGCCGCAATGGGCTTTAACAGGCCCGACCTCTTGACAGCCCCCCAGCCTTGACTCTCTAAGAAGACAAGGAACAACTCCCAAAAAAACCCCAATAGGAAGAAACCTCGGGAAAGGCAGTTCAAAGAGGGACCCCTTTCCAGGTAGGTTGGGCGTGCAGTGGGTGTCAAAAAGAAGGGGTTCAATACAATATAATACAATACACAGAACAGAACAAACCCTCAATACAGTATAAAAATAAACATTTTAGAAGTACGTAGCAGAATTTAACAGTGGATGACATCACATAATATGATTTGGGTTTGTTTAGAGTCCTGGAGACCCCATCCATCAAGCTGCCTCCCCCATTTGGCCATTCCACAGCTGAAACAGTGCTGGGCCAGCCAATCCGATGAAAGGACCTCTCTTTCCCATGATTCCAGCGATCCTCCATCAGGGATGACTTTACCATAGGCAGGCACAACAACTTGGCAGGTGGGCCATGGCACCAAGTGCCACATTTGAGTACCGAGAAGAGAAACAGAATAGGTCTTTGGTGCACACTGGAAAGGTTCACAAACTGAGTGTTATAGGGGTGCGATGAGAATTAGTGCTCTTGGAGTGATTTGCTTACTGTGCTGCTGCCTAAACAGAAGAGTTCAAGTACCTCATAGTCTTATTCTCAAGTCATGGCACAGGTGATTGTGAGACTGTCCTACAACTGGCTGGTGGAAATCTTATGGATGTTGTACAAAACCTTCATTTATGAAGCCAGGTTGGTGGTGGTTTGGGTTCTTATTCAGTCCCATTACGTGTCTATGGTCAATGTGAAGTGAAGCAAAATGGCACTGTTTATTGGTGAACTGAGTAGATTATAATATACAGTACAAGCATTCCAGGAAGCAGAGGCCCCTTCTTCAGGCAATGAGTAATACAGAAACTGAAGTTACCTTTGTTTATATATACACCAGGAAAGTTATGCAATTCTAAAACCCTTATATGATACATTGCACTTACTTTCCATGCTTCTCTATGGTCACAGACTCTGGGTAATGACAGAAAGAATCAGATTGTGAGTGTAAGCTTTTCCTTTCCAGGGTAGATGGAATATCTGTCATTGGTAGGGTGAGGAACTTAAGCAATATGGTAGGGTTTCAGAGTGCAACCAGTTTTTCTTTGGATCAAGAGGAACATTTTTTTGGATTCCTCCAGAACACCACATGAAATCCAGAGTGATTCAATGCTGGGATCTTCCAAGGAGGTGAATACTTCATCTAGGCAGTATAACTGAACAATTCAAGCATAGGTCAACTAAACTGGCAGCAAGGGGACAGAGTGAGACATTTCAGGTGACAGGAGGAAATCAAACTGAAATAAAGAGAGGAGAGTTGGAAAAACAGTGGAGTTAATACTATCAAGGCAATGTGAGGCTCAGTTTAGTTGCATTTTTGTCTGCACTGTGTTTAAGCATGAGTCATACCTGCTATAATCAAATATTTAATACAGTTGCCAGTCAGGCATATCTTATAAGGATTTTCAACAAGTGCTAATCCACAGATTGCAAAAACATATATGCTATTGACTTTCAGGGTAGCTTTAACACTATTTTCAGCAACTGATTACCCACTATGGCTACCATTTAATACAAGGATAGCATACACTACTGAGTGTGTGTTTAGACAGGCAGTCATGAGCATGGAAAGTAACTGCGACACTTTTTCTAAGAGAGCTGAAACTCTGGCAGATACATGCCCTTGTATTAGTGATAGTGAAATAGAAATAGTATAATGAAATGCTATACAGAGATCATATTAAAGGATTTGGAATTCATGGATGCCACACTGTCATATATGCTGTGTTTCATTTGAAGTGGGAAGTTGGAACTTACAAGTTCCTTGTTCGAATTTTCAATTGGAATGCCCACTTAAGTTGGAAACTCTGGACTGGTCTGTCAAGTCCGTGTTTGTCCGACTTCAGGTTATGATGTCAATTGAAAATGACAATGTACACCATGAACTTGATTGAAGGCTGTAATATTATACTGTTTATTAGCACTTCTGTCTCACTAAATCAGTTGTACACACAGTACTGTCCAGCTCTTGACATGTCGCTGTTTTGTTTGGATGTGTGAAATATTGCATAATGCATTTTCCTCAACTGCTACTTTTTCTGACGGAGCAAGCACTGCAAAGATTTTCCTGGATGAGTCCATATTGGTTTTCCAAATGTTTTACTGCAATGTGGTCAACTCTGACATAAGACTCCTGAAGTAAATGGAATGCAGCCTAAGATGAATTTTGCAATTTATTTTTAAATTAAATAAGTTCAGGTTTATTGTATTTACTTGTCAATCACTCCCAAACTACTGTAGTGCCAGCTCTGTACCTCAAACAACATAGAATACATTGTATTATATAAAGAGAAAACATTATAGCAGCAAATCAGGCATATAAAACAGACTAGCAATCCAAGCGGGGCGGCTTGAAGCCTTTTTGACAGCAAGATAATCCATCCGGTTCTTTCAATGGACAGCATCAGAATACACACACTTAATGAAGGTTACGTGGCCAGAACACCTTCTGTTCTATCTTTTTCAGCATGGAAATACTCATTTCCTATTCTTTTATTTCCTTTTGCAGATGCACACTGATGAAGACCCCCACCAATCCCATTGCAATTTGTTTTACAAACCACATTAGAAGATAATTCAAAGTAACAGCAAAGTGACGCACTACAGAACATAATTCAAATACACAATAACGCAAAGCCCAATAAACATTCAGTTTTTTTATTGTTGTATGTCATAAAAATGTCAAGGTTCTTATTTACACTTGTCCTCTCATTTAAATTATCATTAGGTAAGAAGCAAAGAATGGAGTTTGCATGTTCTCCCCGTGTCTGCGTGGGTTTCCTCCGGGTGCTCCAGTTTCCTCCCACAGTCCAAAGACATGCTGGTTAGGTGGACTGGCGATTCTAAATTGTCCCTAGTGTGTGCTTGGTGTGTGGGTGTATTTGTGTGTGTCCTGCGGTGGGTTGGCACCCTGCCCGGGATTGGTTCCTGCCTTGTGCCCTGTGTTGGCTGGGATTGGCTCCAGCAGACCCCCGTGACCTGTGATCGGATTCAGCGGGTTGGATGATGGATGGATGGGAGAAGCAAAGAATATGACATAAAATATACACACTGTAGCACAGAACAATGTGACAGCTTACAGGACAAAATATAAATGAAAAAAATGCACATAGAGTTAGCAGTGGTGTCAGTTTGGAGGCTTTCTAGTGTCTCACCTATGTGGTCTCAAGATTTATGTTTCACTCTTATCTTTAACACAATGTCTTGATGCTGATTGGTGCACATTTCTCAGGGCCCACGGCTTCCTTATTTTGAGAAGTGAACCCACAACCTCTTTCATCTTTGGATTGTCACTGGTTCTGCAGTGTCATTTGCAACTGAAACAAGGTACCTTTCCTCATCTGGCTCCACTCTTGCTTAGCTTCTACCCTTTTCTGCAACCTCTTTCATGTTTGGATGCCTCTCGTGGACCTTCAATTAAATTTTGCAGTATTGTGGGGCATTTGATTAACATTAGCTCTGCACTGCCATTCACAACTGAAACAAGGTACCTTTCCTCAAATGGCTTGACTCTTGCTTGGCTTCCAACCTTTTTTTATTTGAAATACTCACCTCTGTGATCCAAACTTTTCTTCAACCTGATCGCTCCAGGAATTTCAGTTCATTGCGATGAATGCTATAGGATTTGATGTTTATATTTAGGTTGACCCTAATTCTCTTTATGGTTCTTCCTTGTACTCTGCCCCCAAGCAGGTGTTTTGGAAGTCATGTTGTAATGCATTCCAATGATGATGTGTCCAACCACAACGGAAATTACGGCAGGCAATCATGACCTCAATACTGGTCATATCTACTCATAACACACAGGAATCTGAAACCTGGGGCCTCATTTATAAAGCTTGCGTGTACGCACAATAAGAGGCTTGAAATGTGTGTATCCAACTTCCCACGCAAACATTTTGATTTAGTTAAGAAAACTTGACGAGAAAGCTTGCTTATATTTATGGCAACTCTGACCAATGCATACATACTAGGAAATGACGTTACCCTTGATCAAGCAGGGAAATGTAGTCAAACCAGCTAAACGACGACTCACACATATACTAATGTATATCAGTGACCCATTATTATAATGTATGTTGTTTTGAAAAATGTATTATACCTCAAAAGTGATAAATATGATGTACAGACACCACTTTTGTTCCATTTTAAAAAGGCCAAGCCAATGCTACGTATTTCCCCTGAAGAACATTTTTGGCTTTTCATGCAGTTTATATTGACTACCTGTTGACACTTCTCCAAAACCTGGCCAACAAGACAGGAATATCTTCATCAAGCTTCACGCCTTGAGCATGGAAAGGGCACTATATAAATAAAATGTATTATTATTATTATTACTCCATCACATCTGCCATGCTCAAAGCCGTTAACTGACGCCAAGTGTAGGAGTACATACATTAAAAAAAATAAAATATAAACATCTTTTTGCCAACATAAAAAGGCTATTTGCAGCAGAGTTTGGTTCTCCTTCATGTAACTGGAGTACTTTACTGTACTCATATTGCAATAAGGGCACCTAGCGAGAATGAAGCTGCTTTTGTCAACCATGAGCAGTTACATTCCATTAATGCACAAGTCATCCATGATGTGACTAGCAAACACCGTGTCTCAGCGGCTTGAGTTAACCTCTGATTTGTTTATTCTGAGGCAAAGTTGCTTTGACAGATTTGACGGTGCTGTATGTGGCTGCTAGCTTTTATTGGCATGTGCATTTTAATGATATATTGGCATGTACATATTTTCACGCTCAAATCCACTCAATGTTTTATAAATGAGGCCTTTGATCCCCAGGATGCTTGTTTCTTTGTGCTCAGGGACAGGCTGTTGCAGCTGGCAAAGAAAGAGACTCCCTTTAATCTTTCAGTAAATATCTGACAGCAGTTGTCTGTAGCAATGTCCCATTCCAACAGGCAAACTCTTTATTTGAAATATCCTTGAGTGGAGATTCAGCCTCAGAGACCAAACATTGTAGTTATTAGTTTAAGGTTGAGTAAACTTCTTATGTACAAAATAATATAAAACCACCAACTTGGTTCAATTCATGATTCTGGGGTTCAATCTCAGTAGCATTTGGCATAGAGCAGGAGCTAACTGGATGGCACTTACAGAAAGCCCAATAATAAGGAGCAACCATTCAGTAATGTGATAGTAAGAGCATGAAAAGGAAATAGTAATAATAAGAAGAAGAAGAAGAAGAAAAAGAAGAAGAAGAAGCTAAAAGAGACCATTGGTCATTTGAGTTAATAAATAGCACACTCCAATGAAAGTAAAGAATTCAGTGGTGTCCATTAAAACTTGAAATATTCATGGGGCTATCCATTCTTCAATCCAATTTTAAAACCACTTTAGTTCACTACACCATAATGTCACAGCCTTTCCCTGAAGTAGAAGGTTCAAGGCAGCAACCGAACCTGGCCACACAATCACTGACTCATACCACAGCAACCTACATTTGCTAATTGTGTGTGTTGGTTTAGATGGTGATTCTATATTGTCCCTGGTGTAGGTCTGTCCATGAGAGGGCCCTGTGATATCCATGACCTTATACTGTAGCGATTACTTCCAGGACTGACTCCAACCCTCCAGCAACTCTCAATTGGATGAAACAGCTTTGAGAGTGCTGTTGTTGGGGTCGTTAAACTAACCCCCTAAAGAAAGCCATCATAGACATCACTTATGATTCTATTTTTGTTTAACATTTTTCTCAGACTTCAGTTAGGGTGTTTCTGAATGTTGTCTTTATCATTTGGGGGTTTGAAATATGGAGATTTCATATATCTCACAAATGTCTATAAAATTATACATCTATTTAACATTATTCTAGTTGGAATATTTTTGTCCATGATACCATATTGTTTTATTACAGGCTCTGCTAACCATAGTGTTATTAAGCATGGTCATGTGAAACATTATTGACACAACCGTGTAAAGATCAACTCATTTAATTCCATAAACATCCAAGTTTGCAGAAAACACTGTGTATGTGTGTGTGTGATTCTGATTTTTGTTTCTCTCAGTCATTATGAATTTAGGCAACATTATTTTAACCGTGATTTCAGGGAATTTTTTGGGGGGTTTGACAAAAGATTGGTGTGAGTTTTGGCTTACAAACTTTGCATGTATTTTGAGTTTATCTAATTTCCTGGTCTGTCTCCCTAAAGAAGTGTCTAATGTTTATGAATTAGTATAACATCAGAATGTGCAAACTACACACAGATAGTGACTGGTCCAGGTTTTAAAACCAGTCTCTTGGACCACTAACTAGTGAAACACCATGGTGATCAAACACAGGCAGAAGCAAGAGAAAATTCAGGAGCTGTTTAATCTCTCTGCGGTGGGCTGGCGCCCTGCCCAGGGTTTGTTTCCTGCCTTGCGCCCTGTGTTGGCTAGGATTGACTCCAGCAGATCCCCGTGACCCTGTAGTTAGGATATAGCGGGTTGGATAATGGATGGATGGATGTTTAATCTCTGAAGATCTGTGCCTAATAAAAAACAACCATTCAGGAGTGCTTATGGTAAGAGCATGTAGTGTTACTGAATATATCAATAATAATAATGTGAGGGTAAGAGAGACTTTTGCTTCAAAAATACTTGGAGCACATAATAATAATTCTTCACTATTACTGTATATAGCACTTTTCTCATTACTCAAAGTACTTCAGTGAGTGGGGAACCACTGCAACCATCACTAGTGTGTAGCATTCACCTGGATGATGTGATGGCAGTCATTTTTACCTTAGTACGCTCACCACACATTAGCTGTTAGGTGGTGAAGTGGTGAGATAGTTAGCCAATTAGAAACAGGGGATGATTAGGGATCAGAATGACTAGGCCAGGGTGGGCAATTTAGCCATGACATCAGGAAACACCCTACTCTGTACAATGGATGCCCAGGGATCTTTTATGAGTCAGGACCTCGTTTTGTGTCTCATCTGAAGGATGGCACCATTTTAACAGCACAATGCCACCATCTCTGCAGAGGGGCATTGGGATACACACACAGACCAGAGGGTAAGCACCCCCTGCTGGCCTCACCAACACCTCTTCTAGCAGCATCCCAAGCTTTTCCTAGACGGTCTCCCATCCAAGTACTGGCCAGGCCCAAACATGCTTAGCTTCAGGTGGATGACCTGTTCTGAAGTACAGTATGGCTGCTGACACAGGTCATTTGGGGTGATCACAGCAGACAGTGATGTAATTAAGGAGTGTTATGTAACTCAATCCATTTCCATTGACCATTCACCATCAGTCTCAGAATGGAGGCCACCCCTGGGACATCCTTTGTCATCGCATCACTAGACAAGGAATTCCAGGGTAAAAGTAAGTGGACTACATCTTCTAAGCTTGTCCATATTTTTCAACATCATTATAAAAAAAAAAAAGATTGTGAATTTAACTATCCCATGTCCAAGGTCCTCAACGTGTATACACTTCCTTAAGCTACAATTTCTAATTTTCAACAGACGATTGGAACATTCAATCTAACTGACGCTTAATTTCACATCACCCTTTCCTGCTGTTTCATTTTCTACATGTGCTACATTTCAGGCTTTCTGGAAGGCTGTATAAAGGAGGCTTGTGTGAAATAAAAGTGAATGTATGCCTTGAAGTTTATGGAAATCCTATGGAATGCTAAACATGACGCATGTGCTTGTGTTAATTAGAGCTATTTTTAGTCTAATACTTTGCAACGTTCCTGCCTGCGTTACAACAAAAGCCTTGCCTCTGGTGTGCAAACAAAAAGATGGACCTCATATGCCGAGTTAAGATGCTGTCTATGTCACAGCTGCTGTCATCCATTAACGTTGCTATTAGGAGATGAAAATCAAGGTCATGTGTTCTTTTTCCCTCTGACAAGTACAGAGGAAATTTATTTTGAGGTGTCTGTTTTTTGTTGTGACAGCCGTGCAAGGGCATCTCAGCTAAGCAGGCCCTCGAAAATGAGGACTTTGTGCCGTCATTCGATTGGCTCCTAATGAATGATACCTCTGTCGTTTCTATCTTAGGATGCAGTATGTATCCTTTAATCCAAGATTTAGCTGCTGCTGAAGTGTGCTTCTGGTGCCTCTGGTTTTCATTCTTTGCTTTCAGGGACAATGAATTAAAAAAAAAAACAGTTCATTTAAACCACTTTCAGTGACTGCAAGCAGCCTAATGTACATAGTGTCAGAACCCAAAAATGTGTCCTTATGGAACCACACAGATGTTAAATCAAAGAAGGAGGCCACCTGTGCTTCCCTTGCCCTCACACCCAGGAACTACTCAGACTTCAGGACTAGTCATGAATTGCCATCGCTGTGTTGCTTGTTCCACGTCATAGCTGTTGACAGAAAGCCTTTATTTTATGCAGCACCTTTGATTGTAAGGCCTGTCATCAAGTGCTTTATGAAGCTGCCAAAACTGGTCAAATGGGAACAGATTTAGAAGGGTATGCGACTCAGTTTTCCGTCACATTTAACTTGTGATTAAGACTTTTAGGGGTGTGGGAGGTCCTGGCTGAATAGTAGATTGATATTAAAGCGTGGATCGTTTCAACCTTAATCAGACTAAAAATATGAAATATTAAAAAGCACTGCAACAAGCATAAAACATATCCCTTGTTTTTCAGCACCCACCACCAGCCTACCAAGGATCAATGTCATCCTTAGCAAAATTGGGATATACAAAATAACCAGATTCACTTTTTTCTTAATGCTGTAAAAAGAAAAAGGAGTGCTATTGGGGATAGCGTAACATATAAAGAGAGGATAAGAGGTGCATCACAAAGTAATATTTGTCTCAGTTTTGGACAGCTAAGCCTAGGTAGTCTAGTTCTTCGATGAGTTTTCCAGATTTCCTATTGACCCAAGACACAGACGACTCAAGGCAGACTAAATTCTTGAGACTGGATAGCTAGCTGTCCAGCGAGATGAGGTCTTGTGAGAGAGATGGAAAAAGATGAGGTCTGGTCAGGAAGACAGAAAAATGAGTTTTTCTTGCAGAGTGGCAAGAAAGAGAAGTTTCGAATAGTAAAACATTGAGAGATAATAAGCACCAATCCAGAAGGAGAAAGGGTAACTGAGAAATATTCAAAGAAAGAACGAAACTATTCTTTCATCTTAAGGGCGAATCACGTACTGAAGACTGAAGCCAGGAAGCACTTCTTTATGCAGAGTTGTGATACTCTGGAAGAAACGACCATGACATGTAGTTGAAACAATGACCACTTTTAAGAAGAATGTGGGTGAGATATTGGGGCAGCTTAGCTGAACAAACTGGCTCGATGGACTGAATAGTCTCCTCACATTAGCCAAATTTCTTATGTTCTAAGATCAAGAGCAACATATGGTAGCCGACAGGGTAACAGTGCCAAAATACAACATGTAGTACACAGATAGCAAAATGGATCAGCTGAACAGCCAATCAGATGTTGCTTGTGAGTCTGGGCTCAGATTGGGCGAGCCCACTGAGAAGAAGAGACCATCACAGTCAGAAGTCAACAGTCATTTAAGCTATAAGGGTTCTCCTTTGGCACACCTGGCATTTGCATGTCCCTGTAATGCCGATGATCTGTGCAGGAAGTGTTTATCCAGGTGAAGAGGGGCCAGTTACATGGATGAAGTGACCCAGATTCAGCAAAAAAGGTGACATAAGATGCAGCTCACCATGGAGGGTGGGATTCTTTGAAGGGAAAGTGTAGTGGGGCTCAAATTGAAAGAAGAAACTCCCTTGCAGTTAAAGAGGTCTAACTTACAACAAAATTGCTTTTCTTAACACCATAAAAACAGAAAGTAAATCATTAATAAAAGGAGTAACAAAGTACAACATAAACCAACAGAGGTCTTCTCCACAGTTCTGGAACTTCTGTCTATCTAGCAGGGGTTCTACCACCAGCAGCACTTTTCTCTCATCTACTATACATCTCCCTGAGCTAACAACCATATGCCAGCCGAACCTTTGTCCTGTTCACTTCCTGGCATCACGTTCAGTGAGGCACTGTCTAGAAGGAACAGCCCCAGCCAGGAGGCAATTCTGCGACCATTCTGTTAAACACTCCTAGGATGCTGCTTAGCAGCTCCAAATGTCTCTAAAGTCCTTAGTCCCAACTTCCATTTAATGGCCAGCCAACCGCCTACATAGTTTGTCCTCCATTATGTATAGCACAGGACTTATATAATATACAGTAATTTATATGCATCCTGCCATCCACTGAGCTGGAGAACTTCTAATAAGTTAGGAAATACATCCTCATTGCTCTACCCCAACCCCGTGTAACTTCCTTTTTTTTTCTCCCAGCCCTCTCTTTACTAAAATGCTGGTCCTCATCTCACACCCCTTTAGCACTACTTCTACAAAAACTCAAAAGATGGACACCCCTTTCTAACTCCTGAAACAGCTATCATGAATGTTCAGAATCACAATTTCTTGGAATTGTTTAAATAACATATGAAAAAGCACCTCAATATTTTGCTTTCCAGGCATATTCACTCGAGCCTTTATAGTACCTATGCACCTGTATAACTTCTCATTTATCATGAGGGAACAAACCAAGAACAACTCAAGTTGAAACACTGTAGTGTCTTCTTACCGTGCTTCCACACTCTCTGCTGATTCTCCCAGGCTTCTTTGGGCTGCGCCATTGTCTTATTAATACCTGCTTATCCAGCTCACATGAGCCAAATACTGGCAACAATGCCTCTCCCGAGTGCAGCTGAAAGCAATTGCTTTAATGCTCAAAGACCCTGATGCCAGTGGTTGCCTATATTAAAGCCTGCAAAATACAAGGAGAAGCTGAAGTTACCATAGGTACAGTATTTAATCAGCATCTGTAAATTCTGTAGACATCACTTTCAAAAAGCACTTTTAAAACAATATAAAATTATTAGAGACAGGATGACTCAGACAGTATATTGAGTGTGTCACAGATAATAATAAATATTGTGTATTCAAAAATGAAAAGTATCAGATACATATAAAAGAGTTGCTGGAGCTTAAAGTAGGTCTGTCATAAAAATTAATTGAGAACAGATATACTGGGGCCTGTAAACTTCACAGACAAACAGTGAATCCAATATAGATGGTGAAAAGGACTTTGGTGTCCATTCACAAAGGTTTTAGAAATATAGAAGTCTAGCATCAGAACGCCTTGTCTGTTAACAGATTCAGAAGTTCTACAGACAAATTCTCCAGAGAGTTCATCTTTAGAATTATATATGGATGTTTCCATGGTGCACATCCTTTGAAACACGAGTTTTAGTATGCTTCTCAGATCTTCCTGAAGTGTAGCATTACCTTCCATACACACACATACTGTACATACACGTCTTCAACACATTTCACTCCTAAGGTACTACAAAGGAGTAATCCATGTTTGGGAGCTTTCATCTTGGATTTTAATCCACACTAAACCTTGGGAATATATAACTGCTTAACTCACTTGCTTGCACTGGCTGCCTGTTAAACATCATATCTCTTATAAGCTTCTTTGACCAACATATAAAGTTCATGATACTATTATTCCTATCTGTTTTTCTAGCAGGTTCTGTTATTACACACATTACCTTATGATGGCCATGTTGCAAAAGTAGCCATGAACATTACCCAGAGTCCATTTTATGAAAATGAGGGAAGTCCTCACAAGAGAACTAGAACTTAAGTAAAATTATTTACCTTAAAATCCAGTAAACTCTAGCTGTGGACCTCCAGAGCTCCACTCTATTGAGAGGGTTGTCACTTTATATTATACATTAGTGATAACACCTGGTTACACTATGGTTACGATTGAGGATGAGGGAGGGTCATCTGACTCAATTTAAGTAAACCAAATGACAAAAACCTGCAATCCAATTGGCTGTCTAGTGCAGCTACTGAATCATGGAACTGCAGAGGTCTGCAGCTATACCCATCTCAAATCTGTTGTTGGCTTACACTTGCTTTACAACTACAAGTGCAACATCACCCTGTGAACTGCGTCATTGATCTCTTCTGCTAGAGTGCTGATGACTGCTTTGTCTGAGGTTTCCATAACTTCGTATATATATATATTTATTAATTACATTTACAGAATATAATGCTTTTCTAACCTACTCAAAGTGCTACACATAGGCAATAGGAAAGTGCTTTAACAACCCCCAATGTGCAGCATCCACTTGGATGATCTAATGGCAGCCATACTTGCACCAGTATGCTCACCACAAATTAGTTATTAGATGATGAAGAGGTAAGAGAGATAGACAATTAGAGACAGGGGATGATGCAGACCCCAGAATGACCAGGCCGTGGTGAGCAATTTAGCGAGGACATATGGAAATAGCCCATTCTTTTTGAAAGAAACCCCTGGGATCTTTTATGACCACAGAGAGTCAGGAACTCGGCTTTATGTCTCATCTGAAGGAAGGTAACAATTTTTGCAGCACTGTGTCCTTGTTGCTGCACTGGGGCATTGATATTCACACACAGGCTGCAGGATTAGTTCCTCCCATGGCTTCACCAACATCTCTTCCAACAGCACTCCAACCTTTTCTTAGATGGTTGAAAAGTCTTAGGGCTTTTATTCCACATTTCTTCTGAAGCCCTACTGGCTGCAATTGTAAATTGCAAGTGTCTCACTGGGAGAAAGACTTTTTTTAAATAATAAATACATGACCCCCAAGTAATGGCTAAATGAGAGCAGGCAGAAACCACTAGAACAGTAAATACATGTGACACAAAACAGCAAACAGTACAAGCAAAACTTATTAGTATAATTCTGTTTATAAAATCTACTTTATGAGGGTAGGAAACGGTCCCTGAATTGATTTATTTGTGGGCTGATGTTACAGAATGTTACATCCTCCAAAATGAGTGGGTTTGAGCAGGCATTGACTGCAGTCTTTGATAGTACTGAGAGCTTTGGCAGGGGAGTGTCTGATGTAAATGTCCTTGATAGAAGGAAGAAGCACTCCAGTGATTTTTCTGTGCCATGGAGATGATGCTTTGAATAGCCTTGCAATTATGAATTTCTCAGTTGCCATTCCAAACTTGGTTGCAGTCTAATATTGATTCTTTTCAATGGTACATTCATAAGGTTAACTGGGTTGTAGGCATAGATATACATTTTTGAAGCCATCAAAGAAATTATAAACATTATGAATTCTTTATTTAGAGTGTGCTCATAGGTAGGAACTGGTTTCTGATTATGAAACTTGTGGAAATGAAAACTTGTTGGCTTCCCCCATTATCAATGTTGAGAACAGTTGTGCTAGAAAATAAATAAAGATTCAGTTTTTGAAATTTAATACATTTTCAAACCTTTCCGACATGTTTTCACTTTGTCATTTGGGGTTATTGGGTGTAGATTGATGGGCAAACATGGTGAATTTATCCATTTAAACACAATAAACAGTACATAAAATACTGGTGGAATCAGGCCAGGTTGAAAGTTGTTCTGTGGAAGTTGACATCCTGGGCATGCATGGACAGGTCTGAACGAGCTTGACGCTGTCTCAGCATTCTATAAAGGTGGCTTGCATACACTGATCCTGCTCATTTGGTTTTCATAGATAGTCAGTGTGCAAGTATAGTATCAGTATAGTAAAGTATCGTATCTGTAGCAATATAACAGTAAGCAAGCTTGATGCTATAGATGTTTTGTGGTTGGGCAATATGTCTCGTCAATGTCGTAACAGCCGCGATTCATTCTGCTATATCTCTGGCGAATATACACTTGCGCCTCAGAGGTGTTAGATGACTGCTCTTGTGAAGAAAGCTTATCATCTGTATTTCAGCTGGAAAAAAGTGGTGATCAAGGCATGGAATGGGTGCCTCACATTTGCTGTGCGACATGTGCTGTCAGTCTGAGAGCCTGGCTCAGAGGCACTCGAAACACTATGCCATTTGCTGTTCCGATTATATGGCGAGAACAGAAAGACCATGTGACGGACTGTTACTTCTGTTTGGCTAATGTGTCTGGTTTCTCTGCCAAAAACAAGAAGTCAATTGAATATCCTAATCTGCCTTCAGCAATGAGACCCATGCCACATGACGACAGTCTTCCAATTTTGAAACCACCAGAGGATTAGACCTTAGACCTTAGAACCAGATGAAGAAACTGCAATGCAGGGTAATGACAGTGACATTGACCCAGATTTTGAACCGTGCTCATCAGGCGATCCACATCTGATAACACAGTCCGAATTGAACGATTTGGTCAGAGATTTGGGTCTGTCAAAAGCACAAGCCGAGCTGCTGGGTTTGAGGCTGCAGAAATGGTGTTTGCTGTCACCAGGTATGAAAATTTCTGTGTTTCGAGGCCGACATCATGACATAACCAAATTTTTTGCATAAGTCGACAGTCTCTGTTTCTGTTGTGACATTGAAGGATTGTTCTCGGCCTTGGGTTGAGTGGCGTCTCTTCATTGATTCGTCAATGTTAAGCCTGAAAGCTGTTCTGCTACACAATGGCAATATTTATCCTTCATTACCTGTTGGCTATGCAGCACACATGAAAGAAACTTATAAGAATATGGAACTGTTACTGAAGCACATTCAGTATAGCAGGTAGAACTGGAATATCTGTGGAGATCTTAAAGTTGTTGCTGTGTTACTAGGACTGCAACTCGGCTGTACAAAGTACTGTTGTTTCATCTGTGAAAGGGACAGCCGTGCCAAAGAGTCGCACTGTTCTCAACAGAACTGGCCACTCTGTAAAAAGTTAGTTCCAGGACAGAAAAATGTGGCACATGAATCGCTTGTCGACCCAGCAAAGGTATTTTTGCCTCCTCTTCACATAAAACTGGGACTCATGAAGAATTTTGTGAAAGCACTGAACAAGGAAGGCGAAGGTTTTCGTTACTTAAGACAGATGTTCCCAGGAATAACTGATGGCAAGATCAAAGAGGGCATTTTTGTTGGCCCCCAGATCAGACATGTTATGAGAGACAAGCAGTTTGAAGATCTGATAGCTGGGCCAGAAAAAATTGCCTGGAAAGCCTTCAAAGATGTTGCTGACAATTTTCTGGGCAATTACAGAGCTCCAAACTATATTCAGCTGGTAGACAAACTTCTCAAAGCATACAAGACAATGAAGTGCAACATGTCACTCAAGATTCATTTCCTTCACTCACACTTGGACTTCTTCCTAGCAAATCTCAGTGCTGTCAGTGACGAACACGGTGAAAGGTTTCACCAGGACATTGCTACGATGGAGAAACGATACCAGGGCAACTGGAATCCATCAATGCTTGCTATCCCTAGATAGACAGATAGAAAAGACACTATATAATAGATAGATAGATAGATAGCAAGCATCTGTATGTGTGTTTTGCATTGCATTTCCATTTTTATTACAGTGATTTATGTTTTTCTTGAATTCTATATTAAACTTTAATTTAAAGTACAAGATATCATAACTGCAAATATATACTAACTAAAAATGACTTGAACAAAAGTTTACAAATAATCACAAATCTATGCATACTGCTGACACAGCATATCAGCAATGCACTCTTTGTTAAAAATATGTTACTCTACAGAAATTGATGAGAAACAACTTTCTTGACATGGTCTCGTGGAGCCCTATTGCTCTCTACAGGATTTCACTGTCGTTGATCTGTGTGGATGGTCAAACATTTGCTCTGTTTTTGTAAAGTTGGACCTTTCTAGTTACCTGCTAATAATTTATTGACCAATTAAACCTTTTTTGGTGCCCACAATACTAGTTGTAATCATTTTACTGAATCATTAAAAAAAAAAAACTAGGGGCGTTCTTAACTTTTGCACTTTTTTAAACAGACTTTTATTTTTAGAAATTGTATATTAATCTATTGATAGCATTAAAATGGAAACTAGATTTCCATAGGCTTATATCTAGAATAAACAATCCATTTGAGAGGGTGTTTCTTACTTTCTCACTGCACTGCCTCTGTGTGTTATGTGTGTATATCTCTAGTGGCAGGTTGCCCAGCTGGCAAGGAGATGTAGTAGAAGAAGCAACATAGAGTGGAATTTGGAGTTGTCAGGCAAAGGTGGGAAAAGGCTCAATGCCAAAATATAAAATTAAGAAAGTATTAGTGACAGATCAGAAGGTAGGACAGGGGGCTTTGTGGCTGTTTGAGGCACAGTGTTTTGCATGTTGAGCTCAATTAGTTAGAGTGGTGCTAATGCCATTACAAAGGTTTCTCTAATAACCAATTAGCATTAACACATGACTAATTAAAGATATGCTAAGGGATTAGGATGCTGAAGGAATTTCTGCTAAAAATGGGTCTTTGCAACCATATAAGAATAATAAAGTAACAATTAGTCATTTGAGGCAGTAATAGCCATTATAAACACTAGTAATGCCTTGGGTACATTTTTAAATCAATTTAATGGTATCTTGATAATAAATGGTATCAATTTCTATCCAAAGTATGAACATTTCTGGGTGACCCCAAACATTGAACAATCTCTATATATAATCTTCATTTGGATCTTGATCTTTGTTTCTCCGCAAATGAATTAGAAGAAGAAGCACTAGATGGCAGTAGAGAGACAGCTAAAACATAGGCATTGCATTAAGAATCTCCTCCGGGCTTATACTATTGAAGACTGTAGTACGCCAGTCACGCCTCAAAACACAGACATTCAAACTAAACAAATTGTTGTGCTTTAAATTAACTAAAGAGATCTTCATTTAGATCTTGATCTTTGTCCGCGAATTCCACGCATGCGTAGACCACCTTCCAGTTTAGTACATTGTTGTTACTCACGGATGCCAACAATGTGCCGGAATAACGAAAGGGGTGGTGGACAGTGTTACGCTGGTTAGCTCCTGAGGCCTGGTTAGAGAATGAGATTGCCGAAGATAAAAGGTACGTGCCTACGTAACATATGAATGAAAGAAAGACAGTTGGTAAAATGAATGACAACGTAACAGCACGTTCCGGAAATTATTATTGTTACGATGTAGCCGGCGAGTGCTGTGCGTCTCACAGTTGTACCGTGGCTTCCTCACATGTCAGTGAAGTGATCCCTATTTATGCTTGAAAGAGCCTGGATACCTATGTGTCCCCCTTTAATAACCATTGCTCCGTGTATATTGCCTTACTCTTTGGATTGCCACAAAGCAACCTGCGAGATTGGAGAAAGGTTGAGAAGACATCGTGAGAGGAAACAACAGCGTTGTGAAAATGAGACGGACTGTGAACAGACAGAAGCAGAAATGCTGCTACACCACCACATAATTACTATTCAGACAGTGATTCCGAGTAGGCCGTTCCTATCAAATCAATGTCCCAGGGTTTTCTTTTGTAATTTTGTTTCCCTTATAAAAAATCATAATGCTGTGCGACGAAGGGCCCAGTTCATGACTGGCAGCCATGTTTAAACAGGGAGCCCTTCACAGACAACTTTAACACGCGCAATGTAGTTGGGCGCACATGGCTAGTAATATACTGTATATCTCTATATATTTATTTAGAAAAGGTAAATTTTATTTTTATGCTGAAAAAGGTGCTCTAAAAAACTGTATTTGTTAATGCTCAAATGTGCTCACTTCATGTAGACTGATCATTAAACATGAGAAATCAAGGGACATTCAAATATATTGCAGTTTATGGTTAACTGTTATACCAAACAGAATAAATATACAGTACTAAGTAATATTCAAGTAGAAACTTTGGCAAATGAAATAAATTTCTTATAGTCAGACATGAGAAGACATGACTAGTTTAGCCATACTGAATCAATCTTTTTTTTTATTTTTTTTTATTAATTTTATTGCAATCCATACAAAGCAATCACGTTTTTACAAAAAGAAAAATTGAGTTAAAGAACAGATCGATCCCCACCCCTGAGAGAGAGAGCAAGCCAAACGGCGTAAAATTTAAGGCTTGTAAACATACCTAAATTAATAAGTTCTCTGTTCTTCATGCATACTGAATCAATCTTGACCTAGTAGCCACTAAACTATATCAAGTAAGCTTTAAAGCTACTAGGACTTCACCAGTAACTCACAATAGTGTTCAAGAAGCAAAAACATTGTTGTGCAATATCTATCTATCTATCTATCTATCTATCTATCTATCTATCTATCTATCTATCTATCTATCTATCTATCTATCTATCTATCTATCTATCGTACTAACAGCATACTCACTTGACACATACTTACCTATAAAGTAAATGTCTCATGTTGACTGATACTTTTCTACCCAGCCAGAAAACTCTTGCACTGATTGATATGGAGAGACTTGCAAGGTGGAGGAGTTAACAACCAGAAAATAACTGTATTTGGATGAACTACTCTTACAGCGTAGTCATTTTCTGCTGAGCTATGTGTTGTTCTACAAAATCCAAGCCCATCATCTAATAGCTTGTATTTTTATCTTAAGTGTAGATGGTAGTGACATAAAAATGCTATCTTTGTAGAAGGACTAACCTAAAGCAGTTTGCAGCAGCCCCCAAGTCCTCTAGAATCTTACCACGATGTTGACTTTTAACAGTCTGGCAGAAACAGACAGACAGTTGCCGTTTTGGAACTGAAAGTAATTACTCACCCCCAAGTACTGTGTACCCTTCTAAGAGTGAACTTCTTAGTTCCTTTTAAATTTAAACCACATATCTGATGTCCTAGGCTCAACCTCTGTAAAATATAAATGCTGCTGAATCCTCTGCCTGCATTCATTCAAATTTAGTACTGATTTCCCAACTCCATCATGCTCTCTGTATTTTTATTTTAACTATAGATATTTGGTTGATTTTCCCTTAATGTCTCTTTCTTTCTAATAGTCTAGTTGCTGTTTTTTAAAACTAGACATATTACTTCTTGTAGTGAATCCCCTAAATCTTGACTAGCCGTCTCCTAAAAATGGGGATCAAGGCATTATCATTTCACTTCTGGTCTGTTGAGAGAGTTTATTACTACAGTCTACAGCTGAAATCATCCTTTGTTTTGAATTTAGTTATCTACAAGTAGCAACAGCCTTTTACTCAGGTATATCATAAAATTGCATGAAACTCCTGAAAAAACACTCTGACAGCACAAGATATTGTTATCAAAAATTACAGCAGCCCATTCCAGAGGTTTTCCTTTAAAAAAAGGAGATTATAAAAGCTATCAACTTTTCCATATTAACTGAGCTTGGTTGTAACTCAGATATGACCCTGCACTCATTTTAAAAAATGCTGCAGATATTTGGGTCTCTTAATAAATGCTCTAGGTAAAGGATGTTTGGTACTGGTTCAGCAGCTCGAATTAAAATAGGAAATCCAGATATATAGCAGAAAAATGTAATTACATGTATAAATCCTCAGAAGCTACTGAATGACCCAAAATTCTCCCCCCAGCTGCTGTCCTCCATTCCTTCATATTGGTAATGGCAGAATTTGGTGACCCTTGGTGTAAGTATAAGAAAAACCAAATTGAAACTAATGCAAGCATCAAAATCTACTCAGATTTTATGACTATGACTATGGCTGCTTTACTTGTCCTTTAAATCAGAACTTTTCCCTTTAGAACTTAGATCTGTTCCTTCAAAAGAATAACTTGTGCTCATTCGCTAGGAGCATATTTGTGGTTAGCACTTTTATCTTATGTCACCTGTGTCCTGGTTTCAAGACGTACTCCTCATAGATGTTTAGCAGTAGTAGTAGTAGAATTAAAAATGGCTATGCTTATTCAGAGTTTGCACATTCACCTTGTCTCTGCATGGGTTTTCCACTCACGTTCCAAGGACATATGGATTAAGTAGATTAGTAATTCCAAAGTGGCCTTCGCCGCGACTGTAAATTTGATTAAGTGGGTCTGATAATGTTATGTGTGTCACATGTGCAGTTTTAGCTAATATTATTATTTATAATATCTTTACAATAAAACTTCTTATTAGTCATACAATATCCATCCCTTTACTAAATACAACTAAACAGATTTTAGGGTCACAAATGCAAAACTGGAACCAAGGGAGCCAATCCATCACTCTGGGACAATTTATAATCACCAATTAGCCCAACACACCTCTGTAAGGAAAACTCAAGCAGACGAAATATTTTAGGTAACAGTAAATACAAGAAGTATTTACCCCTTCGGACAGTTTCACATTTTATTGTTATTCAATATTGAATCACAGTGGCTTAATTTGACTTTTTGTTACTGCTTAACAGAAAAAGATTATACAATGTAAAAACAGATCTCTGCAAAGTGGTCTGAATTGTTTATACATATAAAACACAAAATAATTGATCTTGTAGGTCGTCATCCCCTTTCATATGACACACAACAATCATTTATTTCTCATTTAGCTCCAAATCACACAATGAATATCTAAAAGGGCTTAAATGGGCCCTGTTTTTTGACATCCCCCCAACCTTGACTCCTTAAGAAGACAAAAAAAAAAAATGGAAGAAATCTTTTGAAAAGCAATTCAGAGAGAGAGACCTCCATCCAAGTAGGTTGAGTGTGCAATGGGTGTCAAAAAATGGGGTAAATACAACACACAAAACTGAACACTCTTCACAGAGCTGAATGGCAAATCTATCAGTGCCACCTCTAAAGTACAATACATAGTACAAACGACTTTGTTCTTGCACAGCACTCCCCACCAAGTGCAGGTACAGGGCGCCATGACAAAACCTAAATCGTTACTGGTCTAGCCAGTTGGTTTTGGAAGTCTCAGAATTAGTTGACATCTGGAGTCAAGGGGTTTCAATTGTAGTTGTGGTGGTGTGATATGTTGCATATAGGTTGATAAATATTTTTATGTCTATATTTGTAAGCTGGACAAACCACAGCTCTTGTTTCAGGAGGCATGTTTTACTATATTGATAAGAACAGCAGTGCTTTGATGTTTACCTAACCAACTCCCCAACCACAAGTCTTTAGGACGGACTCAGGACGTGAAATTTATGGTACGTATCAAACTGGTTTGGCAAGGGAGGCTGTGCTTGGACTTACATGAACTTATAATACATCCCCTGCAGGTAGGCCATAAACTGCCTGAACAAAGCAACTAGGGGATGAGTTATACCTGAGCGCTTTCTTTGGTGATTGGCACAGGAAGGTTTGTGCTTGTCAGCAGCTATACAGGAACAATAAAGGAAGACACTTGCAAAAGCATCCACTCTATCTGCCATGCTGCATACTGATGAAAGCTGACCAGATGATGACCTGAAGAAATCAGACTGACTGGGCCTGTGCAGATGATGAGTTGACCAGGAAGAGTCAAATGCAACTATAAGTTATTGTGTCACCTGAAATTACACATCTAGCATTATCAGGTTGTATGGTCTTGGTTTATAAAGCCACATTCTCGTTGTTTGTATGGCACTAGTTATAAAACCATTTATTACTTATACATAGTTACAGTAAGTGTGTAGCTCTTTCTCCTGCCTGTTGTTTCACTGTGTAATTTCCTGAGGTTACAGATAAAGAAGGGAAGGAGATAGGAAGGACTGAAGTGAGGTAGTGTATCTGACCACAGAGTGACAAATGTATTGGATTGGAAGCATTTTGGTTACACAATAAAGAAGATGGAAAATAGGGCCTTCATAAGACCCTACATGACAAAACAGTAGTCTAAATGCACCATATCTGGATGAACCAGATTGTGGTGTGCCTAATGAACACAATGAGGACAAAAGAACATGCCAAGAAACTGTGTGAACAGCACAAGTCAGGGGATGGAGAGAAGAAAATGTCCAAGTCACTGAATAGCCCCTGGAGTCCAGTAAGATAAGTCATGGCACAGCTGTAAAATTGTCTACAGCAGGATGTCCAGAATACTGAGTGCTTATGCAAGAAGACAACAAGTGAAAAGAGGCCATCAAGAGACCTATTAGAACTCTGAAGGACTTGCAAACTACAAGTTTGGAGAGACTAAGCTCAAAACATCTGTTGCTCAAGTACTTTCCCAGTTGCATCTTTTTATGGAAGAATGACAAAGAGAATGTCCCTGTTAAAAAACACACATGATATCTTGGCTAGAGCTTGCCAGCAGGAACATGGGAGACGCTGAAGTCAGATGGAAGAAGGTACTATTGTCTGATGAGAGCAAAACTAAGCTTTTTGGCATTCAGACCATAGGACCTTCTTCCATCTGAATGCTATGCTTTACCATCTAAATGGTATGCTTTGTAAATGCCAAATGCTTCTTTGTGACTGAACCTGGAAGACTCGTGAGTAGAGAAGATAAAATGAATGCAATAAAGTATGAGAGAATCTTTGAAGAAAACCTGATACAGTCTGCA
The DNA here is from genome assembly GCF_016835505.1 of Polypterus senegalus. Lineage (NCBI taxonomy): Eukaryota > Metazoa > Chordata > Cladistia > Polypteriformes > Polypteridae > Polypterus > Polypterus senegalus. Next base: position 30,457,842 of record NC_053165.1, read on the forward strand.
AGAAATCTGTGCCTTGGAAGAAGATTTGTGTTCCAGCAGGACAACAACCTCAAGCAGAAATCCAAAGCTACCCAGAAATGTCTGAAAGGTCCTGAAGTGGTCAAGTCAAAGTCCAGATCTCAATCCAATTAAGAATGTGTTGATGGATTTCAAAAGGCTGTTCACTCACGATCTCCATGCAGCCTGATAGAACTTGAGCAATTATACAATGAAGAATGGACAAACATCGCATCATCCAGATGTTCAAAGCTGATAGAGACTTGTATACACAGACTCAATGTTGTCATCTACTAAATGCTAGCTTGATGGGGGTGAAGGCTTAAGCAATCAAACAATTTTGAGTTTTACATTGTAATTAATTTAGACCACTTACAGAGATCTGTTTTCACTTTGACATTTGTTTAAAAAGTAGAAAATGATTAACATTCATAGAAACCAAAAATATCTGTTAAGGCCTCCAGAGGACACTCCAGCTCCCCAGACACCTGACACAAACAGGCTGTGGACACAAGTCTACCACAAACAAGAACTTTTATTCTTTTTCATGGGAAACTCTTCCCTGGCAAGTGTTTCCCACACCATAAGCACAAGTACAAGCAGCACACAGTGATTCTCTTTGTCTTGGTCTACTCCCTGCCTTTCTTTCCTGACTCTTGCTCCCGGAGCAGTGGCAGGCAGCTCCTTTTATATTAAACCCATAATCATGGCTTGGGAGCACTTCTGGGTTAAGCTGGAGGCCAACAAGGTAGGCTCATTAGTCTCCACAGTGCCCCCTGACAGCACCCATGGAACCCAACAGGGCTGAGCTGAGGGGCTCCAGTTCCCATGTGGCCCTGAGGGAATCCATGACACTGCTGTAGCCCAGAGGGGCTGTGATCCAGCGATCCAGGGGAGACGGTGCCCTGTGCATGCTATCTCCCCTAGTCCTTCCTTTCTGAGGGTATCCTAGCCAGGCAAGGGTCCTGTCATCACTTATACTGTATATTAATGAATTGTTAAACTATGGCCAGTTGACAATGGATATTTGTATTAACTCATAACTACATGTGATACTTTTCAGAAGACATCTCTTCTTGACAGTCTATTTTCTGAGACTCATTCATCTATTTTTCTGGTTCAAATCACCTTTTCCATTGCAATTTCTGGCCTCTGCTCTTGCTTGTAGGCACCGAGATTGCAAGATCCTATGGAGGCGACCACACTTGCCGGAAGGTGTTTCTTATCTGTTTCATGTGTACATCTGACACTTTTACAGTTGTCTTTTTCTAAAAAAAAGTGCACTAACAGTATATATAATATATAATAAACACACTGCCACTGTCTGCTGAGCTAACAGAACTGAAATGCTGCAATAAGTTACAGTAAACCCATTAAGGTTTCATTTCCTGTACACTCCACCTGCTCCTTTCACACCTTCTTTTTTCCATTTTAATGAAAATGAACGAGGCAGTGATTTAGCTTGCCATTGTGAGGCCACATTGCAGCAAGAACAAAGAAGTGGTGTCCTTGCATATGACAACAGAAGAGTCTCGCCTGGGCTTTGCACAGCTTTGCTCACATACCCTCTAAGCCTTGTAATCTCTCGAAACCTAGCATCATTCCTCAACAAATTTCTGAACTGTTTTAAATTTTATCCAGGATTTCTAATGGGACAAAGGTCACATTTCATTGTTTGGACACTTACTGTATAAGTGACCTTCAGAACTCGGGTACACATTCACACTGTGTGAAATCCATGGGTTTTATTACAATAAAGTACCTTACAAAAGGTTTTGAAAGTTGCAAAACATTTGTGTTCTTCTCTCTTTTTCTCTCTCCTTCCACTCCTCCAGATGAGCCTTTTCTATCCTCCACACCAACTCTAATTCACTTGGATGAGGTTGAGTGGCTTCTTTTACCTTAAACTCGGAACTACTTCTAGTGCTAAAACATAGCCTGTTCTAAGCACTTCTGGGTCAAAGTAGGGATGATAGATCCATGCAGCACCCCTAGTGGTACCCACAGAACCCAACAAAGCTGCCCTGTGGGACTACAGTTCCCAGCATGCCTTGCACCCCAGGAAGACTGACACCTATCATGTTGGGGCAGCATATAGCCCTGCCAGGTTTTTTCCCTTGTCCTTTCATCCTATGGAGTAAGGATCTTCAGTCCATCCCTGCCAAGAAGCTAATGCGACCACATGCATATTAGCTTCCTTTATCATTCTTCTGGCAAAGGCACGGGACATGTTGCCCTTCTTTGTGCCCACTCACTACCATGGCCTTTCATACAAGTAAGGGAGTGGAACCAATCCCGACTGGGATACCAGTGCATTTGTGCCATACATCACACCAGCTATCCTAATTCATGTATCTTTGGGAAGTGTTGGCAAAGAATGTACTCCAAGAACCTCACAGACATGGGGACAACATACAAAATTCACAAAGACAATTCATTATTTGGTGCAGTGAAAGTGAATAGCCAGTTACTTGGTTTTGCTGATGTTAACTTGCAGACAATTCTCAAAGTTCTCCTCCTGACTCCAATATTCTGTCTCATCCCCTTTATCAATACATTAGAACATTAGAACAATGTAGATGAGAACAGGCCATTCATCCTAACAAAGCTCGCCATTCCTATTCATTTAATTTGTCTAAAATAACATCAAGTCTAGTTTTGAAAGCCCCTAAAGTACTACTATCTACCATGCTACCTGGTAGCTCATTCCATGTGTCTGTGGTTCTCTGTATAAAGAAAAACCTCCTAACGTTTGTGTGAAATTTACCCTTAACAAGTTTCCAACTGTGTCTCCGTGTTCTTCATGAACTCATTTTAAAGTAACATTCTCAATCCTGATCACCCTTTTTATATCACAGGATAATATTTGCCATTTTCCAGTCCTTTGGAATTTTTCCAGTGTGCTATGAAAGTATGTATCAAGGGTTTATATGTGTACTCGCTAACCTCCTTGAGAATTCAAAGATAAATATTATCTGGTCCTGGTGTTTTTTTTTTTGATTTGAGCTTATTTAATCTGAGCAGCACATCTCCCTCTATAATTTTTAAATCACTCAGTACCTCCTTAGTAGTCCCTGTGACCACTGAGAGGTTATTTATTTCTTGACATGTAAAGACCTCAGAAATGTTACTTTAGAGCATCTGCACCCCATTAGTGAAGAATCATATGAGAAATTCTGCAAGCAACATGAATTGATGTTATATTTATAGTCCAAGAACTACAGTGAAGAAAAAAGAAGACATGATTGTCCCCTATGGTACTCCAGTGTTGCTCACATCCACACCAGAGACACCAGTCTTCGAGTCTCACTCACTGTGGTCTGCCCAATAGGTAGTCCTCAATCCAGGACACCATTGGCTCATCCACCTGCATATCCCTGAGATGCCATGAACTAGATTAAGCACGTCTGAGAATTTTATCTTTATGCAGACTGTAGAAATTATACCAAGTAATCTATAGAATTTTGCTGCAATAGCCTTAAAACTCATTAGTATTCACAAATGCTTCAGTCTGAAAAGTATACTGTTTTTGAGACAATGCTTAATAACATTAATTTGGTGATCTCTTTATATTAATGTTCTGTCTGCTTTGATGGGATGTTACATTTCAGAATGCACGATTCTTAACTATAAACCTAATGGGAAAGTATTCTGTCACTCAAATTTTGTATTAAAGGAAACAAAGAAGTTTAAGTTAACCAGAAGAGTTAAACCATCAGTTTCGAGGGTTTTAACTATTAATAGGCCACATTTAGAGTATGCAATATTAAAAGAGCAAGTGACATTATATATTAAAAAAAACAAGTGAGCAGACGATTCCTGTCTGCGTCACATACTGTATCTTTGGCAGGGTTTTTTCACAGTTTAGGGGCATACAGCTCAGCAACATCAACTCAATCTGCTCTTTCTGGCACAGAGAATAAGAGAGCAAGGCAGGGAAAAGCACTGGAAATGGGAAATAAAAAATAAATAAAAGCAACAAAGCTGCCGTTACACACCATTCAATTTTGGTTCTATCATTTTCTGTCCTTCCTTGATGTCCAGACTATGCGCATTAGAACCTCGAAACGTTGAACCGAGTTCATACGTTCACATTCTGAGTCTTCTAATATCAAGGCTCACTCCTTCTACTTGTTCACAGGCTTGTTTTTCACTATAATTATCCTGCTGGTCTTTACATACAATTTGTACATACATTTTCTTTACAGCTTTTCCCAATTCAGTTCTTATGTAGCACACTTCACAGCAGACCGGCTTAAGACAAGCGCTTACAGAGATTTTCAAATGCAAAGCCGTAACAAAAATGCACACACTTAAACAGGCTAAGGCAACTGAACCTCTGTGGTGTGAAGCAGTGAAGGCTACAAGATGTCGAAAACCAAGTCTTTTAAAAGTTGATCGAGCAGAATTTGTTCGGTTAAGCAGCATACTGTATAACATATTTGACATTATGGTTAAAATTTTGAGAAAGGTCAACCATGTCTTTACAGAAAGAATCTGAAAAAACTATGAAGTTCATGCAGTTGAACTGGGAGCTCTTACTGTGTGGAGTGACTAATTTGTACAACCAAAATATTGTGTAAACAAAGGTGCGTGATTGTGTTGGATGATCTCCTCCAATTTGTAAAAAACTTGAACCTTGAACCCAGAACCGTCAATGACATGACTGGGATGAACGGTGCAAAGTGGGCTGTGCATTTATCAAACGAAATCCAAACAGAAGTTCAAATTCCCAAAGTACTTTAATAAATAACCCAGTTAATACTGTCCTAAAAACAAGTGCTCATCCATGACAGTAAAATTCAATCAATAAACAAATCCATGAATAAAAACTAGATGCAAATTTTTGTTTCCATTTTTTTTACTCATCCACATTGAGCACATCTTTCACTCTTCTTCTCCCCAGCTCACTCCATTGGGTCCTGAAGCCAGCAGAGACACCCACAACTAATGGTCTGAACTCTCATTTCGATTGCCTCCATGGGCATCTGCAGGTGATGCTTATAACCGGCCCTCTATCTTCCACTATGCTCTCCTGGCATCTCTCAGATCCCTAGGAGGAACTTCCAACTCACTCCAAACTGGTCAACGGTGCATGATCCAACCCTGGAGTGCCAATTACTTGCTTCCTCATTGGGTCGCCTGTCTCTGTACCTTCATGATCTGCATAGATGCCACTGTCCCCCTCTTTTCCTTTCACGTTTTTTTTCTCTCCTCATTCAAGCTCTCCATAAACCTCCGTGGGTACTGTATTTGTGTATATTTCTGTTTAATGTATTACATGGTTATTTTTGTGTTCAGCATTATGTTTGTGAGTTGGATGTACTATCATTTTGTGTTTAAAATTAATAATAGTAATAATAATTCTTTACATTTACATAGCGTTTTTCTCGCTACTGAAAGCACTTTACATAGAGGTGGGGAGCCACTTCAAGCACCACTAATGTGTAGCATCCACCTGGTTGATGTGACGGCAGCCATTTTTGCTCCAGTACGCTCACCACACATTAGCTGTTACGAGAGACAGTTAGCCAATCAGAGATAGGGAATTTAGCCTGGACATTGGGATACACCCTACCCTTTATGAAACATGCCCATGGATCTTTAATGACCACAGACAGTCAAGACCATGGCTTTACGTCTAATCCAAAGAACTGTTCCATTTTTACAGCACAGTGTCCACAGCACTGCACTGGGGCATTGGGATCCACTCTCAGACTACAGGGTAAGTGCCCCCTGCTGGCCTCACCAACATCTCTCCTAGCAGAAGCCCACACTTCTCCTAGATGATCTCCCATCCAAGTACTGGCTGAGCTCAAACATGCTTAGCTTCAAGTGGATGACCTGCTCTTAAGTGCATGTGATATGGCCTCTGACCAGGCAGCATTTGTATTATGGGATGTCACTCTGGACTTATAAGTGGAAGTGTTGCATATAAGAATAAATTACATAGAGCACAGAGGTATAGCAAGTGTCATACTGTAGATCATGGTTATGCGAAGCTTGTTTGGCATAAGTATCTCACCACATAGAGACACCCAATAAATGGAAAAAAAATGCATGACCTAATTAAACACTGGCACCAGTATGACATGAACATGCACAGATTGTAGGCTATACGCCTGCAACATTTTGAACCCAATGTAGGTAGGTACATACCTACTTTTCTTTGTCATGACATAATTTTTCATTTTAAAGCCAATGTGTAATGACAGATATGCCCTTCAAGTCTATGACTTTTTGGCATGTCTGTGCCCTGTAAAAGAGAGGAATGTGCGAAGAGCTCAATATCAAACTTACTGTAGAATAAGCTACCAAGTGGTAGGGTAGGCAGTAGGACTTTCAAAACTAGACTTGACATTGTTTTGGAGGATTTAAGTGGTTAGAACTGGCAAGTTTTATGGGCGGAATGGCCTGTTCTTGTCTACATGTTTCTAATGAAAGTGATACTTTATCATATTCTGTATCTAGCAATTTCCACAAAGGTTTAAAGCAGTTCTAATAATGACTTATTATATAAAACTGGCCCAGATTAAACCAATTTATTTAAAAAAAAAAATGAAGATAATAAAATCCATGCCACTTATTAAAGTATTTTTGTAATAATTTTGTAATTCTTTGTACATCCAATCCATACTGTGCACAGCTTACCACACCACACCTGAACTACTGAAACCTCAAGCTCTTTGCCCTATTTTTTCCACATTAATATTAAAAAGTAACTTTAGATCTTTCATATCAAGTTTCTTTCCCTTCAGTGTTTCTGCTGTAATTGAAATATGTTTAAATTTGTGTGTTATAAGGAATGAAGTAAAAAAATATGCGTTAAAATTGCATGTGCGATATTGAGGCCATTATACAGTGTAAACATTATCCCTTGACTTCTCTCTGTCATGCGTTGATTCCTTTAGCTCATGAATATTTCTCCTCTCTTAAATGCCTGGCTATTTTTCTGCAATATAAAATAATTTATAGTGATCAGTAAGTTTAAGTGACTTATGAGGCTTTAAAAATAAACTATCTATCTATCATATAGTGCCTTTTTATATGTATCTACCTTTCTATTTTTGTTTATGAATCACACTGAGAAGAGGTGCTGCCACACAGATGTGGACATTGAGATAATTAAATATACAGCATCTCATCATGCTTAAAAGCTTGAATTAAAATGCTGGCCAGAACTAGTTGCTCCTAATTTTGTCTACACTGCCTCAAAGATCAGATCTCAGTGACAATGGCTCTATGGCCTACAATTTGTGCTAATACCAAATTCGATTATGTAGTGGATTTTTTTTTCATTTATTAGACTTCCATATGTGGTCATGTACACTCTTGACCTACCATACGAGCCTAACTTAGTCCAAATTCTATTTATTCTTTTTAAAGTACCTTTCAGCTTGTATAAGTATCAGCAGGAGTCAAAGCTGGAATTGGGCAATATCACACCAAAGGGTACACACATTCATACAGCCATACTTAATCTGAGCAGGGCAGCTTAAAAACAACAAGAATCCAAAAACTGCATGTCTTTTGGATGTGAAAGAAAAATCAGAATACCATGAGAAAAATTAGTACAGGCACTGGGAGAATGCACAGTCTCCACAAACACAATGATTATGCTGGTGTAGGAACTCTTGATGCAGAAGACTACACCACTATACAGACCCATTAATTATTATCTACTAAATGATCAGTTGTGAAGATCTGTTTAGATAAATTAGAATAATGGTCACTTGAGCAGGAGTTGAGAAGAAGCTTCATATTGTCATTGTTTCCTAATCCTGATATACAGTAAATCATACTGCTCATCCGAGTATATTAGTGAGCATGTACAGCCCAGCTAGAGGAACACATTAGAACACATGGAAAAAAAAATTTAATTTGTGTGTGTCATTGCAAATAACCATGTATAAAAGCATTAAAGAATGTAGAGCACCACTTTCATGTTGTGTGAATTACTTAGGAACTTTGTCTGTGTAAGACATGATAGGAAGAAGAAAGCTCTGTGACCTCAGTGAGGGTATAATGAACGCATAAACTATACTATGTATTTAATATTTCAAGCGCTTCTGATAAGCAGTTCAATTGCTTGGATTTAAAAGCTTTTTATTTAGGCAAGCTGCATGGACAGGATGAGTTTCACTCAAATATGCCTGTTGGACGCACAATTTTTGTAACGGCTACGTCAAACTCGGTATGTGGGAGGGAAAATTATACCGCATTAGGCAGGAACCTTGAACGGTGTAAAAGGGGAATTGAAATTGATGCCCAACTTAAGCTTTAATGTGCTGCCCAAAGTTGTCTACTGCCTTGGCTTGAAGGTTAATGAATAGAAGTGACATTTTCCAATTATTTTGTCACTCTGTTCCATTTTCTGTCTCTTTTATGTGTATAAGCGTGCGCTGAAATGGTCAAGTGTCCCAGCTATTCGTGACTTTTATCCTCCATCCTGTGCTACTAGGGTAGATAGTAGTAAACAAGTTCAGTTAACAAATGAAGCCTTGGACATCTTCAAGTTGCCTCTTCACCATCTTGCTTTATGAATTTTTTGAAAGCAACATGGCTTTCAAAAATTCAAACCGCGTTATGGTTCTACGTTATGCTATACTGGTTGGATTGTTAATTGTATCATTTGGCACAGTAAACTGACCGTCCAAAATATGTAAATGACGTGCTGGAACTAACACGGCAACTTTAATTACTTTATGTTTGTTTATGGAGATATCTGAAATTGGCAACACAGAAATTCATCCATCCATCCATCCTCTTTCGCTTATCCGAGGTCGGGTCGCGGGGGCAGCAGCTTAAGCAGAGAGGCCCAGACTTCCCTCTCCCCGGCCACTTCTTCCAGCTCTTCCGGGAGAATCCCAAGGCGTTCCCAGGCCAGCCGGGAGACATAGTCCCTCCAGCGTGTCCTGGGTCTTCCCCGGGTCCTCCTCCCTCTGATCATCGGCTACAGAAATTCATCCCAACTCAAAACTCAGCCACGTGGTCTGATGTAGGCATCGTTACTGACTTTGAAAATGCTTTCCTCTCCGCCTTGTAAACTTATTCTCCATATTGAATGCTTAACATTAAGTAATCATTATTCATTAAATGCAACCATTACTTTGGCTATCATTTACTCTATGTTGTGATTTGATTGGATTTCATTTGGAAAGGCACACTGCTGTGTATAGATGGTCCCACAATTCACACTGTACGTTAGAACTACAAACAAACCATGAAGTCCAAGGAACTCTGTGTAGACTTCCGCAAGCAAAGTGTGGTGAGGCATAGATCAGAACAAAATTATGAAACCATTTCTTAAGATCTGAGTGTTGCCAGGAGCACATTGGCCTCAAAAATTTTGTGAGAGATGCCTGTCTGGCCAAGCAAATAACCACGCAAGATGGACCTTGATATGGGAGATGACTAAGAACCCAATGGTCACTTGGAGAATCTGTTGGAAGGAAGACCATTTCAGCACACACCTGTGTATATAAGGTCCTACAATTCTCACTGCATGTTGGGATAAAAATCAAGCCATGAAGTCCAAATATCTTTTTGTAGACCTACGCAATCAAATTGTGGTGAGGCACAAATCCGGACAAGGTGATAAAACCATTTCTAACACTTTTGGTATTCCCAGGAGCCTAATGGTTTCAATAATTCTGAAATGAAAGAAGTTTGGAATCACCAGGACTGTTCCTAAAGTTGACTGTCTGGCCATACTGAGAAGCCAGGCAAGAAGGGCTTTGATCAGGGAGAGGACTAAGAAAGCAATGTTCACCTGGGCAACCTGTCGGAAGGATAACCATCTCAGCACACACCTGTGCCTAGAAGGTCCATCAATTCACACTGCACGTCAGGATAAAAATCTAGCCATGAAGCCCAAGGGACTCTTTGTGGACATCTGCAATGAAATTGTGATGACACACCGAAAAGGGCAAGGGGGTTAAAACCATTTTTAAACCTTGAGTGTTGCCAGGAGCACAATAGCCTCAATGGCTTTGAAACAGAAGACATTTCAAACCACCAGAACTCTTCCTAGAGTTGACTGTCTGGAAACAGTGAGTAGCCATGCATAAAGGGCCTGGATCAGTGGGGTGACTGAGAACCCAATGGCCACTTGAAGAATGTGTCAGAAGGATGACCATTTTTCCAGGACTTAATCAGTTAGGTGTTTAAGATGGAGTAGCTAGATGTAAGCTACTCTTGAGTAAAAGGCATATGATGGCATCTACAGGATTCTGGGAGAAAAAAGATTCTCTGGTCTGATGAAACAAAAATTGAACTCTTTGAGCAATATTCCAGGCACTGTGTCTGGCAAAGATCAGGCAATGCTCATCACCTACCTAACACCATCTCTACAGTGAAGCATGGTAGTGGCAACATCCTGCTATGAGGTACTTCTCAGTGGAAGGGGCAAAGAGACTGGTCAGGAGGAATGAATTCAGCCAAATGCAACAAGGCCCATGAGGAAAACCTGCTCCAGAGGCCACAAGACCTCAAGTTAGGATGAGGGTTCACCATTCAACAAGATAATGACCCCAAGAATACAACCAGGACAATGCTGGCCACACTAACGCCCACACTTAAACACCATCGAACATCTATGGCTGTTTATAAATACTTCCCATCCAATCTAATGGAGCTTGAAAGGATCTGCTAGGTATATACAGTACATACAGGATATCTCAATGGTACTACAAAAATGGCAACAACATAAAATGAACTTTTGGATTTCTGCTATCCAAGACTAAAGAGAATTTTAATAGCATACATTCAGTCCATCAAGATAATTCAATAACACAATAATGGTTATATATTGGAGTTGCACCCACTCAGCTACAAACACAGGAATTACCACAATAACTGGCGTGTGGTCAAAGAAGGAGCTGAGTCTGATAGGAAAACACTCCACTGAGCAATTGCCCAAAAATATATAATTCTGAGTCTGTTCTACACTGTATCAGAGACTCCATGGGCAGGGCACTTTGGGAACACTTCCAGAAGAAAATCTTTTTATACTGAAGCAGACATCTTCAGGGTGTCTGGGCCTTATGTTATGATATCTGCTGGCAGATGGAATTTAAAATAATGTGGCTTTAAAGACATTTTTTCAACTCCTTTTTATTCTATTCTGTTCTTTTATTGACAGGAACCTCTATTGGATACAGGATCAGTTTTGTGACAAATCTGTTGTAAATATATAAAAAGATTAGCTAAATTGGGCAACATTTTCATGCAATGCTCATTTTTCTTCAAAACCATATGTCATATAGTATACAGCTATATATCATATTTTTTCGTCTTCATTAGGAGAATACAACAATGATACTTTCATGTCAATACAACCAATTATAATGTGAATATGTTATATACATCTGCTCCGCTAAGAACAGTATTGGTAGATTTGTATGTTGGCAGTTGACAAGCCATGCAGGTGGCACGTTGGTAATGTGGCTGTCTTGCAGGAAGGAGATTGTGAGTTCACATCTGCACTCCTGCCTGTGAGAAATATTGCTAAAAGGAGTATTCTTTTTCATTTACTGAAAAATTCCACCATGCACTGATAGTGTATGAAGCAAGCTATCAACACAGGGTTGGGCCACTGTAGGCAGCCAAGGGCCACACCCTAGTGGACTGTATAATAAATATTTTTTGCATGTATGAATAGCAGAATTGAAACAGTTCATCTACAACAGAAGACACTTTGTTTTTCTTTAAAAATATAACATTGATGTAAAGAAAAATGAATGAAGCCTAACTTTGACAGAGCTCAACAGAAGTTATTTTAAACAGGTGTGCACTCTCATATAATTCAAATATTTCAAAACAAGTTTTTGTCATGTCTACAGCAAGATTGAAACATCATACTGATCATTGAGAAAAGAAAAAAGTTACTTAGCATTCCAAATACAGTACTTAGTGTGCCAAGTTAGAGGAACATTCTTATAATCTGAGAAACTCCAGTTGCTTCTCTTCATTGTGAGGTGGTGACATCACTGTAACTGCTTTCAATTTTAACTAGTCTTATTAGGCACATGTCTACTTAAGACACCTGAAATCAATATAATAAATAAACATTTAAATAAAAGAAATCTAACAAATGCAGAGCATAATGTTGAAACTAAACACAGAAACGTTGTGCAATATATACAATAATTAATATACTCTGTAATGCATAGGGAACAAGTCTGGAATGGCAGTGCCAGGTAAAAAAGAAATAGGAAATGGAAAACTTATAAATTGTCCCCTGTGTATTTTAAGATTAGTGCAGGCAGGCATCTGCTAGGGTTGATAAGCCTGATATGTTTAATAGAAGCACCTGTACTTTAGGTAAAAGGGAAATCCAAGAGAAGTTAGAGGAGGCCACATCTTTTGAAAACCCCAGAAGTGCTTATTGCAGAAGCAGTAAATTAACAGAGAGGCCAGAGATATTAAAAGATGCCTGGTCCACTAAGTAAATACTCAGGTTCAGTGATGCAGGAAGGAGTACCAGCGACCTGGGACATAAAGCTACACCTTAACCTGACAGCTTTTCAGATTGTAAACAGTAGGGGACATGGGCAAAGACTTAATTCATCAGGACACTAGTCCAGCCAGGTAGTTGAGAGTGGAGCAGAGTGAAGAGATCTGTTTTGGGCCTGTGGTACAGTACTGATTTAGAGAAGAAAGTGAGTGGATGATTCACCTCATTCGAACGACTTAGTTCAAAGCGTGGGTCAAAAATGTGGGTTTAGTCCTAGTTAGGGCTTCTTTCTTGTTTGCTTTATTTTAATGCTGCGTGATTGTCCCTTCCTTATAATCATTTCATATTTTTTTATAATCATATTTTTGCTAAAGGACATTGGTTTGTCTTTTTGTTCTGGGTAAGAGTGACACACAGGGTTTCCCCTTCACTGTACCTATCCAACTTAATAAAAGGACAAGTATCTGTGTATCTGTATGTCTGTCCCATTGCTATTGTTTGGAAGAAAAATTAAAAAATAGGCATGTAGAGAAGGATAAAAAAAAACCAAACATTATAATAAAACTACCAGGAAAAGTTCAACAAATAAAAAAGTTGTCTTATCAACCTATTCTATTGTCCAACATTATATGCTGGCAACAGCATCATGGTAGAGACTTTCTAACACCTGCTCTGGCTATGTGAACAAGGTTTATAGCTGTAATGCCTAATAATAATATGTGAAAATAACATTAAATCGATAACACACATCAGAAACCAAAACTCTGACATGACTAGGCTAGAATCACTAAACCAGGAAAAATGTGTTAGCGAACGCCACTGCATTTTCCCAGAAAAATACTTTGACTATATGAGCTGTCAGTTTGATGAGCAACAGCCAAGAGGATGCTCTATCTGTAGAGGAAAAGGCCGCTGTGAGGATCAAATGGACAGCCCATGTATCAAATAAACAGCATGAGGTCTACGATGGTTACTTTGGGAGAATTAAGTGGATAGGACAGGCTAGGTCTGTTGGGCTGAATGGCCTGTTCTCGTCTACATTGTTCTAAAGTTCTAATGTTTGATAATGAACATAAACATATATGTGGACAGTTAGACTGCAACCCATCTTAGACAGATAGCACAGCTAGTATATATGTGTGTGTGTGTGTGCGCGTGTGTGTGTGTTCTAAGTAAGGGTGGCACACAGTGTTGCCTCATCACTTTACACACACATATATATATTTATATATGTATATATATACGGTATATATATACTGCTCAAAAGAATTAAAGGAACACTTTTTAATCAGAGTATAGCATAAAGTCAATGAAACTTATGGGATATTAATCTGGTCAGTTAAGTAGCAGAGGGGGTTGTTAATCAGTTTCAGCTGCTGTGGTGTTAATGAAATTAACAACAGATGCACTAGAGGGGCAACAATGAGATGACCCCCAAAACAGGAATGGTTTAACAGGTGGAGGCCACTGACATTTTTCCCTCCTCATCTTTTGACTGTTTCTTCACTAGTTTTGCATTTGGCTACAGTCACTGTCACTACTGGTAGCATGAGGCGATACCTGGACCCTACAGAGGTTGCACAGGTAGTCCAACTTCTCCAGGATGGCACATCAATACGTGTCATTGCCAGAAGGTTTGCTGTGTCTCCCTGCACAGTCTCAAGGGCATGGTGGAGATTCTAGGAGACAAGCAGTTACTCTAGGAGAGCTGGAGAGGGCCATAGAAGGTCCATAACCCATCAGCAGGACCAGTATCTGCTCCTTTGGGCAAGGAGGAACAGGATGAGCACTGCCAGAGCCCTACAAAATGACCTCCAGCAGGCCACTGGTGTGAATGTCTCTGACCAAACAACCAGAAAGACTTCATGAGGGTGACCCAAGGGCCCCATGTCCTCTAATGGGCCCTGAGCTCACTGCCCAGCAGCATGCAGCTCGATTGGCATTCGCCATAGAATACCAGAATTGGCAGATGCACCACTGGTGCCCTGTGCTTTTTACAGATGAGAGCAGGTTCACCCTGAGCACGTGACAGAAGTGAAAGGGTCTGGAGAAGCCATGGAGAACATTATGCTGCCTGTAACATCATTCAGCATGAGCAGTTTGGTGGTGGGTTAATGATTGTCTGGGGAGGCATATCCTTGGAGGGTCACACAGACCGCTACAGGCTTGACAAAGGCACCTTAGCTGCCATTAGGTATCAGGATGAAATCCTTGGACCCATTGTCAGACCCTATGCTGGTACAGTGGCTCCTGGTGCACGACAATTCCTGGCCTCATGTGGTGAGAGTATGCAGGCAGTTCCTGGAGGATGAAGGAATTGATACCATTGACTGGCCACCACACTTTCCTGACCTAAATCCAATAGAACACCTCTGGGACATTATGTTTTGGTCCATCCAATGCCACCAGGTTGCACCTCAGACTGTCCAGGAGCTCAGTGATGCCCTGGTCCAGATCTGGGAGGAGATCCCCACAACACCATCTGTCATCTCATTAGAAGCATGCACCGATGTTGTCAGGCATGTATACAAGAACACAGGGGCCATACAAAGTGCTGCGTACAATTTTGAGTTCCTGGAATTTAATTTTAGCAAAATGGACTAGCCTGCCACATAATTTTTTCACTCTGATTTTTGGGGCGTCTTTGAATTCAGGTCTCTGTAGGTTGATCATTTTCATTTCCATCAAACGATGTGGCATCCTTTCGTTCCTAACACATTACCCAGTCTATATCAGTATAGATATCCAGGAGGATTTCTTTTTCCCATTGAGATCTGATGTGTTTTCAAAGTGTTCCTTTAATTATTTTGAGCAGTTTATATATATATATATATATATATATATATATATATATATATATATATATATATATATATATATATATATATATATATATATATATATATTTGCAGCTGGAGCTCCACAAAGGGATAAAATGAATCACGTATCATAAAGTAGTTTTTATTCCTGAGCTTTCAACCCCTGCCAAGGGCCTTCATCAAAGGATAACGCTTAGCCTTACAAGAATCAAAGGCAATATATATCAAAAACTACATGGGGGTGGGGGTGAGGCGTGGAGGTGGTTAAGTTAGTGTGATCGGGGTTATTGGGAGAACATGTTCGTAACAAACAATACATTACACCCAATAACCCCCCCGATCAAACAGACCTTCTCTTCCATATATATATACTCAGCAAAAAAAGAAACGTCCCTTTTTCAGGACTGTGTATTTCAACAATAATGTTTTAAAAATCCAAATAACTTTACAGATCTTCATTGTAAAGGGTTTAAACAATGTTTTCCATGGATGTTCAATTAACCATAATCAATTAATTAACATGCACCTGTGGAATGGTCGTTAAGACCTTAACAGCTTACAGAAAGTAGGCATTTAAGGTCACAGTTCTGAAAACGCAGGACACTAAAGAGACTTGTCTACCGACTATGAAAAACACCCAAAGAAAGATGCCCAGGGTCCCTGCTCATCTGCGTGAACGTGCATTAGGCATGCTGCAGGGAGGCATGAGGAATGCTGATGTGGCTAGGGCAATAAATTGCCATGTCCGCACTGTGAGACGCCTAAGACAGCGCTACAGGGAGACAGGAAGGACAGCTGATCATCCTCGCAGTGGAAGAGCCCAGATCTCAATCCCATTGAGCACGTCTGGGACCTGTTGGATCGTAGGGTGAGGGCTAGGGCCATTCCCCCCAGAAATGTCCAGGAACTTGCAGGTGCATTGGTGGAAGAGTGGGGTAACATCTCACAGCAAGAATTGACAAATCTGGTCCAGTCCATGAGGAGGAGATGCACTGCAGTACTTCAAGCAGCTGGTGGCCACACCAGATACTAACTGGTACTTTTGATTTTGAGCCTCCCTTCATTCAGGGACACATTGTGAAACATTTTTAGTTTATGTCTTATGGTGTTGACTCTTTTAGTGTTCATACAAATATTTACACATTAAGTTTACTGAAAGTAAAAACAGTTGAAAGTCAGAGGGCGTTTCTTTTTTTGCTGAGTATATATATATATGTGTGTGTGTGTGCGTGTGTGTGTACTCTGTAGACAGATAGATAACGCTTTATTTGTTCCCAGAAGGAAATCTGGATTTTTTACAGAAATCCATCCATCCATCCATTTTCTAACCCGCTGAATCCGAATACAGGGTCACAGGGGTCTGCTGGAGCCAATCCCAGCCAACACAGGGCACAAGGCAGGAACCAATCCTGGGAAGGGTGCCAACCCACCACAGGACACACCCAAACACTCCCACACCCACACACCAAGCACACACTAGGGCCAATTTAGAACTGCCAATCCACCTAACCTGCATGTCTTTGGATTGTGGGAGGAAACTCCACGCAGGGAGGACCCGGGAAGCGAACCCAGGTCTCCTAACTGCGAGGCAGCAGCGCTACCACTGCGCCACCGTGCCGCCCTACAGAAATGCATTAAATAAATTAATAAATAAATAATATTGTTATATTATGTCAAACAACAAACCCCTTGGCAGTCACAGTGAGGCATTATACAGGAGCATTGCTGTTGATATAAAGGAGCCCCCTTGGCTGAAAGTCTTCCATGTTAGTGTGTCAGAAATACACCATTTCTCATAATGACACTCAGTTTTGTTTCAATTCTGTCCTTTGCTGCTTCCTCCAGGGGGTCCAGAGTGTATCCCATAACTGAGCCTGCTCTGTTAAATATCTTGTTGATTCGTTAGGCCTGTTGAAGTGATGTTACCAGCTCAACACACCCCAGCATAGGAAATTGCACTTAGCATTACTTTTGTGATTCGTATGAATATCTGTACAATAACAACGATCTATATCTCAAATATGGGGTTTTCCTTCTTCTTTAGGTTGGCACCAGTGATTGCTGTTGCTGGCTCACAGCTCTAAAGACATGAATTCTCTCAAGTGCCTGGCCACTGTCTCCAGTGTTAGCATGGGTTGTTTCGAGATGCTCCAGCTCGCTCCCAAATCCCAAACCTGTCTAAGTTAAGTTAATTTATGTCCCCAACTGGGCCTGTATGAGTAAGTGTGATTGCAAGACACAGTATTACTGTATAATAAGCAGTTAAGTGCATTATATTTTTAAAAAATACCTACTAGTCTCATTATTTTTATTCCTTATGCATTGTTGGTTCTTAAGGTCCAGAAGAAGGTTCAGAAAATGTATGGGTGAATAGAATACAGTGCCCTCCATTTATGTTTGGGACAAACACATATTTCCTTGATTTACTGCTCTGCTCTGCAGTTTAAAATTACAAACTATACAAGTCAGATGTGATTAAAGTGCACATTGCAGACTTTCATTTAAGAGTATTTGCATAAAACATTATGGTGGACACTTTTTAATTGTCATTTATGCCTACAATCTGGACTCTACTGGGGACTTGCTGCCCAAATAAAATCAGTAAAACAGATGTAGCCAAGGTTTTCTGAAGTCAGTGACAATGACAAAAAAGGGGTGCTGGCTTTCCTCACAAAGATTAGGATGTCAGGCTAACCGGTGTGAGTTACATTGGGTGAGCACTGTGATGGTCTGGCATCCCGTCCAGGTTTGTTTCTTGCCTTGCACTCAGGACACCTAGGATAGACCCTGAATGGTGTTAATAGATTATTAAATGGATGGATCCATTACAAGCTACTCAGAGCGTTGGTGTGCTCTCACTTTTAACATTTTATTAAGGGGGCACCAACCTTTCCCACTTTCATCTTAGCATAATCACCAAAAGAAAAGTAGGGTCTCGCAGCTAGTGTTATCAGTTTGGTTGGCTGCACTGCTATTCCTTAAACTTTCTTTCATATTTTCAATAGTCATATGATTTATTGATTTTAGGAATGCAATGAGAAGCTTCTTCTTGCCTGAAGAAGAGGCATCAGTTGGCTTGAAAGCTTGGAAATTGTAATCTGTTCAGTTAGCTAATAAAAGGTGTCATTTTGCTTTACTTCTCATTTTATATTTTTGAAAATCTAAAGCCCGGTACCTTATCCATCACTGTTAGTTACTAACTTTGCAATCATACTTGACAGTAACCTGATCTTTGAATCTCTGATCTTGACTATAGCCAAAACACCATTCTAGGAATACTCACTCCTGGTGTTCTTACATCTTAGCTGGAATCATCGTTTCAGTGGTGTTCTTGCTTGATATGCTGACATATTACAGCAGATTCAAAATATATGATACTCCCTTAATGGTGGCTTGGACCAAAAGTAGGGACTGCATCACCTCTTAGCTGGCTTCCTACTGGTTTACTTCACTGTAGATTTCAAACCCTCAAGACACCTGAGATGCTCTGATGCCAGCCTTTTCACTAAACCAAAAACACAATTTGTGGTGAGCACTTATCATACTTTATGGCTCCTTCTCTAGATTGCTATGGCCATCTAAATTCCACTCTTTTCTGAAACCGCTTATTCAATCTAAATGAGGCAGTAGCAGGTGCAAGGTTGGAACCAATGTGGATGGGGTGCCATTTCTGTGGTCTGCACAGACTGATTCTCCTGTAAATGACTTCAGTCTTATTGTTGGCATATTATGATTTAATGCCAGAATTTAGGTGGGCTCTTAGTGACGTGACGTGTTGATCTGAGTTTGAGTGTAGGCCGGTGCTGTGACTCATTGCTTCCCTCTGGGGCTGCACCAACACAAGGAACTCCTGGGATTCCTCTCAACAACATTTGAACGTGATTGCAACATGGCAGATAAATATCCCACCGCCAAAGATTTGTGAAAGTGATGTGGAGACCCTCCACATTTACATTCAAGAGAATAAAATGAACAGGGGGCGCTGTGGCATTTGAGCATTTTCAAGCAAGTTCAATAAGTGCCAATAAAAACAATTAGATAATAGTGCCCAGTGGAGTTGGGACTTCAGCTGTCCCACAAGGCTCCTTAAGAGGATCTGCTTCTAAATGGGTTGCTCAAACTCGAAATTCACCCACTAAAGGCTTCGTCACATTTTATGACTATTCTAGTGGTTTTCACTTCTAGCGTTTGTTTTCAGGTCGTTGACGTGCTCCCGTGAAGCCGGTCATGTAATGTGACATAGCCAACGACTCATTCCAACTAATCTGAGACTCGCCTTGATGAAATCAAGCAGGTTTGATTACGTCTTTAGTTGTAGGGCTTTGTGTGCATGACTGCTGACACCCAATGACTGCTCATCTGGAAGTTCAATCCATAGAATGCAGTAGGTAGGATTATGGAACATGGGTGTTTTGAACCTCAAAAAACAGAAAAGAAGCTTGTCTGTCTGATGTGTCATGTTTTAGGTACCACAACAGAATGAAAAAATGAAACCAAAGGGCAGATATAGGCATGGCACCTTTTGGAACGGAGTTCAGAAAAGTTAGCACGCATATCCAGTGATTTCCAGTCGTGTAAACTGACATGGTCTAGCAATGGCATCAGCAACTTCAATCGGCAAGTTTGCAGATGATACTAAAAGTGGTGCAATGGCAGACACTGAGAAGGCACAAAAAACAATTCCGAAATATCTGGACAACCTTCAGAGCTAAGCAAACAATTGGAAAGTGCAGTTTAATATAGAAAAGTGCAAAGTGCTACACATGGGCAAAATGAATGTTGGTTATAAATGCAAGATGAGAGACACTGTCCTATGGGGAAGCAATCTCTGTAAAAAATGTAGGGTTTAAGGTTGACACAATGTTTTCATTGTTTAAGCAGTGTGCAGAAGAATTTTGGTTATGTCATAAAGGCTGTTGAATTTAAGTCACAGGAGTTATGCTCAGACTATATAATGTACAGTACTAGTATGACCGCATCTAAGAGAACTGTGTGCAGTTCTGGCTGTCACACTACAAGAAGGACATAGCACTACTTGAAGCTTTGCAGAGAATAGCTACCAGGTGCATCCCAGGACCTAGGTACATGCCGTACCATGACAGACTCAAAGAATTAAACCTGTTTAGTCTCAAGCAAAGGAGACTAATCCAGATCTTCCAAATTCTCAAAGACATTGATAGAGTAGATCCAGCAGAATTCTTTCTACTCAACAGTAAATCACATTTAAAACTGAGTTGTGTGAATATGGAAAAAACTACCAAGTCATGTAGTTGAAGAAGAAACCTTGACGAGCTTTAAGAAGAATCTCGATGAGATATTGGGACAGCTTAGCTATTAGCTAAACAAATGGGCTTGATGGACTGAATGGTCTTCTCTTGTTTCTCAGATTTCTTATATTCATATTATGGGTTAGAGGGAGGAGAACCCACACTGGCATTTCAAGATGCTTTCCAAATGCACCCCTTGATAGATAGTTACCTCATCCAATGCTATTCTACTGCTGCATGGCCTTGTCAGCCTCTTTATTTTAGCGCTCTTGATAACTTTCATAGGTAAGAGTCTCACTAGGCATTTACAAGCACACAGCAATTATATGCAAAGTGCCACAAAATGTTTAGAATGTGTTACTAAAACATTAAAAAGTAAGTTGAACCAAAAGGGAGAAATACACTGAATTTAAATGCTGAGAACACAGAGTGCTGCTTCTCAGCTCCAGGAGGCTAACAGTGTGGATCCTGCATGTTCTCCCAGTTTCTATGTAGGGGTTCTCCTTCTACTCTTTCCTATCAGTCATGTGAAGGTCAGCAAACTTGTGACTCTAAATCGGCTCAGTATTAGTTGGTGTTTGTGTATTGTACAGGAAAGTGTGAATGTCTGGTGGTCTGGCCAAGGTGGTTGGTGGTATCTTTCCTGCTACGGGAAGATAGGATAATTAAGGACTACCTGCAGGGGCAACATGTTCCCATGGTACACTGTGTGGACTCCTTCAGAGCTGCTCTGGAATTGTAGTTCAAGTTGACAGTAGTGTTTGGAATTTCCAGAACCACTGGAATAAACTCCTGAAGGGAAGATTTCCCTGCCCTTATCTGTCTGACCCAGGAGTTCTTCTGAGGTTTGCCTATAACGTACTGGAAGCTCTCTTATAGGTGTCTCCTCCTCAGAGTCAGAGTCAGGTGTGTAGAAGGACAAAGCTCTCCTGGAATCGAGGAGTACTGTTGTCATAATTTTGATTTGGCATATAATACTCCCCAGCATTGTCCTCAGAGTGTATCCTCAGGTAGATTTGCACAAAAAACTAGGGTTTGCAACTGAAATTTCTGGGGTAGACTCTGCCCCATGAAGGATAAACCTGTTTAGTGGATCAAAAAAAGATGGATGGATGGGTATTGCTTCTGTAATAGAAATTACGAGAGATGATCATCCAGCAACTCAATAACTGTTCACCTTCAGCATTAGAGTGAAGCTTTCCCATGATGAGAAGGCCAGCCTGAGGCAGTGGCCATGGTATTCTGGGTCATTTAGTACTCTGCCAATGATCAGCAAAATCTATGGGAGAATAACAAACAGAAAAGATGTCACTTTTGGCAGGCCAGGTGGTTGGTTTGGTGGTCGCAGTGTTTCTCATTTGAGGGCATACGTAGAACCGCATGAGAAGAAGGCAAGACAGTATAATTAGCTTGATTTTAATAGGGTGGTCAAAAATGAGGAGTCAAAACCCTTTTTTAGCTTTGTAAAGCCCTCCACTTAATTTAAATGACACCGTTAATAGGCACAAATCATGTTCTCTGCTCAAAGACTGAAATGTATTTGTTGATGTTTTTCTTTGTCATTAAATTTGTTTTAGGTATCATGGTGGTTAGAGCTGATGGCTCACAGCTCTGAGGATCTGATTTCATTTTCTTGGCAGATCACAGCACCTGTGATATTTATCCCCCTGATCAAGAAGGTTTTTATAGGTCTGCTTCTCCCACATTTTAAAGTTTACACTGTTTTAAGTTAAAGGAGAATCTAAACTTGCCTGGAATGAGGGTATTGCTTTTGCCCTGTGAAAACTTAATTTTTAATTATTTCCTTACTCCTGATGGTGCTGGGGTACATTATTAAATGCAGTTCGTGTAGTCATGTTATGTCTATGTAGCTTCTTTTGTTGTTAATGGAGAGTCATCTCACATCCCAAACATGTGCATGTTAAATTTTATTTGAATAATATGTGTGAATGTGGGTCCTGTGATGGACCACTATGCTGTCCACACTTTTTGTTTGTCTTCTACCTGATGCTGCCGAGACAGGCCTCCACTGCCAAAGCAAGTTCTGAAAAAATGTCTATGGCTTCACTTGGCTGTGGCACCATGGTTTGGTAGTTAGCACCCTGCTGCAGGAGACCAGGCTTGAATACCATTAACTCTCAGTGTGAGGTCATGCCTACGTGGGGTTTTCTTTGGTTTTCTCCCCACGTTGCATAAATGATTAGGAGTTAATAAGTGACAATAAACTGGCCCTGTGTTAGAGTGTATGGTTGTATATTCTATGCTGGAATGTCCTCCTGTCTAGGCTTGTTTTTCTGCTTTATTCCTCAGTCTGTTGGGATGCTTCCTCCACATTCATGGCACTCTGACCTTCCACCTACATTATAAAGACATGCAAACTGCAAACTAAAAACTGACCCTTTGTGAGATGGTGCCTCACAATGGACTGGCCTCTCATCTAAGCTTGATTTCTACCTTGCATCTGCAGCTGCCACAATAGGTCTCCACAACTGAAGTGGATTCATAAACTTGATGAACGGCTTCACTTTGGAATGGTGCACAACTCTTCATTCACATCAATGGCAAGTGTCTCTAGCCTTCCTCTTAAATTCCAAACACATACAGATTTATATTTATTGGCCATTCAAAACTGACCAAAGATGAGTTAGTGGACTTCAACAGACTGGCCTTCCACCTAAGCCTGGTTTCTGCCTTGTATCTACAGTACTACTGACACAATAGTCTCCACAACAAAGTTGCATTCATAAATTCAATAAATGGGTTCAGTCTGGGCGGCACGGTTGTGCAGTGGGTAGTGCGGCTGCCTCGCAGTTAGGAGACCCGGGTCCTTCCTATGTGGAGTTTGCATGTTCTCCCTGCATCTGCGTGGATTTCCTCCTGGTGCTCCGGTTTCCTCCCACAGTTAGGTGTCTTTGGCAATTCTGAAATGCCCCTAGTGTGTGTGTGGGTATATGTGCGCATGCCCTGTGGTGGGCTGGCTTTCTGCCCGGGGTTTGTTTCCTGTGTTGGCTGGGATTGGCTCCAGCAGACCCCTGTGACTCTATAGTTAGAATAGAGCAGGTTGGATAATGGATGGATGGATGGGTTCAGTCTGGGATGGTACAGGAGTGCTGCCTTACAAACCCCATGAGAGTTGGTTTGATGGACTCTTCTGTCACTCAGTGTACATTGTGGATTTTTCCTCCACATCAATGGCAAATATCTCTGGCCTTCCTTCCACACAGATTTATATTGATTAGCCACTCAAAAATAACCCAGTAGAAGAGCATGCCCTTCAATGGATTGATCTCTCATCTAAGCCTGGATTCTGTCTTGCACCTAATGCTGCCACAATAGGTCTACACAACCAAAATGGGTTCATAAACTCCATGAATGGGTTCACTTTGGAATGCTGTGAGGCTCTCAGGAAGACAGGGTTTGACTGACTTTTCAGTTACTGTTTTGTGTGCGTTGTGGATGTTTTCCCCACATTTTTGTGAGTGCTTCTCTGGGTACTCTGGCCTTACTCCCAAATTCCAAAGACCTGCAGATTTACATTTATTGACTGCTCAAAACTGAAACATTGTGAAAGTATGCCCTACAATGGACAGCCTCCCATCTATGTCTGAGTTCTATCTTGCATCTGATGCTGCCAAGATATTGACTGGCCACTCTAAACTGACCAAGTAAGACAGCATGCCCTAAAATGGTCTGGCCTCCCACCTAAGCCTGGCTTCTCCCTTGCATCTCATGGTGCTATGATAGGCCTCTTTAATCGAAGTGGATTCTTAAACTCAATGAATGGTCTCAGTTTGGAATGGTTCAGGGGTTAATGGGACTGCCATACAAACCCCATGAGACTTGGTTTGATTGTCTCTTCAGTCTCTCAGTGTGTAGTGCTGATTTTTCTTCCACATCAATGGAAAGTATCTCTAGTCTTCCTTCCACATTCCACAGACATACAGATTTATATTGATTGGTCAATCAACAATAACTTGGTGTAAGAGCTTTCCCTACAATGGACTGGCCTCTCATCTAAGCCTGGATTCTGTTTTGCATCTTATGGTGACACAATAGCTCTCCACAACTGAAGTGAATTCATATGACCGGGTCCACTTTGCAATGGTGTGAGGCTCCCAAGAGACTGGGTTTGACTCTTCAGTTACTATTTTGTGTGAATTGTGAATGTGTTCCCCAACATTCACCCAAGGGTCTCTGAACTTCCTCTCAAATTCCAAAGGCAGATAGACTGGCCTTCCTATTGACTGCCCACACTGAGAGCCACTACCAAGGTGGACTCATAAACGTCATTAATGGGTTCAGTTTAAAATGGTGCCTGGGTTCCCAAAGCTTTATGTGGACTGTGGATGTTTTCTCCCATGTCCACCGAGTGTCTCTCCAGCTACTCTGGTCATCCACATTCCAAAGACCTGGTGGCTCAAAACTGGCTGTGTTAAAGTTTACCCTACAATGGACAGGCACCTCCAACTGATGGGTGTCAGTTTAATGTGTTAAATAAAGAAGCATTTATCAGTATGTCACGAGACTTTTCTAATAGGCTGCCTTAGCTTTCGGGTTCAGTAAGTTTATCTACGGTCTCACTCCATCACGCACTACAGTATAAGCACATCCAATTTAAGGCGGCAGGCTTCATCTTCCATAATTCATCAGAACTCCCAGGGGCTAAAGCTTTTGTCATTTCTGGAAACAATGTGACATTTCAGTTTGCACTTCCTTGCTTTGGTGACTTCATTTGCCAGCTAGCGCACTGTTATGGATTGTATTGCCCCTGCTGAAGGTGTGCCCATTTAACATCATACTAGGGTTTCTTAAACTTTGATGAAATGGCTTCCTCCTCCACCTCCTCCTCTAGCTAGCTGTAAATTGTCTCACCTTGACTCTGCCATGCGATATGCGCCTCTGTGGAGGAAACTTGCCTTTTATTTTTTTTCCTCCCCAACTAGCAAAAAGCAAAACAGAAAAAAAAAATTCTGGGAAGCAGGAGAGAGGCGACGAGCTAATGAATGCTAATTATATGACCATTTCGATGCTCTGTGTAAATCACTCGGACGGGTTATTGCGTTGGTATTTGGGAATCGATGCACCTCGCGCTGAGTCGGGGTGCGTAATAGCAAAGCGGCGATAAGATCATGCATGTAGACACGCGCGCACACAAAGCCGCGAACAATTGTGTATTCCACAGGCTTCACAAAGCGCTCACCGTTGATTTAAATAAATAAATAGATGACACAGCTGTCGTATAAACAGAGGCTCAGCAGCCACAGGGCTGACACACGCACACATCACTTTCTATGTATGCAGCAAGACGTTTTTCCCAAATCTGCCACGACAATAAGAGTCAAACGGCGTCCGCTTGGTTACGACTGACGCCAAAAAAAAAAAATCCACACGTTCTGTTTGATGCCACAACTGATGTCAAACATATGCCACTCCTCATGCTTTGAAACGACCTGAATAATATCTAATCATCATTATTAAAAATGGTAATATTTTGATTCATCAGTTGGCCCATTTCCAAAATCACACATTTTTTTCCCTTCAGTTCAGTTCTGGAATCGAAGATGATGGCAATGCCCACCCGTTTCATCCTGCGCTTCGTCCAAATAAAAGACAAAAAGAAAACCACGCAACTCACCACGTCTCCGTTTGGAGCAGCCAGGATGTCATCAAACTTTTTCATTTTCTGAAACTCCGTATATGCAGGAGAGACAACGTGGAAACGATATTCCTGTCGTAACTGAGAACGTATAACCTGCTGGCTTCTTCTTCTTCTTTTTCTTTTCTTTTCTTTCTTTTTTTTAAGTCATGAGCGCCCAAAGTCAGTCCTCCGCGATTTGGGTGGCTTCAGAAGCAGTGGGCAGAACGCTGCTTTCCCATAAAGCCTGAGCTGATTGACAAGTCAGGCGCTCGCCCCTGGGCAGCGGGGCACTGGATGTCTCTCTGTGATGCCCACTGGCTGGAGCTGGCAGTTCCGCGCACGCGAGCATGTGCCTGCATGTAGAATCATGTAAGCCCGGCTCCAGTGTGTGCGTGTGAGTGCGTGCGCCCGTGTGCGTGTTAAAGATAGAAACATTAGACTGCAGCTCTGTTGCTTGCGCTGTCTCCTCTAGTTACACTATTGAGCATCAGCTGACACCGTCTGAAACCTCGGCAGGCAGGCAGCGCGCTCCCGCCCAGGGTCACTGCTTCTGCTTCTTTTGTTTTTCTTCACATGGATTTCCAGTGACACAAACAAGAAAATCTCGGAGAGCGCCGATTATACTCTACTCTTGCAAGGTGGCTGAGGCGTTGCTGGAAATCCCAGGCTGTCTAAAAGGGGTGGGGGGCTGAGAGGGGAGGGCTGTATGTGCATGTGTTTGAGCTTATGGTGGGCTGACAAGATGTGACGTCCAAGCTCGGCTTTCTTTCTTTGTTTGTGTGTGTGTGTGTGCGTGTATGTTGAAAATATAATAAGAGCTAATGATAATAATAAAAGGATTTCCATTTCTTATGGCTGGCTTTTTATCTTCTATATTTATGCTACACCCAAGTGAATTATCTGGATACACTAATATAGACATCCCCCCCCTTCCCCACCCCCAGTATCCCACCATTTCAATCAAGAGAAAAATATCAGTGTAGTCCCCCACACTCTCTTCCTTTATCTCTGTGACTCTTTTCGGCAAGGTGGCTTGGATGATTTTGAAGTAGTGTTGTGCATTTTAATGGTGGGATTCTGTTCTAGGTACCCGCTCATTCAGACCAAAGGTTGTGGAAAGTGGGGCACAAAACTATCTATCAGCTCACACGGTGCCAATTACGAGTTGCCCAATGACCAGATCTACAAAGTTGAGGTAGACAACCCCAGGGTGCCCTGACACAAGGAGAACAGGCAAACCCGACACAGGCACAGCTCTGAGACTTCTGAGACAGCCAGCACTTAATGGAGTTATCTGGGGTGCCAGCACGTTTTCAATTTCTGAAGAAGGATACAATTTGGGGACGTCATGATTTTACATTGACATTATTTGCTAAGCACAGTGTTTCTCAACCTTTAAGTATTTGCGACCCGTGTTTTCATAATAGTTTTAATCGTGCCCCCCTAACATTTTTTTGAAATGTAGGTGAATATTTTATTATACCTACTTAACTTTTAATTTTTTTTCATGTTTTTGATTCTTGTTTTCACATCTTCGCGCCCCCCTTTTTGTTACTTCACACCCCCCTAGGGGGGCCCACCCCACAGGTTGAGAAGCACTGGCTTAGCAGATGCTTTAATCCAAAGTGACCTACAAAACAGGTCAACATAATTGGTTAAACATCAGTCTGGGGGATTGTTTGGGAACAAGTGTGATGAAATGTCTTCCTCCTCCTCCTCCTCCTCCCCTAGTTGGCTGTAAATTGTCTCACTTTGACTCTACCATGCGATAGTGTGATGGGACGAGGTTAAAACATTGAATATAACAAGTAAAGATTTCAGAATGAAATACAAGCAAGTTACGATTTGTATGTTACAAAAACTTAACTCAGACAGAAATTCACCAAACAAGTCTTCAAACACTTCTTAAACACATCAAGTGACCAAGAGGTTCAAATGGAGGTGGGCATAACAAGAGTCCAGATTGAGATTTGATGCCACGCCGAGGTGGCATCACTAGACACAGTTCATCAGCAGATGTGAGGGATCAAGAAGCAGCATAGGACCTCACAAGTGTATTCATACAGTATCTATCTCCTGACCACTCTGTAGGCAAGCATCAATGATTTGGACTTCAAATGGATTTGGGCAGCTCTTTTCAGCAGCAAGGAACTACACATTAAAAGGGTTTATAATGAGATTTGATGCCATGCTTAGGTGGTGTCAACAGACACGGTTCATCAGCAGACCCGAGTGGTGGAGCAGCAGCACAGGACCTGACAATGTGATTGGAACATCACGGGGGATCCCCCTCCCAAATTTCTTTGATACGATCAGGCCTACAACACAACAAAAATGAGGAGCTGGATTTTAAAGCTGAAAGACAACTTCAGTGTCCCAGAATATTAAACATACCCTTCAAGAGAGAGGATAACCCATAAAAACCCTTGGCTTAAGGACAAGGCCAAAGCAAAAGTTTTACGAATAACGGTATTTATTTGAAAGTCACAAAGAAGTACCAAAAGGCAATAAAATAAATAAATAAATAAATAATAAGACAAAGGATTTGTCTAATAGGCAATCCAGTGTAAACAAGTCCCTTTATGTAATTGTAAAAACAGAATCTGCAAAATCCAGAAACCATAAAATCAATGAATCATACAGCTGAAGCACTCGTAAGAGCAAGCAGGTAAAGCGAATAGCAGAGTGACATACCATTTTAGAAGCAGGTTTTGAGGTTTGCTTTCTGGTATTTAAATCCCTTATAATTCCTGGTAAAAAATACACCTTCTCCATACTAACATTTACATAGATTTTTTTTGTCAAACTGCCATTCTTCATACTCTCCACATGAAATGGCTGCTGGGGGAGTCATACAGCTTCTTATCAAGGCAAGCTTCTACTGTATAGCAAAAGGACTTTGTCTCAGCTTCTTAATTCACACGACCACAGGTGAAGTGGCATATTTGAGATTTAGCTACAATATCAGTAAAAGAAACCAAGCGAAACCAAAAACGCGTGAGGAAAGCAGCGTGAGTGCCATTAGTCTGTCATAAAAAGCCATATAACAAAGGCGATCAAATAGCTGCATTTTCAGCATGCAGACATCCTGCAAGTAAATTATTATTTGGCAAAAAGTCTAAATCCTGTGGAAATAAATAAAAGCTCAGGGGAAGTTCCTCATGGTTCTGTAGCAATATTAACATATACAAAAGTCTTTCTTACTAAGCTGTTTTTAGAGATTTAAAGGGGAAAAAAAACTATAACCAGCAGAGTCATGCAGCCAAGTAGACAAGAAATGACTGAACTGTTTGGTGGCTGAAACAATGTGCAGGGTACTCCTGTGGCCAGTGCAGGATATTCATGGAAACACATTTTGAATAGGAGAATGACATTCATCCTTAGGATAACTGCATCACAAATGATGACTGCCTGTCCTTTGGCAGCTAAAACCCAAGACTGTTAATAGACATGAAGCGAGATGAGCCAGAGCTAATGAGGACATTGTCAAGAGGTGCTATGTGCTTTTATTCCAAATAAAATCAAACTGTGCAAATCAATTTAATGCAGCGCTTCATTCATAAATAAATAAATTAATAATCCAGTAAAAACAAGTGTCTGAGGAGGTTGAAATCCATAATAAATGCAATAAATAAAAATGTGGTTAAAATCACTGGCAGGATCCATCCTTAAAAACCAATAGGAGCTACAGTGCTTCCTTCTCAACTCACAGAGACGCCTGTCTACAAGTGCAGTCAAGCTTCACATAGGTATGCCGCCCAGCCAAATCATTCCGTCACCACTAGGGTGCCCCAAGCCCAACTCAAGTCCCATGCCAACATCCCACAAATCCTTCTTCATTTGTTATCTGCCGCCACTGTATAGCTTAAGGCATGAGTCCACTTGGAGCATTCTGGGTGCAAGAGCGACCCTGCCGTCAGATGCACTGGCCACACGCTCCTCCGGGGGCATCGATTTCGACCTCTTGCCTTCTTTCTGCAGCACCATCTCAGCCACGCAACCTGCCTCTTCCTTCTTTTTCAATTTAAGCTCTATCCCTCTTTCTTTTCTTGGTCTTTCCTTTATCACCCCTGATTCCCACCCAGGCTCCCTTTTAAACTGGTGCTGCAATCATCCACTCCGAGGCATGAACAAAGCAATTAACGGGCCCGCTCGCATCTAAGCACAAATGCATGATCAGTCAAGCCCTTCAATCAACCTCAGAACAGTGTGTGCATGTTCTGAATGAATTATTTCACTTTAAAAACACACAACACCCCAAACCTCTCTCATCACAATGACAAGATTTGAATTTTGTGGAAAACTGTGTAAAGTGTAATTTCTGGTTTATATTCAAAATTTGAGATTTGCTTCCAAAGACCCACAAGCTGCTGAAATAATGAAACAAGAGAGTCTGTTTTAACTATTTTCATTTGCAATGACTTATTCTTCATTTATGCCTCACCTGTGTCTCCATGGTGGACTCCATCTATTGCATTTTACATCCTACTTCTTTACGTCTTCTGATTCCACAACAGAGCACTATGTCTCTCAAAATGTTATTTCTAACAAAAGATGAAAAAAGTGAAAAACTGATTGACACCATTTGGAGAGCTTCACTAAATAGGTGGTTGGAAATAGTTTCCACCTGGAACGGGTGCAACCTTTGCTGCTTTATTACAAGGGTCAGCATGAGAACTACCAATAGTACCTCAGGCTTTAAATAAAAACTGTATCTCAAGAGTGCAGAGATACCTCAGACCAGCAGAGAGAGCTGTGTTGGCTTGGCCACAGGACTTTTGGAGGATGTTCCTCCTTAGATATATACAGTCATATAAGAAAGTTCGGGAACCCCTCTTAATCATTTGGATTTTTGTTTCTCATTGGCTGAGCTTTCAAAGTAGCAATTTCCTTTTAATATACATTTACAGCGAGGTGTTCTTGCAGGTCTTTGGAGGTGATCTGTGGGTTGTCTGTAACCATTCTCACAATCTTGCGCATATGCCGCTCCTGTGTTTTTCTTGGCCTGCCAGACCTGAGTTTAACAGCAACTGTGCCTGTGGCCTTCCATTTCCTGATTCCATTCCTTACAGTTGAAACTGACAGTTTAGATCTCAGAGATAGCTTTTTGTAGTCTTCCCCTAAACCACAAGACTAAACAATCTTTGTTTTCAGATCTTTTGAGAGTTGCTTTGAGGGTCCCATGCTGTCACTCTTTAGAGAAGAGTCAAAGAGAAGCACAACCTGCAACTGACCACCTTAGATACCTTTTATCATGATCGGACACACCTGTCTATGAAATTTAAGGCTTAATGAGCTAATCCAACCAATTTGGTGTTGCAAGTAATCAGTATTGAGCAGTTACATACATTTAAACCAGCAAAATTACAAGGGGACCCACATTTGTGCACAGCCAGTTTTTCATATTTGATTTAATTTCATGCAACTAAATACTGCTTCACTAAAAATCTTTGTTCAAAAAACACACCAGTACTTGGATGTTGCTGAAAGACATACCACTGTTATCTTTTTTGGTGAAAGTAGAGTAAATTATTATGCAGGCTAAGAGGGGTTCCCAAACTTTTTCATATGGTTGTACACATACTGTATGCTAGGTTCACATGGTCTCAGGATATTCCGAGGTCCGAGTTGTGATGTTTCACCAACCCATTGTAGTGCATTCACATGGGCTTCCAGTTGGACTAATTAGAAAAACGTGAGATTGTTGCTGATCTGTTACTTGGTCTGCAAAAGAAAAAAAAATTGAAATAGAAAATAAATGGCATTTTTTGTGGAACTAAAGAGCAAAATAAATGTACAGAATATGTATCACTTTGCTCCAAATGTACTTCATCCAAAAAATGGCATTTCAGGCTGAACAGGTTATAGTTTTTATTTTAAACAATTGGCCTGAGTGAATGTTCAGCATTACATCACAACTCAACAGCTTTGTTTTGTCCAAATTCTGAGTTCGTTGAGCATTCACGTGGAATTTCCAACTGACAACTCAGATTTACCGTCTGTCTTAGATCAGGTGAATTCAGCGACAGATGCCACAGACATTGCTGATCCTATTCGCAGCCTTACGTCTATGCACCTGCCATATCGTAGAGGATGTGTGGAGTTCTTATCTTAAAATATGTTGTAATTTTTTATTCCTCAAACGAATTTCAAAAAATTTGTTTTGTTATAATTGCTAGACATGTCAGCCAATGTGTGGCCAATTTTCTAAGTTACATGGGGTATAATTTGTAAAACATTGGTTATTAATAGCTGAAAGAAGCAGTGACGCCATGAACCTCTTGAAACAAATAATAAATGAATACCTAATGTGTTCAGTTTTCTCCAAAAAAAAAAAAAACCTACAGATAATAATGCAACACCTCGTAAACATAATGAATAATAACAAATAGTATACATACTAATAATAATAAAACTAAGCGGCTCACGAAATACATAAATTAATTAAACGCTGCTTAAAATAAAATTTTGATTCTTCCTTGTGGAAAATAATCTTAATTTAAGCGCAACATACTACAATAGAGTATAACATAATTTCTCTATTATGCAGATATCCTGTGCTTGAGACTTTGAGTAACTTTTGCAAGATGAGAGATTTATTAATTCATTAATTTATTCATTCCATGACCTGTTGCTAGCTTTATATTATTATTATTATTATTATTATTATCTTTCGTTTGCCTGATATTTTCACAATCCTCACTGTACTTTACCTGCAGTTTGTTACGTACTTCTGCTTAATCCTTTAGGGTAGTTAACAAAGCCAAAGATCAAATTCCAAGGACCAGTATCAAGTAACCAGTGCACAGCTTGTATATGCTGTATGTCCAATAAATAAATACAAATGCAGTACAGTATTCAAATATCACAATGTCACAAAAGACTACTCACAAATTCAAAAATACTAAATTCTTAATTTGAAACTCTAGTTTTAGATTA
Source organism: Polypterus senegalus (assembly GCF_016835505.1). Lineage (NCBI taxonomy): Eukaryota > Metazoa > Chordata > Cladistia > Polypteriformes > Polypteridae > Polypterus > Polypterus senegalus. Next base: position 30,490,959 of record NC_053165.1, read on the forward strand.
GTGTGGCAGTGACACACCTTGATGAAGAGAAGCACGAGCTGTCACTGTACCTTCACGGGTATGACAACAGTAGCACTGCCATGGCTGCGATATTCGTACTCTTATAATAGCATATGATTTTTTATGGGGTGCAGTTGACATACCCACTGAATGCACAACTCCACCGATAGCTTGTACCTCTGCAACCCCCGGCCATGAGCAGAAGGTGAAAGGGTAACAAGCTGGTCAGAGGTCTAAGTCTGTCCAAAGGATGCAAGAGAGGCAAGTAGCAAGAGGAGCACCTTCATGGTTTAGTATGCATAGAAGTCAGGAGATGTGGGACTGCAGCCCACCTTCAAGGAAGAGCAGACTGCTTGAAACACTGTTGATAGTGAAACTGTAATACAGTTAATATTGAGATTGCCTTGTAAATGCAAAGCAGTGGTCAAATCCTCATCAGCTATCTTGGGCCCATAATACTTGAAACTTTAAATATAATATCTTAAGCACTTTTTGGTACCTTATCTATTTTATTTAAAGGTACATTGTAACAGCTATTATTATTATTATTATTATTATTATTTTTGATGATGACCAATATGACTGCCATTTCCAAACTTTGGGCAAGTAGTTCAAATACAGCCCTGTCAAGTCTTTTTATAGAATATTAGAACGATCTAGACAAGAACAGGTCATTCATCCCACAAACCTCAAAAGTCCTATACACTTAATTCTTCTAAAATAAAATCAAGTTGAGTTTTGAAAGTCTTTAAAGTCTTATTGTCTACCACACTACCTGGTAGCTTATTTCAAGTGTCTATGGTTCTCTGTAAAGAAAAACTTCCTAATGTTTGTGCGAAATTTACCCTTAACAAATTTCCAACTGTGTCCCCGTGTTCTTGATGAACTCATTTTAAAATAACAGTCTCGATCCACTGTACTAATTCTCTTCATAATTTTAAACACTTCAATCATGTCACCTCTTAATCTTCTTTTGTGTAAACTGTAAAGGCTCAGCTCTTTTAATCTTTCCTCATAATTCAACCCCTGTAGACCTGGAATCAGCCGAGTCGCTCTTCTCTGGACCTTTTCTAGTGCTGCTATGTCCTTTTTGTAGCCTGGAGACCAAAACTGCAAACAGGACTCCAAATGAGGCCTCACCAGTGTGTTATAAAGCCTGAGCAGAACCTCCTTGGCCTTGTACCGCACACATCAGGATGCTGTATATCTTAACATTCTGCCTTCTTAATGGCCTCTTAACATTATAAATATTAATGTCCTCAATGGGGGACACAACTGTTTCATTTACACAAATCAAAACATGAATATTAAGCTTTTTTGCCTGTATTTTTGTTTGACACAGCTAAGTAGGTAATCCTGGAAATAGTAATAAAATTAAAAAACACATAAAAGAGCTCTCATTTGAGAAAACTGAATCCTTTCCTGTCGTGTCTGCAGGTTTCTTTTCTCCTTGCACTTGCAGGCTGTGCAGTTTCGAGGCATTCTGTCAAAGTCACCGATAGATTTCATGCACCCTGTACAGCTTTACAAAGAGAGGTCGACATGGCTACAACATGGCGGGTCTATTGATATGCCTGGATGAAGCGAATGTGGCACCTGACTAGAATATCTCTGTGTCCCTGATCTGCAAGTAATCTCTTTGAGGGAGTCTGAAGGTTGGTTGCTGCCAGTGACCCAATGAATTTGGAGTTCAGAGGTTGCCTAAGAGGAGTGTCTTGACTGACAGATCTATAGTAAAGTGAGAAATGGATAAAGACATGAGATAGAACAAGACGTGAGTGCTTAAGGCACTGTGTGTGAGGGCTGGCAAGCTGTCGGGCAAAATCCACCTGATAGTTCAGAACTTCAATCTGTGACATCAGACCAAGTGTAACATCTAGGGCTAGTTTTGATTCTCTTTTTAATTTGATACTTTCTCTTCTCTCATTGACCATATATGTAAACAGCAATTACTGATGCCTCTGTGTTCCAGCACAATGTATACTGTAAGATACTATAAGAAAAGAAGTAAACAGAGAAAAAGGTTTGGGGCAAGGTTTGACCCCGTATAATGAAAACAAAATGATCTATTTACAAAGATGGATGGCTACATCTTCACACATTGGAGTCCAATAAACTATTGAAAACCATACTGCTGAACTTCTAGGCAGGAAGGGGCAGGTCCAGGAAGAGGAGGGTCCAGAGGGGCAGACAAGGGAAGTAACATCAGCATTGGAATTGCCATCCATCTTCTGTTCTGCAGTGAGAGGATGAGAGATTGCATTAGAACAGCGTCAACCCCTGGTTCGGTGGGTAAATACCATCACCAGAGCCCTGCAGCTCACGTGTGTGGCAATACCAATTCAGCTTAAAACAGTTGAGACTGGAAACTTTAAGCGATGTAAGTCTTCATTTTAATTTTATTGTCTTGACTCAGCCTCTCAAAAGAGAACAAAACAAATCAGGAGTTGTTTTGTCAAGGCAAGTTCAGGACTAATAATGCCTCTTGAAATATGAATGTAGACTTCTTGTCAACCAGAAAGAGTCATGTGTTTAATAAAAACCAGTTTAGGATGGAGTTGGTTCTTATGTACTGTTGTAACTTGAAGTTTCTAAGTATGAGTACTTTTTTGGCACATTCTATGATGATTGCCATCTCCAGAAGGTTCTGTCATCTCTAACAGTCGTTCTGTTCTGCAGAGTGACAGTCTGTAAAGTTCTGATATGCTGCTTGATAAGCAGCATTTTGTTCCTTATTCATTCCAAGCATCAATTGTCTGAACTAGGTCTAGTTCCGGATCATGGAGATGCAAGTCTTTCCAAGCTCTGCAAGGCAGGAGTCAACCACCAGTTCTTATAATATCATTGCTGATATACACTTAAAGCAGGAGCTAGAAGGTACCAGTAGATGTATTCACTTTGTTCAAAAGATTACAATGAATGGTGATTTGTTGGGTGAGCATTTATTTGGTCAGAGGCGATGCAAGAGCTTACTACCCTGAACTGGATTGAGGGAGTTTGAGAATGTTATGATACTGTAAATCATTTCTCACCTTTCCTGATGAGAAGTATTGGACTATAACTGTCATTCCAGAAAGAAGGAAGGGAGTGATAGATGAACAGGTGGTAAATACCAAAGCTGAAGTTGGAAAACCAGGAGGTCAAAAGGGAAATCTAGTCACAAAGTCTAACAATGAAGCAAAACTCATAGTCCAAAAATCAAAAATAGGCCAGAATATTGTTAAGTGCAAACTAGCTTTATATTTCTTTGTGGGAACTGCATAATCGGATGAAGAAGTGACCCCATAGAATGACCTTTATACCTCATGATCCCTAAAATTACTTGATTCATAATCTCTGATGTTACTGTTCACAACCACATAGCAACTCAAAATAGCATTTTTTGTGAAGAAAACAAAATGGTGTCACAAGGGAATTCAAAAAATAAAAAGCAGTATCTGAAAGGATACGTTTGGTGCTTTTCAGTCAGTCAGTCAGTCATTTTCCAACCCCTGTGACCCTGTGTTAGGTACTTTTCAGGTCAAAGCCATTTCTGCAGTAACATGGTATATTTGCATTTGCCACACAAAATTATGTTCTGAAGTTAAGCGTTTTCTATACATTTAAAAAAAAAAACCATACAGAAGATGGTCCTGCCATTTTATAATGTAACCTATGGGGCATGGAGTGCCACAAAAAACAAAAGCCTAAAAATGTACCAAATACACTCTCTTTGAAGCGGTAAAAGTTTCAATATAAGAAAACTTGCCTTCTGATTTTTTGACGCATATTTGTGATAACAAAAGTAATCTTAAAAATAATAATAATTTTATTGCATATTCCTGGTAGTACTTTCCTTAAGGTAAATATTTAGTTCCTATTCAGTTTTGTGACAGAAATGGCTAACCTGTTAAATGTGATTGAGCCTTTTGAGAGTAAAGGAACGTCCCAGAGGGCAATAGGCTGTTGAGGCTATTGAAAGTTTTGGAAACACTGAACTAAAATAAGCACCAGTCACAATTTCTCTTCTGTGGTTAAAAAATGTCCATCTAATTTAATAAATTAATTGACTCACCGTCTGTCTATGACCTGTCCACTTCATATGTGTATCTGAACGTAGTCACATACTTGCTTAAAAATTCTGATGCAAAACATTGTTGCATGGGATTATTTTCTACAAAATCAAAATCTGATTTAATCCTCAGATGTTGTGTTTTATAACTGAGAAAAGACACCCCTGGTGTCAGTTTTAAATCAAACAGGAAGACAAGGTAGCCTTTTGTTTTTCAAATGAAACATAATTCTGTGATCATCAGGTTGTCCTCTTTTTTTTTTCAGATCAGCATTGATCCTCGTGCTCTTCATCTTATGCAACATGCATGGCATTTTATTGTCACTCCACTGGCTTGCAAAACCCCAGGGATATAAATCCTTCTGTGTCACTGAGCTGTTGTTTTTTCCTGCTTGAACACTTCCTTTACTTTATTTTTATCCTCTAGAGAATTGGTTGCATTTGTTCTTTCTGTTGTATAAAATAGGATCATCTCACAGCTTTAGGAGGCTTCTTGATGGAATGTTTTCAGTGGATTTGGACAGAAATTTGGGTTTTACTATATATATCTTGTTTTTGCACAAGTAGGTTCTAATGATCATTGCAAACTGAATCAGACTTGAAGATCCACTTCCCTGAATCTAATTCTGTAACGTAATTGATTTTGTTCAGGGTTGCAGGGGACCAGGAGCTATCGGAGTTGGGGGGATATCAGGTGCAAAGCAGGAATCAATCCTGGACTAGACATCACACTGGCTCAAGCTCACTGATTCTGTCTTCTCCTCCATAACATTCTAGGTTTATTTTTTTCCCTTGTTCCTGCTCAGGCTTGTCTTTATACCTCAATGGGTGCAGCGTCCTAATTACGACCCGCAGAAAATCAATGAGGAAAGTGGAACCAACCGCATCCTCACATGCAAGCATGATTCTTTCCAAGCCAGTTTCTACCTTAAAAACTACATCTTTGAAATGTGGATGTGACAGCTCGAGTTGGCGGGAGCAGGCATTAACCTTCTTGAACTCGGGACTGTTGATAGTCAAGAACCAAGATGAGTCAGGGCAATCAGGACACTTAACATCCAAGAGTAAAGTGCTTTGTGCTTTTATTATTCACAGTGTTCAAAACAAATAAAGTGCAGTGAAGAATCCTTCTGTCAATAAATAATCCGTAGAAACAGGTGCAGTGAAAGTTTAAAATACACAATATATAAATCCCATAGAAATCATGCAGATATCTGGCTTCTTCTCTCTATCACTCTCCCAATACAGTGCATCTTCCGGTACAGCTGGTGGAGGCAGCAGTGTAGCCAGTCCTCGCTCTGCCACACAACCTCTACTCTGCACTGTGAAAAGGAAACCCAAAGGACCACATGGGAGTCACGTTACTGTTTGGGTTTTATTTGGCGAGAGGTCTGAATGGGATGACACATCATCAGCCTCTCATATATATCACCACTCTCTCCAACCAGACTAAGTGTGACTGGAATGTTGTATAAAATTACATTTTACAAATAAAACAGCTTTATGTCGAGTGTAACATATGCATAAAGTATAAAAAAAGCCTACCTGAAGAGGATGATACAGAAAAATAAATAAACACACCATCATATATATTTTCTCGCTGCACTTGCAGGACATAGAAAAGAAAATGGGGGAACAAGTTACAGGCCAAATGAATGTCATAAAAAAGGACAAAAA